>NC_064646.1:485650663-486259829 GCF_023864345.2 Schistocerca serialis cubense | reverse complement strand
GATAAGAGGTGGTACGGATTCCCGATGTTTTGGGCTAAAGAGCTTAGAGTGACCAACAAGTACCGCATGCGTTTTAGATGGGTTTAGTTTTAGACCTATGTCCTGTGCCCATTTTGACAGTGCATCGAGGTCAGTATTGAAATTTTCAATACCTTTCTTGAGATTGCTTGGTTTCGCACTTAGATACAACTGAAGGTCATCAGCATACATATGGTATTTGCAATAGGTCAGAACCAACGCCGACCCCGCGTTGCTGTGGGACGAAGGCGCAAGCAAATGATGATTTACGATCATATGCGGCACTAAATGCGCTGTCACAGGTTTGCCAAATATTTGCGACCATTTTTCAAGTCTTAGCTGTGCTAGGGGCACGTATGTAGTGAAATGCTTGTCAGCTCGACTTATTTGGGCTCTCACAGAGTTGGTTTTTATAATGCGTTATATACTGTCGCATTCGAAAGTCGTCTTTCAGGTTATCTGTATTTAAAGCATCCAATTACATTTAATCTGCAACTCCTCATTTTTGAAGCTTTCCGGCGTGGAAACAGTCTGTTAACGCCGGTGTTACATATTTTTCAGCGCAGAGCCAACAAAGCTAGTCATATTATTGTCCGCTCTTGCAGCATACGGTAAGTGAAATTATTGAGGTTACAATTTCCCCAACACAAAAACGAATAAATCATATACTTTGATAGTTTGCAATAAAAACGTTTTTCACCGGAATAAAAAAACAATTGGAAACGAACCTTCCCCCACATGTCACGAGACAGAAAAATGTCAAACACTTTGCTCCCGGAAATAGACTGTGTCTGCGTGCAGTCTTGCCCAGCACGTAATGAGAACTTCTTAAATACCATGATAATGCAGATGTATGTTGTTCAGGACGGAAATAAGAAGAAATGTAGTTAACTAATTATTCCATACCACGCGGGAATCAATTCGTTTGGCCGGTCGGAGTGGCTGAGAGGTTCTAGGTGCTACAGTCTGGAACCGCGCGACCGCTGCGATCGCAGGTTTGAATCCTGCCTCGGGGACTGATGACCACAGATGTTAAGTCCCATAGTGCTCAGAGCCATTTGAACCATAAACGAAATAACACTGACTGCTTCCTTCTACCTACGTGCAACCTGATCGACGTTCAATCTAATGCTGAAGCCCGATTGTCGCTGCGATGCCGCCGAGTGTGCGCTGGAACGTGACGCTGTTGTTATCGCTCGTGTGAATCGAGCATTAAGGCCCCCGTAAGCGGTCAAACACATTGTCAAACTTAACTGTGCTTGCCAAATATTTGACCGTGTACACCGCTTTTGGACGTTTGCCAAGCATAGAGCGTGTTTTACGTGCTTCACAGGAATGACGGCAAGTTTGACAAGATGGCGGACGTTGTTTGTGTCCATATTTTGCCGCAAATATTTAGCGAAAAATTGTTTTATTCCAGCTTATCCCACTGTCTCCTTTCCAGGACTATGGAAACTACGATGAACGATAAAAACAAAATAGCACCTAACAATTAGAAAAATGTTTGACATATCATATCATTACCAGCCATTTACAGGGTGTAAATGTTAAGTTGACAAACCAGAATAATTCGAAAAATAAGCTTCACACGAAAAAAATGTGTAGAATCCAAAGTTGATTACTTTCGAGGGGGACATCTTCCGGTGCTAAAATTAGCTCGCCACCCCAGCCCCCTGTGGGGTGGGGCGGAGGCAACTTTAAAATTTCATATGGGAACCCCCATTTTTTTATTGCAGAATCAGGTTCTTCATAAAAAAAACTACGTACATTTCGTCTCAAACATTTGTTTTGACTTTTGGTGGTTGGCGCTGTAATTTAAGAAAATCCATGTTCTCATTTTGGCGTGGAAAATGGTTACGGATAAATAAAACATACTTATTTACTTCGTAAATTTTGATTCGCTAAAACTAAATCTCTCCCTCTGTCCCCGTAAGGTGGGGTTTGAGGGACAGGAATTAGAGTTTTACAAACGTTGACCCAAATATTAATTTTTTCCGCAGATGCGGATAAGTATTGTTTGTTTCGTGGCCATGAGGCCACACAAATTTTAATTATCAAACAAACCATCTGACTAGCCAACTAACCAACCAAACGCCATACTTACTAACGAGTGAACTCATTAACTAAAAAACTGACTGACTCACGAGCTTAATTTTTTATTAGATTCGGAGTAATTACTCTTGTTTGTTGAGAAGTCTCACAACTGAGGTGCTTGCTTAGTTTGAGTCTTTCAGTTTCGGGTGGAAAACGACATGCGGCTGGAAAACGACATTCATAAATTTATAGACTTAAATCACATTGTTCACTCCTTTATATTATTTCGGAATATCGCGACTATTACGTCGTTTACATTTTTAGAATTATGTACGATAATCGATATCCCACTCAGCCCAGATCGATAATCGATGCTCTTATCCATCCCTTGCTGATGAGCGGCGTAATGTATCGGAGTGCCGCCGATAGGTAGCGCAATACACCCTGAGGAAGACGTCTTGCAATAGTCACCGAAACATCGGAATTTTCTAGTTGACAGTGCGGTCCCAAAACCAGAAGAATTTCATTGACTGTGACAATGGCCACAATAGCCAACGTTTACGTATGTTGATGTATTTTAGTATACAGGCAAACATAAATGTTGTAAGACGTCATGGTCTCCTGACCCTCATTGCTTACATATTCCACCCTCACAATCATAATCCGCACATGAAGTCGCTTCATTCGAACCCGGACTCGATAAGATAACGATATGCAAATAACAAGTGCGCACCGGGGTTGAAATATTCGAAGCTGGCGTATACACATACATTCCAGACACAACGGTCACAGGAGCTTTTAGTTCGAAAGAGGCAGACCACAGATCGGGAGGCCAGAGGCCGGTCCCTTCAGAGGACGAGTCAACCTCGGCCGCCCGTGGAGCAGACAGCGTGTGCCCGAGTGAAACGGGGAACGACCCTGTGTTTGGCTTAAAAGCAAATTCCGCTACATTGTGTGGGAGTGTCCAACCTACGCATTCTTTACACATAGCACGCAGTTTCAGAGATTTTCACCGAGAGACAGCAAACGCCAAATGCCGATACTACAGATTTCCAGATTGGTCGCCTTAAACGAAATGTCATTATCCCATTCTAGAAGAGAAATGCTAATTGGCAGACAATATTTCTGACGCCTTAAGCTGAAGGAGTAATGGAAGAGACCGAAATATTCACCCCTTCACGTCTGGCGTGGAGAGGCACCGTTCCGTTGTCGCTCTTGGAGCGAGGAACAAGTCTCTCCTCAGTACTTCACTGGGAGAGCACCTCTGTCGAGGGCGTTGTTCACTGTGTTGGCCGACACACTTATTGTGCGGTGTGAACGGACAGAGCTATAGTTAAACTCCTACGTGCGAATTTTTGAGTGGCATCGCGGTGGACTGGTTATCTGACCAGTGTACCACACCAATAGTTATACTAGGGGCGAATAGGAATCCTTGAATTCATCAAGGTATAGGGGGAGTTTGATTGGCGAAGGTCAATCCAGATAGAACGAGAGTTACCTTATTTGTCAGCAACGAGTGGCGCAGACAGCAGTCATCGTAGCTTATGGTATTGTGCGCTACAGCTATTGTGAGCCCCATATTTCCTTCACAACAGTACACTTCACTGCATTTCACAAGCGATAGCCTCGACCGTACCTAGCAACATTCTAAAGGATAATTATTCAAGTTGAGTAGGCATGCCTCTCAACCATTCTGCCAAGTCAATAACAATCTTAAACTTTGTATAGAAATTCCATTAGCGAATCCTATCCTTAAGAGGTAACTTCACATTCCGAAAAGGATATAACTTGTTCAATTCATAACTAAAAGTGCCATTGTGTTTTCTCAGAATTTTTGCTAAATAAATAATAATTTTCGTTAGTTTCATGTTTTTCTTACACTAACAAGCACAATACAGTACCCAAGTATCCCACTAGTTACGTAAGAAATTTTGTGAATTTTGTGTCATTTCCTTACAGCGGATGACTCCAGAAAATATTTATTGCTGAAAGTATTTCAGGCATTTCTCTTTAGAACGTTAGGAGCGTCCGTCTGACTTTTTTAGTAGTGTGGGGGTGGAAGTTGCATCTTCCACAGGGTAAAGGGTGGATTCAGATTAATCCGTTGTGCAGAATGACAGAATAGCAGATCGACCCCGCGCTCACAATGTAAAGTATGATCCCATTTAACCCTTCTCTAAGAAGATGGACGTACAGATTCTTCAAAAAAAATTTTTTTTTTTTTTGCAAGTATTAACACATCCAATAACGTCATCAAAAGATATCCGTCTTACACTGCCTCCTCGCTACGATAAAAATGCCATACTTGGTGGGTGTGTTTATTCAGGGTGTTACAAAAAGGTACAGCCAAACTTTCAGGAAACATTCCTCGCACACAAATAAGGAAAAGATTTTATGTGGACATGTGTCCGGAAACGCTTAATTTCCATCTTAGAGCTCATTTTAGTTTCGTCAGTATGTACTGTACTTCCTCGATTCACCGCCAGTTGGCCCAATTGAAGGAAGGTAATGTTGACTTCGGTGCTTGTGGTGACTTGCGACTCATTGCTCTACAGTACTAGCATCAAGCACATCAGTACGTAGCATCAACTGGTTAGTGTTTATCACGAACGTGGCTTTGCAGTCAGTGAAATGTTTACAAATGCGGAGTTGGCAGATACCCATTTGATGTATGGATTAGCACGGGGCAATAGCCGTGGCGTGGTACGTTTGTACCGAGACAGATTTCCAGAACGAAGGTGTCCAGACAGGAAGACGTTCGAAGCAATTGATCGGCGTCTTAGGGAGCACGGAACATTCCAGCCTATGACTCGCGACTGGGGAAGACCTAGAACGACGAGGACACCTGCAATGGACGAAGAAATTCTTCGTGCATTTGACGATAACCCTAATGTCAGCGTCAGAGAAGTTGCTGCTGTACAAGGTAACGTTGATCATGTCACTGCATGGAGAGTGCTACGGGAGAACCAGTTGTTTCCGTACAATGTACAGCGTGTGCAGGCACTATCAGCAGCTAATTGGCCTCCACGGGTACACTTCTGCGAATGGTTCATCAAACAATGTGTCAATCCTCATTTCAGTGCAAATGTTCTCTTTACGGATGAGGCTTCATTCCAACGTGATCAAATTGTAAATTTTCACAATCAGCATGTGTGGGCTGACGAGAATGCGCACGCAATTGTGCAATCACATCAACACAGATTTTCTGTGAACGTTTGGGCAGACATTCTTGGTGATGTCTTGATTGGGCCCCATGTTCTTCCACCTACGCTCAATGGAGCACGTTATCATGATTTCATACGGGATAGTCTACCTGTGGTGCTAGAACGTGTGCCTTTACAAGTACGACACAACATGTGGTTCATGCACGATGGAGCTCCTGCACATTTCAGTCGAAGTGTTCGTACGCTTCTCAACAACAGATTCGGTGACCGACGGATTGGTAGAGGTGGACCAATTCCATGGCCTCCACGCTCTCCTGACCTCAACCCTTCTGACTTTCATTTATGGGGACATTTGAAAGCTCTTGTCTACTCAACCCCGGTACCAAATGTAGAGACTCTTCGTGCTCGTATTGTGGACGGCTGTGATACAATACGCCATTCTCCAGGGCTGCATCAGCGCATCAGGGATTCCATACGACGGAGGATGGATGCATGTATCCTCGCTAACGGAGGACATTTTGAACATTGCCTGTAACAAAGTGTTTGAAGTCACGCTGGTACGTTCTGTTGCTGTGTGTTTCCATTCCATGATTAATGTGATTTGAAGAGAAGTAATAAAATGAGCTCTAACATGGAAAGTAAGCGTTTCCGAACACATGTCCACATGACATATTTTCTTTCTTTGTGTGTGAGGAATGTTTCCTGAAAGTTTGGCCGTACCTTTTTCTAACATCCTGTATACAGTAGGGAGCTCGTGGGAGAGTGGTCAGTGTGTGGAGGGCTGGGACAAAGAGGCGGCGTGCGCGGTGTCGGCCGCAGGCAGGAGTGGGTGGTCCTGTCCCGTTGTTCTGTTGTGTTCCGCGCTGTGAGGCGGGACGGCGTGCAGGACGCGCCGCGGACAGCGCCGGCAGCCGGCTAATCCCGGGCTGCGGTTTGTCAGCGCGGATCAGCCGCGGCAGCCACCCCCAGCCCTCCACCACACGGGAACACGGGGCCAGCGAAACGGATAGCCGCAGCGCCGTCAGCGCGGATTAACGACACACTGACCGGGGCGGTCTTATTTCTGCTCCACTGTACGTCTGGAACACGGAGAGCGTCGACTAGCCATGTACAGCTTGGAACGGTTGCAATACCCCGCGTGCGTAAACTTATAGTGCGTCCCTTTAGTGACCAGTGGGAACTATAGTTCCCACTTATTTGTTTTCGCTGTAAGTTCAGTGCTAACCCGTTTTCCCACTTCTAACTTGTGCTGTTATCTCTATTAGAGTATGCTAAATACATGAAGATTGTCAACGGGTGTGCGAAAGCGGTTGTATTTCTACCTTGTTAGTCAATCAATGCAGAAGCGCAGTTTCCGCTTGAAAACGAACCACTGTTTCGACCGCTACAGCGTTTTTTGTACAGTGTGCTTTCCTTTTGCGTGTGAAATGACTTGTGTTGTATTTATCTACTTTTATATTTACGAGGGATATAGTATTCTTGTATATTTGCTTGATTTGACTGAAAATTATGTAAATAATACAAGGTAAGTTAGTGGGAACTATTTTTCCCACTGAACTTGTGTGAAGTGCAATGCATATGGCTGTGCAATCGGCATCGTAGTTATGGTTTGTTTCTTATTGTTTAGAATGTGTGGACTGACGCCAGATGAGGTTTTCAGAATTTTGTACGCTTTACCAGAAGATGTAGAAGATAAGTGAAGATGAAGGCCCGTCCATTTTCAAACACCAAAAAGAGACGTGTCTGGAGTACCAGATGAAGTTCATCTGGAGAAAGTTGGTACTCATTTGCCTACAAAAGGTACAACAAGTAGAATATGCCACCAATGTAGCACCAAGAACAAAGAAAAGAACACAAAAATAATGTGTAGCAACTATCGTGTACCTTTGTGTGTAGCACCATGCGTCTCTAAGTTCCATAGTACATCACTTTCGTGAACTCAATGGATAATATGAACTAATACAAATGTAAATGTAATCTTTAACATGCTTTTGGTACTAAAATAGAGGACATACATTTTTTTTTAAATTAGCAAGTGAAGTTATTCCAGAGTTCGGTGGGAACAATAGTTCCCACTAATAATTTTATACCCGTAGGCTAAACTCTCACTTCCAAGATTTAAACTATGATTTTATGAATGGTTTCTTAGCCCAATAAAGTGCTCATAAAAAGTCTACAACTTCTGGAAATAATTTGGTCACTAAAGGGTTAAAATAAGGTGCGACTTTGGACAGTTTCGCACGGAGCGAGTGGAGGGAAGCGTAGTTGCCAGTCCGGGTAGCGAGCATCAGCAGATAACCACAGTATAGCGCCAGTCGTATTCGACGCGGAACCTGGCAGGGATCTTGACTGCGTGAACAGCAAGCTGGCCGATCTACGATCTTTCTGAAACGATTTTAAACAAACTATTCGGTAATAATCATACAATGTAGGCTTTGACTGCCGGTGTTTCCTTCAGTTAAAATTTCCGGACTGAGTGGCCGTGGTCGATGTATAAAATTTCCACCTAACGTTTCGTCTCCATCTGCGGGAGACATCTTCTGAGGTCGTCCAGCTACTGCTACGTAGGCTCCAGGTACTCTCGCATTTATAAATGGCTCTGAGCACTATGGGACTTAACTTCTGACGTCATCAGTCCCCTAGAACTTAGAACTGCTTAAACCTAACTAACCTAAGGACATTACACACATCCATGCCCGAGGCAGGATTCGAACCAGGGGCCGTAGCGGTCGCGCTGTTCCACAGTGAAGCGCCTAGAACCGCTCGGCCACTTCGGCAGGCCTCGCATTTATAGAGCGCATAGAGGGCACCACCATTCGTCACGTGATGCCGACGGTATGTCTATCTTTGGAAGCCGTCATCATTCTCGAGTAAGAGTAATCGATTGTCATTCTGCAGGCGCAACGTGGACATCCATATTTTGTCCAACTTTAAAACTTCCTCCTTTCCATTAAAATTATTATGGAGTTTGTGAATCTCATTACCTCTCTATACATGCACGCATGATAATGGGATGTTCGTGCTAGAACGCTTGTCTCATTAAATTTAAATTTTTTAATTTGTCTCATCTCAAAAAACATGCTCAGCTACGGCCGACTTTTCGATGTGTCCTTACCGACAGTTTCTGTTATGTTCGGCTAACTGGGTGTTTACACTTCTTTTCGTTGTTCTAATATATACTTGTCCACAACTGCATGGAATTTTCTATACCCCAGGTGTTGCTAGGGGGTGTCGGGCGTCCTTCGCAGTTCTTAAATATTCCTTAATCTTCTTGATGGGTCTGTAGATTGTTTCGATCCCATACTTGGCCAGAACTTTCCCGATACAGTCCGTGACTTTATTAATACACCGTAGGTAATTTTTTTCCAGTAGGTGGCCGTTGTTGCTCTGGACTTCTGGCTTCTTTTTTTCTTTGATGGAGGGCTCGATCAATTTCCTTGCTGGTATATCCGTTTTTCATGAAGGCTGACCGTGATTTAGTTCATCTTGCAAGTGAACCGGCTCGCAGATTTTGTTGGCTCTGATCACCAAGATTTTCATGACACCTCTTTTTTGCCTAGGATGATGGTTTGACCCCTTGTGGAGGTATCGGTTCGTGTGAGTGTTCTTTCTATATACCTTGTGGCCCAGCGTCTCATCCACCCGTTTAATTACCGGCACATCCAGGAAATTGAGTTGACCGTTGTTCTCTTTCTCCATCGTAAACTGTATCTTCGGGTTAATACTGTTCAGATGCACCAAGAAGGCATCCAACTATTCTTCACCATGAGTCCATACTAAAAATGTGTCATCAACATAGCGGTACCACTTAGCTGGCTTTTTACTGGCAGTCTGAAGCGCTCGCTGTTCGAAAATCTCCATAAATAAACTGGCAACAGCTGTACTGAGAGGGTTTCCCATCGCCACCCCGTCGATCTGTTCGTAGAACTCGTTGTTGTACTTCCGTAATAAACTCTCATTCCCACACGTCCTGTAGTTTAAGTCGTCAGCTTCATGTCGAACCACCATTTCGTTAATGGCCATAGTTGTGATATTTCGGTAGTAAGTAAATTACTGCAAGAAATTGCAGTGAAAAGTAGGTGTCGCTATGAATTTGTGTTTGATACGTGTTTGGTTACATGCCGCTGTGTATTAAATGTAGATAATATATTGAAGTACTCTTTAAACTTGCCAGGATATCGCTGCCTGTTTCCAATCTTGAGAAAATTGAATGTATATAAACTGCTCCGACACAACCGTGCGTCAGTGAAAAACCTAGAATTAAATATTCATAAATTCCTCGTATCTCATAAATAATATATCGAAACAAGGTTTTGCAAATGATAACGATTGCGAGAGTATTTTGCTATATGCTTAATATGCGGAATTTCCATATCTGCGACGATATCCAAGAGACCACAGGTCTTTTTCAATGAAATAAGTTAATTATTGAAACTTCCTGGCAGATTAAATCTGTGTGCCGGAACGAGACTCGAACTCGGCACCTTTCGAGGGCAAGTGCTCTACCAACTGAGCTACGCAAGCACGACTCACGGCTCGTCCTCACAGCTTTACTTCCGCCAATACCTCGTCTCCTACCTTCCAAACTTCTCCGAAGCTCTCCTGCGAACCTTGCAGAACTAGCACTTCTGAAAGAAAGGATTTGCGGAGACATGGATTAGCCACAGCCTGGGGGATGTTTCCCGAATGAGATTTTCAGTCTGCAGCGGAAGTAAAGCTGTGAGGACGGGGCGTGAGTCGTGCTTGGGTAGCTCGGTAGAGCACTTGCCCGCGAAAGGCAAAGGTCCCGCGTTAGAGTCTAGGTCCGGCACACAGTTTTAATCTGGCAGGAAGTTTCATATTAGCGCACACTCCGCTGCAGAGTGAAAATCTCAATGTAATTATTGATGGCCATGGTGAAACGTGAACTGCTATGTGTTTTTTAAGAATATAAGTGAAGAAGTTACACGTTTATTTTTATACTTACAATTTTCTGTTTTATAAACTATTGATCTGACTGTTGCTCAGTTGTTAGTTTAATAATATACTGTTTCAGGATTCTGTAGCAATTTCAACTGCATTAAAATGTTTGTGAGATGAATATTTCTAAGCTGTGTTGTCTTTTAACAAGAGAAGCAGATTTTAGCGTGGCAACAGGAGAAGAACCGTGTTAATCAAAACTCGTCACAGTCCTTCATGAATCAATGTCTCCTCAGCTACCTTCTTGGTATTATGGCTGACAACTCAAGACCAATCTTCTCGTGTAACATTTGCAGTGGCTTCTTTTATCAGCGTTTCAATCTCAGTGAGGGCAAACTTCTTGTTTTTTGCCACGTTACTTTTCACCTAGGGCCATATAATCCGTCGGATTTTAATGAGCATGATACGGATGAAGCCTGATTACTATGTACTTTACTGTTGGCCAGTTCGTCGGCATGATAGCGTGACTTCTACAACACTAAAAGTTCCATTAACTTCGCCTTGTAGATGCTAGGGTAAAATTTATCTCATGGAACATTTCTTGGTACCCAGAGTAAAATATCCGCTTTCATCCACTGCATTGTTTAAAATGAGGTGCGACTTCTGACAGTTTCGCACGGAGCGAGTGGAGGGAAGCGTAGTTGCCACAGCGGGTAGCGAAAATCAGCAGGTAACCACAGTGTAATGGCAGTCCTATTCGAGGCGGAACCTGGCAGAATGGTATGGCGTTTTTTCCACAACTATTGTCGAATTCCCAGCAGCGTTTTGCATGAGAACTTTATGGGTTCAAATGGCTCTCAGCACTATGTGACTTAATATCTGAGGTCATCAGTCCCCTAGAATTTAGAACTACTTAAACCTAACTAGCCTAAGGACATCACACACATCCATGACCGAGGCAGGCTTCGAACCTACGACCGTATCAGTCGCGCGGTTCCAGACTGGAGGGCCTAGAACCACTCGGCCACAACGGCCGGCAGCAAAACATTATCTTCCCAGTCGGTGAACTCGTTCTTGGACGACACTTTTACTGCAAATTTCGTATTCAGATGTACTGCACTGTTGTCATTAATGCAACGCCAACACATAACACTTGTTCACAATACCTGACGACTACAGAACACTTCAGTGCCAGAAATACGACTTTACTACGACAGATGACAATCGTTGACGCATCTAATGCGTGTCCCCATGTGGTACTGTTTACTCTTGGTGTGGCAACAGAGGCGCTTTACCAGCCGAACAGCTGGCGGCGTGGTAGTGAAAACCGGCTCGCCATTGGTGTTACCTAGGCAACGGCGTCACGTCTCCCTCCGGTCAGCCAAACGTCAAAGTCGCAACTAATTTTAAACGCGTTATTTTTATTTTTTTTAAATATAGAAATCGTTACCGGAGCCAGAGAGTATCTTGATTCCAACACGCGCCATTACATCGAATGTTGATGCACTTAACACAATGGAAATACGCTGAAATGTGGCCCTAACACGAGACGTAGTGGCCAAACGGTTCTAGGCGCTACAGTCTGGAACCGCGCGACCGTTACGGACCCAGGTTCGAATCCTGCCTCGGGCATGGATGAGTGTGATGTCCTTAGGTCAGATAGGTTTAAGTAGTTCTAAGTTCTAGGGGTCTGATGACCTCAGCAGTTAAGTCCCATAGTGCTCAGAGCCAGCCAGCCTAACACGAGAGCCTCTGGTTGCCATTAGCAGTCAGTATTGTGGCTGCTTGGTGGCTAATCTGTGGGGCGTGGCATGCTGTAAACATCATTGTCATTTTTCTGAGGCCTCGGCAATTCGGAGCTCTTTTCTGAAACTTGATGTCAAATTTCGCAGCTTTTATTGCACTTTAGTCCAAAGATGGAATATCGCCTAGAAGAGCTCCGTATATCCTGTTTTCTCATATTCTTGTTCGTCTAATGTTCCTGGTGGATCTCCCAAAAAATTGGCCATGTGCCAGTAGGACTCGCGCACGGAGGGTTAAGCACAAACTTAATTATACACACATCAAAAATGTTTTGTATCACCGCGGTTCCGAGAGTACCGGAACATGTGCAGAAAATTGGAATAGATCTAACATTCTGCGTGGTGCCTGTTTGTTCTAAGTCGTGTCTCCCTACCACTTTCGCACAACGACGCCCTGAGCGTGTTGTTCAGGGAATTGACTAGTTTGAACCTGGGACCTGTTGCTGGTAAGGAGACGCCAGACCACACATGACATGTAGAGTTCAGAAGAGTTCAGTGAGACTAGCGATGATATAATCAAATGCTTAATGATTTCAGCGTCAGCTCCAGTGCACTCCCTGTAAAAGAATCTTAATACTAACTAAATTTAGTGGAAGGGGTTCAATGATTTCCTATTTTTAGTTAGCTGGTAAAATAACGTCGAAAAAACAGTTAAATTTACGATTGCAATTTTTATTCTACTCACGAAACATTGTTTATAAATTGTACTATTGATAAAGGGAAATATTTTAATACAGGATGATAAAAACCAACTGCGGTCAACAAAACTGTGAACGAATATTCCCTGAATGGGTTTCCGAGTTCTATAATGGATCGAAGGATGTCGTATGCCATATCACATCTATAATCTAGGTTTAAATTAAGTTTCATAAAAGAGAAAACTATCAAAAATGGTCTACAGTGATCCTCAATTATCTTTAATTATTTATTTAACTTGTTGTAAATTACAGTGACTCATGTGACTTATCAATCATTATATAACAGAAAAATCGTCGCGTTTCAGATTTTAATTTCAAGTAGCAAATGTGAATACCACGAAGTTTAATTGACGATCGACACTAGTATTACGTAAAAAGGTGATGTAACAGATGAGACTTCTGCAGTTCTGAGTGAAGCCTTATGCACTCTTATGCGTCATCGCGTGCTTTCATTACCTTGTCGGTGGTTAGGCAGCATCAGGGGCGGCTGGTGGCGCAGCTGCACACACCTCGCCAACTCGGTAGCAACTCTCTCGAACTTATCCTTACTACTGTTTACTGAAGTTGGTTTAAGAAAAAGGTATCTGGCTGTGTTTTCAGCTGACCAATCAGCGTCTCAATGTTAACCTTAAGCTGCACCTACAAAAATTCTTTCTATCCAATGAGAAACGTTATACTTTTCGTGGTGGGGCAATGTTTTTAATGTCTGCTACGTAACAGTGACCCATGTAGTCTCACACTATAACTTGTAGCTGGTGTGGCCCTTTTAGTGTTATCGTAAGAGATGTAGTGTTCTTCTAGAGGGCTCTGTCTTTTAACATGGGCTGGGGTATGGACCTCTTGGCGGTCGGCCGACGATGCGGGTGTCCCATTGTCCCGCTCTTATCGTAGGGCCTCCTAGCCTACACGGCTCTGCTCTCAGCTTCTGTTCTTGTTTCTCCCCTCGGAACTGCGTCTATTTCACGGTGAGAAGGTATGACATGCATTTCGACATTCTTGTCTTAGTCTGTGGTATTCCATTTGCTCACTCGTTGATCATATTACTTTGGTTAATGTAATGTCGGGATTTATTCAGAGCTATGCGACATATTGCCGGATTTGCTATCATGTCAGGGTTTTACTGGAGGGTGTTGGATTTGCCTGAGACAGTACATATCACCACCCTTCGAACTTCATTTTTGCACTGAAGTTAGGCAATGATTGAATTGTTTTCTAAGTCAGTCAAAAGTTGTTCCTTTATCTAAATTATGTTGCCTACTGTTCAGCCACGTTATTCTAGTTCTATGCTAGTTCATATTACTAATTTATTTTTTTATATTCTTCCACATTATTCTCAAAAATATGTTTCTATTGACAAGAGAAGAATATTTTTATGCTATTATTATTATTATTGACATTTAATTATTTTCTTTCTTTATTTAAGTGTGTTGTTTGTTTTTTAAGAATTTTGTTATCAAAAGTGAGGAGTCTTTCACATCGATTTTCTTAGAAATATTTTTTTTTTCATTTCGTAGATGTAGTAATTAAGTAAAACCTATTCCTAACACATTTTCTAAATATCATGTACAAGTGAACACTGTGAATATTGTTAGTCATTACCCAAAAAATGTTTTTGTTTCTAGAGATTCATTTCAACATTCTTGCACTAACAAATAAGAATTATTTCCAAGAATTGCTTTGACAAAGAAATATACATACATAAGTATTGAGATATTATCCTAACAAATGGTACAAATGTTAAAAAATGGAAAATAAAAGAGGGAAAACATCCAACAAAATAATTTTTTATTCAAATAATTAAAATATATTTATTCTTTTATTTTCATAAGGAGAAAATAAGTGGCATATAGTTTTAGTGTTTATTATGCCTTTCTTTTTTTCTTTATACACTGTCTATTTAAGAAGTAATGACTTATTTTTATCGATAGTTTGTGTTTACTTAAGTCCATAGTCAATGACTGTTATTTTGTAGTTTATTAGCTGTCTGGTGTGCTTTACTTATTTAGTTTTTTACACGTGTCTTTTGCACAATTCCTACATCACATGATTTCACACATTTTCACAATCCTATGAATGTTTATGTATGACGTTGCAAATGTTTTTGCACGAAGTTGATGGACTTGAGCAAGATGGATGTGGGCAAGTATTTGATGTAAAGATTCGTTCGTCATTCCTTGTTGATTATGCAACTGTGTGTTGCTGTTGTGGAGGTCCCATATTGGACTGGAGCTGTGAGTGTGGAATCTCATAGTTTATTGGTTTGTATGCACGAAAGTCTTCGTTATATGTTGCTGAAAGCGGTTGTTTTTCATTGTAATACTTTGCAGACAACTAGTTTACAATAGGGTAGGGATTTGGGAAGGTATGTCATCTATTCTTCACCCATCTTCTTTCTTGGTCTCAATCTTGTGAATCTTCAACTTCTGTTCTTCCTGCTTTTTCTCTGCTTCTTACTTGATTCTTGGTTTTCTCTGGGCAGGATATGGGAATATTTATTGATAACTAGTTGCTTTGAAGTTCTTCTCTTATTAACAGTTTGATAAATTGTTTAGACATGTAATTTCTACTCTGTGGAAGTTTTCTTCAGTTTCGTGCTTCAGCGTTGCTGTTTAATAGCAGTAGTGTGACTTTTACACGTATTTTTTTCCCCCAGTGGTGGCTTGACCAAGCCGTCTTCTCGTTGGGCCATGTTTTGCTCGCTCCACTCGTTGTCCTGGTGCAAACCCTCCTGGCCTTCCGTGTCCTGCTGAAAGTGGTTTTTAGAACCGACGAAAGTGGTTTTCTCTTTCCTTCGGTGTTTGCTTGCCTGTCCTTGCAGGGTTCCTCTTAGCAGTAGATTTACTGCCGACTTAGGATACAAGTGTCCTTTGTTGGTCTCACTGTCCTTTCCCTTCTCTCAATGCTTCTGCCTTGTCAAAATCATCTTTTGCTAATTACACCCTTTTCTTTCTTGATACTTCTCTCGTTGCAACTTGTGGGTTGTTGCATCTGGTTCTTGCTGAAGTTTTTTTACAATGGTTCTTACAAAAAGTTTTATTTATAATCATCTGACATATTTCTAGTACCTACATTGTTTTATGCATTTTAAAAAACTTTACAAATTTCTGCGCCCTTTCCGTGTTACAATTCTAAGATATAGTGAGTCTTAACTTCTACAAGAATCCTCAAGTTAGTTTCTTTTATTTTTGTGTAGTGTCGTGGTGTATAGCATTTTAGTATTTCATGCTGTTAGACTATCTATGCTTCATCCCTTCACTTTAATCTATGCTACTATTGGTGTTATTTTTTATTGAATCTTCATTTTTTCACCTTCCTCTCTCTTCATTCTTCTTTCTCCTGACGATCTTATCTGCAATATAAACTTGAAATATTGTGTTAATTATTTACAAGTAATAAAATTAGTCTTCAAACTTTTTGATATTACTCACATGGTGAAGTCCTAAGGTTTTGCTTGTTTTTGGGTTCATTAGTTCTACAGCATTATCATGAGCAATTCGGCTAATTATGACAGGTCCTTTGTATGCAGTGTAAAACTTATGTATTTTGTGTTTCTGTTTTCTGGGGAGATGGTGTGTTTTTACAAATACTTTCTGGCCTACTGACAATGTTCTTTTAATTGCTGTTCTATCTCCTCTTTCTTTTCTTTTAATAGCTACCTTTCTGATGTTGGAGAGTGTTGTTGCTATGACTTGTTTGTGCTGTCTACGTGGCACAATATGAAATCTGAAATTTTCTCTGGTTATGTTTGGGGGTTCAATATTTTTAAGTACAGTAATTAGAGGTAGTAGTGTAGTGCTATGTTGCATTTCATTTATTACTTCTTGAAAATCTTTAAGGTGTATATCCCAAGTGCTGTGTCTCTTGCCTACATACAATCGGCATAAAGTGCCTATGTCCTTCATAGATCGTCTGCTGCGTTTGCACTGGGTTTGTATTTAGATATGTAGATGGGTTTTATTTTGTGTATTTTTAACGTGTTGTTTTAACATGTTCTGCCATTGCATTGATTGGTATTGTGGGTCATTATCTGAAATTATTTGTTCCTACTTGTCTGACAAAATCTTGTCTAAATGCTTTACTTATAGTAAGACTTGTTGCCCATTTTAATGGTGTGAAGGTAACATATTTAGAAGTAAGCTCCAAAACGAAAAATATGAAAATATATCCATTTTTCGTGCGTGGGAGAGGCCCCATCAAATCTGTTGCAGGTATTTCTTTTAATTTTTTAGGGATTATTGGAAACATAGGTGGTGATTAGCCCTCATACTTTTTTGCGATTGACTAATACTATTCTAATTCATCTTTCCATATTAGGAAAATGGATTGTTTGTTTTATTTTTCTTTGGTCCAAAGTGACCATTACTTAAGTGTGTGTACCATATGTACTTATTAATTAGTTTATCTGGGATATAAATTAACCATTCATTCTTTGCACCATTTTGTCTAAAAAATAAAACATTATTTTTTAGGAGATAGTGCTGTTGAATCTCAGGAAGATCCTTCCTTCTCCACTTGTGTTTGATTCCTAGTATTTTGGGATCATGGTCCTGATCTTTGCCTATGTTTTTCAATGCTGTCATAATGTAGTTTTCGAAAGGTACTTGTTTCATATAGTACATTGTAAACTGGTCTTCTGCTGCTTTCAAACCTATGTTATTAGATGCACCCTGTGGACGTCGTGATAAAGCATCTGCTAATACATTCGCTAGTCCTGGTATGTGTGTAATAGTGAAGTCAAATTCTTGTAGTATTAACATCCATCTGGCTAACCGCCCATGAGTTAGTTTGGCGGATAACAGAAATTCTAATGCTTTGTGGTCAGTGTATACATTTGTTTTTCTACCGAATAGGAAGTATCGAAAACGTTTTTCTCGCTTTTTGTGAGTGCACGACTGTCAAATGCAATTGTTTTGTATGATCTTAACCCTGCCTGTTCATATTCTTGGAATAAAACAACCCCTAAACCAGTTTTCGCGCTATCAGTGGCCATACAAAAATGTTGTGTTAGATCAGGATGTACTAAAATCGGTGATGTTGTTGGTGCGTTTTTCACTTTTAAAAATTCTTCATTGGCTTGCTAATCCCATACTCATGGCATGTTTTTTCCAGTCAGTATATATAGGCGTGGTGTTGCGAGAGAGTCGATCCAAATAAATTTTTTATAGAATCCGGTGAGACCTAGAAATCCTCTGAGAGTTTTCTTATTAGGACGATATGGAGTACAGAATTCTTTGATTGCCATTAGTTTTTCCGTGTCGGGCAGTACCCCTTTCTCTGAAATTATGTGTTCTATAAATTTTACCTCTCGCCTTCCAAATTTGGATTTTGTTATATTTACTGTAACCCCATGCTCTTTCATGATCTGTAAAAACTGATTTAATGTGTCGTTGTGATGTTCCCAAGAGGGTTCTGCGATAATCACATCATCAACATAACATGTAATTTTTTTATAAAATTTCAGGCCTGAGTATAGTCTTAAATCCCCTAATAAACGCTGCTGATGATATGATTAAACCAAATGGCAATCGTTTAAATTGGTAACACCTCCAGAATACGATAAATGCTGTAAGTTTTCTACATTCTGGGGCCAATTCTATTTGCCAGAAACTACTCTGTAAATCAACTGATGAAAATATCTTAGCACCATGGAAGTTTTGTATAAATTCCTGTAATTTTTCTGGGCTATCTGTCTCAGTGATTATGATTGTGTTGATCTGTCTGGAATCAAGCACTAACATGATGCTCCCATCTCGTTTTTGTACAATATGGAGCGGGCTGTTATATGTGGAGGTAGCTGGTTCAATAATATCGTTATCTAACATTTTTAAATATCTCCTGGAATACTTTATTCCTATAGCTTAATGGGATTGTATAGGGTGGTACTCTAAATGGTTTGTGCTGTTTTACTTCAAACTTGTACGGAAAGTGTTTAATGCTGCCAGTCTTAGGTAAAAATACCTCTGCTGTATCTCGTAAAATACCCTCTAATTCTCTTTTACTGTGTTCCGAAATACCTTGAACTTCTTGCAAGTTTTCGTCGATTTCTTTATGGACTTCTAACAGGAGTTGAGGTGATTCCCCCTTTTGTGCATACCATTCTAATTCTTCATCCTTATCTCGCATCATTCTTAACTGTTTGTTTATAACTGGTATTTCTACTAATTTTAGCTTTTGCTCTAAGAGAAGTGTGACATTTCCGAATGTTGCGCTACCTTTCCCAATACCTATTATCGCTCGTCTCTCATTTGAAAAATCTGCACCTATAATCAAATCCACAGTTAGTTTAGGTATAATCATGAAGTTGGCTTCGATCTTTTGACCTTGGCACGGAAGAGTTAACCTTGTTTGTCTCGTAACTTCCGCAGGATTGTTTCTAATAGGACCTCTTACTTTAATCTTACGTGATTTCAGAACTGGCAATTCCTAATTGGCATTACACTGCGTGAATAAATTTTCTGAGATCGCGGTCAGTTCACATTCGCTATCAGTTACAATATTGACTGGAATATGCTTTACCATGGCCTTCACAATTGGTTGAATTTGAAAGGGTTGGTCCTGTTCTTCTTCTTCTTGCATCAACGAATCCTCCACTGAATCATACATGAGTCTTTTTAGGAATTTCCCTTGTGAATTCGAACTTTCTGTAGGATAAGCTTCGACTGCTACTTCTCTCTCTTTTATTTCCTCTTCTCTATTTCTTCCTTCATTTACGCTTTCTTCAACATCCTCTACTTTTTCCTCATCCTCGTCTATCTTCTCCTTCTTCGTCGCTACTTCCACATAATCGCATCTAAATGCTCTAATTATCGCTTCATAACTTCCTTCATTATATACGTTGGGTTGTGTGCCCACTCGTAACTTATTTTCAACTTTTGTCGACTGCGCATTATCCTCATTGAATTCGCTTTCCCTGGTTTCCATCTCAAATAGCTCTGCAATACTCACTACTTCGTCCTTTCCTTCTACATTCATTGTGCGTGCCTCTGGTAATTCATCTTCCTCATCAGTATTCTCCCAATTAATTTCGTCTCAACACGATATTGTCATTTTCCTGTCTTCGTTTTCATCTGGTCCCTGCGGTTTTGTTTCTTCCTTCTTCTGGTATTTATTTCTCTGTTCAAGGTTCTGCAGTTATCCTGGGTCGGTTCGTCATTCTCTTTGGCTTGGGCGCTTAGCTGTCAATTCGAACGTTTTTGGAGGTTTGGTGTTCTTACCTCCACCTCTTCTATCTTTATTCTCTTTTCTTGTTCAGCTTGTTGATATTGGTTCCTTTGTTGATAATTTGTCGGTCTATTGGTTCTCCAATACCCGTTCCGGTTGTCATTATTCCATCTGTAATAGTTGTTGCCGTTCCTATTGCCATATTCTCTTCTAAATCCATAACCGTTTCTTTGTTGAAAACTGTTGTCGTTTCTTGATGCGAAGTTATCACGTGGTTCGTAATTATTGTTTCTTCGTACTGTGTCTTGTGGATTCCACTGTTTCTTGCTTTCGTTTTCACGTATGGTTCGTCTTTTTTTTCTTTCATCATCTTCCGAAAATATAAACTCTAGTTCCCTTAGAATTCCTTTAAATGCTTCGACGCCATTGCCTCCGCGATCTATAATGACTGCTGGTATTTCAATGCTAACTTCATCATGCATAATTTAATCAACTCTCCGTCACTGTATGGAACATCCAAGCATTGATTTTTCTTTGGCATTACTTTGAAAAATTTCACGGGACTCTTCTCTGCTGAATTTTCAAAATATGGGCTATGTAATAATTCGTACTTCACTCTGTTCTGTGCTTCGCTGGACCAGTATCATGAGAGAAACTCCTCTCTGAAATCATCGTACGATCGGCATGTCGATGCAACATACTGCATGGTTTCTGCAAGTGTTCCTGACATGTGTGCACATATAAAGTTTAATTTGTGTGCTAGCTTCCAGTGTTCTGGTAATCCTACTCGGAATTGATCAATAAAAGTTCATGGATGTAATGAGTTTCTTCTCGATATTGTTGAAATTTTCTGACTGTGAGGAAATTATGGTTGTCGTTCTTCGTCATGGTTCCATATGAAATTCGCGAGTCTTCGCCACTTTTGTCTCTGATCATTTCTCTCGCGTTCTTTCCGGTTGTGGTGGATCCATTGGATATGGTCCACTGTAGCTTTCGCCTACCGTTGCGTGATATCGTTGAGGTGGTATGCAATAGTTTTCTTCCATTGGTTGTGAACGTGTAGCTGAATGCATTGCACTGTACTCTTCGCGACCTGACTTTCCATTGTCAGGTATTGGTTCGGTACCTTGTCTGGCTAACTTTGCCACGTCATTGCACTATCCAAACTGTCTTGAAACATACATTTGTGGTTCCACATGTGTTTGTGGTGCCGTTTGTTCATCAAGAGTTTCGAAATGTGTTTGTTGCGGTGCAGGCTGTCTGATTTCACGTATGTTACTTTCTGCCTGTGATTGGAATCGCAAATGCATGATATCTTCGTTAGTTGCTTGTTTTTCCAGTGCTGTTACAGATACGGATGTGGTTGCAGACTCAGTGCTTGTTCGATCCTGTTCACTACGCTCTTCAGTGGTTTGCAACAATTCTGTACGCAATTTCTGAAATTGTTGCTTCGTTTGCGCTTGCATTTTGACTATGCAATTGTCATATCTTTTCAGTGCTGCTTTTATGATACGTTTATGTAACACACTGTTTGCAACAATTTCACTCGCTGTACCTGCTGCTTGTCTAGTAATTACGTTTATCTGTTTCTCTAATTTCTAGACTTCTCCCTGGGTGTCGTTATGTAATGTTTTGATCTCGTCCTGAATGTCATTACGCATTGTTTGTACGTCCACTTGTACCTTGTCAGTGTCTGTTCTCAATTGATTGTGACCTGTTATTAAGTTTCCTATCACTTCTTGAGTTTCTGTTGCCTCGTCTTCAATATGACTTTGGTGTAACTGGTTTTTTGTTTTGTTTTGTTCTTTAATCTCACGCATTTGATTCGTGGTTTCTACAATTTGTTCCCGCATTTGTTTCGTCGTTTCTGCATTCTGAATTTTAATTTGTTTCGCAATTTCTTTATTTTGCCTTGTCATTTCCGTCATTTGTTGTAATAATTCTGCCAGATGGGTGGGTCCAATTGCGTTTTCTTCCGACGTCCTACGCTCTGTGTTTTCGCCCAAGTGTTGGTTTGCAACCGACTGCACTGAACTGTGCGGTGACACGTTTGTGCTCGAATTCCTTGTACTCTGAGGGAGCTCTGATTACTTGTACTATGGGTTCTAAGTATTCAAGCCGCAAGTTAGAATCCTCATCGACTGTCTCTCTACTTTCCTGCTCCTCTGTCGTATGCTGACCTACGTTTTCTGCGCCTTGGCGTACATCATCCTCGTTATGGTGCGTTATCTGTCCTATTTCTTGCGATACTGCATCGTCTATTGTACTGTACTTTATTCTCTGTCCGTTTTCATGCTGGGTCTCTACCTCAATTCGGTCAAGGTCTCGATCTGCCATTGCTAATCTTTCTGATTCCCTTATTTTCTGTTTTAAAAGTAATTCATGCGCCCTGCTTCGCGTTAACATGCGCTCCAACAATGCTAAAATTCATAACTTAATTATGCTATTATCTCTGCTAGATTGTCTCACTTTCTATTGAACACGTTCCTACTATCTATCGCTGCTGATACTGTTTTCGACTATTTATAACATTCACAAAAATTATTCGTTACGAAAACTTTTCAGTACCACATTTTTCTGACCTAGTTAGACATGTGGTCGACCTTCAAAAAATGCTTCAAATGGCTCTGAGCACTGTGGGACTTAACATCTGAGCTCATCAGTCCCCTAGAACTTAGGACTACTTAAACCTAACTAACCTAAGGACATCACACACATCCATGCCCGAGGCAGGATACGAACCTGCGACTGTAGCGGTCGCGCGGTTCCAGACTGAAGCGCCTAGAACCGCTCGGTCACACCGGCCAGCGGTCGACCTTCAATCATGGTACTTTAACATCCTGGCAGGTTCGCCATTCTCTAACATTCTGCGTTGTGTCTCTTTGTTCTAAGTCGTGTTTCGCTACCACTTTCGCACAACGACGCCCTGAGCGTGTTGTTTAGGGAATTGACTAGTTTGAACCTGGGACGTTGCTGCTAAGGAGACGCCAGACCACACATGACATGTAGAGTTCAGAAGAGTTCAGTGAGACTAGCGATGATATAATCAAATGCTTAATGATTTCAGCGTCAGCTCCAGTGCACTCCCTGTAAAAGAATCTTAATACTAACTAAATTTAGTGGAATGGGTTCAAGGCTTTCCTATTTTCAATTAGCTGGTAAAATAACGTCGAAAAAACAGTTAAATATACCATTGGAATTTTTATTCTACTCACGAAACATTGTTTATAAATTGTACTATTGATAAAGGGAAATATTTTAATATAGGATGATAAAAACCAACTGCTGTCAACAAAAATGTGAACGAATATTTCCTGAATGGGTTTCCAAGTTCTATAATGGATCAAAGGATGACGTATGCCATATCACATCTACACTCCTGGAAATGGAAAAAAGAACACATTGACACCGGTGTGTCAGACCCACCATACTTGCTCCGGACACTGCGAGAGGGCTGTACAAGCAATGATCACACGCACGGCACAGCGGACACATGAGGAACCGCGGTGTTGGCCGTCGAATGGCGCTAGCTGCGCAGCATTTGTGCACCGCCGCCGTCAGTGTTAGCCAGTTTGCCGTGTCATACGGAGCTTCATCGCAGTCTTTAACACTGGTAGCATGCCGCGACAGCGTGGACGTGAACCGTATGTGCAGTTGACGGACTTTGAGCGAGGGCGTATAGTGGGCATGCGGGAGGCCGGGTGGACGTACCGCCGAATTGCTCAACACGTGGGGCGTGAGGTCTCCACAGCACATCGATGTTGTCGCCAGTGGTCGGCGGAAGGTGCACGTTCCCGTCGACCTGGGACCGGACCGCAGCGACGCACGGATGCACGCCAAGACCGTAGGATCGTACACAGTGCCGTAGGGGACCGCACCGCCACTTCCCAGCAAATTAGGGACACTGTTGCTCCTGGGGTATCGGCGAGGACCATTCGCAACCGTCTTCATGAAGCTGGGCTACGGTCCCGCACACCGTTAGGCCGTCTTCCGCTCACGCCCCAACATCGTGCAGCCCGCCTCCAGTGGTGTCGCGACAGGCGTGAATGGAGGGACGAATGGAGACGTGTCGTCTTCAGCGATGAGAGTCGCTTCTGCCTTGGTGCCAATGATGGTCGTATGCGTGTTTGGCACCGTGCAGGTGAGCGCCACAATCAGGACTGCATACGACCGAGGCACACAGGGCCAACACCCGGCATCATGGTGTGGGGAGCGATCTCCTACACTGGCCGTACACCACTGGTGATCGTCGAGGGGACACTGAATAGTGCACGGTACATCCAAACCGTCATCGAACCCATCGTTCTACCATTCCTAGACCGGCAAGGGAACTTGCTGTTCCAACAGGACAATGCACGTCCGCATGTATCCCGTGCCACCCAACGTGCTCTAGAAGGTGTAAGTCAACTACCCTGGCCAGCAAGATCTCCGGATCTGTCCGCCATTGAGCATGTTTGGGACTGGGTGAAGCGTCGTCTCACGCGGTCTGCACGTCCAGCACGAACGCTGGTCCAACTGAGGCGCCAGGTGGAAATGGCATGGCAAGCCGTTCCACAGGACTACATCCAGCATCTCTACGATCGTCTCCATGGGAGAATAGCAGCCTGCATTGCTGCGAAAGGTGGATATACACTGTACTAGTGCCGACATTGTGCATGCTCTGTTGCCTGTGTCTATGTACCTGTGGTTCTGTCAGTGTGATCATGTGATGTATCTGACCCCAGGAATGTGTCAATAAAGTTTCCCCTTCCTGGGACAATGAACTCACGGTGTTCTTATTTCAGTTTCCAGGAGTGTACAATCTAGGTTTAAATTGAGTTTCATAAAAGAGAAAACTATCAAAAATGGTCTACAGTGAGCCTCAATTATCTTTAATTATTTATTTAACTTGTTGTAAATTACGGTGACTCACGTGGCTAATAACAGAAAAATCGTCGCGTTTCAGATTTTAATTTCAAGTAGCAAATGTGAATACCACGAAGTTTAATTGACGATCGACACTAGTATTACGTAAAAAGGTGATGTAACAGATGAGACTTCTGCAGTTCTGAGTGAAGCCTTATGCACTCTTATGCGTCATCGCGTGCTTTCATTACCTTGTCGGTGGTTAGGCAGCATCAGGGGCGGCTGGTGGCGCAGCTGCACACACCTCGCCAACTCGGTAGCAACTCTCTCGAACTTATCCTTACTACTGTTTACTGAAGTTGGTTTAAGAAAAAGGTATCTGGCTGTGTTTTCAGCTGACCAATCAGCGTCTCAATGTTAACCTTAAGCTGCACCTACAAAAATTCTTTCTATCCAATGAGAAACGTTATACTTTTCGTGGTGGGGCAATGTTTTTAATGTCTACTACGTAACAGTGACCCATGTAGTCTCACTCTATAACTTGTAGCTGTTGTGGCCCTTTTAGTGTTATCGTAAGAGATGCAGTGTTCTTCTAGAGGGCTCTATCTTTTAACATGGGCTGGGGGATGGACCTCTTGGCGGTCGGCCGACGATGCGTGTGTCCCATTGTCCCGCTCTTATCGTAGGGCCTCCTAGCCTACACGGCTCTGCTCTCAGCTTCTGTTCTTGTTTCTCCCCTCGGAACTGGGTCTATTTCACAGTGGGAAGGTATGACATGCATTTAAACATTCTTGTGTTAGTCTGTGGTATTCCATTTGCTCACTCGTTGATCATATTACTTTGGTTAATTTAATGTCAGGATTTATTCGGAGCTATGTGACATATTGCCGGGTTTGCTATCATGTCAGGTTTTTCATGGAAGTTGTTGGATTTGCCTGACACATTACGTAGGGATCAAAATGTCCATGCCCATATATGGCACCAGTGCCGTCACAGCCATCAGCTAGCGTATATAAGGGCGCACGAACAGCCACCTGACAGTCTTAACACTTGACAGCGGCGAAGGAGTGCTTGGCCGAAAGCTCGTGAAGTTTTAAGCAATTGACGTGGTTGGAAACCCAAGAACATTGTATTCAACATAAACATCACTTCCGCCATTTCTATTGCTCATGAAAAGCACACATTGCATGTTGTATCACAATACAGCGAGAATTTCAAAGGTGGTGGTCCAGATTACTGTACACACTGATACACCGATACCTCTAATAGCCAGTAGCACGTCCTCTTGGATTGATGCATGCTTGTATTCATAGTGCCATACTATTCACAAGTTCATCACTGACCTGTTGGTCCAGATTGTACCACTCCTCAACAACGATTCGGCGTAGATCCCTAAAAATTGGTTGGTGTGTCACGTCGTTCATAAACAGCCCTTTTCACTCAATCTCACGAATGTTAGATAGGGTTCATTTCTGGAGAACATGCTGATCACTCTAGTCGAGCGATGTCGTTATCCTGAAGGAAGTCATTCACAAGATGTGTACGATGGAGCAGCGAACTGTCGTCCATGAAGACGAATGCCTTGCCAATATGCTGCCGATATGGTTGCACTATCGGTCGGAGGATGGCGTTCACATATCGTATTGCCGTAACGGCGCCTTCCATGACCATCAGCGATGTACGTCGACCCCACATAGTGCCACCCAAAAACAGCAGGGAACCTCCATCTTGCTGCATTCGCTGGAGAGTGTGTGTACGACGTTCAGCCAGACTGGGGTGTCTCCGACGACTGTCTGGTTGAAAGCATCTGCGACACTAATCGGTGAAGAGAACATGATGGCGATCCTGAGCGGTCCTTTCGGCATGTTGCTCGGCCCATCTGTACCGCGCTGGCTGGTGTTGTGGCTACAAGATAGACTTAAAAAGAAAAAGGTTCAAATGGCTCTGAGCACTATGCGACTTAACTTCTGAGGTCATCATTCGTCTAGAACAGAACTACTTAAACCTAACTAACCTAAGGACATCACACATCCATGCCCGAGGCAGGATTCGAACCTGCGACCGTGGCGGTCGCTCGGTTCCAGACTGTAGCGCCTAGAATCGCACGGCCACTCATGCCGGCAGACAGACTTCGCCATGGACGTCGGGAGTAAAGTTGCGCGTCATGCAGCCTATTGCGCACAGTTTGAGTCGTAACACGAAGTCCTGTGGCTGCACGAAAAGCATTACTCAACATGGTGTCGTTGCTGTGAGGTTCCAAATGGTTCAAATGGCTGTGAGCACTATTGGACTTAACTTCTGAGGTCATCAGTCCCCTAGAACCTAGAACTACTTAAACCTAACTAACCTAAGGACATCACACATATCTATGCCCGAGGCAGGATTCGAATCTGCGACCGTAGTGGTCGCGCGGTTCCAGACTGTAGCGACGAGAACCGCTCGCCACCCCGGCCAGCGCTGTGAGGTTTCCTCCGAGCCATAATCCGTAGGCAGCGGTCATCCACTGCAGTAGTAGCCCTTTGGCGGCCTGAACGAGTCATCTCTCTGCATACCCTCCATGTCCGAACATCGCTTTCGTTCACTCCGTGACGCCTGAACACTTACCTTGTGGAGAGCCCTTCCTGACACAAAGTAACAACGCGGACGCGATCGAATCGCGGTATTGACCGTCTAGGCATGGTTGAACTACAGGCAACAAGAACCGTGTACCTCCTTCCTGGTGGAAAAACTGAAACGAATCGGTTGTGGTGGGACCTCCCCCCTCCCCCCCCCCCCCCCCCCCTCCGTGAAACAGGCGCTGCTCATGCATAGTTGATTACATCTTTCAGTGGGTTTAGTGACATCTCTGAACAGTCAAAGGAACTGTGTCTTGATACTATATCCACAGTCAACTGTCTTTAGGAGTTCTGGCAACCGGGGTGATGCAAAACTTTTTTTGACGTGTATATATACAGACAGTTCGTTAATTCCGGGAATCGAGAACCTCGAATAGTTTTGTCTTTTATCTACATTGCTATTTGCAAGATATCGGTCCCAGGGATTCCAAGACTTTCGAGGATGTTTATTTCAAGTTTCAAGCCTGATAAAAAATTAGAAAAGAAATATTTTTTGGTACGATGTAACTAAAAATTTTCTAATTTATTTTTCTTTACTTGCACTGTGACACCTTGCTTCTTGCCCAATTTCATAATTTTAGGTCAACGTAGGTAGCCTATAGGTTATGATGAGTGAGTTTGCCACTGTCAATTATATGACACTAATGGCCATATGTTATTATTGCTGTGACTTAGAAGCTAACGTTTATTATACGGCCAAGAAACCGTAGACCTTAGCATGAGACTTAAATTTCAATTTGGTACATCCATCCGTACCTGAGATAAAGGGTTATCAACGGACGGACGAACAGATAGACCGTCTGAAAAAAAAAAATAAAAATAAAAAAAATCGTATGATATAATTACAAACTACAAATATTCATATTTTTTCTCTTTCGTTGCACTGTGAGACCTTGCTTCCTGCCAAATTTCATGATTCTAAGTCAGCGGGAAATACTCTGTATCTTTTGATGAGTATGCGAATATCAAAACATGTGACGTAAATGTTAGTATCTTTGGATTGCATCGGCTTCAGTTTCTTACATCGTCAAGGGACCGTGGACCTTAGTGCGTGACGGAAATTTCAGCTTGGTACATCTTCAAATTCCCGAGGAAAAGGGCTTTTAACAGTCGGTAAGACACGCACACCGATAGACAGATGGAGAAAGAAGTGATCCTACAAA
This sequence comes from Schistocerca serialis cubense, assembly GCF_023864345.2. Classification (NCBI taxonomy): domain Eukaryota; kingdom Metazoa; phylum Arthropoda; class Insecta; order Orthoptera; family Acrididae; genus Schistocerca; species Schistocerca serialis. The sequence goes on along the minus strand of NC_064646.1, from coordinate 486,231,430 downwards.
TTTTCCGTTTTTATCGAACTGAGGCACAGAATCGTAGAAACGAGGTTTCCTGCGGTACAATTTTAGTTTTTCGATGTGTTGTATGGTACACGGTTTAACCGTACTGAAAACAACTACAGCTTGCTGTCAACAGAAACCTACGGGAAAAGCCACGGATTTTCTGAACGAAGCCCGGCCCGTTGCTGCAGAAATCCTCGTGTGTGCGCCCAACCAGTGAGAGTCGGGTGAAGTTGGCACATTTTTTCCAGAGTTCTTGATAGGTGTGCCATAGTTCTAGAGTGCTCTATTTAAAATCTGAATAGACTTTCGCAAAGAAAACAATAATAATCGGAAAATTTTAATCTTGTGCAAAAAAATCAGTTGCCAAGTTTACGAAAGCAATTAGTTATAACAACTCTGAATAGCGGCGCAAGGCTTCAACGGAAACCCCTAATGACATTTTTTGTGCACGTAATAGTTTATGAAATAATTGCAGTAATGAGGCATTCATTTCCATAGTCATGTGAAGATGCACCTGACTTTCGAGAAATATACATTTTTTCAGAGTTCTTGGTAGATATTGCTATAATTCTGTCTCCATCACTTTGATCATTTGTTTCATTCAAGGATGTCATGGATGGCAAAACAAATCCGTCTTCACTTTCGCACTGTTCTTATTCTGAATTATGCTCACTTCCAATTTCGTTGTCACTATCTAATCCAATATCACTTCCTAAACTGTCCTCAAATCATTTTAAAACTGTATCATCAGAGTCCGTAACATGAACAGTAGATAAAGACTTGGCTGCTGAATCTCAGAGACCGCTAGCACTAAAGAAGCAGTAATAATACAGTTCACGTCTCATTAAAGTGAAAGGACAACTACATAATGCTGCAATCTCCTAACCCACCCCTATGCATTAGCAACAGAGTAACAATAAACGCTAGTGCTCTGTAGGGCCGCATCTGGTACGTGAAGGGTTAAACAAGCGGTATGTCAACAGTCAACAAACGTAGCCCTCTCGGGGATTCTGCTACCCTTGGCTCGATAGCCAAAGACCTTGCCCTTTCAGACGGCAGATAAACCGCTCTGTTTCCACGTTACGACATAGTCTGCACTGTTTTCCGCGTCCCCCGATCCGCTGTTTACAGCCTCCAGTGCCAGGGCTGCCACCTGCTGTCTGTGAGTGCTTCAAAAATGGTTCAAATGGCTCTGAGCACTATGGGACTTAACTTCTGAGGTCATCAGTCCCCTAGAACTCAGAACAAACCTAACTAAGGACATTACACACATCCATGCCCGAGGCAGGATTCAAACTTGTGACCGTAGCGGTCGCGCGGTTCCAGACTGTAGCGCCTAGAACCACTCGGCCATCTCGGCCGGCTCTGTGAGTGGTCATTGCACGTTGAAGTCGAAGACAGGCGGTGGTCGCATTGATGTTTGTGGACCGTGTAGTACTGCAAAGATAACTTGTTGTAGCCCGGAAAAATTTCACCCCTTATCTCTACTGTTTATGGACACTGAACGTTTTACCAACGAGACTGTATGTACGAGGGGTGTCCAGAATGTAAGTTCCGATCGGTCGCGAAATGGAAACGACAATGAAAATCCGATAAAGCTTTACACAGATGAGTTGGGCAGTGTCTCTAGTATGACCCTAGATACCATCACGTCGCTCTTCTCATTTCTAAGCTCACAGTGAGCGCGTAAAGATGTCTAGAAAATAGCGTCTCCCGCCAAGTACGAGGGCCTGGTGAGAAATTTCTCCTGAAGCTATGCAGCCAACATTACATAACTGTCGTGCGGTTTCTTCTTCAAGACAATTCTCAGCCACATTCTGCAGGGGCAAATAAGTTGCTTCTGCATCCTTTTCAAGGGGATATGTTTGATTACCCACAATACAGCCGGTAATTGTCTCCCTCTGTGTTTCATCTCTGCTCACATGAAACGCTGGCTATGAAGCCAACACTGTGGCACAGACAACGAGCTGTAGGCCAGCGTAGCCGGTAATTGTCTCCCTCTGTGTTTCATCTCTGCTCACATGAAACGCTGGCTATGAAGCCAACACTGTGGCACAGACAACGAGCTGTAGGCCAGCGTAGAGAATTGGCGGAAAGCACTGGCGGCTGCCTTCTATGATGAGGATATTGGAAAGTTGGTACAATGCTACGAAAAATGTCAGAAAAGCGACTACGTAGAGAAGTAGCTGGAAGGTGTAGCTAAGTGTTAGAAATAAAACATTTCTGATTTCCACTGTGGTTTCCATTTCGCGATCAATCGGAATTTACTTTCTGGACAGCCCTCGTGTAGTATCACATTTTACTTAACTACTGGCTATCAATCATGAAACAGGATGGTCTTTTTGTGAGTAAAACGATGACCGTATACTGTTTGCTCATGGTTTGTTGACTTAACGGCAGTTTAATTACTTTGGACTTGAGATCCTTCTTGTACGAAAACCTGACGATGATGTACAGCGAAATGCGTGAGGAGTAAACACAAAAGGAACTTGTTTGCGACAGTTTGTGACGAGCTCTCGAATTTATAGTCGACAGCTTTCAATTTCGTGAAACAAGCCGCACTTGTAGAACTTGGAAACTCGATTGCTCTCTCGCCTGCTTTGTGGGGTGCTGGTTTTGTCCACGATCTCGCACGCTAACGGCGCGGCGTGACAGCCACGTGCCGCGAGAACTCATAAAGAAATCCACTTCTGCTCCGTTGCAAGGATTCCCTCGTTTGTCACAACATTCGACGACTCGACCCCAGCCATGTCTGAAGCAACGCTGATTGGTTTTTACCTTTTCACCCTGCGGGATTTCAGGCAATTAGGGGAGGGAAAGGCAGTTTTATCCCGTGCAGGGTGACATTCTGGCTTCTCCGGTGTTAGCGTCGTCGGCGGAGTTTTGATTTATGAGGCTTCCTCCACTGCACGACTTCCTGTCACGTTTTTTGGTGTTGAGAGTATAAGTTAAGAAACGGTAGGGAAGCGGGTGGCTGTGGGGATCAGAAGGAAAAGAGGTCGGAAGCGTACACTCCTTTAATTACTTTAACCCGGGAGTTCATATAAGATTATGCGCCTAGTTTTATACCCTGAAATAAACTACTTGTTTATCAAATGTCACCCACGTGTGATTAAACGCAGTCTGACTGCAAAATTTAGTTCCGGAGTCCTAAGGAATTTCGCAAAGCAACAACAAAAGGAGGATCACCAGAATTAACAGAGATGAAAGTGAAATTGCAGACCACTAAAGATCTTATACACTACTGACTGTGTGTGTAAATAATTTGTGTATTATTGATAGAATTTGCGCAACGCCAGTTGTAATCTTACCCTCCCAAACATCACTATTAAACTTTTTTAGTGTATTTATTAGTTTCAAAAGCTTCAAGAGGCGTAAGATATACAAAAGAAAAACCTTTTACTTATCTTCATTTTCTCTTCTTGCTGTTGGCTCCAAGTATTGCATCTAGGGGTACGTTATTGCGGCTGAAATTTTAATTTAACGTTTTTGGTTCCTGGTGACTAAATAACTTATGAAGATTTGCCTGTACATTTCTTGAATTTTATTCTTTGTCACATTATTAAATATCACACCGTCCTTACAATTTCCACTTAATATTCCACATTGCATTGTTAGTGGCGATCATAAAAGGCAAATACGTCTGTCTCCATCAGAGGCATACACGCTACTACTAATAACATTCTGCGGTATTCACAATATTCCAAAGAGATTACAAAGCAAAAGAGCTTACTAATTTTCCTGACAAGAGAAGAATCTTCGCTAAAATATATCATTATTTTCTAAATGAGTCCAGAAATAAATTTTATAATTATCGTCAGATTATGCAATTAATAACAGGACTTTTAGGCATACCAGAAATTCCGCAATTTCAAATATTTTCAAAAGAAGAGTAATTTTCACTGTACATACATATTACTGACAAATTAATTTCTTTTTATACATTTTTGCCTGAATTATAATACATTTTATACAATATCATATGAATTTCTTTTACTCAGTTGTTTAACCGAGATAATGTTCACCCATACAAGAATCGATAGTATAAATGGTATCGGTTATATCTATAAAAGAAACGGTAATGCTAGAGGAGGGTGTTCCATTACACAGTGTTTTATTCATTTATTACACACGCTAAATAATATGAAAAATCAAGAGATTGTGAGGTAGCAGAAATGATGCCGTTAACTCCGTCTTCGTCAGCATACGTCTCGAAGTCCACAGCAGCATGGACTTACTTACCCGTACAGTTGTAAATTCTTGCATAACATAATTGTGTTCATTGCTTAATGCAGGTTACTCTAGCCCAGCTTTAAAAACGATTAAAAGTGAATGGGGTACGTTTCGAGAACATAGTTCACGAGTGAACTGATATGAAGCTATAGAACACATGGAAAGATCAGGGACGTGGACAAGAAATTAACATCGCAACTCTAATGTAATACAATGATCAGTGTTCACATATGGGACTAAATTCTTCATGAGTGAATACCATTCATCAGAGTAACTGTTTTTACATTAGTGGTGACAACAACCGAATGAAAACAATCGATTCATTCGGTTCTTCGAAAACAATCGACTCGTTCGGTTATTCTTACATGTATCAGCTGGCTTATTCATTCACCCTTTTGAGTCGAACTAGTTTGTGGGAGCAACCGAATGAAAACATTATATTTAGTCCATTGGACTACTCATTCACCCTTCTGATTGAGACCAGTCTGCAATAATATAATTAGTTGAACGAAAGCAGTGCTACATTATGCTGACAGAAGGTGTTCCTATGTGGAGACGTATCTCAGGCATATACTAAAAGTAAAATAAGCACTGTATATGATCATTTATTTATGTACTGAATGGAGTAATTTTTGTTTTCGCCATTTGAAACTAATTCATGTATTGTTGTGGACTGAATTGTTCCAGGTGCTATTAACGCGTAACTAATTAACCAGGTCTACCGCTGGGGTAAGCCTGCAGTCAATTACACTACTGGCCATTAAAATTGATACACCAAGAAGAAATACAGATGATAAACGTGTATTAATTAGACAAATGTATTACACTAGAACTGACATGTGATTACATTTTCACGGAATTTGAGTGCATAGATCCTGAGACGTTAGTACCCAGAACAACACACTCTGGCCATAATAACGGCCTTGATACACCTGGGCATTTAGTCAAAGAGAGCGTGGATGGCGTGTACAGGCACAGCCGCCCATGCAGCTTCAACACGATACCACAATTCATTAAGAGCTATGTCTAGCGTATTGTGACAAGCCAGTTGCTCGGCCACCATTGACCAGACGTTTTCAGTTGGTGAGAGATCTGGAGAATGTGCTGGCCAGAATAGCACTCGAACATTTTCTGTATCCAGAAAGGCCCGTACAGGACCTGCAACATGCGGTCGTGCATTATCCTGCTGAAATGTAGGGTTTCGCAGGGATCGAATGTAGAGCCATGGGTCGCGACACATCTGAAATGTAACGCCCACTGTTCAAAGCGCCGTCAGTGCGAATAAGAGGCGACCGAGACGTGTAACCAACGGCACCCCATACCATCTCGCCGGGAGATACGCCAGTATGGCGATGACAAATACACGCATCCAATGTGCGTTCACCGAGATGTCGCCAAGCACGCCTGCGAACATCATGATGTTGTAAACAGAACATGGATTAATCCGAAAAAATGACGTTTTGCCATTCGTGCATCCAGGTTCGTCGTCGAGTACACCATCACAGGCGGTACTGTCTGTGATGCAGCGTCAAGGGTAACCGCAGCCATGGTCTCCGAGCTGATAGTCCATGCTGCTGCAAACGTCGTCGAACTGTTCGTGCGTATGGTTCTTGTCTTGCAGACGTCCCCATCTGTTGACTCAGGGATCGAGACGTGGCTGCACGATCCGTTACAGCCACGCTAGTGACACAAGGACGTTGGGATCCAGCACGACGTTCCGTATTACCCTCCTGAACTCACCGATTCCATATTCTGCTAACAGTCATTGGATCTCGACCAATGCGAGCAACAATGTCGCGATACGATAAACCGGAATCACGATAGGCTAGAATCCGACCTTTATGAAACTCGGAAACGTGGTGGTACGCATATCTCCTCCTTACACGATTGCATCGCAACAACGTTTCACCAGGCAACGCCGGTCAACTGCTGATTGTGTATGAGAAATCGGTTGGAAACTTTGCTCATGTCAGCACGTTATAGGTGTCGCCACCGGTGCCAACCTTGTGTGAATGCTCTGCAAAGCTAATCATTTGCATATCACAGCATCTTCTTCCTGTCGGGTAAATTTCGCGTCTGTAGCACGTCATCTTCGTGGTGTAGAAATTTTAATGGCCGGTAGTGTAAATTGTCGATCAGAGACAAAATCTTCGAAAACGCTGACGCCTGGCTCAAATGGCATAATTTTCCTGGACACAAACAGTCTGTAAACGATAAGCTGAACGATGGTAACGACGTTGCGCGGGGAGTGGGGACGTGAGAGGGGAAATGTTTACCTGCATGCGTTTCAGTGCCGTAAATGTCAGCGGGCCTACGCCTCCATCCGACCAGCAGCTGTAAGTTACACACGAGGGTGACAAGGATTTGCGAAAGCTTATTGTAAAGACTTTCAAGTTGGGACGTAGTACTAATTTGCAATAAGTGATATCATCATAAATCAGTTTTATACAGCTCAATATGTAGAAGGCAAATAACATTGGAGACGTACAGTTCTCTGGGGGCTGGTGGCGGCGTCGCGGTGTCTGCGGGCGCCCATTGTCGCCGGTTTCTCATTGTGTGCTTCGACGTCATTGCGCAACCACCAGTCACAGATCGCAGTTGGAAGAACTAGCTGTGGAGGGCATATAAAGCGTGTTGCAGGGACGCAAAAATAGTGCAGTCGTTGTCGTAATGCGGAAACGGTGCGATTTATCGAATGTCCGAAAGGGCTTGATCGTTGGCTTTCGGGCCAAGGGTGGAAGCATTTCCGAAACGGCTAAGTTCGTAAGCTGATGACGTGCCGCTGTGCTTAAAGTATACCGTGGAAAGCAAAATGGCGCTATCTAAAACTGGCGCCGAGATAGCTATGGTACACCGCCGGCCATACACAACAGGACTGAGACGTGTACAGTCGAAAACCCGTGCTAATATCGAACAACTGACCACGTAGATGAACCGAGGGTCTACGATCAGTCCCTCCCCAGCGACCACTCAGTAAACGTTGCTATGTATAGGTCTCTGGAGTAAGTGCCTGGTCCGTGCACCCATGCAGACTGCTGATCATCAGCGACGAAAGCTGGAATTTTCATGGCAGTGCCGCGACTGGACATAAACTGAAAGGCGACAGGTGGCCTTTTCGGATGAATCACTTTTATGCTCCGTTGGCGTGTACGGTGTGAAAGCTATGAATGCAAGAGCCCTACAACCAACGTCAAAGCGTTATGGTCCGGGGAATGTATTCGTGGGATTCCCTGGGTGATTTCGTAATTGTGGAAGCCATAATGGATCAACACAAGTATGCATCAGTCCTTGGGAATTATGTCGACACCTACATACAGTTTAATTTTCCTCGGCATGATAGCCGTCTATCAGCAACGAGTCACGAGTCACACAGCTCGCAGTGTGCGTGTGTTGTTGAGCACCAGGATGGTTTTATTGTACTCTCCCAGCCACGAAACTCCTCGGATTTAAACGCAGTCGAGAATGTGTGGCACTACCACGATTGGGCTCTTCGCACCCTGGATCTTCAACTGAGAAACTTAGCACAGCTTACATCTACTTCTACATCTACATGAGTACTCTGCAATTCACATTTAAGTGCTTGGCAGAGGGCTCATCGAACCACAATCACACTATCTCTCTACCATTCCACTCCCGAACAGCGCGCGGGAAAAACGAACACCTAAACCTTTCTGTTCGAGCTCTGATTTCTCTTATTTTATTTTGATGATCATTCCTACTATGTAGGTTGGGCTCAACAAAATATTTTCGCATTCGGAAGAGAAAGTTGGTGACTGAAATTTCGTAAATAGATCTCGCCGCGACGAAAAACATCTTTGCTTTAATGACTTCCATCCCAACTCGCGTATCATATCTGCCACACTCTCTCCCCTATTACGTGATAATACAAAACGAGCTGCCCTTTTTTGCACCCTTTCGATGTCCTTCGTCAATCCCACTTGGCAAGGATCCCACACTGCGCAGCAATATTCTAAGAGAGGACGAACGAGTGTAGTGTAAGCTGCCTCTTTAGTGGACTTGTTGCACCTTCTACGTGTCCTGCCAATGAAACGCAACCTTTGGCTCGCCTTCCCCACAATATTATGTATGTGGTTTTTCCAACTGAAGTTGTTCGTAATTTTAACACCCAGGTACTTAGTTGGATTGACAGCCTTGAGAATTGTACTAGTTACCGAGTAATCGTATTCCAACGGATTTCTTTTGGAACTCATGTGCATCACCTCACACTTTTCGTTATTTAGCGTCAACTGTTACCTGCCACGCCATACAGCAATCTTTTCTAAATCGCTTTGCAACTGATACTGGTCTTCGGATGACCTTACTAGACGGTAAATTACAGCATCATCTGCAAACAACCTAAGAGAACTGCTCAGATTGTCACCCAGGTCATTTATATAGATCAGGAACAGCAGAGGTCCCAGGACGCTTCCCTGGGGAACACCTGATATCACTTCAGTTGTACTCGATGATCTGCCGTCTATTACTATGAACTGCGGCCTTCCTGACAGGAAATCACGAATCCAGTCGCACAACTGAGACGATACCCCATAGGCCCGCAGCTTGATTAGAAGTCGCTTGTGAGGAACGGTGTCAAAAGCTTTCGGGAAATCTAGAACTACGGAATCAACTTGAGAGCCCCTGTCGATAACGGCCATTACTTCTTGCGAATAAAGAGCTAGCTGCGTTGCACAAGAACGATGTTTCCTGAAACCATGCTCACTACGCATCAATAGATCGTTCCCTTCGAGGTGATTCATAATGTTTGAATACAGTATATACTCCAAAACTCTACTGCAAATCGACGTCAATGATATAGGTCTGTAGTTCGATGGATTACTCCTACTACCCTTCTTAAACACTGGTGCGACCTGCGCAATTTTCCAATCTGTAGGTACAGATCTGTCGGTGAGCGAGTGGTTGTATATGTTTGCTAAGTAGGGAGCTATTGTATCAGCGTAATCTGAAAGGAACCTAATCGGTATACAATCTGGACCTCAGGCGATTTGAGTTGCTTTGCAACCCCTGAGGTATCTACTTCTAAGAAACTATACAGAAGTCGGCACGGCTCCACACACTTGTCGTTACCATCCACCACATCACTGACTCTCGTCCTGCATGCCTCGCAACGGTCTGTGGTGATTATGTTGGATAATCAGGCTTTTGATAGGTGTGACTGGACACACACACGCACACACAAAACATCAAAGAACCATTTGTCTTTATGTAGTAGTACAGAGTATAGTGAGTAGTTGTGCCATTGCCGGCTCGCGTTGATGCCGTTTATTCTTTGGCATTTTGTCACAATCGAGAGGAGTCTTATTTCTCCCTGAGCTGTTACCATAACGAGTTGCTGACTTGCCTCCATCAGTGGCAGCAGCAACGTTTATCGACACTGGTACTGCCGTAACATCTTTAGTGTGGCCGCTACATTTCCGTGTGGTGGTGGTGTGTGTGGCAGTCGGTTAGTTGGAATGGAGCAGCGAGGAAGTCTCTACGGTGCGAAATCAGGCTGGGAACGCTGGCGGCGTGCACGAGCGGTCAGATTGTGAGGCACTAGCTGTCAGAGCTACAAAGTTCGTTGCGCACCGAACCTGGCTACTGAAGTTGAGTGATCAGTTAAACTGTTATGAAACCTCAACGGCTGTGACATATCTTTAATTATTGCCCATTGTTGCTTCCTGGGCTGTTCTGGCTAGCAGCAACATACAGTGTGTTGGAGTTGGTGAAATTTTGCAGCTGTCTTCCTGTACGCTCTTTAACTATTAAATTGGTTGTTACTTATCAGTGAAATGCACCAGCGGTATTTTCTGCCTTGGGGCCGTTAACGTTCTGGTTACCTGCCCTGGTCATTAGCATAGTTTTCCGGCAGTGTGTTTTTCCTCGCCATGTTTGTGCTGTCCTGCACGGCGTGTAGTTTGACAGCCTTTTAGTTGTTTGTTCATATTTTTTGTTGGAGTGGTTATTGTGCCTTGGCTGTTTTTAGACACCAATTTTGAAGACGTAGTGCTGCTGGTATCTTCATCCTCAGGTGCTCAGGTCACTCTTTCTGTTGTCGTACCAGTGGTTGGGTGGAAGGGAATTGATTAGGTTGTTGGCCGGTCCTTCAGCCGTCACTGGGTCGGATTGCCATCCGATTATTTAATCTTACTCTTGGCTGCATGTCTCACCTCACCTTACGTTGGAGCTGCCTCCTCAGGCCGACCCTTGGAACACTTCTGAGCACCACTGTTCTGTTGCTTTGGATTGTGATTTTCATTTTAGTCTGAAGTACTGTGTGAGGTCTTGATCTATCTATTAATTTAGTTCGTTTTAATTTTAAAATAAGGCCTTCAGCCGATTTAAATTAAAATTTGAAGATTGGTTTGTTCAAAAACTAAATTTTGAAAGTTTTTTCTATCTGAAATTATTCTTATCCAGGACTTAAGCCCTGAGTTGTTCAGTGTCCAGTGTATGGCCTTCAGCCGAACTTTTATTTGAAATATTTTTAGGATAAGGCCTTCACCCGTCTTAAATTAAAATTTGAAGATTCATTTGTTTGAAAATAATTTTTTTTAAAATTTGCTCTATCTCAAATTCTTGTTATCCAGGCCCTAAGCCCTGAGTTGTTGAACGTCTTGTGTGTAACTTGTGTTCAGGCTTTCAGCTGTTCTGGATTTTGGTGTGATTTTGGGCCTTCAGCCCAGGAGGCCTTCAGACATATTGTTTTATTTTGATCCTTTTAAGACAATGTGTAGCGAAGTGGTTCTTAGGAAAACAAAAGTTTGTGTGTTTTGTGCAACTGACAGTAACTGATACGACCCACTCCAAAACCATAACCTGATCCGCTCTATCCTATGAAACAAGATTTCATTAGTATAAGACGCAGACTTATCCCCTGATAACTCAATCTTTTTATCCATATGTTCATCGCCTACAAGCGGCGCCTTGTGCGTCTTATCAGTTCTGATCAACAATGTCGAGGACACGGCAGGCGCCTTCCTCCCGCCGGTGCAGAGGGTCTGAGCACAGGGAGGCTGCGCGCTTGTTTAGCGGTCCAGTGGCGGCGAAGCTGCGGCCGGCGTCCCCCGCCTCCCACGCCTCAGCACCCCCTCCCACTACACAACTGTGGGCGCCTCACCCCCTCCCTCACCCCTCCCACCCAGCATGTACGGCGTCATCCGTACGAAGCGGTCCGCGGATTACGTCCAGGGAACTGTGTAACCGGCTTACAGCCCGACGTAATGCGTTCAGCACCGCGTTGGCAGTTCTGCGATATTGTCGAGTCGGTACCAGTTAGGTCGCGAGGGTGCTCGGACGGGAACAGAACAGCATCAAACACTAGACTGCTGGCCTTTACAATTGCACCGATACGAACGCACCATACATCAAACGTGAAACAGGCGTGAAGTGTTCTACTTCCTCGGATAAGAAAATTTCATTTACGCGCAGTCGCAAAAAAGAAGGCGGAAGTGATACCACCTACATTCTGTACACGAGGAGGCACTACGCAGAGGGTTTCTCATTAAGCAACTGCTTGCGAATGTTGGTCGTTTCTCAGATCACCATGTTACGCATCGTGTAAGAAGAGAAATTAATAGTTGCACATTGCGGAATTCGTTTGTGGTAGGGCTGTGACCTATCGATACTGGTGTTCGTTGTTATACGACACAGCTACTCGCATGGTCCGGTTTCCATGACTGTCCGGCGAATACACACTACTGGCCATTAAAATTGCTACACCAAGAAGAAATGCAGATGATAAACGGGTATTCATTGGACAAATATATTATACTAGAACTGACATGTGATTACATTTTCACGCAGTTTGGGTGCAGAAATCCTGAGAAATCAGTACACAGAAAAACCACCTCTGTCCGTAATAACGGCCTTGATACGCCTGGACATTGAGTCAAACAGAGCTTGGATGCCATGTACAGGTACAGCTGCCCATGCAGCTTCAACGCAATACCACAGTTCATCAGGAGTAGTGACTGGCGTATTGTGACGAGCCAATTGTTAGTCCACCATTGACCAGACGTTTTCAGTTGGTGAGAGATCTGGAGAATCTGCTGACCAGGGCAGCAGGCGAACATTTTCTGTATCTAGAAAGGCCCGTACAGCACCTGCAACATGCGGGCGTGCATTATCCTGCTGAAATGTAGGGTTTCGTAGGGGTCGAATTAAGAGTAGAACCACGAGTCGTAACACATCTGTAATGTAACGTCCGCTGTTCAAAGTGCCGTCAATGCGAACGAGAGGTGATCGAGACGTGTAACCAATGGCGCCCCATACCATCACGCCGGGAGATACGCCAGTATGGCGATGACGAATGCACGCTTCCAATGTGCGTTCACCGCGGTGTCGCCAAACACGGATGCGACCATCGTGATGCTGTAAACAGAACCTGGATTCATCCGAAAAAATGACGTTTTGCCATTCGTGCACCCAGGTTCGTCGTCGAGTACACCATCGCTGGCGCTCCTGTCTGTGATGCAGCGTCATGGATAACCGCAGCCATGGTATCCGAGCTGATGGTCCATGCTGCTGCAAACGTCGTCGAACTGTTCGTGCAAATGGTTATTGTCTTGCAAACGTCCCAATCTGTTGACTCAGGGCTCGAGACGTGGCTGCACGATCCGTTGCAGCCATGTGGATAAGATGCCTGTCATCTCGACTGCTAGTGATACGAGGCCGTTGGGATCCAGCACGGCGTTCCGTAATACCCTCCTGAACCCACCTATTCCATATTCTGCTAACAGTCATTGGATCTTGACCAAGGCGAGCAGCAATGTTGCGATACGATAAACCGGAATCACGATAGGCTACAATCCGACCTTTATCAAAGTCGGAAACGTGGTGGTACGCATTTCTCCTCCTTACACGAGGCATCACAACAACGTTTCACCAGGCAACGCCGGTGAACTGCTGTTTGTGAATGAGAAATCGGTTGGAAACTTTTCTCATGTCAGCACGTTGTAGGTGTCGCCACCAATGCAGACCTCGTGTGAATGCTCTGAAAAGCTAATCATCTGTATATCACAGGATCTTCTTCGTGTCGGGTAAATTTCGCGTCTGTAGCACGTCATCTTCGCGGTGTAGCAATTTTAATGGCCACTAGTGTAAGACCTATGGGTTTAGAAGGGCAGTACTCTACACTGTGCAGGATTTCAATGATCTGTCGCGATTAGTGTCCGACAGGGTGGACATTCTGTTCATTGAACTGAACAGGATCGCAGAGCCACGTCACGTAGATTGAGTCTGTTGCGCCCAGCTTCTGGGAAACTGACGTGGCTAGCAAAAATACAGTTAATTAGGAGACTGATTAAGTAATGCTTTACCAGTTACAACAATACTTATCTTTCCAAACTACACACGTGGAGTTGCGCTTCAGAACACACTAAATGAGCCACGATTACTGAGTGGCGAATTATTACAAGTTCGGAATGGCCGTACTGTGGCTTCCCTGCAGTCACTAGAAAACATAAGTTCGTAGACACTGGTTGACACAGTTCTGACAACGTTGGGGCGAAGGCACAGCACGGGAGACGGTAGTCTCTTAACCCCCCGACCGTTGACACGGGCTCTTTACTCCGACAGGAACTTATCGGAATGGGGCAGGCTCTGACCTCGACCAGAACTACCCTCCTGGCCTCTGGCGCGGCAGTGGCGCCTCGGAACTACGACAGGGATGTCTTCCTTCCTAGCACCTCACTGGCACCTCCTGATGCCGCTTTGCTGCGCAGTATCTCTGTGGTGGTCGATACTTCTTGCGCCGCTCTCGATATTCGACGACATCGCAGAGTCGGGAAATTATCTCGTTTCCAGCAAGACAAGAAGTCACACGGACAGTGCGACGACCTCTGAAGATGTCCATCAGCATGGCGAAAGACTGTCGTAGCGTCCCCTGACACCACATCGATCGGCAAAATGACAACAATAGACACACATCTTTTTTTTAAAGACGATACGCGGTTCTGAGTACAGCATAACTATGGACCTATCCTTTCGAGGCTCCGAGGAGAACGAATATCGCGAGACGACATTCGTCATCGTCATTCGAACCAAACAGTTCCATTTCGCTCAAACGTTGATTCTGACGAATGTCAACACACAGCTTACAAATTAAGGTTGGTTTCTGTTCTCTATATTTGTGGTCGATGGGGTGAGGTTTCTGAAACAAGATCTACATCTGCATTTACACCTACATCTACATACTTAGCAAGCACCGTACGGTATGTGGCTGAGAGTACAGTACCCTGTACCACTACTAGTCATTTCCTTTCCTGTTCAACTCGCAGACAGAACGAGGGAAAAACGACTGTCTATATGCCTTCAAAAATGGTTCAAATGGCTCTGAGCACTATGGGACTTAACTTCTGAGGTCATCAGTCCCCTAGAACTTAGAACTACTTAAACCTAACTAACCTAAGGACATCACACACATCCATGCCCGATGCAGGATTCGAACCTGCGACCGTAGCGGTCGCGCGGTTCCAGACTGTAGCGCCTAGAACCGCTCTGCCACTCACCGGCTATATGCCTGCGTACGAGCTCTAATTTCTCGTATCTTCGACGTCCTTACGCGAAATTTATGTTGGCTGCAGTAGAATCGTGCAGTCAGCTTCAAACAGTTGTTCTCCAAATTTTCTCAATAGCGTTCCTCGAAAAGAAAGTCGCCTTACCTCGAGAGATTCCCATCCGAGTTCCCGCAGCATCTCCATAACACCTGCGTGTTTTTCGAACTTACCGGTAGGAAATCTAGGAGCCCACATCGGAATTGGTTCGATGTCTTCCTTTAATCCTGCCTGGTACGGATCCCAAACACTCGAGCAGTACTAAGGAACAGGTCGCAGTGGCGTCCTACATACTGTATCCTTTGCAAATAAACCACGCTTTCCTAGAGTTTTCACTGCGAACTTAAGTCGTCCATTCGCCTTCTTTACCATGATCCTCACACGCTCGTTCCATTTGATATCGCTCTGAATCGTTACGATGTTTAAAAGACATCACTACTGCTGTATCCGAACATCATGGATTTGTTTTCCCTGTTCATCATCATTAATTTTTTTTCTACATCCACACCCAACTGCCATTCACAACACGAACTACGAATTTTGTCCAAGTCATCTTCTACCAATGTGCGAAGAACGCAGACTGAATCAGCTGGTACCGCTATTTTCAGTCAGAGTCTTTCAAACAGGAGCGTATTCGACTTTTTTGTGATCCAATAGGAGCATTTTTCCGCTGATGAATAATAATACAAATTTTCCACATTTAGGCTGATGCGTTTATCTGGAGAAAATGGTATTTCTGCAGTGCAAGAAATGACAAATTAATACTTAAATGAGGCAATATGGGAATGTAAAAGGTTGAATAATTCCAGATCCCTTGTATTTTCGCCACCAAAATTTTTCTGGTTTCTCTGTCGAGCACAACAATATCAGATCTATTTCTTCTAACAATACTGCTGGCAAATCTTTCGGGATGTGAGGTCGTGGTCAAGAGCCAGAGGAAGAGCGCCTCTGAGGATGTCCAGCGCAGTAATGGACGAAACGTCAGGAACAGAAGAGTTTCTTTGATCACGACCTCATATTCCGAAAGGTTTGCCATCAGCTATGTCATCTGGTCGTGAAAGCCGTCATTCTATGATCTAAGAATACTGTCGGTAATACTCATGGTGTCCCAGAAAATTCATTGATTCCTCATTACTTCCTCATCTCAAATCGAGACTGAAAGTAGAAGAATGTAAATTCTGTTTGGAGAGTGGAGGGTGATTAAAGTGGTTTCCCAAAATGCAGTTCTCCAGAGTAATGGGATTATACCTCTGCTTGATGAAAACTCCGAGATCATTGCCGAAGAAAATGGTTTATCGTTCTTTGTGGATATTTCATATTATGTGGATCAAAATTGAGAAAATGCACTATTAAGCACAGTAATATGATGTTATACACTAAAGGCAGGTAAATGTGAGTAATAAGGGGGGGCAGGACGGATAAAGAGTGACATATGCCATATTAAGTATAAAAAATCAAAATATGCAATACATTTGAATCTACTTCTTATAAGGTTAAAATATTATAAGATGGCAAGAACTATGCCTCTTCATCAAGTCATTAAAGATCACCTAACCCACGTTGAGCGAACAGTAGGGCTGAACAAGGCTGACAAGGCACAATGCATCTTGTAGAGGGTATAGTATGGACGTATTGGAATAATTAATGTTGGGTGATGGTTTTAAAGTAATTCACACGACATGAAAACTTTGTGGAAATGCGTCGATTTACTGGACGCTAGTTTACCCCAGGGAAACATTTAGAGCTGACCGTGTCCGGCTGGGGAACAGCGAAGGGAAGCGACAATAGGCAGTTTAGGGTGGTCCAAGCTCTGAGAAAGCGGTAACGTGGCACTTCCTCCAGCTGCCTTAAGATGAGTGACAGTGAGTGGGTGGTTGACCCCGACTCCATGCTGGTGTACCGGGAAACAGACAGAGAACTTGTACACCTGTTCATAAATGTCCGTCGTCCTGTTTTCTGTGAAACATGCGACAAATCCGCGCGAAGCTACAGTGGAGCAGTCAACAGAAGTCAAAATATGCGTGTTCGTGACTATAGCAACTTCACACTGAATTCACGGTCCTCCGAGCCTGAAGTAAATCAGGTGAAGAGCGATAGCGTGAAATACGCCGGCCTCCGATGGGAACGTAGGACCAAGGAATTTGAAGTACTCTCCTGGGAGTCAGAATTCCGGAACACTTGGTGTTTGTGCAGACGCTAACCTTGATGGGTGGCCTGGGGGGAGCTAAATAGAAGAAGTTGAGAGGAAGGGAAATTTTGTGGGAATTTGTTCGCTTCCCAGAGCAGGCTTTGGTCGGCACTGGGAAGCGACGCATAATGAATGTGACTTGTGCTGCAATTGGCGTAAGTGATTTTGCTGGAGGGGAAACCGAGACGAAGAGCAGATTGGCAGAAGTCTCAGTAGAGGTCTTCTGTTCCCAGCTTGCCTAGAGTGCGGACATGGCGTTCTTGACACAGCTTGCCTGAGAAAGAGTGAGCATCTCTGCAGTTTAGGACTTAGCAAAGGGAACGATTGAGCTTGGAGATAGGAAGTTTTGGTTCAGTTATGTACTGAGCAAGATAGCTAGGAGTGAATAGACGAGCGCAGCCTTGCAGTACCACGAGGTCGGCCAATGTCCACACAAAGACGCCACTGCACCGCGCTGAATTCGCTGATATTGCGCCCGCTCTGGCCACTGATTAATTTGTTGGATCACGGTAGGCAAAGTTTCCATGAGGGTTTCAGGGGCCGTGTATTGTAAAATTATTCTCGCACTTAGCATTATGCCTGGGTCAGTCGATAGGAATTACTTTTGATTTATCATGCTTCACTCCATGTAAACACAATTTATTACCACTGCCTGTTAGGAGAGTCATGTAATGTGATGATTGAAGGTCGTGAGTTAAAATAAATCTGTGCTAATCGACTGCATCTGTTT
Source organism: Schistocerca serialis cubense (assembly GCF_023864345.2). Taxonomy (NCBI): domain Eukaryota; kingdom Metazoa; phylum Arthropoda; class Insecta; order Orthoptera; family Acrididae; genus Schistocerca; species Schistocerca serialis. The sequence continues at coordinate 486,213,726 of NC_064646.1, read as the reverse complement.
TCATTCAAGTAGTTGAAATCCCAAGTCACTTTCTTAATTAATTTTATGTTCAACATTTGCATCTGGTGTTCAATAGCTGAATATAACATCAATGTGCACCCCTTTTTAATTAAAAGGGATCAATCCTGAATCAGTTAATGTCAACACTGCCACCACATTTCAATCGGGAGTCACAGGGCCTTATTACTTTCTTTGCGTTATCTGATATTGCAGCAGTTTTGCACCCTCTGTTAATCTGTTAGTCAATTACCTGGGGTGAACACACACCAAAACCAGATAAGTGACGGGTGGGGTGTTACAATATGTAAACATAGACGAGAAAATCATGAATGGTATTACTTTGTTTAAAACGGCTGGATGTTTTTCCAAGCCATATGGGTGGCCATGCCTGTTAGCACGCCGCTTCCGTGATTCGGTCAGGTGACAGTGATCCTTATATTAGAAACTGAATTGCCTTTTGAAAGCAAAGAGGCAATACATTATATCAGAATTATAATCCGTTTGGCAACAGCGTAAAGTTATCGTATTACCAAAAAAGGATACATTTAATTGTGCATTTGGGTATTTTTTACATAACTGCTGAGAGTATATATTATGCGTTTCTTAAAAAAGCTATTCTTGCTTAATTTTATAGACCTAATACTATTTTTATTAAGGCCATCCAAAAGGAAATTATGTACATAAAATTTAAAAAATAAATAAATGTCCTTTTTCAGAATAAATGAAAAACGTGAGCTTTTTTAAGAACTTGTTTAACCAATCGGACCGCATGCTCGAAAAAATCCTTGTAGCTACCAATGATGGCTTGGAAGAAATTTCCTTCGGAGTACTCTGGAACATTGTAAAAATGCTAATTTGTTTCTTGAACTGAACTCTTCTTCAACAAACGCTATTTTGTATGATGTGCAAATTCATGATTTCAGAGGCGTTGTGTTGTTGGCTACACTCAGCCATTAGAATCTTTTAAGCATGAATATCAATTTTTTTCAGCTCTGAGAGGAGCGTTTTTCTGCTTGTTTCCTTCTCTTCACTTTTACAACAGGGGGTGTCGCTCATATGAAAAGAATTTTGTGGGTCGGTAAAGTTTTGATAGTTTACTTACGTGAAATTGAAGTAATGCGAAACTAGTATTACGCCTGAGACTTCCGGATTTTAAGTACAAAGAAAAAAAAAAAAAGCGTATGCTTCAGTACTACAACATGGGGTTCCCAGAATCATTCTGATGATAAAAAATGGAGACACTTTACAGCATATTTCTCCATGGTACGTCACTTTGTAAACTACGTTTTCGCCTAACTCCGGGTTTTTTACGTCCACAAGTACGGTAACTTTGAATCTCTGTATCTCGGAAATGGATAAAGATACCAACAAAACATTCACGGTTGTTCTAAATCCGGATTTTAGCAATATATCGTGAAAATTTCACCCATTTGATATGCTTAGCCGTCTTCGCGGCACGGTTTCGGTATGAAGAATGGTAGAAAAACCTTTCTTTGTCGTTTTCCTATGGAACCCGCCATGAAGTCGTGGTGCCACCATAAGCCCCCTAACGTCCGCCATAGACCACATCAAATGCAAAGAGAACCAACAGATGTGCTCCATTTGCCAAAGCAGGAGTAGGTAATATTCATATTTTGACCCTGTACTGTAGGATTGTAACACTAGGACGATCCTTCTGTTTGGTATAAAAATGGTCCCTAGCCAAAAGTTATCCTAAGCACTTGACCCTACCATTCTGTCACCAATAGAACCCGACGTATTGCCCACAGAAAAAAGTTTTGTGCGTGGTGCTTTGGAACGTATTAGGTAGTGCAAACTGCCGCATGCGTGCCGATTTATCGTGTGGCTTTCAGTGCTGGAAGTCCCCGAAGAAATAATCTGTTTACCTTCGATGCTGCTCTTTTCATTTAAGCAATGAGGCTGCGTCTTTAAGAGAAATGGAATCTGTCTGGAGAAAAAGAAATTCGGAAGAAATTGGCTTTGGTCTATGGTAAGGGGCCAGCAAAAGAGAAATCAGAGAAACTAATTTTCTAGATTACTAGAGGATGGATTCGAGCCACATCGCCTCCAAAATACAGTTATTGATAGCTCTACGCCTCAACCTGTGACTGTGCACGAATGTATGGATGTTTTAAGATTTAATTGTGCATGGAATTCCTGACTACATTTATTATACCGATATAGATTTTTCAACGAAACAGATGGGGACGGGAGGGGGCATAATTCACGGCACAGTCGGCTCGGACGAATTCAGGCAACTAGCTGAAAAAAATATTTCAGAAACGAATGAAATAATGAATGTGTTATCCACACATACTCCTTCTATTCACAACAAACCCTTTCCAATACTCCCGTGTCGGAACTGGTTTTCGTAACTGAGTACCATCTAGGTGACCACATAGGGCGATATTTTGCCGTATGCGTTATTAATGATAGACTTTTGAGCACATTTTTTAAAAGAAACACAACCATCTATGTTTGGGCGTTATTTTTGTTGATCAACGCGATATCTGAGCGACACAGACAGACCCAAGTGTATTTTTGTGCACTTATTTTGATATAATGGTATTTGTAATGTTGTTTACCGCTCCGCTGACATGTGAAACACTAAATTAGTGCAGCCCCATAGTTCTGCCAGTCTTCAAATAACAACTCGTGTGCCAACATTAAACAGCTGTAGATAGTCATTTTACTAAGGTTTGAAACTCCTCTTCTCGTTCTTCAGTGTTTGCGATTTAAAAAATGGGTTATTTCGGAAATCAAACTTATGCAAACGCAACTAGTTTATCTTTATATTTCCCCAGACATGTTTCGACACCAGTGTGTCATCTTCTGTGGGTGAACTTTTATTTTCTGTAAAGTACAATATCACATTTGTAATAATTTAACTCCTGTAGACCTAAGACGTACAATATTTGCAATTTGCTTCGTTTTGTTTGGACATTCACCTTCAAATTATATCGCTAATTGAACTGTATCATTATACATCGATTTTAGTGCTCGTTTTCGTCGTTTTTTCTTCGTTTTTTTGACAGCATGTCATCTGAAAACTAGCTGCGAAGAAAATTATTGCGTATTTGCGGAGAGCTGTTTCGAGGTTAGACAATATGTACGTTTCTGTACTTACATTTTACGTCCTGTTTCGTGTCCGTTGTTGGTGTCTCAATCAGCTACTATTTAGTGCAAAACAGTACAAAACTATATACTGCTACCGATATATAGGTGATATCATTTGCTTGACTGATGAAACACATACCAGAATAACACAATTACACAGTGACATAAATATCGTACACATAAAAATAAAATTCACCATTGAGACAGAAGAGGAAATGAAGCTTAATTTATTAGACATTACCATACACAGAATCAACAACAAAGAAACATAATTTTGGAATTTTGAGGAAACCTACAGCCACTAAAGTGCACGTCATTTATGTTGGCGGCCGAGTTTAGGTTCGTTCTGCGCATCTGACGTCATAAAAAACAGTCAGCCAATGAACAGAGAACGACGTTGCCAGATCTCGACTGCAGTGCAGAGCATGGACGAGTGTCTTCAGTTTTAGTAACGTTCAGTCATAAATAAAGTAATAGAACAAAAGCAATGTCTTGATAGCTGACTTTCTTTTATAGAAAGTTGGGAAAAAGCATTGTTTGTACCAATTGCTTCACATTCTATTAACTAATTAAACCAAAGAAGCAACAAGACTCCTAATTCAGGCGATAGCAAGGAAAGGTGTTTGGATCAATCTCACGAACCGCTTTTTCGCAATGAAGAACAGCGGTAATTGTTTATTTCCTATTGTACTTCGACGAAGCGTGAGTAATTCATAGTCATACCAACAGTGTTTGTCAGTATTTTACGTGACGCTTTAGAGTCCTAATGGCGTGTTCTACACAGACGAGCTGCGTTAGCGCAACATACAAGGTGTTGGGCTACTACGCGAAAGGTTATGAGTTCAAACCTTGTGCGGTGCTTAATATTTTCATTATTTAAAAAAATATCGAAGTGCCTTACTTCACGAATTATATTCGTTTGAATGTAATTTTTTTTTTTTAAATTCTAGTGCTTTGTCTCTTCATTAACCCTTTCGCTGCTGCAGACACGTGCACCCCGCATTCCGCGCTGTGCGCGATTTTGTCATCACTGCACTGCTCGCCTGTGCAGACACATGGTGTTCCCACTGCTTTGACACACTTGTCATTCGATTTCACAAAAACTATTTGGCCCAAAAATTTGATTTTTACAAGTCTTCTTGACTGATACCTTCCCCCCATAAATGACTTAATTTTGTTTCGATGTTCAACACAGTTATTATGCAGCATTAAATGTAGTAAACCATTGCACGAAATTTTGAAGAGTTTGCAGAGGTAGAAGTCCATAGCGTATACTTTCCGTATGGTCGATTTTAGTTGCCACAATGTTGAGAATGAAATGTGGACAAGATACCTAAATTTCATATAAAATTTACTGTGTAACAATATCTCACTTAATTTAAGTACCACATAGGTGTCGTACGTACTATTGAGAAATATTCCGTCTTTCGCGACTGTAATAAAAGTTTTATTTACACCGGACGCGTTTGGCTTTATTTTAAAGCACTTCAATCAATGAAAGGTATGGCACATACACAATGGTACTCATGTTCTATTTCTTATTTTTGTTCCACAGTCGGAGTTTTACCAATGGTACTGAAATATATTCCTCTTCTGCAACTGTAATAAGCGACTTATTTAGACGAGACGCGTTTCTCTCTTTTGAAGCATCTTCAGTGGACAGTATTTTGTCTCCTCCATTGCCAAGTCACCTTTCGTAGTTTTGTGCTGCGGTAACACAATATTCAACGTTTGTGTTGGCTGATCAGTGTTTTAGCAAATAAATGATATTCGTGTGTGCCACATACAAAAATTATATTTGACATAGCTCAGAGCACTTCACTGATAGACGGTATATTCAAGTCCTAATGTTTTTGTAAATCCACAGTTTTGTTTAATGTATTTTGTCTACTTCCTTTTGATTGATTGAAGTGCTTTAAAATAAAGCCAAACATGCTCAGTGTATATAAAACTTTTGTTACAGTCGTGGAAGAGGGAATATTTCTCAATGTTACATACGACATCTTTGTGGAACTTAAATGAGATATTGTTATACAGTAAATTTAATATGAAATTTAGGTATTTTGTCCACATTTCATTCTCAACATTGTGGCAACTAAAATCGACCATACGGAAAGTATACTCTATGGACTTTTACCTCTGCAAACTCTTCAAAATTTCGTGCAATGGTTTACTATATTTAATGCTGCATAATAACTGCGTTGAACATCGAAACAAAATTAAGTCATTTATGGGGGGAAGGTATCAGTCAAGAAGATGTGTAAAAATCAAATTTTTGGGCCGAATAGTTTTTGTGGAATCGAATGATAAGGGTGTCAAAGCAGTCGGAACACGATGTGTCTGCACAGGCGAGCAGTGCAGTGACAAAATCGCGCACGGCGCGGATTGCAGGGAGCACGTCTTTGTAGCAGCGAATGGGTTAATGCGGCCGTGGTGGCTTTACTTCATGAACTGCGCGCTTCACCCTAAATGTAAGCTTGCGAACTATACTATACTATGTTGCTGCTTCTATTGGCGCGTGTGTCGTGTGCAACTGGCAACGCAGCAATCTCCCGCGTCTGGGCGGGCATGCGCGAGCCGCCAAGATAAAAGAATTGAACTATAGTACAACCATTCACATCAACTCCAACCACCCATCAGTACACAAACTCTCAAGTTTCAGACACATGCTACACAGGCTCAACAGAACTCCACTGGACAAACTCAACTACACACAGGAACTAAATACAATACACCAAATAGACAGAGAGAATGGGTACAACACACAAATGATAAACAAACTGAACAACAAAATTAATCCTGCCGGCCGCGGTGGTCTCGCGGTTAAGGCGCTCAGTCCGGAACCGCGCGACTGCTACGGTCGCAGGTTCGAATCCTGCCTTGGGCATGGATGTGTGTGATGTTCATAGGTTAGTTAGGTTTAAGTAGTTCTAAGTTCTAGGGGACTGATGACCACAGAAGTTAAGTCCCATAGTGCTCAGAGCCATTTGAACCATTTGAACAAAATTAAAAAACAGATTAAGAGAGAACAAACCATCAACAAATCACCAGCCGCAACACAGAACCAAGAACACAAGTTCCAGACAAACACAGGATACCAGGAACACCCTACAACGAGTACAGCTTGGCACACACTAACATACAGCAACAAAAACGTAAACTGGGTGGGAAACATGCTGAAGAAACATGGGCTACAAATATCATTCTGCACAAATAACACAGTACAGAAGAATCTAAGACCTAAAATCACCTCTGCAGGCAAATTCTCCGAATCTGGAATATATCAGTTAACCTGTAGTTCATGCCAGTCGGTCTATATAGGCCAAACATGCAGAAATTTCAAAACGAGGTACTCTGAACACCTCAGAGCCCTAGGAAGTGATAGTACACACTCCACTTTTGCAGACCATCTATTACTAGAAAACCACCACCCAAAGGACATTGATCTTAAGATCCTCAGAGAAAGCAACAGTCTCTACCAAAAACTCACAATAAACTACCACATACAAAAAGCAATAATACAATGAAAGACAGTCCTGAGTGAAAATACAACGCTGTGCAACAAAACACTGTCTGGAACACTCAATGAACTATACAAAAGTGACTACCTACAAAAAACTTAACAGGAAAAAAAAAGATCTGTTTTCTTGGCTCTCTCCCCACCCCTCTTTCCATCTCTCCCTCTCCCACTATCTCTCTCTCTGTCTCACACACACACACACACACACACACACACACACACACACACACACACACACAAACACACATATTCAAAATCAGCGCCATAGCACACACAAGACGGAAGATGAACAAGTGAGCAACGACAATAACATGACACATCTCACTGAGAGTATTGCCGTAAGTATCTGCTCAGATCACATTTCGCCACGTTCTGTGTAAGTGCTTGTGAGCTGAAGTAGTGGAGCGGAAATTTATGAAGAACTGAGTGAAAGCAATGCACTAAATAGTAGCTGATTGAGACACCAGCCAGGGACACGAAATAGGACGGGAAATGTAAGTACATAATCTCTAACCTCGAAACAAAAAACAAAAAAAAAAACCGACGAAAACGAGCACTAAAATCGATGTATAATAATACAGTTCAATTAGCGATGTAATTTGAAGGCGAGTGTCCAAACAAAACGGCAAATATTGTACTTCTTAGGCCTACAGTAGTTAAATTATTACAAATGTGATACTGTACTTTACAGAAAATAAAATTACACCCACAGAAAATGATACATTGGTGTCGAAACATGTCTGGGGAAATATAAAAATTAACTAGTTGTGTTTGCATAAGGCTGATTTCCAAAATAACCCAGCCGTAGATAGGTAATTATGTTATTATAGTAGTGTATAACTTATCGTAACGCAAGTGGACGAATCAGAATCGGTTTTCCTCTTCTTCATTGCTACAGGCATATCCATAACTAGAAACTATCATAACAGCACCCAGCACATTAAATTCAACTCCAAGTAAGAACTCCGCTGCAGAGTGAAAATTACATTCTGGAAACATTCCCCAGGCTGTGGGTAAGCCATGTCTCCGCAATATCCTTTCTTCCAGGAGCGCTAGTTCTGCAAGGTTCGCAGGAGAGCTTCTGTGAAATTTGGAAGGTAGGGGACGAGGTACTGGCGCAATTGAAGTTGTGAGGACAGGTCGTGAGTCGTGCTTTGGTAGCCCAGGCGGCAGAGCACTTGCCCGGGAAAGGCAAAGGTCCGGCACACAGTTTTAATCTGCCAGGAAGTTTCAAGAACTGAACTGATTAAGAAAACAACAAATGAGCCCAGAAAGGCCAACGATGTGCTGTAGTTGGTCTTGGTTAAATTAGAGATGAGCGATAGTCGACCTTGCTGTCGATGTATAGATAGTTTAAATCTATCGAAGCCTTGTTGACTATCCATAGTACGTAACCCTTTCTCGTCGTATTATTGAGAATCAAAAATCTTTCGATTACACGACGCCAGCACTAAGTCGTGTGTAACTTGATTTAGGTGATACGGAGGTCCGGATATCCTGGAGCCCTCCTTTGGCTATGCCCTTGGTAGAGATCAGTCTGACGTTCGACGCCCTTAGCAACGTCAGAAATGTGTGTCATTCCTAAGGACAGTGATTCTATAATAAGTAAACTGCACCGAATTCCTGATAATAATTTTTCTTAATTAGCTCGTTCCTCGTCATTTCAAAAAAGTGTCGCTTTTTTTATTCCGTAACAGGCATACAAGAAATTGTTTATGTATTCTGAACGTTTCTAAAACTTCGAGCCTTAAACTGATCTAATAAAGCATACACTAATCGACTTCAATTCGATTTGATTTTTATAGGAAAGTAATAAAAATGTAATCGGTGTCGCCGTGCTTATTAAATAACAGTTACTTGCTTTTGTACATTAAAATTATGTTTTTAGGTTACATACCTTTCTTAAACCAGATTTTTAATAATGACCTTGACAATCAGACACATTTTATAATCTGGCAGTGGCAGGTTCCCGAGCATGCCAGACTGTGAAGGTCCTGCGGTGCTCGAACCCTTGAAACGCATCACATTAACGGTTATTATTACAGGAAGCACTGCTGTCATATCTGAGAAACGGTTAGTTGCTGTCGAGGACTAACGAGATGAGCGTCAGCGAGGTTGTCCAGACGTTTGGGTGCGTACCCTCATTAATAAGATCCCATCTAGGATACCGAAGGGAAAAAGCTTTTGAAGGTTAACGTCTGAAGCGAGCTAGGAAAGTCCCACATTTGGTCGTGGCAAGAAGGCTCCGCCCAAGTGTGGAAGTGTAGTTAAGCTACTGAGCCATAACGCCGCCGACGGAGACAGTTAATTCATGGGGAAGACGGCACTGTTCCTGGGCGTCAACGATATCTCACAGGTCAACCGCAGTGGTCTCCACCCTGTAACACGAGAAGGCGACTTGACTGTAAAACATACCCCTCAATAGAGAGTGCTGTGTGGGTTTTGTCTGCAATTCACGTGTTAGCAGCTGTCCTTGTTGTAGCTGGATGCTATGCTGTATAAGAGTAACATGAAGAGCAAGTCTGAATTCTGTAATGTACAAGAGCTCACCGACATGATATCAGTGTAACTTGACTTGAGCTTGACGTATGTAGTCAAATTTCCATACGAATGAAAAGTGTTTTCGTCCCGTTGTAATACTGATTCCGGAGATACAAATTGAAACCATTATTCGAATGTCTTGATTTCCTGTAGAATCGTGCGCGAATTTGTCCAGCGTCTCAGCCACAATTCACTGTGCACATCGGCGGTGTCAATTTACCGTCGAGCACCGTTCGTGTTTCACAGTGTCTTATACGATGGAAACCATTGAGGGCTTCGGATGAGCTGATGCAGTCTGGAGGCTGCCGCTGCTGATGCACATTTTACTGGGGAGTAGATTGATTTCTGTCCAGCGCTGACGAAAGTGTAAAGACTGTGGCAGCAACCACACTGATCAGTCAGAACATTATGGCCACCTACCTAATAGTCAATATGTCCACCTTTGACACGGATAATGGCAGCGACGATGCGTCATGGCATGGTTGCAATGAGGTCTTCGTAGGTCGCTAGAGGTATATGGTACCACATTCGCACACACAAGTCACCTAATCCCCGTAAATTCCGGGGAAAGGGGGGGGGGGAATGAGCTCTGACACCACTTTCGATCACATCCCAGATGTGTTCGACTGGGTTCAGACCGCACATCAATTGCAGGTCACCATTGTATTCCTGAAACGACTCCATCACACACCTGGTTTTGTGACATGGGGCATTATCTAGCTGAAAAATGCCACTGCCGTTGGGAAACGTGATCATCATGAAGGGGTGCGAGTGGTATGCAACCAGTGTACGATACTCCTTGGCTGTCAATGGTGCCTTGCACGAGCTGTACTGGAGCCATGGATGCCCACGTGAATGTTCCCCAGAGCACAATGTAGCCGCTGTTAGCTAGTCTCCGTCCGCAGTGCATGTGTGAAGGAGCTGTTCCCTGAAGACAATGGAATTGCGCCCTCCTATCGGAATGATGAAGGTATCGGGATTCATACGACCATACAATGCTCTGCCACTGTGCCAACGTCCAGTGCCCATGGCCACACGTCCATTTCAGTCTCGTGGCTCAATGTTAGGAGTGCTCAGCGTGCTGTCTCTTCAGACTGCCCAGGCTACGATTTCCGGCATCTGTAATGAGGGGTGGCCGCCCAACCCCACGACATCTGGATGCGGTTTCACTCTGGTGATGCAGTCTGCCGCTGCTGATGCCCATTTTACTGGGGAGTAGATTGATTTCTGTCCAACGCTGACGAAAGTGTAAAGACTGTGGCAGCAACCACACTGATCAGTCAGAACATTATGGCCACCTACCTAATAGTCAATATGTCCACCTTTGGCACGGATAATGGCAGCGACGATGCGTCATGGCATGGTTGCAATGAGGTCTTCGTAGGTCGCTAGAGGTATATGGTACCACATTCGCACACACAAGTCACCTAATCCCCGTAAATTCCCGGGAAAGGGGGGGGGGGGGAATGAGCTCTGACACCACTTTCGATCACATCCCAGATGTGTTCGACTGGGTTCAGACCGCACATCAATTGCAGGTCGCCATTGTATTCCTCGAACGACTCCATCACACACCTGGTTTTGTGACATGGGGCATTATTTAGCTGAAAAATGCCACTGCCGTTGGGAAACATGATCATCATGAAGGGGTGCGAGTGGTATGGAACCAGTGTACGACACTCCTTGGTTGTCAATGGTGCCTTGCACGAGCTGTACTGGAGCCATGGATGCCCACGTGAATGTTCCCCAGAGCATAATGTAGCCGCTGTTAGCTAGTCTCCGTCCGCAGTGCATGTGTGAAGGATCTGTTCCTGAAGACCATGGAATTGCGCCCTCCTATCGGAATGATGAAGGTATCGGAAATCATACGACCATACAATGCTCTGCCACTGTGCCAACGTCCAGTGCCGATGGCCACACGTCCATTTCAGTCTCGTGGCTCAATGTTAGGAGTGCTCAGCGTGCTGTCTCTTCAGACTGCCCAGGCTACGATTTCCGGCATCTGTAATGAGGGGTGGCCGCCCAACCCCACGACATCTGGATGCGGTTTCACTCTGGTGATGCAGTCTGCCGCTGCTGATGCACATTTTACTGGGGAGTAGATTGATTTCTGTCCAACGCTGACGAAAGTGTAAAGACTGTGGCAGCAACCACACTGATCAGTCAGAACATTATGGCCACCTACCTAATAGTCAATATGTCCACCTTTGGAACGGATAATGGCAGCGACGATGCGTCATGGCATGGTTGCAATGAGGTCTTCGTAGGTCGCTAGAGGTATATGGTACCACATTCGCACACACAAGTCACCTAATCCCCGTAAATTCCCGGGAAAGTGGGGGGGGGGGGTGGGGGAGGAATGAGCTCTGACACCACTTTCGATCACATCCCAGATGTGTTCGACTGGGTTCAGACCGCACATCAATTGCAGGTCGCCATTGTATTCCTCGAACGACTCCATCACACACCTGGTTTTGTGACATGGGGCATTATCTAGCTGAAAAATGCCACTGCCGTTGGGAAACGTGATCATCATGAAGGGGTGCGAGTGGTATGCAACCAGTGTACGATACTCCTTGGATGTCAATGGTGCCTTGCACGAGCTGTACTGGAGCCATGGATGCCCACGTGAATGTTCCCCAGAGCATAATGTAGCCGCTGTTAGCTAGTCTCCGTCCGCAGTGCATGTGTGAAGGAGCTGTTCCCTGAAGACAATGGAATTGCGCCCTCCTATCGGAATGATGAAGGTATCGGGATTCATACGACCATACAATGCTCTGCCACTGTGCCAACGTCCAGTGCCGATGGCCACACGTCCATTTCAGTCTCGTGGCTCAATGTTAGGAGTGCTCAGCGTGCTGTCTCTTCAGACTGACCAGGCTACGATTTCCGTCATCTGTAATGAGGGGTGGTCGCCCAACCCCACGACATCTGCATGCGGTTCCACTCTGGTGATGCAGTCTGCCGCTGCTGATGCACATTTTACTGGGGAGTATTTGATTTCTGTCCAACGCTGACGAAAGTGTAAAGACTGTGGCAGCAACCACACTGATCAGTCAGAACATTATGGCCACCTACCTAATAGTCAATATGTCCACCTTTGGCACGGATAATGGCAGCGACGATGCGTCATGGCATGGTTGCAATGAGGTCTTCGTAGGTCGCTAGAGGTATATGGTACCACATTCGCACACACAAGTCACCTAATCCCCGTAAATTCCCGGGAAAGGGGGGGGGGGGAATGAGCTCTGACACCACTTTCGATCACATCCCAGATGTGTTCGACTGGGTTCAGACCGCACATCAATTGCAGGTCACCATTGTATTCCTGAAACGACTCCATCACACACCTGGTTTTGTGACATGGGGCATTATGTAGCTGAAAAATGCCACTGCCGTTGGGAAACGTGATCATCATGAAGGGGTGCGAGTGGTATGCAACCAGTGTACGATACTCCTTGGCTGTCAATGGTGCCTTGCACGAGCTGTACTGGAGCCATGGATGCCCACGTGAATGTTCCCCAGAGCACAATGTAGCCGCTGTTAGCTAGTCTCCGTCCGCAGTGCATGTGTGAAGGAGCTGTTCCCTGAAGACAATGGAATTGCGCCCTCCTATCGGAATGATGAAGGTATCGGGATTCATACGACCATACAATGCTCTGCCACTGTGCCAACGTCCAGTGCCCATGGCCACACGTCCATTTCAGTCTCGTGGCTCAATGTTAGGAGTGCTCAGCGTGCTGTCTCTTCAGACTGCCCAGGCTACGATTTCCGGCATCTGTAATGAGGGGTGGCCGCCCAACCCCACGACATCTGGATGCGGTTTCACTCTGGTGATGCAGTCTGCCGCTGCTGATGCCCATTTTACTGGGGAGTAGATTGATTTCTGTCCAACGCTGACGAAAGTGTAAAGACTGTGGCAGCAACCACACTGATCAGTCAGAACATTATGGCCACCTACCTAATAGTCAATATGTCCACCTTTGGCACGGATAATGGCAGCGACGATGCGTCATGGCATGGTTGCAATGAGGTCTTCGTAGGTCGCTAGAGGTATATGGTACCACATTCGCACACACAAGTCACCTAATCCCCGTAAATTCCCGGGAAAGGGGGGGGGGGAATGAGCTCTGACACCACTTTCGATCACATCCCAGATGTGTTCGACTGGGTTCAGACCGCACATCAATTGCAGGTCGCCATTGTATTCCTCGAACGACTCCATCACACACCTGGTTTTGTGACATGGGGCATTATTTAGCTGAAAAATGCCACTGCCGTTGGGAAACATGATCATCATGAAGGGGTGCGAGTGGTATGGAACCAGTGTACGACACTCCTTGGTTGTCAATGGTGCCTTGCACGAGCTGTACTGGAGCCATGGATGCCCACGTGAATGTTCCCCAGAGCATAATGTAGCCGCTGTTAGCTAGTCTCCGTCCGCAGTGCATGTGTGAAGGATCTGTTCCTGAAGACCATGGAATTGCGCCCTCCTATCGGAATGATGAAGGTATCGGAAATCATACGACCATACAATGCTCTGCCACTGTGCCAACGTCCAGTGCCGATGGCCACACGTCCATTTCAGTCTCGTGGCTCAATGTTAGGAGTGCTCAGCGTGCTGTCTCTTCAGACTGCCCAGGCTACGATTTCCGGCATCTGTAATGAGGGGTGGCCGCCCAACCCCACGACATCTGGATGCGGTTTCACTCTGGTGATGCAGTCTGCCGCTGCTGATGCACATTTTACTGGGGAGTAGATTGATTTCTGTCCAACGCTGACGAAAGTGTAAAGACTGTGGCAGCAACCACACTGATCAGTCAGAACATTATGGCCACCTACCTAATAGTCAATATGTCCACCTTTGGAACGGATAATGGCAGCGACGATGCGTCATGGCATGGTTGCAATGAGGTCTTCGTAGGTCGCTAGAGGTATATGGTACCACATTCGCACACACAAGTCACCTAATCCCCGTAAATTCCCGGGAAAGTGGGGGGGGGGGTGGGGGAGGAATGAGCTCTGACACCACTTTCGATCACATCCCAGATGTGTTCGACTGGGTTCAGACCGCACATCAATTGCAGGTCGCCATTGTATTCCTCGAACGACTCCATCACACACCTGGTTTTGTGACATGGGGCATTATCTAGCTGAAAAATGCCACTGCCGTTGGGAAACGTGATCATCATGAAGGGGTGCGAGTGGTATGCAACCAGTGTACGATACTCCTTGGATGTCAATGGTGCCTTGCACGAGCTGTACTGGAGCCATGGATGCCCACGTGAATGTTCCCCAGAGCATAATGTAGCCGCTGTTAGCTAGTCTCCGTCCGCAGTGCATGTGTGAAGGAGCTGTTCCCTGAAGACAATGGAATTGCGCCCTCCTATCGGAATGATGAAGGTATCGGGATTCATACGACCATACAATGCTCTGCCACTGTGCCAACGTCCAGTGCCGATGGCCACACGTCCATTTCAGTCTCGTGGCTCAATGTTAGGAGTGCTCAGCGTGCTGTCTCTTCAGACTGACCAGGCTACGATTTCCGTCATCTGTAATGAGGGGTGGCCGCCCAACCCCACGACATCTGCATGCGGTTCCACTCTGGTGATGCAGTCTGCCGCTGCTGATGCACATTCTACTGGGGAGTATTTGATTTCTGTCCAACGCTGACGAAAGTGTAAAGACTGTGGCAGCAACCACACTGATCAGTCAGAACATTATGGCCACCTACCTAATAGTCAATATGTCCATCTTTGGCACGGATAATGGCAGCGACGATGCGTCATGGCATGGTTGCAATGAGGTCTTCGTAGGTCGCTAGAGGTATATGGTACCACATTCGCACACACAAGTCACCTAATCCCCGTAAATTCCCGGGAAAGGGGGGGGGGGGGGAATGAGCTCTGACACCACTTTCGATCACATCCCAGATGTGTTCGACTGGGTTCAGACCGCACATCAATTGCAGGTCGCCATTGTATTCCTCGGACGACTCCATCACACACCTGGTTTTGTGACATGGGGCATTATCTAGCTGAAAAATGCCACTGCCGTTGGGAAAGATGATCATCATGAAGGGGTGCGAGTGGTATGCAACCAGTGTACGATACTCCTTTACTGTCAATGGTGCCTTGCACGAGCTGTACTGGAGCCATGGATGCCCACGTGAATGTTCCCCAGAGCATAATGTAGCCGCTGTTAGCTAGTCTCCGTCTGCAGTGCATGTGTGAAGGAGCTGTTCCCTGAAGACAATGGAATTGCGCCCTCCTATCAGAATGATGAAGGTATCGGGATTCATATGACCATACAATGCTCTGCCACTGTGCCAACGTCCAGTGCCGATGGCCACACGTCCATTTCAGTCTCGTGGCTCAATGTTAGGAGTGCTCAGCGTGCTGTCTCTTCAGACTGCCCAGGCTACGATTTCCGTCATCTGTAATGAGGGGTGGCCGCCCAACCCCACGACATCTGCATGCGGTTTCACTCTGGTGATGCAGTCTGCCGCTGCTGATGCACATTTTACTGGGGAGTAGATTGATTTCTGTCCAACGCTGACGAAAGTGTAAAGACTGTGGCAGCAACCACACTGATCAGTCAGAACATTATGGCCACCTACCTAATAGTCAATATGTCCACCTTTGGCACGGATAATGGCAGCGACGATGCGTCATGGCATGGTTGCAATGAGGTCTTCGTAGGTCGCTAGAGGTATATGGTACCACATTCGCACACACAAGTCACCTAATCCCCGTAAATTCCCGGGAAAGTGGGGGGGGGGGTGGGGGAGGAATGAGCTCTGACACCACTTTCGATCACATCCCAGATGTGTTCGACTGGGTTAAGAACGCACATCAATTGCAGGTCGCCATTGTATTCCTCGAATGACTCCATCACACACCTGGTTTTGTGACATGGGGCATTATCTAGCTGAAAAATGCCACTGCCGTTGGGAAACATGATCATCATGAAGGGGTGCGAGTGGTATGCAACCAGTGTACGATACTCCTTGGCTGTCAATGGTGCCTTGCACGAGCTGTACTGGAGCCATGGATGCCCACGTGAATGTTCCCCAGAGCATAATGTAGCCGCTGTTAGCTAGTCTCCGTCCGCAGTGCATGTGTGAAGGAGCTGTTCCCTGAAGACAATGGAATTGCGCCCTCCTATCGGAATGATGAAGGTATCGGGATTCATATGACCATACAATGCTCTGCCACTGTGCCAACGTCCAGTGCCGATGGCCACACGTCCATTTCAGTCTCGTGGCTCAATGTTAGGAGTGCTCAGCGTGCTGTCTCTTCAGACTGCCCAGGCTACGATTTCCGTCATCTGTAATGAGGGGTGGCCGCCCAACCCCACGACATCTGCATGCGGTTTCACTCTGGTGATGCAGTCTGCCGCTGCTGATGCACATTTTACTGGGGAGTAGATTGATTTCTGTCCAACGCTGACGAAAGTGTAAAGACTGTGGCAGCAACCACACTGATCAGTCAGAACATTATGGCCACCTACCTAATAGTCAATATGTCCACCTTTGGCACGGATAATGGCAGCGACGATGCGTCATGGCATGGTTGCAATGAGGTCTTCGTAGGTCGCTAGAGGTATATGGTACCACATTCGCACACACAAGTCACCTAATCCCCGTAAATTCCCGGGAAAGTGGGGGGGGGGGTGGGGGAGGAATGAGCTCTGACACCACTTTCGATCACATCCCAGATGTGTTCGACTGGGTTCAGACCGCACATCAATTGCAGGTCGCCATTGTATTCCTCGAATGACTCCATCACACACCTGGTTTTGTGACATGGGGCATTATCTAGCTGAAAAATGCCACTGCCGTTGGGAAACATGATCATCATGAAGGGGTGCGAGTGGTATGCAACCAGTGTACGATACTCCTTGGCTGTCAATGGTGCCTTGCACGAGCTGTACTGGAGCCATGGATGCCCACGTGAATGTTCCCCAGAGCATAATGTAGCCGCTGTTAGCTAGTCTCCGTCTGCAGTGCATGTGTGAAGGAGCTGTTCCCTGAAGACAATGGAATTGCGCCCTCCTATCAGAATGATGAAGGTATCGGGATTCATATGACCATACAATGCTCTGCCACTGTGCCAACGTCCAGTGCCGATGGCCACACGTCCATTTCAGTCTCGTGGCTCAATGTTAGGAGTGCTCAGCGTGCTGTCTCTTCAGACTGCCCAGGCTACGATTTCCGTCATCTGTAATGAGGGGTGGCCGCCCAACCCCACGACATCTGCATGCGGTTTCACTCTGGTGATGCAGTCTGCCGCTGCTGATGCACATTTTACTGGGGAGTAGATTGATTTCTGTCCAACGCTGACGAAAGTGTAAAGACTGTGGCAGCAACCACACTGATCAGTCAGAACATTATGGCCACCTACCTAATAGTCAATATGTCCACCTTTGGCACGGATAATGGCAGCGACGATGCGTCATGGCATGGTTGCAATGAGGTCTTCGTAGGTCGCTAGAGGTATATGGTACCACATTCGCACACACAAGTCACCTAATCCCCGTAAATTCCCGGGAAAGTGGGGGGGGGGGGTGGGGGAGGAATGAGCTCTGACACCACTTTCGATCACATCCCAGATGTGTTCGACTGGGTTCAGACCGCACATCAATTGCAGGTCGCCATTGTATTCCTCGAATGACTCCATCACACACCTGGTTTTGTGACATGGGGCATTATCTAGCTGAAAAATGCCACTGCCGTTGGGAAACATGATCATCATGAAGGGGTGCGAGTGGTATGCAACCAGTGTACGATACTCCTTGGCTGTCAATGGTGCCTTGCACGAGCTGTACTGGAGCCATGGATGCCCACGTGAATGTTCCCCAGAGCATAATGTAGCCGCTGTTAGCTAGTCTCCGTCTGCAGTGCATGTGTGAAGGAGCTGTTCCCTGAAGACAATGGAATTGCGCCCTCCTATCAGAATGATGAAGGTATCGGGATTCATATGACCATACAATGCTCCGCCACTGTGCCAACGTCCAGTGCCGATGGCCACACGTCCATTTCAGTCTCGTGGCTCAATGTTAGGAGTGCTCAGCGTGCTGTCTCTTCAGACTGCCCAGGCTACGATTTCCGTCATCTGTAATGAGGGGTGGCCGCCCAACCCCACGACATCTGCATGCGGTTTCACTCTGGTGATGCAGTCTGCCGCTGCTGATGCACATTTTACTGGGGAGTATTTGATTTCTGTCCAACGCTGACGAAAGTGTAAAGACTGTGGCAGCAACCACACTGATCAGTCAGAACATTATGGCCACCTACCTAATAGTCAATATGTCCACCTTTGGCACGGATAATGGCAGCGACGATGCGTCATGGCATGGTTGCAATGAGGTCTTCGTAGGTCGCTAGAGGTATATGGTACCACATTCGCACACACAAGTCACCTAATCCCCGTAAATTCCCGGGAAAGTGGGGGGGGGGGGGGTGGGGGAGGAATGAGCTCTGACACCACTTTCGATCACATCCCAGATGTGTTCGACTGGGTTCAGACCGCACATCAATTGCAGGTCGCCATTGTATTCCTCGAATGACTCCATCACACACCTGGTTTTGTGACATGGGGCATTATCTAGCTGAAAAATGCCACTGCCGTTGGGAAAGATGATCATCATGAAGGGGTGCGAGTGGTATGCAACCAGTGTACGATACTCCTTTACTGTCAATGGTGCCTTGCACGAGCTGTACTGGAGCCATGGATGCCCACGTGAATGTTCCACAGAGCATAATGTAGCCGCTGTTAGCTAGTCTCCGTCTGCAGTGCATGTGTGAAGGAGCTGTTCCCTGAAGACAATGGAATTGCGCCTTCCTATCAGAATGATGAAGGTATCGGGATTCATATGACCATACAATGCTCTGCCACTGTGCCAACGTCCAGTGCCGATGGCCACACGTCCATTTCAGTCTCGTGGCTCAATGTTAGGAGTGCTCAGCGTGCTGTCTCTTCAGACTGCCCAGGCTACGATTTCCGTCATCTGTAATGAGGGGTGGCCGCCCAACCCCACGACATCTGCATGCGGTTTCACTCTGGTGATGCAGTCTGCCGCTGCTGATGCACATTTTACTGGGGAGTAGATTGATTTCTGTCCAACGCTGACGAAAGTGTAAAGACTGTGGCAGCAACCACACTGATCAGTCAGAACATTATGGCCACCTACCTAATAGTCAATATGTCCACCTTTGGCACGGATAATGGCAGCGACGATGCGTCATGGCATGGTTGCAATGAGGTCTTCGTAGGTCGCTAGAGGTATATGGTACCACATTCGCACACACAAGTCACCTAATCCCCGTAAATTCCCGGGAAAGTGGGGGGGGGGGGTGGGGGAGGAATGAGCTCTGACACCACTTTCGATCACATCCCAGATGTGTTCGACTGGGTTCAGACCGCACATCAATTGCAGGTCGCCATTGTATTCCTCGAACGACTCCATCACACACCTGGTTTTGTGACATGGGGCATTATCTAGCTGAAAAATGCCACTGCCGTTGGGAAACGTGATCATCATGAAGGGGTGCGAGTGGTATGCAACCAGTGTACGATACTCCTTGGATGTCAATGGTGCCTTGCACGAGCTGTACTGGAGCCATGGATGCCCACGTGAATGTTCCCCAGAGCATAATGTAGCCGCTGTTAGCTAGTCTCCGTCCGCAGTGCATGTGTGAAGGAGCTGTTCCCTGAAGACAATGGAATTGCGCCCTCCTATCGGAATGATGAAGGTATCGGGATTCATATGACCATACAATGCTCTGCCACTGTGCCAACGTCCAGTGCCGATGGCCACACGTCCATTTCAGTCTCGTGGCTCAATGTTAGGAGTGCTCAGCGTGCTGTCTCTTCAGACTGCCCAGGCTACGATTTCCGTCATCTGTAATGAGGGGTGGCCGCCCAACCCCACGACATCTGCATGCGGTTTCACTCTGGTGATGCAGTCTGCCGCTGCTGATGCACATTTTACTGGGGAGTAGATTGATTTCTGTCCAACGCTGACGAAAGTGTAAAGACTGTGGCAGCAACCACACTGATCAGTCAGAACATTATGGCCACCTACCTAATAGTCAATATGTCCACCTTTGGCACGGATAATGGCAGCGACGATGCGTCATGGCATGGTTGCAATGAGGTCTTCGTAGGTCGCTAGAGGTATAAGGTACCACATTCGCACACACAAGTCACCTAATCCCCGTAAATTCCGGGGAAAGGGGGGGGGGGAATGAGCTCTGACACCACTTTCGATCACATCCCAGATGTGTTCGACTGGGTTCAGACCGCACATCAATTGCAGGTCACCATTGTATTCCTGAAACGACTCCATCACACACCTGGTTTTGTGACATGGGGCATTATCTAGCTGAAAAATGCCACTGCCGTTGGGAAAGATGATCATCATGAAGGGGTGCGAGTGGTATGCAACCAGTGTACGATACTCCTTTACTGTCAATGGTGCCTTGCACGAGCTGTACTGGAGCCATGGATGCCCACGTGAATGTTCCCCAGAGCATAATGTAGCCGCTGTTAGCTAGTCTCCGTCTGCAGTGCATGTGTGAAGGAGCTGTTCCCTGAAGACAATGGAATTGCGCCCTCCTATCAGAATGATGAAGGTATCGGGATTCATACGACGATACAATGCTCTGCCACTGTGCCAACGTCCAGTGCCGATGGCCACACATCCATTTCAGTCTCGTGGCTCAATGTTAGGAGTGCTCAGCGTGCTGTCTCTTCAGACTGCCCAGGCTACGATTTCCGGCATCTGTAATGAGGGGTGGCCGCCCCACCCCACGACATCTGGATGCGGTTTCACTCTGGTAATGCAGTCTGCCGCTGCTGATGCACATTTTACTGGGGAGTAGATTGATTTCTGTCCAACGCTGACGAAAGTGTAAAGACTGTGGCAGCAACCACACTGATCAGTCAGAACATTATGGCCACCTACCTAATAGTCAATATGTCCACCTTTGGAACGGATAATGGCAGCGACGATGCGTCATGGCATGGTTGCAATGAGGTCTTCGTAGGTCGCTAGAGGTATATGGTACCACATTCGCACACACAAGTCACCTAATCCCCGTAAATTCCCGGGAAAGTGGGGGGGGGGGGGTGGGGAGGAATGAGCTCTGACACCACTTTCGATCACATCCCAGATGTGTTCGACTGGGTTCAGACCGCACATCAATTGCAGGTCGCCATTGTATTCCTCGAATGACTCCATCACACACCTGGTTTTGTGACATGGGGCATTATCTAGCTGAAAAATGCCACTGCCATTGGGAAACATGATCATCATGAAGGGGTGCGAGTGGTATGCAACCAGTGTACGATACTCCTTGGCTGTCAATGGTGCCTTGCACGAGCTGTACTGGAGCCATGAATGCCCACGTGAATGTTCCCCAGAGCATAATGTAGCCGCTGTTAGCTAGTCTCCGTCCGCAGTGCATGTGTGAAGGAGCTGTTTCCAGAAGACAATTGAATTGCGCCCTCCTATCTGAATGATGAAGGTATCGGGATTCATACGACCATACAATGCTCTGCCACTGTGCCAACGTCCAGTGCCGATGGCCACACGTCCATTTCAGTCTCGTGGCTCAATGTTAGGAGTGCTCAGCGTGCTGTCTCTTCAGACTGCCCAGGCTACGATTTCCGTCATCTGTAATGAGGGGTGGCCGCCCAACCCCACGACATCTGGATGCGGTTTCACTCTGGTGATGGAGTCTGCCGCTGCTGATGCACATTTTACTGGGGAGTAGATTGATTTCTGTCCAACGCTGACGAAAGTGTAAAGACTGTGGCAGCAACCACACTGATCAGTCAGATCATTATGGCCACCTACCTAATAGTCAATATGTCCACCTTTGGCACGGATAATGGCAGCGACGATGCGTCATGGCATGGTTGCAATGAGGTCTTCGTAGGTCGCTAGAGGTATAAGGTACCACATTCGCACACACAAGTCACCTAATCCCCGTAAATTCCCGGGAAAGTGGGGGGGGGGGTGGGGGAGGAATGAGCTCTGACACCACTTTCGATCACATCCCAGATGTGTTCGACTGGGTTCAGACCGCACATCAATTGCAGGTCGCCATTGTATTCCTCGAATGACTCCATCACACACCTGGTATTGTGACATGGGGCATTATCTAGCTGAAAAATGCCACTGCCATTGGGAAACATGATCATCATGAAGGGGTGCGAGTGGTATGCAACCAGTGTACGATACTCCTTGGCTGTCAATGGTGCCTTGCACGAGCTGTACTGGAGCCATGAATGCCCACGTGAATGTTCCCCAGAGCATAATGTAGCCGCTGTTAGCTAGTCTCCGTCCGCAGTGCATGTGTGAAGGAGCTGTTTCCAGAAGACAATGGAATTGCGCCCTCCTATCTGAATGATGAAGGTATCGGGATTCATACGACCATACAATGCTCTGCCACTGTGCCAACGTCCAGTGCCGATGGCCACACGTCCATTTCAGTCTCGTGGCTCAATGTTAGGAGTGCTCAGCGTGCTGTCGCTTCAGACTGCCCAGGCTACGATTTCCGTCATCTGTAATGAGGGGTGGCCGCCCAACCCCACGACATCTGCATGCGGTTTCACTCTGGTGATGCAGTCTGCCGCTGCTGATGCACATTTTACTGGGGAGTAGATTGATTTCTGTCCAACGCTGACGAAAGTGTAAAGACTGTGGCAGCAACCACACTGATCAGTCAGAACATTATGGCCACCTACCTAATAGTCAATATGTCCACCTTTGGCACGGATAATGGCAGCGACGATGCGTCATGGCATGGTTGCAATGAGGTCTTCGTAGGTCGCTAGAGGTATAAGGTACCACATTCGCACACACAAGTCACCTAATCCCCGTAAATTCCCGGGAAAGGGAGGGGGGGGGGGGGGAAATGAGCTCTGACACCACTTTCGATCACATCCCAGATGTGTTCGCCTGGGTTCAGACCGCACATCAATTGCAGGTCGCCATTGTATTCCTCGAACGACTCCATCACACACCTGGTTTTGTGACATGGGGCATTATCTAGCTGAAAAATGCCACTGCCGTTGGGATACATGATCATCATGAAGGGGTGCGAGTGGTATGCAACCAGTGTACGATACTCCTTGGCTGTCAATGGTGCCTTGCACGAGCTGTACTGGAGCCATGGATGCCCACGTGAATGTTCCCCAGAGCATAATGTAGCCGCTGTTAGCTAGTCTCCGTCCGCAGTGCATGTGTGAAGGAGCTGTTCCCTGAAGACAATGGAATTGCGCCCTCCTATCGGAATGATGAAGGTATCGGGATTCATACGACCATACAATGCTCTGCCACTGTGCCAACGTCCAGTGCCGATGACCACACGTCCATTTCAGTCTCGTGGCTCAATGTTAGGAGTGCTCAGCGTGCTGTCTCTTCAGACTGCCCAGGCTACGATTTCCGGCATCTGTAATGAGGGGTGGCCGCCCAACCCCACGACATCTGGATGCGGTTTCACTCTGGTGATGCAGTCTGCCGCTGCTGATGCACATTTTACTGGGGAGTAGATTGATTTCTGTCCAACGCTGACGAAAGTGTAAAGACTGTGGCAGCAACCACACTGATCAGTCAGAACATTGTGGCCACCTACCTAATAGTCAATATGTCCACCTTTGGCACGGATAATGGCAGCGACGATGCGTCATGGCATGGTTGCAATGAGGTCTTCGTAGGTCGCTAGAGGTATAAGGTACCACATTCGCACACACAAGTCACCTAATCCCCGTAAATTCTCGGGAAAGGGGGGGGGGAATGAGCTCTGACACCACTTTCGATCACATCCCAGATGTGTTCGACTGGGTTCAGAACGCACATCAATTGCAGGTCGCCATTGTATTCCTCGAACGACTCCATCACACACCTGGTTTTGTGACATGGGGCATTATCTAGCTGAAAAATGCCACTGCCGTTGGGAAACGTGATCATCATGAAGGGGTGCGAGTGGTATACAACCAGTGTACGATGCTCCATGGCTGTCAATGGTGCCTTGCACGAGCTGTACTGGAGCCATGGATGCCCACGTGAATGTTCCCCAGAGCATAAGGTAGCCGCTGTTAGCTAGTCTCCGTCTGCAGTGCATGTGTGAAGGAGCTGTTCCCTGAAGACAATGGAATTGCGCCCTCCTATCGGAATGATGAAGGTATCGGGATTCATACGACCATACAATGCTCTGCCACTGTGCCAACGTCCAGTGCCGGTGGCCACACGTCCATTTCAGTCTCGTGGCTCAATGTTAGGAGTGCTCAGCGTGCTGTCTCTTCAGACTGCCCAGGCTACAATTTCCGGCATCTGTAATGAGGGGTGGCCGACCAACTCCACGACATCTGGATGCGGTTTCACTCTGGTGATGCAGTCTGCCGCTGCTGATGCACATTTTACTGGGGAGTAGATTGATTTCTGTCCAACGCTGACGAAAGTGTAAAGACTGTGGCAGCAACCACACTGATCAGTCAGAACATTATGGCCACCTACCTAATAGTCAATATGTCCACCTTTGGCACGGATAATGGCAGCGACGATGCGTCATGGCATGGTTGCAATGAGGTCTTCGTAGGTCGCTAGAGGTATATGGTACCACATTCGCACACACAAGTCACCTAATCCCCGTAAATTCCCGGGAAATTGGGGGGGGGGTGGGGGAGGAATGAGCTCTGACACCACTTTCGATCACATCCCAGATGTGTTCGACTGGGTTCAGACCGCACATCAATTGCAGGTCGCCATTGTATTACTCGAACGACTCCATCACACACCTGGTTTTGTGACATGGGGCATTATCTAGCTGAAAAATGCCACTGCCGTTGGGAAACGTGATCATCATGAAGGGGTGCGAGTGGTATGCAACCAGTGTACGATGCTCCATGGCTGTCAATGGTGCCTTGCACGAGCTGTACTGGAGCCATGGATGCCCACGTGAATGTTCCCCAGAGCATAAGGTAGCCGCTGTTAGCTAGTCTCCGTCTGCAGTGCATGTGTGAAGGAGCTGTTCCCTGAAGACAATGGAATTGCGCCCTCCTATCGGAATGATGAAGGTATCGGGATTCATACGACCATACAATGCTCTGCCACTGTGCCAACGTCCAGTGCCGGTGGCCACACGTCCATTTCAGTCTCGTGGCTCAATGTTAGGAGTGCTCAGCGTGCTGTCTCTTCAGACTGCCCAGGCTACAATTTCCGGCATCTGTAATGAGGGGTGGCCGACCAACCCCACGACATCTGGATGCGGTTTCACTCTGGTGATGCAGTCTGCCGCTGCTGATGCACATTTTACTGGGGAGTAGATTGATTTCTGTCCAACGCTGACGAAAGTGTAAAGACTGTGGCAGCAACCACACTGATCAGTCAGAACATTATGGCCACCTACCTAATAGTCAATATGTCCACCTTTGGCACGGATAATGGCAGCGACGATGCGTCATGGCATGGTTGCAATGAGGTCTTCGTAGGTCGCTAGAGGTATATGGTACCACATTCGCACACACAAGTCACCTAATCCCCGTAAATTCCCGGGAAAGTGGGGGGGGGGGTGGGGGAGGAATGAGCTCTGACACCACTTTCGATCACATCCCAGATGTGTTCGACTGGGTTCAGACCGCACATCAATTGCAGGTCGCCATTGTATTACTCGAACGACTCCATCACACACCTGGTTTTGTGACATGGGGCATTATCTAGCTGAAAAATGCCACTGCCGTTGGGAAACGTGATCATCATGAAGGGGTGCGAGTGGTATGCAACCAGTGTACGAAGCTCCATGGCTGTCAATGGTGCCTTGCACGAGCTGTACTGGAGCCATGGATGCCCACGTGAATGTTCCCCAGAGCATAAGGTAGCCGTTGTTAGCTAGTCTCCGTCCGCAGTGCATGTGTGAAGGAGCTGTTCCCTGAAGACAATGGAATTGCGCCCTCCTATCGGAATGATGAAGGTATCGGGATTCATACGACCATACAATGCTCTGCCACTGTGCCAACGTCCAGTGCCGGTGGCCACACGTCCATTTCAGTCTCGTGGCTCAATGTTAGGAGTGCTCAGCGTGCTGTCTCTTCAGACTGCCCAGGCTACGATTTCCGGCATCTGTAATGAGGGGTGGCCGCCCAACCCCACGACATCTGGATGCGGTTTCACTCTGGTGATGGAGTCTGCCGCTGCTGATGCACATTTTACTGGGGAGTAGATTGATTTCTGTCCAACGCTGACGAAAGTGTAAAGACTGTGGCAGCAACCACACTGATCAGTCAGAACATTATGGCCACCTACCTAATAGTCAATATGTCCACCTTTGGCACGGATAATGGCAGCGACGATCTGTCATGGCATGGTTGCAATGAGGTCTTCGTAGGTCGCTAGAGGTATATGGTACCACATTCGCACACACAAGTCACCTAATCCCCGTAAATTCCCGGGAAAGTGGGGGGGGGGGGGGGGGGAGGAATGAGCTCTGACACCACTTTCGATCACATCCCAGATGTGTTCGACTGGGTTCAGACCGCACATCAATTGCAGATCGCCATTGTATTACTCGAACGACTCCATCACACACCTGGTTTTGTGACATGGGGCATTATGTAGCTGAAAAATGCCACTGCCGTTGGGAAACGTGATCATCATGAAGGGGTGCGAGTGGTATGCAACCAGTGTACGATACTCCATGGCTGTCAATGGTGCCTTGCACGAGCTGTACTGGAGCCATGGATGCCCACGTGAATGTTCCTCAGAGCATAATGTAGCCGCTGTTAGCTAGTCTCCGTCCGCAGTGCATGTGTGAAGGAGCTGTTCCCTGAAGACAATGGAATTGCGCCCTCCTATCGGAATGATGAAGGTATCGGGATTCATACGACCATACAATGCTCTGCCACTGTGCCAACGTCCAGTGCCGATGGCCACACGTCCATTTCAGTCTCGTGGCTCAATGTTAGGAGTGCGCAGCGTGCTGTCTCTTCAGACTGCCCAGGCTACGATTTCTGGCATCTGTAATGAGGGGTGGCCGCCCAACCCCACGACATCTGGATGCGGTTTCACTCTGGTGATGGAGTCTGCCGCTGCTGATGCACATTTTACTGGGGAGTAAATTGATTTCTGTCCAACGCTGACGAAAGTGTAAAGACTGTGGCAGCAACCACACTGATCAGTCAGAACATTATGGCCACCTACCTAATAGTCAATATGTCCACCTTTGGCACGGATAATGGCAGCGACGATGCGTCATGGCATGGTTGCAATGAGGTCTTCGTAGGTCGCTAGAGGTATATGGTACCACATTCGCACACACAAGTCACCTAATCCCCGTAAATTCCCGGGAAAGTGGGGGGGGGGTGGGGGAGGAATGAGCTCTGACACCACTTTCGATCACATCCCAGATGTGTTCGACTGGGTTCAGACCGCACATCAATTGCAGGTCGCCATTGTATTACTCGAACGACTCCATCACACACCTGGTTTTGTGACATGGGGCATTATCTAGCTGAAAAATGCCACTGCCGTTGGGAAACGTGATCATCATGAAGAGGTGCGAGTGGTATGCAACCAGTGTACGATGCTCCATGGCTGTCAATGGTGCCTTGCACGAGCTGTACTGGAGCCATGGATGCACACGTGAATGTTCCTCAGAGCATAATGTAGCCGCTGTTAGCTAGTCTCCGTCCGCAGTGCATGTGTGAAGGAGCTGTTCCCTGAAGACAATGGAATTGCGCCCTCCTATCGGAATGATGAAGGTATCGGGATTCATACGACCATACAATGCTCTGCCACTGTGCCAACGTCCAGTGCCGATGGCCACACGTCCATTTCAGTCTCGTGGCTCAATGTTAGGAGTGCGCAGCGTGCTGTCTCTTCAGACTGCCCAGGCTACGATTTCTGGCATCTGTAATGAGGGGTGGCCGCCCAACCCCACGACATCTGGATGCGGTTTCACTCTGGTGATGGAGTCTGCCGCTGCTGATGCACATTTTACTGGGGAGTAGATTGATTTCTGTCCAACGCTGACGAAAGTGTAAAGACTGTGGCAGCAACCACACTGATCAGTCAGAACATTATGGCCACCTACCTAATAGTCAATATGTCCACCTTTGGCACGGATAATGGCAGCGACGATGCGTCATGGCATGGTTGCAATGAGGTCTTCGTAGGTCGCTAGAGGTATATGGTACCACATTCGCACACACAAGTCACCTAATCCCCGTAAATTCCCGGGAAAGTGGGGGGGGGGGGGGGTAGGGGAGGAATGAGCTCTGACACCACTTTCGATCACATCCCAGATGTGTTCGACTGGGTTCAGACCGCACATCAATTGCAGGTCGCCATTGTATTACTCGAACGACTCCATCACACACCTGGTTTTGTGACATGGGGCATTATGTAGCTGAAAAATGCCACTGCCGTTGGGAAACGTGATCATCATGAAGGGGTGCGAGTGGTATGCAACCAGTGTACGATACTCCATGGCTGTCAATGGTGCCTTGCACGAGCTGTACTGGAGCCATGGATGCCCACGTGAATGTTCCTCAGAGCATAATGTAGCCGCTGTTAGCTAGTCTCCGTCCGCAGTGCATGTGTGAAGGAGCTGTTCCCTGAAGACAATGGAATTGCGCCCTCCTATCGGAATGATGAAGGTATCGGGATTCATACGACCATACAATGCTCTGCCACTGTGCCAACGTCCAGTGCCGATGGCCACACGTCCATTTCAGTCTCGTGGCTCAATGTTAGGAGTGCGCAGCGTGCTGTCTCTTCAGACTGCCCAGGCTACGATTTCTGGCATCTGTAATGAGGGGTGGCCGCCCAACCCCACGACATCTGGATGCGGTTTCACTCTGGTGATGGAGTCTGCCGCTGCTGATGCACATTTTACTGGGGAGTAGATTGATTTCTGTCCAACGCTGACGAAAGTGTAAAGACTGTGGCAGCAACCACACTGATCAGTCAGAACATTATGGCCACCTACCTAATAGTCAATATGTCCACCTTTGGCACGGATAATGGCAGCGACGATGCGTCATGGCATGGTTGCAATGAGGTCTTCGTAGGTCGCTAGAGGTATATGGTACCACATTCGCACACACAAGTCACCTAATCCCCGTAAATTCTCGGGAAAGGGGGGGGGGGGAATGAGCTCTGACACCACTTTCGATCACATCCCTGATGTGTTCGACTGGGTTCAGACCGCACATCAATTGCAGGTCGCCATTGTATTCCTCGAACGACTCCATCACACACCTGATTTTGTGACATGGGGCATTATCTAGCTGAAAAATGCCACTGCCGTTGGGAAACGTGATCATCATGAAGGGGTGCGAGTGGTATGCAACCAGTGTACGATGCTCCATGGCTGTCAATGGTGCCTTGCACGAGCTGTACTGGAGCCATGGATGCCCACGTGAATGTTCCCCAGAGCATAAGGTAGCCGCTGTTAGCTAATCTCCGTCCGCAGTGCATGTGTGAAGGAGCTGTTCCCTGAAGACAATGGAATTGCGCCCTCCTATCGGAATGATGAAGGTATCGGGATTCATACGACCATACAATGCTCTGCCACTGTGCCAACGTCCAGTGCCGGTGGCCACACGTCCATTTCAGTCTCGTGGCTCAATGTTAGGAGTGCGCAGCGTGCTGTCTCTTCAGACTGACCAGGCTACGATTTCCGGCATCTGTAATGAGGGGTGGCCGCCCAACCCCACGACATCTGGATGCGGTTTCACTCTGGTGATGCAGTCTGCCGCTGCTGATGCACATTTTACTGGGGAGTAGATTGATTTCTGTCCAACGCTGACGAAAGTGTAAAGACTGTGGCAGCAACCACACTGATCAGTCAGAACATTATGGCCACCTACCTAATAGTCAATATGTCCACCTTTGGCACGGATAATGGTAGCGACGAAGCGTCATGGCATGGTTGCAATGAGGTCTTCGTAGGTCGCTAGAGGTATATGGTACCACATTCGCACACACAAGTCACCTAATCCCCGTAAATTCCCGGGAAAGTGGGGGGGGGGGGGGGGAGGAATGAGCTCTGACACCACTTTCGATCACATCCCAGATGTGTTCGACTGGGTTCAGACCGCACATCAATTGCAGGTCGCCATTGTATTCCTCGAACGACTCCATCACACACCTGGTTTTGTGACATGGGGCATTATCTAGCTGAAAAATGCCACTGCCGTTGGGAAACGTGATCATCATGAAGGGGTGCGAGTGGTATGCAACCAGTGTACGATACTCCTTGGATGTCAATGGTGCCTTGCACGAGCTGTACTGGAGCCATGGATGCCCACGTGAATGTTCCCCAGAGCATAATGTAGCCGCTGTTAGCTAGTCTCCGTCCGCAGTGCATGTGTGAAGGAGCTGTTCCCTGAAGACAATGGAATTGCGCCCTCCTATCGGAATGATGAAGGTATCGGGATTCATACGACCATACAATGCTCTGCCACTGTGCCAACGTCCAGTGCCGATGGCCACACGTCCATTTCAGTCTCGTGGCTCAATGTTAGGAGTGCTCAGCGTGCTGTCTCTTCAGACTGACCAGGCTACGATTTCCGGCATCTGTAATGAGGGGTGGCCGCCCAATCCCACGACATCTGGATGCGGTTTCACTCTGGTGATGCAGTCTGCCGCTGCCGATGCACATTTTACTGGGGAGTAGATTGATTTCTGTCCAACGCTGACGAAAGTGTAAAGACTGTGGCAGCAACCACACTGATCAGTCAGAACATTATGGCCACCTACCTAATAGTCAATATGTCCACCTTTGGCACGGATAATGGTAGCGACGATGCGTCATGGCATGGTTGCAATGAGGTCTTCGTAGGTCGCTAGAGGTATAAGGTACCACATTCGCACACACAAGTCACCTAATCCCCGTAAAATCACGGGAAAGGGGGGGGAATGAGCTCTGACACCACTTTCGATCACATCCCAGATGTGTTCGACTGGGTTCAGACCGCACATCAATTGCAGGTCGCTATTGTATTCCTCGAACGACTCCATCACACACCTGGTTTTGTGACATGGGGCATTATCTAGCTGAAAAATGCCACTGCTGTTGGGAAACGTGATCATCATGAAGGGGTGCGAGTGGTATGCAACCAGTGTATGATACTCCTTGGCTGTCAATGGTGCCTTGCACGAGCTGTACTGGAGCCATGGATGCCCACGTGAATGTTCCCCAGAGCATAATGTAGCCGCTGTTAGCTAGTCTCCGTCCGCAGTGCATGTGTGAAGGAGCTGTTCCCTGAAGACAATGGAATTGCGCCCTCCTATCGGAATGATGAAGGTATCGGGATTCATACGACCATACAATGCTCTGCCACTGTGCCAACGTCCAGTGCCGATGGCCACACGTCCATTTCAGTCTCGTGGCTCAATGTTAGGAGTGCGCAGCGTGCTGTCTCTTCAGACTGCCCAGGCTACGATTTCCGGCATCTGTAATGAGGGGTGGCCGCCCAACCCCACGACATCTGGATGCGGTTTCACTCTGGTGATGCAGTCTGCCGCTGCTGATGCACATTTTACTGGGGAGTAGATTGATTTCTGTCCAACGCTGACGAAAGTGTAAAGACTGTGGCAGCAACCACACTGATCAGTCAGAACATTATGGCCACCTACCTAATAGTCAATATGTCCACCTTTGGCACGGATAATGGCAGCGACGATGCGTCATGGCATGGTTGCAATGAGGTCTTCGTAGGTCGCTAGAGGTATATGGTACCACATTCGCACACACAAGTCACCTAATCCCCGTAAATTCCTGGGAAAGGGGGGGGGGGGGGAATGAGTTCTGACACCACTTTCGATGACATCCCAGATGTGTTCGACTGGTTTCAGACCGCACATCAATTGCAGGTTGCCATTGTATTCCTCAAACGACTCCATCACACACCTGGTTTTGTGACATGGGGCATTATCTAGCTGAAAAATGCCACTGCCGGTGGGAAACGTGATCATCATGAAGGGGTGCGAGTGGTATGCAACCAGTGTACCATGCTCCTTGGCTGTCAATGGTGCCTTGCACGAGCTGTACTGGAGCTATGGATGCCCACGTGAATGTTCCCCAGAGCATAATGTAGCCGCTGTTAGCTAGTCTCCGTCCGCAGTGCATGTGTGAAGGAGCTGTTCCCTGAAGACAATGGAATTGCGCCCTCCTATCGGAATGATGAAGGTATCGGGATTCATACTACCATACAATGCTCTGTCACTGTGCCAACGTCCAGTGCCGATGGCCACACGTCCATTTCAGTCTCGTGGCTCAATGTTAGGAGTGCTCAGCGTGCTGTCTCTTCAGACTGCCCAGGCTACGATTTCCGGCATCTGTAATGAGGGGTGGCCGCCCAACCCCACGACATCTGGATGCGGTTTCACTCTGGTGATGCAGTCTGCCGCTGCTGATGCACATTTTACTGGGGAGTAGATTGATTTCTGTCCAACGCTGACGAAAGTGTAAAGACTGTGGCAGCAACCACACTGATCAGTCAGAACATTATGGCCACCTACCTAATAGTCAATATGTCCACCTTTGGCACGGATAATGGCAGCGACGATGCGTCATGGCATGGTTGCAATGAGGTCTTCGTAGGTCGCTAGAGGTATAAGGTACCACATTCGCACACACAAGTCACCTAATCCCCGTAAAGTCCCGGGAAAGGGGGGGGAATGAGCTCTGACACCACTTTCGATCACATCCCAGATGTGTTCGACTGGGTTCAGACCGCACATCAATTGCAGGTCGCCATTGTATTCCTCGAACGACTCCATCACACACCTGGTTTTGTGACATGGGGCATTATCTAGCTGAAAAATGCCACTGCCGTTGGGAAACGTGATCATCATGAAGGGGTGTGAGTGGTATGCAACCAGTGTACGATACTCCTTGGCTGTCAATGGTGCCTTGCACGAGCTGTACTGGAGCCATGGATGCCCACGTGAATGTTCCGCAGAGCATAATGTAGCCGCTGTTAGCTAGTCTCCGTCCGCAGTGCATGTGTGAAGGAGCTGTTCCCTGAAGACAATGGAATTGCGCCCTCCTATCGGAATGATGAAGGTATCGGGATTCATACGACCATACAATGCTCTGCCACTGTGCCAACGTCCAGTGCCGATGGCCACACGTCCATTTCAGTCTCGTGGCTCAATGTTAGGAGTGCGCAGCGTGCTGTCTCTTCAGACTGCCCAGGCTACGATTTCTGGCATCTGTAATGAGGGGTGGCCGCCCAACCCCACGACATCTGGATGCGGTTTCACTCTGGTGATGCAGTCTGCCGCTGCTGATGCACATTTTACTGGGGAGTAGATTGATTTCTGTCCAACGCTGACGAAAGTGTAAAGACTGTGGCAGCAACCACACTGATCAGTCAGAACATTATGGCCACCTACCTAATAGTCAATATGTCCACCTTTGGCACGGATAATGGCAGCGACGATGCGTCATGGCATGGTTGCAATGAGGTCTTCGTAGGTCGCTAGAGGTATAAGGTACCACATTCGCACACACAAGTCACCTAATCCCCGTAAATTCTCGGGAAAGGGGGGGGGAATGAGCTCTGACACCACTTTCGATCACATCCCAGATGTGTTCGACTGGGTTCAGACAGCACATCAATTGCAGGTCGCCATTGTATTCCTCGAACGAGTCCATCACACACCTGGTTTTGTGACATGGGGCATTATCTAGCTGAAAAATGCCACTGCCGTTGGGAAACGTGATCATCATGAAGGGGTGCGAGTGGTATGCAACCAGTGTACGATGCTCCATGGCTGTCAATGGTGCCTTGCACGAGCTGTACTGGAGCCATGGATGCCCACGTGAATGTTCCCCAGAGCATAAGGTAGCCGCTGTTAGCTAGTCTCCGTCCGCAGTGCATGTGTGAAGGAGCTGGTCCCTGAAGACAATGGAATTGCGCCCTCCTATAGGAATGATGAAGGTATCGGGATTCATACGACCATACAATGCTCTGCCACTGTGCCAACGTCCAGTGCCAGTGGCCACACGTCCATTTCAGTCTCGTGGCTCAATGTTAGGAGTGCGCAGCGTGCTGTCTCTTCAGACTGCCCAGGCTACGATTTCCGGCATCTGTAATGAGGGGTGGCCGCCCAACCCCACGACATCTGGATGCGGTTTCACTCTGGTGATGCAGTCTGCCGCTGCTGATGCACATT
This sequence comes from Schistocerca serialis cubense, assembly GCF_023864345.2. Lineage (NCBI taxonomy): Eukaryota > Metazoa > Arthropoda > Insecta > Orthoptera > Acrididae > Schistocerca > Schistocerca serialis. Next base: position 486,179,351 of record NC_064646.1, on the reverse strand, counting down.
TTACTGGGGAGTAGATTGATTTCTGTCCAACGCTGACGAAAGTGTAAAGACTGTGGCAGCAACCACACTGATCAGTCAGAACATTATGGCCACCTACCTAATAGTCAATATGTCCACCTTTGGCACGGATAATGGCAGCGACGATGCGTCATGGCATGGTTGCAATGAGGTCTTCGTAGGTCGCTAGAGGTATAAGGTACCACATTCGCACACACAAGTCACCTAATCCCCGTAAATTCCTGGGAAAGGGGGGGGGGGGGGTGGGAACGAGTTCTGACACCACTTTCGATCACATCCCAGATGTGTTCGACTGGTTTCAGACCGCACATCAATTGCAGGTCGCCATTGTATTCCTCAAACGACTCCATCACACACCTGGTTTTGTGACATGGGGCATTATCTAGCTGAAAAATGCCACTGCCGGTGGGAAACGTGATCATCATGAAGGGGTGCGAGTGGTATGCAACCAGTGTACCATGCTCCTTGGCTGTCAGTGGTGCCTTGCACGAGCTGTACTGGAGCCATGGATGCCCACGTGAATGTTCCCCAGAGCATAAGGTAGCCGCTGTTAGCTAGTCTCCGTCCGCAGTGCATGTGTGAAGGAGCTGTTCCCTGAAGACAATGGAATTGCGCCCTCCTATCTGAATGATGAAGGTATCGGGATTCATACGACCATACAATGCTCTGCCACTGTGCCAACGTCCAGTGCCAGTGGCCACACGTCCATTTCAGTCTCGTGGCTCAATGTTAGGAGTGCGCAGCGTGCTGTCTCTTCAGACTGCCCAGGCTACGATTTCCGGCATCTGTAATGAGGGGTGGCCGCCCAACCCCACGACATCTGGATGCGGTTTCACTCTGGTGATGCAGTCTGCCGCTGCTGATGCACATTTTACTGGGGAGTAGATTGATTTCTGTCCAACGCTGACGAAAGTGTAAAGACTGTGGCAGCAACCACACTGATCAGTCAGAACATTATGGCCACCTACCTAATAGTCAATATGTCCACCTTTGGCACGGATAATGGCAGCGACGATGCGTCATGGCATGGTTGCAATGAGGTCTTCGTAGGTCGCTAGAGGTATATGGTACCACATTCGCACACACAAGTCACCTAATCCCCGTAAATTCCTGGGAAAGGGGGGGGGGGGGGAATGAGTTCTGACACCACTTTCGATCACATCCCAGATGTGTTCGACTGGTTTCAGACCGCACATCAATTGCAGGTCGCCATTGTATTCCTCAAACGACTCCATCACACACCTGGTTTTGTGACATGGGGCATTATCTAGCTGAAAAATGCCACTGCCGGTGGGAAACGTGATCATCATGAAGGGGTGCGAGTGGTATGCAACCAGTGTACCATGCTCCTTGGCTGTCAATGGTGCCTTGCACGAGCTGTACTGGAGCCATGGATGCCCACGTGAATGTTCCCCAGAGCATAAGGTAGCCGCTGTTAGCTAGTCTCCGTCCGCAGTGCATGTGTGAAGGAGCTGTTCCCTGAAGACAATGGAATTGCGCCCTCCTATAGGAATGATGAAGGTATCGGGATTCATACGACCATACAATGCTCTGCCACTGTGCCAACGTCCAGTGCCAGTGGCCACACGTCCATTTCAGTCTCGTGGCTCAATGTTAGGAGTGCGCAGCGTGCTGTCTCTTCAGACTGCCCAGGCTACGATTTCCGGCATCTGTAATGAGGGGTGGCCGCCCAACCCCACGACATCTGGATGCGGTTTCACTCTGGTGATGCAGTCTGCCGCTGCTGATGCACATTTTACTGGGGAGTAGATTGATTTCTGTCCAACGCTGACGAAAGTGTAAAGACTGTGGCAGCAACCACACTGATCAGTCAGAACATTATGGCCACCTACCTAATAGTCAATATGTCCACCTTTGGCACGGATAATGGCAGCGACGATGCGTCATGGCATGGTTGCAATGAGGTCTTCGTAGGTCGCTAGAGGTATATGGTACCACATTCGCACACACAAGTCACCTAATCCCCGTAAATTCCCGGGAAAGGGGGGGGGGGGGGGGAATGAGTTCTGACACCACTTTCGATCACATCCCAGATGTGTTCGACTGGGTTCAGACCGCACATCAATTGCAGGTCGCCATTGTATTCCTCAAACGACTCCATCACACACCTGGTTTTGTGACATGGGGCATTATCTAGCTGAAAAATGCCACTGCCGGTGGGAAACGTGATCATCATGAAGGGGTGCGAGTGGTACGCAACCAGTGTACGATGCTCCATGGCTGTCAATGGTGCCTTGCACGAGCTGTACTGGAGCCATGGATGCCCACGTGAATGTTCCCCAGAGCACAATGTAGCCGCTGTTAGCTAGTCTCCGTCCGCAGTGCATGTGTGAAGGAGCTGTTCCCTGAAGACAATGGAATTGCGCCCTCCTATCGGAATGATGAAGGTATCGGGATTCATACGACCATACAATGCTCTGCCACTGTGCCAACGTCCAGTGCCCATGGCCACACGTCCATTTCAGTCTCGTGGCTCAATGTTAGGAGTGCTCAGCGTGCTGTCTCTTCAGACTGCCCAGGCTACGATTTCCGGCATCTGTAATGAGGGGTGGCCGCCCAACCCCACGACATCTGGATGCGGTTTCACTCTGGTGATGCAGTCTGCCGCTGCTGATGCCCATTTTACTGGGGAGTAGATTGATTTCTGTCCAACGCTGACGAAAGTGTAAAGACTGTGGCAGCAACCACACTGATCAGTCAGAACATTATGGCCACCTACCTAATAGTCAATATGTCCACCTTTGGCACGGATAATGGCAGCGACGATGCGTCATGGCATGGTTGCAATGAGGTCTTCGTAGGTCGCTAGAGGTATATGGTACCACATTCGCACACACAAGTCACCTAATCCCCGTAACATCCCGGGAAAGGGGGGGGGGGGAATGAGCTCTGACACCACTTTCGATCACATCCCAGATGTGTTCGACTGGGTTCAGACCGCACATCAATTGCAGGTCGCCATTGTATTCCTCAAACGACTCCATCACACACCTGGTTTTGTGACATGGGGCATTATCTAGCTGAAAAATGCCACTGCCGGTGGGAAACGTGATCATCATGAAGGGGTGCGAGTGGTATGCAACCAGTGTACTATGCTCCTTGGCTGTCAATGGTGCCTTGCACGAGCTGTACTGGAGCTATGGATGCCCACGTGAATGTTCCCCAGAGCATAATGTAGCCGCTGTTAGCTAGTCTCCGTCCGCAGTGCATGTGTGAAGGAGCTGTTCCCTGAAGACAATGGAATTGCGCCCTCCTATCGGAATGATGAAGGTATCGGGATTCATACGACCATACAATGCTCTGCCACTGTGCCAACGCCCAGTGCCGGTGGCCACACGTCCATTTCAGTCTCGTGGCTCAATGTTAGGAGTGCTCAGCGTGCTGTCTCTTCAGACTGCCCAGGCTACGATTTCCGGCATCTGTAATGAGGGGTGGCCGCCCAACCCCACGACATCTGGATGCGGTTTCACTCTGGTGATGCAGTCTGCCGCTGCTGATGCACATTTTACTGGGGAGTAGATTGATTTCTGTCCAACGCTGACGAAAGTGTAAAGACTGTGGCAGCAACCACACTGATCAGTCAGAACATTATGGCCACCTACCTAATAGTCAATATGTCCACCTTTGGCACGGATAATGGCAGCGACGATGCGTCATGGCATGGTTGCAATGAGGTCTTCGTAGGTCGCTAGAGGTATATGGTACCACATTCGCACACACAAGTCACCTAATCCCCGTAACATCCCGGGAAAGGGGGGGGGGGGGGGGAATGAGCTCTGACACCACTTTCGATCACATCCCAGATGTGTTCGACTGGGTTCAGACCGCACATCAATTGCAGGTCGCCATTGTATTCCTCAAACGACTCCATCACACACCTGGTTTTGTGACATGGGGCATTATCTAGCTGAAAAATGCCACTGCCGGTGGGAAACGTGATCATCATGAAGGGGTGCGAGTGGTATGCAACCAGTGTACTATGCTCCTTGGCTGTCAATGGTGCCTTGCACGAGCTGTACTGGAGCTATGGATGCCCACGTGAATGTTCCCCAGAGCATAATGTAGCCGCTGTTAGCTAGTCTCCGTCCGCAGTGCATGTGTGAAGGAGCTGTTCCCTGAAGACAATGGAATTGCGCCCTCCTATCGGAATGATGAAGGTATCGGGATTCATACGACTATACAATGCTCTGTCACTGTGCCAACGTCCAGTGCCGATGGCCACACGTCCATTTCAGTCTCGTGGCTCAATGTTAGGAGTGCTCAGCGTGCTGTCTCTTCAGACTGCCCAGGCTACGATTTCCGGCATCTGTAATGAGGGGTGGCCGCCCAACCCCACGACATCTGGATGCGGTTTCACTCTGGTGATGCAGTCTGCCGCTGCTGATGCACATTTTACTGGGGAGTAGATTGATTTCTGTCCAACGCTGACGAAAGTGTAAAGACTGTGGCAGCAACCACACTGATCAGTCAGAACATTATGGCCACCTACCTAATAGTCAATATGTCCACCTTTGGCACGGATAATGGCAGCGACGATGCGTCATGGCATGGTTGCAATGAGGTCTTCGTAGGTCGCTAGAGGTATATGGTACCACATTCGCACACACAAGTCACCTAATCCCCGTAACATCCCGGGAAAGGGGGGGGGGGGGGGGAATGAGCTCTGACACCACTTTCGATCACATCCCAGATGTGTTCGACTGGGTTCAGACCGCACATCAATTGCAGGTCGCCATTGTATTCCTGAAACGACTCCATCACACACCTGGTTTTGTGACATGGGGCATTATCTAGCTGAAAAATGCCACTGCCGTTGGGAAACGTGATCATCATGAAGGGGTGCGAGTGGTATGCAACCAGTGTACGATGCTCCATGGCTGTCAATGGTGCCTTGCACGAGCTGTACTGGAGCCATGGATGCCCACGTGAATGTTCCCCAGAGCATAATGTAGCCGCTGTTAGCTAGTCTCCGTCCGCATTGCATGTGTGAAGGAGCTGTTCCCTGAAGACAATGGAATTGCGCCCTCCTATCGGAATGATGAAGGTATCGGGATTCATACGACCATACAATGCTCTGCCACTGTGCCAACGCCCAGTGCCGGTGGCCACACGTCCATTTCAGTCTCGTGGCTCAATGTTAGGAGTGCTCAGCGTGCTGTCTCTTCAGACTGCCCAGGCTACGATTTCCGGCATCTGTAATGAGGGGTGGCCGCCCAACCCCACGACATCTGGATGCGGTTTCACTCCGTTTTCGCCTTGTGTTGAAGACACTTACCACAGCACTCCTCTAACACCCGACAAGACGTGCAGTTTCCCAAATGCTCTTTCCGAGCCTGTGGTCCATCACAATCTGCCCTCGGTCGAACTCGAATAGATTGCGCGCCTTACCCATTCTACATACGGACAGCGCACTGACTGATACTACGTGCACCGTGTGTGTGCCTGACTAGCAGTCATTCGTAGCCTGGTGACGCTGGTATTGGCTGGGCGGGTTTTTTATACAGTAGGCATAGTAGATCGGTGGTCATAATGTTCTAGCTGATGAGTGTACGCTTCTGACATGTAAAAGTAGTGTTCTTAGTTTATAGATGTATAGTGGTGCTGCCATCTAGCAGTCAGTTACTATTCTTATTGTTGTCTATTATTATTATTATTATTACTATTAATACTTCATCACGTGTGATGCCATTGTTTGTTTGTTTGTCTGTTCCCATTGTTTGTGTTTGTTATGTAAAAATCAAAATGTACCCTATAGGTCTGGTACTTTCAAGTAAAGAAAGCGAAAGCGTACCGTCTATATAATATTGCTATAAACTCCGAACATACCTTTTACGTGTTAGGAACCTGTACCATATAACAGTCTCTCACGTACTACAGCACAAAAAGCTAGCAGTACCAGAGATCGAACCTGGGACCCTTCGTAGGACAAACTAACGCTCTACAGAGTTCACCATGTGAGATCCACAGAACGTGGTGGCGTGATTTTGGTCTGGGGCAGAGATTGGTTTTGAGCCTGATGGCGCATCAACAAAGCGACGTAATGGTCCAGTAGTGTCACGTCCACGGTGACGTCGGCACTGGTATCCCGTAGAGCCGAATGCACAGCATCTCCCTGATGGCTGTATGGTTCTGTACCCCACAAGTCGAGTCCATCGGCACTGACTCCGGCAGTTCGCCGGCACCCTCATCAGAGCCGACACCAAATACTGTTGCGATTCAATCATACCCAACTGCCGATAGTATTTTCTTTCACTTCTTGAGCCGGCCGCTGTGCCCGAGCGGTTCTAGGCGCTTCAGTCCGGAACCGCGCTGCTGCTACGGTCGCAGGTTTGAATCCTGCCTCGGGCATGGATGTGTGTGATGTCCTTAGGTTAGATAGGTTTAAGTAGTTTTAAGTCTAGGGGACTGATGACCTCAGATGTTAACTCCCATTGTGCTTAGAGCCATTTGAACCATTTGTCTCACTACTTGAATTTGAAACGATGCGACACAATACACACCACACTTGCAGTTGCGTGCTAACCCCTTAATGACGGCTGCTGCGAATTCGCATCATAGCAGTGCAGTGCTAATATTGTTAGGTTAAATGCTTTTGGACGCCAGTGCCGGCAGATGTTGAATCTTCATGAAGTTACGAACGCTTCTAACAAGTGCTGCATTCTCCTGAGTGCTTCGGATACCTCTAAGGCGCCTCGATTGTTGATTTTGATCTTTCATCTGGAAATTTATTCAGGTACTGAGGGGTTAAGCAACAGGGTCGTCGTCTGGCGCAGATGACGACGAGGGCAGTTAACAGCTGACGCTCGCTGCGGTATCTGTGGGAGGGCTAGAAATATCAGATTCCTTGTTCACTTTCTCTTTCAAACACCGACCAACTAAACGTATTTCTTCAGTAAGATGCAAGACTACCTGTCCTACACTGAGCATATTCACTTTTCTGAACAATTAACCTGGAAAATGTGTGCGGATTATGCTCAGCTATGACATTTATGGGGAAGATTCTAGACAGACAAAGCAATTTTTATATGCAAGAATTTCTTACAGATTTGCTGGAGTTTCTTAAATTGTTACGTGTTTCGTCAAGAATTACATTTAAACTATGCAAATTCGGAACTCCTTACCGGGACGATTTGTGCTCCACATTCTCTTCAACTGAATTTAATTAATATTAATGCCCATAAAAAAGCGTAATAAGTAACTACTCAGCGGATATCTTAGGGCAATCGCAGGTCTTTAACGTGGAAGACGCAAATGTAATTTCTTTTCATTATCTTGAACAAGTCACACCCAATATTTTTGACAAGAATATGTCATCATTTTCTCGGCACATAAATACTTGAATGGCACTGTTCAAGTAGTATGAACAGCCGTGCTTTACGCTATAGCAGTTCTAAGCAACGAGCTCTCGAAGCGTTGTCTGTAGTCTTCACGATGGTCTCTCCAAGATGACGATGCAGCATACGTAGGGCAGTAAGGCCTCAGAGTGGGAACTGCATCTGGAAAATTACAAGTAGTATTAAACTCATATTATTGACCAGCTGCAGTATTATTCGCTGTGTACGGCTGCCAATGTTCCGATAATGAATGCAATTGTTAGTGGGGCGAAGTGTATCGTGACACAAAGTTATCTACAACTTTTACAGATTAAATTTATAAGAATCGATGGACATGTAAGGGAAATGATAACTGAGAAGGAAGCCCTCGATGTTGCTTAATCGGAGCAAGCTGTGAAGGAAATAAAGGGAACTTTGGAGGGAAATTAGAATTGACCGAGAAGAAAGAAAAACTTTGAGAGGAGCTGATGTCATGACACTTGTGCAAGAGACTGCAAATCACACGGAAGATCACTTGATTGGAATACATAGTGTGCTGAAGTGTTGAGTGGTACTTAAGTAAATACATTAGTGAAATCAAAGTGAAGTAGAAATTAGAATATAAATGAAAAAATTGGTTTAGTTTAGAGAGTTACATACTGGCAAACAGCGGACAGAACAGCAGAGCAGAAGACCGTGAAGTCAGCAAGTTCCACATAAGCGGACGCTGTCAATTCAGCCGTCAGGGCATCGCCCAACCGGCTCACGTGTTTCTCAGTTGTCACATGTGAGCAAAGGCCCTCGCCTACATTGCAAGAGCAAATGACCGACGTTAAGAAGATTCTTCAAGAAGCTTTTCAACGTGACAGAAGAGGCAATGACCGGCTCACGTGTTTCTCAGTCGTCACATGTGAGCAAAGGCCCTCGCCTACACTCCAAGAGCCAATGACCGACGTTAAGAAGATTCTTCGAGAAGCTTTTCAACGTGACAGAAGAGGCAATGACCGTGAAGTCGTTCACCTCCAGTAAACTGAAGTGAATAAATACGCGAGACGCAGTGAGCCCGACAGACGAAGAAGTGAAGAAGAGTAGTTTTCAGTTCACTTTCGGTGCTGAAGACCGTCATGCAGGAAGAGACTACATCGTACACAGAAGCACCAAGTCCGCCGCTGTAATGGAATAGCAAGCAGCAGTCTCGGCGCCAGAAGACAGAAGTTAAAAGATATTTGGATTTTTACATACCCGGGTGCCTCATGAGGACGGGAAGGAGACGGCCTCACATCAGCAGTCACCTGTGAGCTAGGATGAAGATCTGACAGCCGAAGACTTGCGAGCGGGAGTCCGTTGTTCGAGTTCGGGACACTGGCCTTCCCCTGCCGCGCCACTCCGCTGGCTGACGCACAACACTGTCACACGCGGCCGCTTAGAGAAGAGAAACACTGGGACGCCACATCCAAGATATCACCGTCGGATGCACGACTTCGCTCTCAATAATTAAACGGGCCACCTCGCGCTGCGCGTCTCCAGTCAACTGGGCGAGACGGCGACACGAGATACACACCGCCACGCGTAATCCGCCGCCGCCGCTGCCGCAGCAGAAGGCTTCGTAAACGACACAGCTGCCACTCTCCGAGCCAGAACATCGAGTAAGGAAACAGTTGTACAAATCTTCAATAAAAGTTATTTTATGTAAAAATGCTGTTTCATTCTACCTCATACCCGAGCCAAGGAAGAACCCACCCTGCCCACATGTTGATAAGAGAGAAAAATTAATTAATTTAGTATTTTCACCCTGACATAATGCTTTAGAATCAAATGCCCTTTGCAGTAAAGCTCATCCTGACAATTGACTAGCACCAAAAGAGAAATCCCTGATACATTTAGTGGCAAAACTGTTACATTTGGTGTGAGAGAAGAAACCCTTGGCTCAATGTGAGGTGTGAATGATAGTCACTAAAGGTCCACAATTAGTATTGTTTAATGTGTGAAAGGATAGAGGTTTGCATAGCAGTCGTAATATTTTCTTTATTTAGAAGTGTATTTTCTCTCACGATTTTAAGAGTTTGTCGAAAATATTTAAACATCTTTTTCATTCAGTGTAGTAAGATTGTGTAACTAACAGTTTGTAAAACGATGACACGAAATCGTAAAAAATCAGAGGCAGCATCACAAGCGGTATCTACTGAGGAAGCTATTCAGAGCTTAGTTAATCAAATAGCACAGCTTAAAAATGAGAATAATGCATTATTTAAACAGTTAAGTGAGATTAGGCAAACCAGTTCAATCCCTCCTACCCTAGATTCCTCAGCAGCAGCCTTAGTAACTCCTTTTTCAGGTAAGCCTGGCGAAGACATAACAGTCTTTCTTGATGATTTAGTAGCAGCTGCAAAGTTAGGATCATGGTCAGATGAACAGCTCTTACAAATGACGAAGTTAAGATTGATAGGAGAGGCTAAAGCACACGTATTATATCATGAAGAATTACGGAATGCTCCAACATTTGAGGAATTGAAGAAAGGATTACTTAAACGTTTTCAAAAACAGAACAGCTGTAGATTTTATAGGGAACAGTTAAACACTATCACTCAGAGGCAAAACGAGTCGTTAGAAAGCTTTGTAGATGGGATTAGAAAAGCTAATATTAACACCTATCAGTTGACAACTAGTGATGAAGCAAATAAAGTTACTTTACAAGAGGCAGAAGATAGAGCTCTGGATACATTTTTACGTGGGTTACCTCCTGAAACATCCCGTCGTGTCAGGGCAGAGTTTCCTAAAAATTTAGCAGAAGCAGTATCTGTGGCGACGGCTTTCGAAGAAATAGACATTGCCACCAGATACAAGGAGAAGCGAAATGTATTTTCAGCAGGAGTACGATGTTTTTGTGCGATCGACAGGGACATATAGCAAAAATCTGCAGACAACCTCAATGCATTAATTGTCAAAGAATAGGTCGCACATTCAAGGAATGCAGGTCTAAGAAAGTTTTTGGAAATAGAAATCAGTTAAACTCAAACGGGAATGTCGGAGCCGCCGCCAGGCGTTCCCAATGAAATTTCGTGCCATTAAGGCGAATGTGAAGGCGGAATGCTGGTTATCTGCTACCATACAGGATAAAGAGGCAACGGTACTGGTGGATACAGGCGCAAACGTATCAATAGTATGTAATGAATACATTGGAGAAAAGAAATATGACCCTCCATGGTATATATTGGGTGGAGTAGGAGGAGGTAGAGTGAAGTCATTAGGATGTACATAATTGATTTTCTATATTCACAGTGTACAATTTCAAGGAAATGTAGAAGTGGTAACAAAGGTAACGGAAGGGTACGACGCGATACTAGGGCTGGATTTCCTGAATAAACATCACGCTAAAATCGACCTCAGACAGCAAACTGTAGAACTTACCGGAATAGTGTTTTAGCTAGGTGACACCGCTGCAAAGGGCCTGCTGCCGCAAGATTTCCCTAACCGGAAGGTGAAATCAATTACACTGTGTGCAACGTCCTTGAAGGTTGATTCGCGGGATAAGATACCATTTGGCTCAGGAAAACTTTTCTGGATGACCATTGACCCCGAGGTACCTATAGATACAATGTGTCTAATAGAGCCACTAGAGGAAAATGAGGAATTAGATGTATCACATTGTTTTGTACGTAGAAGTGTTGTACGGGTTCAAGAAGTTGAGGGAGAAAAAAAAGTACCGGTACATGTTGACAATTTCGGAGTGGAGGACAAAGAGTTGCATAAGGGAATGTTAGTAGCTACAGTCAGTACTTTTGAAGAAGATTTCATATGGTCAGATATTACTGATGGTCAGAAACCAGACGCCTATAAAACTGCATTACGCCAGAAGATTGAGCATTTGAAAGGAAACGATAGAGACACGATAGAAGCAGTTTTAGTTGAGTTCCAAGATTTATTTAATGCAGAAGGTCCACTGCCAGCAACAGATATCACACAGCATAGGATCCCAACAGGAAATAGCCCCCAGTTTATAGGAAGCCTTATAGAGTTCCGCATCACTTACAGCCAGTACTGAATGAATTTTTAGAACAGCATCTAAAAGATGGAATTATAGAATATTCTGATTCGCCTTATAATTCAAATATTGTAATTATTCCAAAGAAGTCTCCCGACGGTGCGAAACGATATAGATTTTGTTGTGGCTACAGACACCTTAACAAACAAACAATCTCAGATGTTTATCCTCTTCCAAATATTACAGATATCATTGACAGTTTGGGTAACAGTAAATACTTTTCAACAAACGATTTACGTAGCGGGTATCATCAATTGGAAGTTGCACCTGAAGATAGGTATAAAACAGCATTTTCTACCCCTGGAGGCCACTGGCAATTTAAAAGAATGCCTTTCGGTTTGAAAAATGCACCAGCAACTTTTCAAAGACTACTCGATGGAGTATTGCGAGGACTCGAAACTCAGCAATGTTGTGTATATCTAGACGATATTATTGTATTCTCCAAAGACATTAATGAACATGCTGTGCGTCTGCGTAATGTTTTTCAGAGACTTAGAAAAGCTAGATTAACATTAAATATGGAAAAATGTAGTTCTGCATTGACAGAGGTTACATACCTAAGGCATGTCATTAGTGAAAAAGGAATTAAAACAGGTCCTCGATTAATTTCGGCAGTTAAGGACTTCCCAACACCACAACGCGTTAAGGAAGTACAAAGTTTCATTGGTCTCGCTTCGTATTACCGAAAATATGTTCAAAATTTTGCTGAAATTGCCCGACCCTTAACCCAATTATTGAAAAAGGGTGCTAAATTTCATTGGTCTGAAGATTGTGAATCAGCATTTCAAACCCTTAAAGATAAGTTAACACACAGTCCAGTATTAGCCTACCCAGATTATAATAAAGAATTTATTTTATCCTGTGACGCAAGTGGTCATTCAGTAGGAGTTGTTTTGAGTCAGAATATTAATGGCGCGGAACACCCCATAGCCTACACTTCGAGACAACTAACAACGGCAGAAAGAAATTATTCCACAACGGAGAAAGAGTTGTTAAGTGTTATTTATGGCATCAAATACTTTAAATGCTACTTGTATGGTAGGAAATTCAAGGTTATTACAGACCACACAGCTTTAAAATGGTTGCTTGGATTAAAGGATCCATCTAGTAGTCTCACCCGTTGGGCCCTATATCTTTCTGAAATGGATTTCGAAGTTATCCATAAACCAGGCAAAGAACACACGAATGCACATTGCCTAAGTCGGAAAATAGCACTTTTGGAAGCAACAGGCCGAGATACTGAGGACTGAAGAAAGGCACAAGATAGGGATACAGAATTCAAGAAATACGCAACTCAAAAACAATTTTGCTTTGAAAATGGTGTATTATGCCGTAAAACAAAACTTGGACCACGAAGTGTTGTTCCCCAATACCATAGACAAGAAATAATGGCAGAGGCCCACGATCATATCCTTGCAGGACACGGCGGACAGCGGACAACCGAAAGACGTGTAGCAGAGCGATTTTGGTGGCAAACCAGAAAGCAGGATGTTGCGCAGTACGTTCGTAATTGCATTGCGTGCGCACAACGAGCTGAACTTTCTCGTTTAAAAGTACCCTTACGGAGGCTCCCCGAGGTTTCATGCCCATTTCTAAATCTGCGGAGTAGATATCTACGGACCATTTCATAAAACATCTGCAGGTAATAAGTATGTTCTTACGATTATAGATCACTTTTCACGCTATCTAGCTATGGTGAGTCTCCTAGATCAGCAACCAAATACAGTTGCCCAAGTTTTAGTTAACAACTCGATACTTAAATTTGGCGTACCTGAAGCTATTATCACAGATCAGGGATCTAATTTTATGTCTGAATTAATAAAACAGCTATGCTACTTACTAAAAATACGTAAATTACGCACAACTCCATTACACCCTCAGTGCAACGGACGCACGGAAAGAGTTCATCGGATAATTGGCAAGATGCTTAGTTATTATATTAACGAACAACATTCTAATTGGGATACGTATTTACCAATAATCGTGTCGGTATACAACGCCAAAACGCATGAAGCATCTAGCATGTCACCTTATGAAGTGGTCTATGGGAGAAAAATGCCGTCCTCTTTTGATGTAATCAGGCAGAAAAACAGAAAAGTCAGAGAAACAGTAGGAGATTTCAGTCGAATGATGAAGGATGTATGGAAAAAGGTTCAAAAATCTAATACAAAGTCTTTGGAACGACAGGAAAGATTAGGTAATGCCCAAGCTAAATATCCAAATTACAAAATCGGTCAGTGGGTGATGCTGTCAACCCCACACATTGCGAAAGGAAAAACGAAGAAATTTGTAACAAACTACAGAGGTCCTTATCAAATTATTGAGATCACATCACCAGTCAACGTTAAACTGCAACTGCCCACCCGAACTACTATTGTCCATGCAAGTCATTTAAAACCTTTTAAGGGCGCTCCGGATGTAATTCCTTCAACAATAGTGCCTGCTTTAACGAAGGGTGGAGGCAGTTCCTGAAAAGGAAAAGACTGGCCACGCCAGCACAACATACAGACATGGCACCATACAATCTTCGACCAAGGGTGCGAATGTCCTAGTTGAATCTTAGTACACTGTGGGTAGTATACAAATGTAAATAATTAATAAATGATAATGGTTTATTTTTTAAGAAAAAAAAGTGAACATAGAAACAAGTTGATCTTGTTTTTGTTTTTACTAGGTTGGTAGGTTCATAACCATGTTGTTTGCTCTTTTCAGGAAACGCCATGCAAAGCATTTTCTACACAAAACCTATCCTACCTCAATGACTCCCTTCATAGTTCCCTTCTGAAGTCATTAGATATGTTCATAAACTCACAGCAAGGCAAAATTGATGCCAATGTTATGATGCAACATGTCTTAAAATTAAAACTGAACACAAAATTAAAATTATAATGCTAGGAACAGGTATATCTGGAACCTTTGTGTTGGTGTTTCTGCTTTGTACAGTTTTCTTTTATTTAAGATGAAAAAATAAGAAAAATAATAATATACCACTTCATCAAATCCCTGTTAATTGGATCCACACTCTTAACTGGTGTACTTCAGTGGTTACTTTTGAGCATTAGTGTATTAATTTTGTTTATTGTACTTCAGTCTTTACTAAACAGTCTCATGTCACAATAAACAAAACTGTATAATAGATATTCTTGCATCAATATAGGGTAGATTAAACAGGTGTTGCTATGTAATTTGCTAAGTGAAAAATCTATTTTTTTGTTTATTCATTGTCATCAAGATTTGTTACACTTATTACAACGAATTATGTGTGAACTATGTGATTCATAAGCACACAGTGCTTTAATAATGTGATAAAGTATTTTCAACATACTTAATGTGAAGCGTGTGTAATCGTATAAGTCGAGAGTTTTCACTGCTTGTGTTAGGGCTTTTGCTGTGTGAAGAGTGGAGGAATGGTGAGTGGTAAATTCGAGGGCGAATTTCTCCGAAGGGTGGAGGAATGTTGAGTGGTACTTAAGTAAATAAATTAGTGAGATCAAAGTGAAGTAGAAATTAGAATATAAAGAAAAAAAATTGGTTTAGTTTAGAGAGTTACATACTGGCAAACAGCGGGCAGAACAGTAGAGGAGAAGAGACAATGACCGTGAAGTCAGCAAGTTCCACATAAGCAGATGCTGTCGATTCAGCTGTCAGGGCATTGCCCGACCGGCTCACGTGTTTCTCAGTTGTCACATGTGAGCAAAGGCCCTCGCCTACGTTCCAAGAGCCAATGACCGACATTAAGAAGATTCTTCGAGAAGCTTTTCAACGTGACAGAAGAGGCAATGACCGTGAAGTCGTTCACCTCCAGTAAACTGAAGTGAATAAATACGCGAGACGCAGTGCGCCCGACAGACGAAGAAGTGAAGAAGAGTAGTTTTCAGTTCACTTTCGGTGCTGAAGACCGTCATGCAGAAAGAGACTACATCGTACACAGAAGCACCAAGTCCGCCGCTGTAATGGAATAGCAAGCAACAGTCTCGGCGCCAGAAGACAGCAGTTAAAAGGTATTTGAAGTCTGATTTTTACATACCCGGGTGACTCGTGAGGACGGGAAGGAGACGGCCTCACATCAGCAGTCACTTGTGAGCTAGGATGAAGATCTGACAGCCGAAGACTTGCGAGCGGGAGTCCGTTGTTCGAGTCCGGGACACTGGCATTCCCCTGCCACGCCGCTCCGCTGGCCGACGCACAACACTGACACACGCGGCCGCTTAGAGAAGAGAAACACTGGGACGCCACATCCAAGATATCACCGTCAGATGCACGACTTTGTTCTCAATAATTAAACGGTCCACCTCGCGCTGCGCATCTCCAGTCAACTGGGCGAGACGGGGACATGAGATACACACTGCCACGCGTAATCAGACGCCGCCGCTGCCGCAGCAGAAGGCTTCGCAAACGACACAGCTGCCGCTCTCCGAGCCAGAACATCGAGTAAGGAAACAGTTGTACAAATCTTCAATAAAAGTTATTTTATGTAAAAATGCTGTTTCATTCTACCTCATACCCGAGCCAAGGAAGAACCCACCTTGCCCACATGTTGTTAAGAGAGAAATATTAATTAATTTAGTATTTTCACCCTGACATAATGCTTTAGAATCAAATGCCCTTTGCAGTAAAGCTCATCCTGACAATTGACTAGCATCAAAAGAGAAAACCCAGATACATTTAGTGGCAGAACTGTTACAGAAGAAAGATTACAGGAAAGAATGTCAACAATCGTAATACACAGGTAATGAAAAATGGTCAAATCACGCGATGATGGCGGAATTAGCTGGGGAAGTGACACTAACAGTAGTGCGTTGGTTTTTCTGTTTGAGCAGAACAGTTATTGGCGACAGCCAAATTAGAGATAATATATCTACATCTCCATATATACGCCTCAAGCCACCATACGGTACGTGTCGGAGGGTACCTCGGTACAGTCCCAATCGTTTCTTTCTGGTTCTACTCGCCAACAGAGTGAGGGAAAACCGACTGTCTGTATGCCTCCGTAAGAGCACTAATTTCTCTTATCTTTTCGTCATTACCTGTAATTTACGTTGGCTAGAATCGTTCTGCAGTCAGTCTCAAACGGCGGTTCCCTAAATTTTCTCAATGTGTTCCTTGAAAAAACCTCACCTTCGCTCCAGAGGTTCGTAGTTGAGTTCCTGAAGCACCTCCCTAATACTTGCGTGATGTTCGAACCTGCCGGTAACATACCTAGCAGTTCGCGTCTGAATTGCTTCGATGTCCTCCTTTAATCCGACCTGGTACGGATTCAAAACACTCGAGAAGTACTCAAGGATAGGTCGCACCAGCGTCCCATAAACCGGTCTCCTTCACAGATAAACCGCACTTTCCTAAAATTCTCTCTCTGCCATTCGCCCTAAATACTATCATCACTTGCTCGATCCATTTCATATCGCTTTGCAGCGTTGCACCTAGTTAATTAACAGACGTGTATATATCAACCAGCACACTCTTAGTGTTGTATTCGAACGTTAAGAATTGTGTTTCCTATTCATGCGCATTAATTACATTTTTATAGATTTAGAACCAGTTGCTATTCATTACACCAATTATAAATTTAGTGTAAGACACCATGTATCTTCCTAAAGTCATTCAATGACAACGCATTCTCGTACACCATAGCATTGTCAGTGAATAGCCCCGAGGTTGCTGCTCGCCCTGTCCGCCAGATTTATGTGTATAGAGAGCAGCAGCGCTCCTATCGGACTTCGCTGGGGCTCTCCTAATGACAACTCTGTTTCTGACGAACTCTCGCCGTCGAGGACAACGAGCTGGATGTTGTTACTTAAGAAGTCACCCACATATCTGGGAACAATTTCCGTAATCTCGTACCTTCGTTTACAGTCTGGGGTCGGCTGAGAATAGCAAGACATATTTTTCTCAAGTACTGAAACTTGAAGCACCAGCGAATCGAGAGTTTGATAGTTTGGTTGAGAGATGTAGACGATAAGAACTGTAGAGGGAGACCTAGCGGTAGGTTGAAATGGATGTGAGGTTGCAGTAGTTATACGGACGGAAGAGGTTTGCAGATTTCAACAACATCGTTGTTGACACCGCTTATTTGATGTCAAATTTAAAATTTTCTCGGCGAACTAAATATTCAAAAAGATTTCGGGCTTGCAGCCGGTCGTCCTTAGCTTCCATCCACGATATTTCGACTGGACAACTGCCAGCCATCCTCAGGTGAGCCATTGAAGACTGACGAAGACGCCTTCCGTTCCGTAATATATAGCGTGCAGCGAGTATTCCGCGCATGCGTCAAAGTCATATGGGCAGACGAACGACACCGCCCGCCAGCAGCGCCCTCGCTGGTGGAACTGCAGAACTCAGCTGTCTTCGGCGTTGTCAACTGCCGCGGCCATCGGAGTACTCTAACGTCTTCGTCTGGAACAGATCTTAGAGATGACGTGGTTCCACGCATTATCTAGCTGGTAGCCATTGTCACGGTTGATAAGATTTTCTGTCATGCGAATTTCCACTGATTCTCTTATGACGGAGTCCCAAAAGGATGTTGCTGTGGCAAAAATTGTTGTCTTGTCATACTCCATCGAGTGTCCTGTGGAAATGCAATGCTCAGCAATTGCAGACTTGCTGGGTTGCAAAAGGCGAGTACAGCACTGCTGTTGAGTGCAACGTTCTTGTGCTGTTAGCAATGTTTGTCCTATATATGACATGCCACACTGACAAGGTATTTTATAAATTCCCGCCTTCCGAAATACCAGATCGTCTTTCACTGATTCCAGCAGGTCGGAAATCTTCGACGGTGGATGGAAAATCACTTTCACTTAGAAACCGTGGAGGATTCTTTCAATTTTGAAGGAAATGTTGCCAACAAACGGAAGAAAAGCTAAAGATTTAGTAGGCGTGCTCTCTTCTTTCTCCACTCCCTGTTTCTTTGGCTTAATTGCAAGTGCCTTGCTAATTTGCCGGGTAGAATATCCATTCTCTTTGAAAACCCTCTTCAGATGGGCAAGCTCTTCAGGCAAACTATCTGCATCTGACCCTACATGAGCTCTGTGTACAAGTGTTTTAAGTACACTCATTGTTTGCGATGGGTGATGGCAGCTGGACGAATTTAAATACAAATCAGTATGTATGGGCTTTCGATAAACCGAATGCCCCAGAGAGCCATCACTCTTCCGTCTAACTGACACATCTAAGAAAGGGAGGCAACCATTTTTCTCTAATTCCATGGTAAACCAAATGTTCTCATGAATGGAGTTGAGGTGATCTAAAAACTCCATTAATTTTTCTTCTCCATGAGGCCACACTACGAAAGTGTCATCCATGTACCTCCAAAAAACGGATGGTTTGAGGGCTGCTGATTCGAGTGCTCTCCTCAAAGTCCTCCATAAAAAGGTTGGCCACCAAGGGAGACAAGGGGCTACCCATGGCGACGCCGTCAATCTGTTCAAAATATTCTTGGTTGAACATATTTTTGTTGAACACTTTCTGAATACCGCCTATTTGATTTGCAGCTTAATATGAGGGAGGAGCTTTGTGTTTAACGTCCCGTCGACAACGAGATCGCTAGAGACGGAACATAAGCTCGGATCAGGGAAGTAAGGCGAACGAAATCGGCCGTGCTCTTTCCAAGGAATGCAAGGCCTTGCCGCAGTGGTTACACCGGTTCCCGTGAGATCACCGAAGTTAAGCTCTGTCGGGCGTTGTCGGCACTTGGATGGGTGACCATCCAGGCCGCCATGCGCTGTTGCCATTTTTTGGGGTGCACTCACCCTCGTGATGCCAATTGAGGAGCTACTCGACCGAATAGTAGCGGCTTCGGTCAAGAATACCATCATAACGACCGGGAGAGCCGTGTGCTGACCCCACACCCCTCCTATCCGCATCCTCCACTGATGTTGACACGCCCGTCGGATGGTCCCGGTAGGCCACTCGTGGCCTGAAGACGGAGTGCAATGCTTTCCAAGGAACCACCCCGGCATATGCCTGAACCGAATTAGGTAAAGCACGGAAAACCTAAATCGGGATGGCCGGACGCGTCTTTCAACCGTCGGCCTCCCGAATGCGAATCCAGTGTGCTAACCACTGTGCCAGCTCGCCCGGGCTTGCAGCATAGGGTGGCAGTATGGGGAATCTGCAGGAGAGAAACAGATTTTAGATCCGTGCTGTCTTTTTCTCTATCTTCATGAACAGTGCTGGAAAATCGGCACTCGGCGCCGCCCTGGCAGTATTTTCGCGCAGCCTATTTACATTCGTCAAGCCGGAGCCTGACAGTGACGGACTGCCGCGTGGCAGTGCCTCCTCCGGCCACTTAATGGAGAGCTGCGGGGATTCCCCGCGCGTCATTAATCTCGCGGGTGGCGCGGGCAGCGGCCGGTGGCAACAGGTGAGGCGCGGCCGCAGGTGCGCCTGGAGCCGGCCGGCTTTTCACCTCATAGCGCGCGCCCCGCGCGGCTTTGTCTCGCCAAATAATGGCCGGCGCCAGAGGGCCGCCGAACGCAGCCGGCTGTTGGGGGCGGCCGGCCCAGCTCTGTAATACACTGCTCGGGCCGCCGCGATACAAACCCCGTTTGGGTAGGTCGTTGTGTGGCGTAAACCATCTCTTCAAATTCATCCGGACAACTACTGCTGGGACATTGCGGGCCGGAGTTAGCGAGCGGTTCTAGGCGCTACAGACTGGAACCGCGCGACCGCTACGGTCGCAGGTTCGAATCCTGTCTCGGGGTTGGATGTGTTGACCTCAGGAGTTAAGTCCCATAGTGCTCAGAGCCATTTGAACAATTTGTAGGGACATTAGGGTAAGGTCGGTCCGCCTCCTTAGCTGAGGGGTGACAGCGCGTGTGCCTAGCGTCTTTGAAATCTGCAACGATCAGCCTGAAGGGGTCTCATGTGACGTCCGCCAAAGCAAATTACGAGGTCGTTTCCAGGTCCCACACGCCAGATTTTATGGTCTGAGCTGAAGACGAATGACGACGATTTGTCTGCACCTCCGTACAAAACTGAGTTGTTAGAAGTTGTTAGAAAAACAAGCGAAGTCAGACAAACTACCAGCAGCGAACAGTACGGACTCTCTAGGCATAGACTGGAGTTTATGCATGCCATGGACATCAGAAACAACCAGATCGAAATCCAAGGAGGGGTCAGATATTTTGAACTGCCCTGCCCAGCATGAGACGAACTCTCTGAGGAGCCTCTTGCAGAAAACTGGATCAAGCGTGATGATTGGGTTATGAATGCCATTGTGAATTTTCTTTAGTGCGTACTCTTCGACTACATGCCTTATATTCTTATCAGACTATGCAGCTAAAAGTAAATAGGAGCAGAATCTTACGTGCATGAACATTTAGGGTTTGTGCTAAAATTTGGTGGCTGTAACTGATACATATTGTTCCTAGATAGCCGGCCGCAGTGGCCGATCGGTTCTAGGCGCTACAATCTGAAACCGCGCGACCGCTACGGTCGCAGGTTTGAATCCTGCCTCGGGCATGGATGTGTGTGATGTCCTTAGGCTAGTTAGGTTTAAGTAGTTCTAAGTTCTAGAGAACTGATGACCTCAGGAGTTAAGTCCCATGGGGTTCAGAGCCATTTGAACCATTTGCTGGGACATTAGGGTAAGGTCGGTCCGCCTCCTTAGCTGAGGGGTAACAGGGCGTGTGCCCAGCTTGTTTGAAATCTTCAACGATCAGCCTGAAGGGGTCTCATGTGACGTCTACCAAACCAAATTACGAGATCATTTCCAGGACCTAAACGCCAGATTTTATGGTCTGAGCAGAAGACGAATGACGACGATTTGTCTGCACCTCATTACAAAAATGAGTTGTTAGAAGTTGTTAGAAAAACAAGCGAAGTCAGACAAAATATCAGCAGCGGACAGTACGGACTCTCTAGGCATAAACTGGACTTCATCCATGCCATGGACATCAGAAACAACCAGATCGAAATCCAAGGAGGGATCCGATATCGAAGTGCCCAGCATGTCGCGAACTCTCTGAGGAGCCTCTTGCAGAAAACTGGATCAAGCGTGATGATTGGGGTATGAATGATGTTGTGAATTTTCTTTAGTGCGCACTCTTCGACTACATCTCTTATAGTCTTATCAGACGATGCAGCTAAGAGTATATATGAGCAGAAACTTACATGCATGAACATTTAGGGTTTGTGCTAAAATTTGGTGGCTGTAACTGATACATATTGTTCCTAGATAAACCAACAATAATTTGGTATAATAAAATTTTGTTTTAACCTTCTCATTTACTAGAAATGGGCGGCTAAATACTAAACGTGTACTGTTTCCCGACATTCCCCTAATATGAGGTGTGTCCATCTTTCTCCTTAATGACTGCTTGACCTCTGTTGGGGACACTTTCAATGAGGCGTCATAATGTTTGTGCAGCAATAGCAGCCAGTTCGTCCTAAAGAGCCGAAGCTAGAAGAGTTAGTGCTGTTACACAGCGGGATCTGGACCGAAGCTGCCGCTACAGTGCGCCCTCCATCCTCAAGATGTTGCGCTGAGTTCGGGTTGGGACTCTCAGAAAGGCAGTCCATTCCAGGAATCTTATTTTTCACAAACCATTGCTTCACAGATGCTGTTTTCTGACAGAGTGCACTGTCGTAGTGATACAATCGTAGTCTCTGAACTGTTCTTCCACTGTGTGCAGTACACAGAGCTGCAAAACGTGTGTTCATATTTTTCCGCATTTAGCATTTTTTAAGAGCAATAAGAGAACCACGTTGTGACTACGAGAACCACCCCATACCACGACACCACCCCCTCCCTACTTCGGTGTTTGCATATGACGGCAAGTAAGGTTGCTCAGGCATTCAGTAAAGCCAAGCCCTTCCATCGGACTGCCACAGGTTACAGCGTGAATCATCGGTCGAAATCTCTCTGTCACCCAGTGCCCAGCACAGTGCGCTCTCCACACCACCTCCGCCGTCGCTTCGAGTGGCCTACAGCAGTGCGTGGCGCGATGAGGACCCGCTCGACCGTCGTTTCCCATTTCTTTTAACTTTTAGCGAGAACCAGTCTCCTCTCTGCCATGAATCGAGCTCCAAGATAACCCACTAATTTCCGACAGTTGACCTATCGTCTGTCGACGGTATGTGAGCGCAAGCTCTCAAATGTTTTCAATATTTTCATCGATTAGGGCATACCAGAACGACGTTTGTCATCAAACGTCATGTCGCCATTTTTAAATCGAGCAGTACAGTTGAATTTTTCCTACAGACCAGTGGTCCTCAACATTTCATAGAGCGTTACTGCTGAGTGCAATCAGAGATTAGCTAGTATTCCCTCCCTTAAACCTGCCATCTTTTGCTCCCTCTCCCCCACATTTTCACCAGTTTTTGCACCTAACTAAACTGTAGAATGAAAGATTTTTCTTGCAACACTATCATTTTTGAAGTGATGAAAGATGAAAGGTATTTAGCTTGTGTCTGTGTATGTGTTACAATGAATGACGAAGGCATTTGTGATGCATCATCAGTACTACCCACTCCTCTTTCTCGGAAAAGAAATCTAACAGTCCACATTGAAGGTACCACTTGTTACAAAACAAGCTTCCCCTGCATTACTCCTCTCCATTAAAACTATTGTAATACAAAGTAATGAGTAAAAAAAACTATGTTCAAAACATCTAGTAAACATCGTTCTCGTGCTGCGCAAAGCATTTAACTATAGAGGAAACATTAATAAAATTCGCAGACTGCAGCCATGAAGTCCTGACTGGAATTGGAGGAAAAAGGATCGTGCGAACAAGCTTCCGGAAATGCATCGTCGCCACGGTAGATATCGCTGACGAATGACAGTTCCTCTGAACACGTGCCATGTGTTTCTTGTGTGTTATAGGCTGTGTGATAGGCGCAGCCTAGTGTAAATCCGGTACTCATATCGGCAACGAGCGGAGATGTTATTTGTGGACGGCCAAGCAGATGTATCCTCACCGACACCAAACACATCACACAACATCTCAAAACCTTTTTGGGAGTTTTTGTGATTATGGGTCCTTTCAGACAAATTATAACATTCTGCGTGGTGTCTGTTTGTTCTAAGTCGTGTCTCCCTACCACTTTCGCGCAACGACGCTCTGAGCGTGTTTTTTTAGGGAATTGACTGGTTTGAACCTGGGACCTGCTGCTGGTAAGGAGACGCCAGATCACACATGACATGTAGAGTTCAGAAGAGTTCAGTGAGACTAACGATGATATAATCAAATACTTAATGATTTCAGCCTCAGCTCCACTGCACTTCCTGTGAAAGAATCTTAATACTAACTAAATTTAGTGGAAGGGGTTCAAGGCTTTCCTATTTTTAGTTATCTGGTAAAATAACGTCGAAAAAGCAGTTAAGTTTACCATTTAAATTTTTATTCTACTCACAAAACATTGTCTATAAATTGCGCTATTGATGAAAGGAAATATTTTAATACAGGATGATAAAAACCAACTACATTCAACAAAAATGTGAAAGAATATTCCCTGAATGGGTTTCCAAGTTCTATAATGGATCGAAGGATGACCTATTCATATCACATCTATAATCTAGGTTTAAGTTAAGTTTCATAAAAGAGAAAACTATCAAAATGATCTACAGTGACCCTCAATTATCTTTAATAACTTATTTAACTTGTCGTAAATTACAGTGGCTGATGTGGCTTCTCAATAATTGTATAATAGAAAAATCATCGCGTTTCAGAGTTTAACTTCAAGCAGCAAATGTGAATACCATGAGCTTTAATTGACGATCGACACTAGTATTACGCAAAAAGAGGATGTAAATGATGAGACTTCTGCAGTTCTGAGTGAAGCCTTATGCACTCTTACGTGGCATCGCGTGCGTTCATTACCTTGTCGGTGGTTAGGCAGCATCAGGGGCGGATGGCGGCGCAGCTCCACACAACTCTCCGTCTCGGAAGCAACTCTCTCTAGCCTCTCCTTACTACAATTTACCGAAGTTGGTTTAAGAAAAGCTATCTGGCTGTGTTTTCAACTGACCAATCAGGGTCTCAATGTTAACCTTGAGCTCTGCCTACAAAAATTCTATCTATCCAAAGAGAAACATTATACCTTTCGTGGTGGGGCAATGATTTTAATGTTTGCTACGTAACAGAGACGCGTATAGTCTCACGCTAAAACTTGCAGCTGGTGTGGTCCTTTTAGTGTTATCGTAACATCTATACTGTTCTTCTGGAGGGCTCTATCTTATAACATGGGCTGGGGGGGTGGTCTTGGCGGTTGGCGGGCGATGTGGATGTCCCTTATCGTAGGGCCTCCTAGCCTACATGACTCTGCTCTCGGCTTCTGTTCTCGTTTCTCCCCTCAGAACTGCGTCTGTTTCACGGTGGGAAGGTATGACATGCATTTAGGCATTCTTGTGTTAGTCTGTGGTATTCCATTTGCTCACTCGTTGATCGTATGACTTTGGTTAATTTAATGTCAGGATTTATTCGGAGCTATGTGACGTACTGCCGGATTTACTGTCATGTCAGGGTTTTCATGGAAGGTGTTGGATTTGCCTGACACCTTACATATCACCACCCTTCGAACTTAATTTTTGCACTGAAGTTAGGCAATGATTGAATCGTTGTCTAAGTCAGTCAAAAATTATTCCATTATCTAAATTTTGTTGCCTACTGTTCAGCCACGTTATTCTAGTTTTATGCTAGTTTGTATTACTAATTTATATTTTTACATTCTTCCACATAATTCTCAAAAATATGTTTATATTGACAAGAGAAGAATATTTTTATGCTATTATCATTATTAATTTTTAATTATTTTCTTTCTTTATTTAAGTGTGAAGTTTGTATTTTAACGAACCATAGTACAAACTCGAAGCAAGTGTCCCACCAACATGGTGTAAGCCAAAGCACGATTATGTGTATCCTGCTGGACAACTGCTACTACCCTTATCACCTGCAAAGGATGCAAGGATTATCAGCAGCAGATTTCCCTCTATGGGAATTATCTTCTCGATGGTTTTTGCACCGGACCATCACAAATACGAGGCTGGAATAGAAGGGAGAACCGATAGAGGCACTCAAGGTACCATCCGCCACACACCGTCAAGTGGCTTGCGGAGTATGGATGTAGACGTAGATGTAGATGTATCATTTGAAGTCTGCTGAGCGAGCGTGTCAAGTTTCCGTCACTTCCGGCAGGTAGCGTAGCTGGAGGACAGTTTCAAAATGGCGTCTGTAGGTGATGTAGGTTACAAGCAACTTGCCATCATTGAATTTCTTCTGTAGAGAAAGAAACTTCTTGTGCAGAGTCTCTGGAGCACCTGCTGTCGGCAGAAGTACAGTTAGTCGCTGGGCACGGAGGGTGCGGTCATCAGAAGGCGGTTTGGTGGAGCTCCACTATTTGCAGCGGTCGGGGAGACCATTGACGGCTGTCGCACCTGACATGTTGAAGCGAGCTGATGTTGTCATTCGCAAGTACAGATTGAAGAACGCCATTCGTGGGAGACATTTTGAGGATGATGAGGAGGTGATCCACGCCACCACAAGGATTGGTACCGACAGGGCAGACACGCCCTTGTTTCGCGCTGGAGGAAGGCCGTAGAACACTATGGAGATTACGTGGAAAAGTAGGGTGTGCAGATAAAACACCGTTCTTTCGTGTGTGTAATTTTCATTATATTCAATACAGAATTGTTGAAGAAAAGAAGTGCGGTGCATTACTTTCTGAGAACCCTCATACATGCTGGAAATACCCCGTGTACTTTCAAAACGAATTTTCGCTTTGTAACTTCCTGGAAGATTAAAACTGAAGTCTGGAAGGGAGGAGATGAGTTACTGGTGGAAGTACAGGGTGACACACGGGAGACTGACGGTTTTTAATGAAATAATACTTAGCCAACTTTAAAATTAAGGCATATTTACTTACAGAGAATCAAAACTCATTATTAGCCATTTTAGTTAACAAAGTTATTTGTGAAAAATAATGTCGTCAAGGTGATGTCCATCATTTCGTATGCAGGACTCAAGTCACTTCTCAAAATCCTCCATCACACGGACTAAAATCTCTGCAGGGATGGCAGCAATTTCTTGAATGATTGCATTTTTCAACTCGTCCAAATTACGTGGTTTGTGGTTATAGACACAGTTCTTAAGGTACCCCCACAGAAATAAATCACATACTGACAAGTCGGGAACATTGCCAAAACGTGAGATAATCCGCCCAGGAAACATGCGTCTAAGAACTGTCATTGAAGTGTTTGCTGTGTGCGATGTTGCCCCATCCTGCTGGAACCACACGCCTTTTAAAGGAATTCGTCATCTTCTTCTGGTTTCAAGAATGTTTCAAGCATACGAATGTAACGAACCGAATTAACAGTAACTGTGGCCCCGTTCTCTTCAAAAAAATAAGGTCCAATAATGTCAACAGAGCCAAGAGCACACCAAACTGTTACTTTTTCTGAGTGTAGAAGACGCTGGTGGAAAAGGGGTGGATGCTCTGCAGCCCAGTAACGTACGTTTTGCTTATTCACGGTCCCTTTTAAATGAAAATGAGCTTCATCACTCATCAATAAAATTTCATTTTCATTCGATCCCAAAATAACTTGCATTCTGTAAGCGACGTCTTTTCGTACAGCAAAATCAGTTTCCTTAATATGTTGCACAATTTTGTAGGGATGGAATTTTAATTCTTTATGCAACCGATTCACGATTGATTCGTAATTCACTAGCATGACGTCTAGCTGCCCGTCCTGGGCTTGACTGCCGCTTGCCTTACCCTTTCAACACTTTCTGGTGTCGTTACTCTGCGTCTCGGGCCAGGATGCTTCTTATCCAGTATGTTTCCAGTTGATCTGAAGTTTTCCACCCATCTGAGGATTGTGTTACGGCTCGGAACAGCTCCATGTGGACAGACATTAAACCGCGCACGAAACAATCGCTGCGTAGCAATAATAGACTCACCACTTGTCACGAAACTGTCACAGACAAGTCCCACTACTCCATAGTGACTGAGTAAATGAAATGGCGTCTTGTGTGGATCAGAACTATCCCCACCACGACCACATCCTACCACCGCGCCCTCAGTACTACGCACTTCAAAACCGCGCGTCTCCCGTGTGTCGCATCTACATCTACATCTTCATCTACATGATTACTCTGCAGTTCACATTACAGTGCTTGGCAGAGGGTTCATCGAACCCTGCCACACTCTCTCCCCTATTACGTGATAATACAAAACGAGCTGCCCTTTTTTGCACCCTTTCGATGTCCTCCGTTAATCCCACTTGGTAAGGATCCCACACCACGCAGCAATATTCTAACAGAGGACGAACGAGTGTAGTGTAAGCTGTCTCTTTAGTGGACTTGTTGCATCTTCTAAGTGTCCTGCCAATGAAACGCAACCTTTGGCTCGCTTTCCCCACAATATTATCTATGTGGTCTTTCCAACTGAAGTTGTTCGTAATTTTAACACCCAGGTACTTAGTTGAATTAACAGCCCTGAGAATTGTACTATTTATCGAGTAATCGAATTCCAATGGATTTCTTTTGGAACTCATGTGGATGACATCACACTTTTCGTTATTTAGCGCCAACTGCCACCTGCCACACCATACAGCAATCTTTTCTAAATCGCTTTGCAACTGATACTGGTCTTCGGATGACCTTACTAGACGATAAATTACAGCATCATCTGCGAACAACCTAAGAGAACTGATCAGATTGTCACCCAGGTCATTTATGTAGATCAGGAACAGCAGAGGTCCCAAGACGCTTCCCTGGGGAACACCTGATATCACTTCAATTTTACTCGATGATTTACCGTCTATTACTACGAACTGCGACCTTCCTGACAGGAAATCACGAATCCAGTCGCACAACTGAGACGATACCCCATAGGCCAGCAGCTTGATTAGAAGTCGCTTGTGAGAAACGGTGTCAAAAGCTTTCCGGAAATCTAGAAATACGGAATCAACTTGAGATCCCCTGTCGATAGCGGCCATTATTCGTGCGAATAAAGAGCTAGCTGCGTTGCACAAGAACGATGTTTTCTGAAACCATGCTGATTACGTATCAATAGATCGTTCCCTTCGAGGTGATTATGAATACAGTAAATGCTCCAAAACCCTACTGCACACCGACGTCAATGACATAGGTCTGTAGTTCGATGGATTACTCCTACTACCCTTTTTAAACACTGGTGCGACCTGCGCAATTTTTCAATCTGTAGGTACAGATCTATCGGTGAGCGAGTGGTTGTTTATGATTGCTAGGTAGGGAGGTATTGTATCAGCGTAATCTGAAAGGAACCTAATCGGTATACAATCTGGACCTGAAGACTTGCCCGTAGCAAGCGATCTGAGTTGCTTCGCAACCCCTAAGGTATCTACTTCTAAGAAACTCATGCTAGCAGCTGTTCGTGTTTCACATTCTGCAATATTCCATTCGTCTTCCCTGGTGAAGGAATTTCGGAAAACTGCGTTCAATAACTCCGCTTTAGCGACACAGTTTTCGGTAACAGTACCATCGGCACTGCGCAGCGAAGATATTGACTGCGTCTTGCCGCTTGTGTACTTTACATACGACCAGAGTTTCTTCGAATTTTCTACCAAATTTCGAGACAATGTTTCGTTGTGGAACATATTAAAGGCATCTCGAATTGAAGTCCGTGCCAAATTTCGCGCGTTTGTAAATTTTAGCCAATCTTCGGGATTTCGCATTCTTCTGAACTTCGCATGCTTTTTCCGTTGCCTCTGCAACAGCGTTCGGACCTGTTTTGTGTACCACGGGGGATCAGTTCCATCTCTTACTAATTTATGAGGGATGAATCTCTCAGTTGCTGTTGCTACTATATCACCCTGTAGAACTGCGAGGGCGAGAGGTGAGCTGTGCTCGTAAAGTTCATTCGGTACGGCACTTGCACCCTAAAGGGGAAGGTCCCAGTTTAGAGCCGCGATCCAGCACAACGTCTGAACCTGCCAGGATGTTTAGAACCCAGCATGTTGGTTGTGTGATTTCGGTTGTCGGTGTAATAGCTTGTTTGTTATGGTAACGATACCCTGGCCGTACTCCATTTGACATAGGTGAGGTGTTGCTGTTTTAGGCAGACCAGCACGGTGCTGGCGTTGTGCCCGGGCCGCGCGCCTCGCTCGCCCGCGCCGCTGCTCCCGTGCTGTGAGCCGCTCTGGTCTGTCCTCTTGAAGAGCCGCCACAGCCGGGCCTCCTCATAAATTCTATTATTTTGCTATAAATGAGATATCGACCGGCGGCGGGCGTGCTCTGCTGTGCCGTGCCGCCTCCCCGCCCCCAGCCGCCCCCTCCTGCCACCACCGCCGCTGCCGCCGCCGCCTCCCGGCCGCAGGCTGCAGCATCCGCTGCCTGCAGCTCCCCACCACCACCCCCGCCCCGAGCATGCGCAGAGAATCGCGCGCCGCAACAGCCCTGCAAACCACTTTCCCTGCCACGCCGCTCACCAGGTACTGGCTGACACACGGCTGCACAGCTGACGGTGGTTAAACCTGCGACGCGCGCCCGCGAAAGTACTGCGAATTCTATCACGGAACAAAGACATTGGGCCACACGAGCAAAATATCGAAGTAATGGCTTCTGCCATCAATCTCGCGTATCAATACTCGTTTCATCTATACTTAGTCCTTTATTACTGGATCACTATCGGTTTTGTGACACTAAAAGACGCATCTTCAGGTGAACATATGTATGACAATAAATCCAGAAGGAATAACAGCCCTGAGATATACACTGGTATGGTAAATTCTAAGACTGTAAAATTTTTTTTAAAAAAATATTAAGAGCTTTCACATGAGGATATTGAAATGTTAGTACTCACAAGACTAAAACACTAGAGCGGAAAAGTTCGGAATCTTTGTTCCCAGCATTCGTTGTCCGAAGTGCCGGGTTCCAAAATAGTGGAAGGGTCCTAAGCAAATCGTACCGCAGTGATCCATTCGTAAAGAGAAAATAAATGAAGACTATTAAGACCTAATTTTGGGCCAGAACGAGAAACTATGTTTATAATAATTTTTAAAAAAGCTTTATAAAATGTTAGGTACCATACCAGTGTATATCTCAGGGTTGTGGATAAGTTGTTAAACTAATATTCACCTGAAGATGTGGCTTTTAGTGCCACGAGACCGGTAGTGATCCAGTAATAAAGGACTAAATGCAGCTGAAGCGGTTATTGATACCCAAGACGAGCACTCATAGCTGTGGTTGCCACACCCACAGCGTTGTCTTCCATCGCTGTCTGGGGATGTAGGCACAGACTCAGAAAATATCGCTGTTGTGAAGCACAACTGGCTCTCTATTCGCTCGAAGTAATGAGTGCAGTCGACAGGGAATCTCAAGCCTAGTGTTACTTCACGGTATTTTATGGCTGTTGCTGTTTCCAGTAAATTAAATGAAATGATCGTATGGCATTGTTGGCCGGAATGTCCCAATCGGGTTCGGTTGCCAGGTGCAAGTCTTATTTTAGTTGGCGCCACAAAGGGCGACTTGCGGGCGATGATGAACACAACAAAATACCCAGTCCCCGAGTGGAGAAAATCTCCAACCCGGCCGGGAATCGAACCCGGGCCCAGTGCATGGATGGGAAGTACGTTACCACGGAGTCAAGTCAATAACGTAATCGATCTCTTGCATGTAACACCCTCAATATTAAACGACTCTGCCGGCCTTCCTATATTTCACTAGGCTTCTGGTGTTGCTACCTCCAATAGACAACGGCGTAGTCTGTGAACAGCACCACGGAGATTCCGACTTTACCCATGCAGCATATAAATATGTTTATGGCGTTTTCGTATCCAACTTAAAATTAGCGGGAAGTGAACCCCATACATAGAACGTATGAAGTGGCGTGCTTAAAGGCAGCAACTCCCTTGTCTCAGAGCAATATTAGACTACAACGGAAATAATATTGGCAACACGATGAGGAAACTGGGACGCCCGCGGTTTTTCATGCCTGTACGGGCAAAACCTTTCCCCTTACACGTGATTTAGAAACTGCAAGGAAATCTTATCGTCTCTTCATTTTCTCCTATTGGATTCTACAGTGCGCATTTAGTACCAGATGAACATGTAGAGATAAACAAGCTAAGAGTACAATTATAGTAAAATCTGGTTTTAGATCCCTAAATTTTATATTTCCACGCAATTTAAACTATTTTCTATCGATGCCATCGCACGCCCCGTTCTTTCAGTTAATTGTTTCACTGCCCCTAACATTTTACGATAGATGACATTTTCCACATTTCACGCTTTTCAACTTCTGCCATATGGTGTAACAACAATTTTCAAATCTATTTACCATATTTTACATACTATAAGGCGCTACGGATTATAAGACGCACCTTAATTTTTAAGCAATTTATTTTAAAAAATGACAATTTTACCATTTTCATTATCAGAGTGCAAATCAATACTAAAAAAAAAATTCTTACTTTATCAAACCTAACTGACCTTTAAGATCCCTGGTAATCGTCATCTGAACTTTCTTCTTCTTCTTCTTCTTCCTCTTCGTCGTCATCGTTTTCATATATAAAATGGGCTTCACTGCCATCTCGAGCGTTACTTATGCCGCACTCCTAGAAAGATTTCACAATAACGTCTTCTCTCACTCTAGACGACGACCATTTTATCCACTGACACACTTATTTGATTGTAGGTCGTTTTAAAACGCCCTACCGGCCACTGTGGCCGAGAGGTTCTAGGCGCTTCGGTCCGGAACCGCGCTGCTGCTACGGTCGCAGGATAAAATCGTGCCTCGGGCATGGATGTGTGTGATGTCCATAGGTTAGTTAGTGGACTGGTGACCTCAGATGTTAAGACCCATAGTGCTTGGAGCCATTTTATTTTTAAAGCGCCCTCCGGCGTGTATTCATGTTGGGTTTCATACATCATCCATTTGTTCCATTCCTTCCACCCGTGCACTTTAAATGGTTTATTTATCCAGACATCAGGAGGATCTGCAACGAATTGACGTCTAATGCAGGGAATGTCAATTGAATCTCAATGTAGACAAGTGTAATGTGCTGCGAATACATAGAAAGAAAGATCCTTTATCATTTAGCTACAATATAGCTGGTCAGCAATTGGAAGCAGTCAGTTCCATAAGTTATCTGGGAGTAGGCATTAGGACTGATCTAAAATGGAACGACCATATAAGATTAATCGTCGGTAAAGCAGATGCCAGACTGAGATTCATTGGAAGAATCCTAAGGAAATGCAGTCCGAAAACAAAGGAAGTAGGTTACAGTACACTTGTTCACCCACTGCTTGAATGCTGCTCACCGTTGTGGGATCCATACCAGATATGGTTGATAGAAGAGATAGAGAAGATCCAACGTAGAGCAGCGCGTTTCGTTATAGGATCATTTAGTAATCACGAAAGGATAAACTCCAATGGAAGACTCTGCAAGAGAGGCGCTCAGTAGCTCTGTACGAGCTTTTGTTGAAGTTTCGAGAACATGACTTCACCGAGGAGTCAAGAAATGTTCAAATGTGTGTGAAATCTTATGGGACTTAAATGCTAAGGTCATCAATCCCTAAGCTTACAGGCTTCCTAACCTAAATTATCCTAAGGACAAACACACACACACCCATGCCCGAGGGAGGATTCGAACCTCCGCCGGGACCAGCCGCACAGTCCATGACTGCAGCGCGTAAGACCGCTCGGTTAATCCCGCGCGGCTCACCGAGGAGTCAAGCAGAGTATTACTTCCTCCTACGAATACCTCACGAAGAGACCATGAGGATAAAATCAGAGAGATAAGACCCCACACAGAGGCATACCGACAATCTTTCTTTCCACGAACAATACGAGACTGGAATAGAAGGGAGAAGCGATAGAGGTACTCTAGGTACCCTCCGCCACACAGCGTTAGGTGGCTTGCGGAGTATACAGGGTGTTACAAAAAGATACGGCCAAACTTTCAGGAAACATTCCTCACACACAAATAAAGAAAAGATGTTATGTGGACATGTGTCCGGAAACGCTTAATTTCCATATTAGAGCTCATTTTAATTTCGTCAGTATGTACTGTACTTCCTCGATTCACCGCCATGATTTCATACGGGATACTCTACCTGTGCTGCTGGAACATGTGCCTTTACAAGTACGACACAACATGTGGTTCATGCACGATGGAGCTCCTGCACATTTCAGTCGAAGTGTTCGTAAGCTTCTCAACAACAGATTCGATGACCGAAGGATTGGTAGAGGCGGACCAATTCCATGGCCTCCACGCTCTCCTGACCTCAACCCTCTTGACCTTCACTTATGCCTCGCTAACGGAGGAAATTTTGAAAATTTCCTGTAAGAAAGTGTTTGAAGTCACGCTGGGACGTTCTGTTGCTGTGTGTTTCCATTCCATGATCAATGTGATTTGAAGAGAAGTAATAAAATGAGCTCTAACATGGAAAGGAAGCGTTTCCGGACACATGTCCACACAACATATTTTCTTTCTTTGGGTGTGAGGAATGTTTCCTGAAAGTTTCGCCGTACCTTTTTGTAACACGCTGTAGATGTAGATGTAGAACTCGACGTGACATGGACTCATCAAGTCTTTGGAAGTCCCCTGCTGAAATATTGAGCCATGCTGTGAACATACACGTCCATAAGTGTGAAAATTTGTGCTCGAACTCTCGACTGTGTCCCATAAATATGCGATGGGATTCATGTCGGACCCTCTGGCTGGCCAAACGATTCGCTTGAATTGTTCAGAATGTTCTTCAAGATAATCGCGAACAATTGAGGCCCAGTGACATGGTGGATTGTCATTCGCAACGTCTCGGGGCCACAACTGGTATTTATGGATTGTCATCCATAAAAATTTCATCATTGTTTGGGAACATGACGTCCATAAATGGCTGTAAATAGTCTCCAAGCAGTCATTCCATGTAAATAAGGCCCACACCATTATGGAGCCACACCCTGCCTAACGCATACGTTCGTCGTACGTCCTACATTGATTTTTGCGGTTATTGCACCCATCGTTGCTTGTCTGTTTGCACTGGCGCCTCAGCGCAAACGTCGCTGCTCTCGGTCGTTAAGTGAAGGCCTTCAACTACTGTGTTATCCGTGGTGAGAGATAATGCCTGGAATGTGGTATTCTCTGCACCCTTCTGACACTGTGGATCTGGGAATAATGTATTCCCTAACGATTACCGAAATGAAATGTTCCATGGCTCTAGCTCCAACTACCATTCTACGTTCAAAGTCTGTAACTGCGGTCGTGCGGCCATAATCTCGGCGGCTACCTTTTCACATTCATCACCCGAGTACAAATATCAGCTCCGCCAGTACAGTACCCTATGTACGCGCTACTACAGCCATCTGTATATGTGAATATCGCTATCCTCTGACTTTCGTCACTGCAGTGCATACGCAGGATTTTCATTCTCCATGGTCATAATATGTGAGAGTAGGACGTATTCAGTTCTTTTATAACAGTCTGGCGTCAACGACAAAGGAACAATATTTCATGCGTCTGTGTGACAACTCCTCTTGAGAATGGGAACAGTCTCAGCTTCTTTCCTATGTTCTGAAACCCCTCATCCCTCTATCGATATGTGATAAAATGCTCCCCAATGGGGAGCAAGGTCATTCGAATACTATATGTGAAATAGTGCAGTCACTTCATCCTGGCGAGACTGAATGAAATGGAAATGAAGTCCCATGCTTCTTTACAGAGCGTAGGGGAACGATGCGGGAGACCCGCACCGCCTTACTGGGCAAGGTCCTAATGGAGGTGGTTTGCCGTTGCCTTCCTCCGACCGTAATGAGGATGAATGATGATGATGAAGACGACACAACAACACCCAGTCATCTCGAGGCAAGAAAAATCCGTGACCCCGCCGGGAATCGAACCCGGAACCCCGTGCTCGGCAAGCGAGAACGCTACCGCGAGACCACGAGGGGCGAACGGCGAGACTGAATACAGATGCCCTATTTCGATTCTGATGCATAAAGGCCGAATTAAGTATTTCGTCACCTTCCGTTTCGCTGCCAGTGCGATCACTGGGCGACTGAACAGATGATTTTCATCACACCAAAATCTTAGTAGGATTTTTGGTCAGCGCACGCAAGCTTGAGAGGTAGCATGAGCCCCCTCTCATATTTCTGAGTAATTCGATTTTCCTCTCTAATTGCA
Organism: Schistocerca serialis cubense; assembly: GCF_023864345.2. NCBI lineage: Eukaryota > Metazoa > Arthropoda > Insecta > Orthoptera > Acrididae > Schistocerca > Schistocerca serialis. The sequence goes on along the minus strand of NC_064646.1, from coordinate 486,143,860 downwards.
TGCGGTGTAAAGTTGCTATTCCTTCACACGCGGACTTCCCACGCAGCGTCTCTCGTCACGCGGGTGGTCTGGTGACAGGCGAGTACTGCTGAGCTTGAAAGGGTTAGGCCGACGGGTGTGAGGAGTGGGTGCTTTCCAGACTCCAACATTCTCATAAGAGCGGGGATGGGCTGGAAGGGGCGCTGGTCTAGAGATTCCGTTACTTCGCAGAAACTTAGTGAAAACCGTTTCTGGCGGGCTACCAGCGAGGCGTGGGAATAACTTATGTTCCCAGGCAGTCTTGGCGAGCAAATTCCCGCGTTTTCTGCAAAATCGTAACTGTGATTGGCTTGCTCAGGGCATAGCTCAGTGACGTAGCAAAATCGGCGCAGAAATTGGCGCCAAGAATCTCCATTGGTGGAAAGGTAGTGCTTTGGCAATAGAGTGGAATTTTCCGCCGGTTTTCGAGTTGCTGATTGGAACGTTTAACCACGGCCTCTGTCGTGGGGTCGGGAATGTTCTGTGTTTGGTTTGTACGGGTGCTCTTGAGAGAGTCGGCTCTCGCCTTTCGGTTGGAGTAGGTTACAAGACTGAGCTCTCGCTGCTCTGGACAGCCTGCCTTCCGTTGGCCGTCTAATATACTTTTATTTAATTGTAGCTGTTTGACGAAGTTGCTGAAGTTTCGACTTCAACATAACTTTCGGAGTAAAGTTGGCAATTGTGCGTTCTGCGTACAAGCGGCCTATGTTGTCTGTCTTGAGCAGTTTTGGCTAAAGTTGACTGTATCAGAGTTACTGTGTGACTTCGCTTGTTAAAATCAATCACTGTACCGTCAGTGATTGTGTAGCGAGCCTTCTTCGTCTCCCTCAGAAGCGTATTTGTATTGATAGGAAGTCTTTAGTCTGGAACAACCAGACCAGGATAATTTGTTTTGGGCTATACTCGCGACATTATCATCACCACGACGGGACGTCGAAGCAACCAGCCATCGCCTCCGGTACGCCAGATCGTGTTCTTGCAGTTACGAAGGCAGTTTGGTAATGTATGTCCGCAGCACCGGCAGATTAGCGATTTTCCTAGGTGATAATCAGAGCTCAGCAAAGCGCGCCTGTTCGTCTTTTTCTAACTTTGTTCTGTCTTGGGTGTTCATTGTCTGAGTTCTCACTACTGTAGCAGCAATTAATGTTGGGTTGGCTGTGTGTTTCTCTTAAGATTTGAGTTGCAAGGAATTGGCTCCACATACCACTTCGTCATAAATGTCACAATCTAGTTTAGAGACAACTTCACCATCACAGCGTTTGTTTGAGTATCCAATTTGAGCCAATTTGATGTATTGTAAATGTTTCATGTGTTTTGTTTATTATTTTGAGTTTAGTCATAATGAATCAAACTGTTATTTTGGACAGAACATTCATTCTGTTAATTGGTAGAGCAACTCTTTCATTTCTCACTACGTTAATGAAACTTTCCTTTATTTAATTAATTTCTATCTAATGAAATTGTTGCAGGTGCCAAACTCTTTTCTACTGCACTTGCAGGGTCGATTGCTGTCAGTTCGCGTTTCTTCTTAATCCATGTGCAACAGCAAAAGTCGTAGTTAGAATAGGGGGGGGGGGGGTGGCTTAGAGCATCGTTGACATATGGAGATTCTAGAAGAATTTAATGGTAAATACACTGCTAGCCCCGGCACCTCGCAAGCTGCATTTTCAACTTCGACTTCACAGGTAAATACGAATAAGTAAATGAATGCCGGTATTACCCCATTCACTGAATTGTGTAAAAACACCTAGGTTACTTCTTACACTGAGAGTAAAACTGATGTTACGGAAAACCGGATGAGACATCACAAGCTGTCATAAAGAAAGTGGCCCGGCTGGACGAATAGTAGAGAACGTTCCTGCTGCTCTGCTGCTGTTGTTATTTTATGCAATTTTCCCCTTTTCATTCCGTCTGGACGCTGTTCATGTAGACGAAAAGAAAGTTGACATCTTGGGTTGTCGGGTGTTCTGCCGGATATAAGCGTCGTACTTGCACGATATTTCGGTCACGTAGCTCGTAACCTTCATCAGGGGCGATCTGAGACTGCTCCTCAAGTGGATTTTTTTTTTTTTTTTTTTTTTTAGCACATTTCATTCCGTTCCCTTAGGGGAGAGGGCGGGCTATTCTAGTGCTTGCGTTGCACTTTTTAGCCTTAGGTGAGATCTACAATTTTATTTTATTTTTAATACAATTTAAAGTGCTTGCAGAAAGGTGTTTTACAGATTTTTTGCACTTTTGATGCGGTCATTAACAATTAACATTTAGTATTACAATACATAATTAACAAGGTTATATTTTAGTTTAGCAAAGTATATAGTAGTAGAATTTAACAACGAGATATGATTTACAAGGTTATATTTTTGTTTCTCAATGTATATAGTACTAGAATTAACAATGTTTATAATAATAGAATATGGAAAGGGAGAGGTTAAGGGAGAGATTTGGGGGTGACAGTGAGAGATAAAGATTTAAGCATTGGCATTTGGTGAGATTTGAAGGTGTAAACATTGGCATATGGTAATATATAATTGTCGTTATTTGCGTTGGAGTGTGTAGTGTTTCTGTGTGTGATTTGTGTGTAATATTTCCTAAATTAAATCTGTGTTCGGTTGTGGAGCAGAGGGGAGGAGAGCAAATGAGAAGATGTTTTTTGAAGTTAGTCTGTGAGTAGCGTATAATGATGTTACTATTGTTACTTGTTTTGCTGTACAATTATGGTTATTTTCTATTTTCATATGTTTCAGCGGCAGAACAGGATTGAGTAGTTGAAGAGTGTACCGGCTTGTTTAAGTGTGCGAGTGTTGTCGTTTTGTTGTTTGTGTGTGTGTGTGTTGTGTGTGTGTGTGTGTGTGTGTGTGTGTGTGTGTTTGCGTGTGCGCGTGTGTGCGAGAGAGAGAGAGGGAGGGAGAGAGAGAGAGAGAGAGAGAGAGAGAGAGAGAGAGAGAGAGAGAGAGAGAGAGGGAGAGAGAGAGAGAGAGAAAGAGGGAGAGACGGTATATATCTGTCTGTGTTTTATTGTCTGACGTCTAGGTGGGGAGGGGTAGTGGTATGGGTTGTCAGTGGTTCCATAGTTGGGGCTAAATCTGGGAAGTGGTTTGATTTGTTTTGTGCTGCCGTACGCGCTGGGCAGATATACTTGTATTTGAGGAGTCGTTGAGTACGAGGTCGTGTTGTAATTAGGTTTTCCATGTCAGGTCTTTGCGTTAGTATTCGTTGTCCGTAGTTCGCGCGCAGTTTTGGCAGTCGTGTCTGGAGTGGTTCCACGTTAACTATTTCGTATACGTCGTTGCTGGGCGTCCTTGCCGGGAGTCTCGCGAGGTTGCGGAGCAGTCGTCGTTCCGTACTGTAAAGTCTGTCTGCTACCGTGTGCGGAATTCCTCCCAGCGGGGCGCTGGCGTATTCGAGGACAGGTCTGATAAAAGTTTTGTAAGTGTGTATGGCTGCACGGAGGCGTCCTTGTACTTGTCGTATCAGTCTTTGGCGTTTTCTGGTCTTGTCGAGGAGGTAGTTCAGGTGAGTCAGCCAGTTCATGTGTTTGTCTAGAAATACGCCAAGGTACCTGGCCGTGTTGACAAAGTCCGCAGCTCGTGGTCGTGCGGTAGCGTTCTCGCTTCCCCTGCCCGGGTTCCCGGGTTCGATTCCCGGCGGGGTCAGGGATTTTCTCTGCCTCGTGATGACTGGGTGTTGTGTGACGTCCTTAGGTTAGTTAGGTTTAAGTAGTTCTAAGTTCTAGCGGACTGATGACCATAGATGTTAAGTCCCATAGTGCTCAGAGCCATTTGAACCATTTTTGACAAGTCTGAGTGGCGTGTTCCAGAGTGTTAATTTTATGTCGTTGTCGTTTTGCTGTCGCTTTTTGGTCAAGTTTCTGTGTCGAAAGAGTACTGTTTATGTCTTTGCTGGGTTTGGTCTGATTCTCCACTTTTTCATCCAGTCTTCGAGTCGTTTTAGGTATGCGTCCGTCTTTCTCTGTATAGTTGTTGTCCTGAGTGATGTACTCCAGTAAGCTGTGTCGTCTGCGTATAGGGCTATTGTTTCGTCTGGGGATTGGGTGGTCGGTATATCTGCTGTGTACAGCGCGAACAGCAGCGGAGACAGGATGCCGCCCTGGGGCACTCCTGCTTGTGGGGTGAAAGGTTGGGAAGAGGTGTTGTGTACGCGTATCCTGCATACTCGGTCGGTGAGGTATGCTTTTACGAGCCGGACCATTTTGACAGGGATCCCTATCTCGCACAGCTTGTAGAGGAGTCCGTCATGCCATAGCTTGTCGAACGCCTTTTCAATATCCTGGAATACTGCGACGGTGCAGTGTCCATTGTTAAAGCCCTGTGTGACTCCGTTCACAAGTTTGAAGAGTGTATCATTCGTGGAGTGCTTACTGCGGAAGCCGGCTTGGATCATGGGAAGGAGTTCTTTCTGTTCTACGTATGTCTTGAGTCTGTCTGTGATGATTCTTTCATAGGTTTTTCCCAGCACGTCTAAAAGAGATATGGGTCTGTAGGATCGTGGGTCTTAGTTTGTCTGGTTTAGGGATCATGATCGTCTTGCTTCTCCTCGAGTGGACCTGGTCCAGTATTTATGCCTATGGCCTTCCCCCTACACCAACGGCTGCAGGCGCTTCCTCTGTGGTCCGCGCCCATTCCCTGCGACCTGCTGGAGCGTTGCTGCTCCGTTTTCCGTCCGCTGCGGTTCTAGGTGTTCCCTCTGCGGTCCGCGCCCACCAAACCCGCTCCTGGGGTTTCATCTACGGTCTGGGGTACCAAGCGTTCCCGCTGCGGTCCGTGCCCGCTCACCACGACCTGCTGGAGCGTTGCCGCTCCGTTTTTCGTCCGCTGCGGCTCTGGATGTTCCCTCTGCGGTCCGCGCCCACCAGTCCCACTTCTCGAGGAGCAGTCTCAGGTCGCACCTAATGAAGGTTACGAGCTACGTGACCGAAATATCGTGCAAGTACGACGCTGATATCCGGCAGAACACCCGACAACCCAAGATGTCATTAGATCGCCGGAAAGCCTGAAGAGTTACATGAAAAGAAAGTTCTTTTGACGACGGAAGTGTGGTCTGCAGTTCGTAGAAATGCTGAAATGTCCCAACACAGTACAAATGTTCGGCACGGAGGGAATGGTTGCTATTACCCGATTCAGAGTAACAGAAACCTGGAAATACCAGATTAATGAGAAGAGTAGGCTAATTCCTCCTTTCCTGAGTAACTACCAGTATGTACATTCGCACATCAGTTTAAATGCTTCTATACTTATCTGCAGATCAAGTAACAAATCTTATAATTTTGTATGTATCTTCAATAGTCAATAATTTTCGAGGCACTAAATATGAATAAATTTTGATGTACTACAGTAATCACTGTTCAGATAGCACGTAAGAATTATACATAATTTCTTACCTACATTTTATTTCTCTGCCATTTTGTAAAATACGTTTTGACACTGTAATTTACAAAATTTCATTCCTCAGTGTGTATTTAATGACCTAAATTTAACGTAAATTACTTTTTCAATTTAGCATAAAAACGATTTCTTTCTCTTTACCAAAATAGCACATTTTTGTAACATATCATTGTATAGCAGCAATTTTGACATTCATGTACTTTTTAAACTCTATATTTACGCTGAAGAGCCAAAGAGACTGGTACACTTGCCTAATATGGTGTACGGCGCCTGCGATCACGCAGAAGTACCGCAACACGACGTGGAATGGTTCGACTAATATCTGAAGTAGTGCTGGAGGGAACTGACACCATGAATCCTGCAGGGCTGTCCATAAATCCGTAAGAGTACGAGGGGATGGAAATCTCTTCTAAGCAGCACGTTGCAACGCATCCCAGATTTTCTCAATGATGTTCATGTCTGGGGAGTCTGGAGGCCAGCACAAATGTTTAAAGTCAGAAGCGTTTTCCTGTTTTCCTGGAGTCACTCCGTAGCAAATCCGGGGAGTTGCATTGTCCTGCTGGAATTGTCCAAGTCCTTCGAATTGCACTATGGACATGAATGGATGAGGGTGATCGGACAGGATGCTTACCTACGTTTCACCTGTCAGAGCCGTATCTAGACGTATCAGAGGTCCCATATCACTCCAGCTGCACACGCCCTCCATCAGCTCGAACAGTCACCTGCTGACATGCAGGGTCCATAGTCATGAGGTTGTGTCCGTACCCCGGCCGGGGTGGCCGAGCGGTTCTAGGGGCTACAGTCTGGAACCGCGCGACAGCTACGGTCGCAGGTTCGAATTCTGCCTCGGGCATGAATGTGTGTGAAGTCCTTAGGTTAGTTAGGTTTAAGTAGTTCTAAGTTCTAGGAGACTGATGATCTTAGAAGTTAAGTCCCATAGTGCTCAGAGCCATTTGAACCATTTGTCTCCATCCACTCGATACAATTTGAAACGAGATTAGTCCGACCAGCCAACATGTTTCCAATCATCAACAATGTCTGTGTTGACGGGCCCAGGCGAGGCATAAAGTACCGATCGCGGTGGCCGTGAGGTTCTAGGCGCTGCAGTCCGCAACCGCGAGACTGCTACGGTCGCAGGTCCGAATCCTGCCTCGGGCATGGATGAATGTGATGTCCTTAGGTTAGTTAGGTTTAAGTAGTTCTAAGTTCTAGGGGACTGATGACGTAAGATGTTAAGTCTCATATTGCTCAGAGCCGAGGTATAAAGGCTTGTGTCGTGCAGTCATCTAGGGTACACGAGTGGGCCTCCGGCTCCGAAAGACAATATCGAAGATGTTTCGTTGAATTGTTCGCACGCTGACACTTGATGATAGCCCAGCATTGATACCTGTAGCAATTTGCGGAAGGGTTGCACTTCCGTCACTTTGAAAGATTCTCTTCAGTTGTTGGTCCCGTTCTTGCAGGATCTTTTTCCGGCCGCAGCGATGTCGGAGATTTGATGTTTTGCCGGATTCCTGATATTCACTGTGCACTCGTGAAATGGTCGTACAGAAAAATCCGCACTTCAGCGTCGCTTCAGAGATGCTGTGTCCCATCGCTCGTGCGCCGACTACAGCACGACGTTCAAGCTTGATAACATGCCACTGCAGCAGCAGCATCTGATCTAACCACTGCACCAGACACTTCTTGTCTTATATAAGCGTTGCCGACCGCAGTGCCGTATTCTGTCTGTTTACAGTCTCTGTATTTGAATACACATGACTATTCCAGCTTTTTTTGCGCTTCAATGTATTTTAGCGAATTGTTAATCAAGGGATGTGGTGCGCATTGGAAATTAGTTTTATGACCAAACAAAAGTGTTAAATAATGCAAAGCGATGTATATGGTTGTAAAAATGGCTACAACAATACTGACAGAATTCGCTGGAAGACAACTTTGAAAACTGCAGATGCATGTTTCACGTAAGTCGCATTGTATCACAAGCGTGTACCGCAAATATCCCTTTTACTCGCTCGTAACTGTGAATTATTGTTTATTATCGGGTAACTTGCCAGTAACCCAGTGTATCGCATGTTTTGAGGAAACCATGAAACCGTCTGATGAGGAATTGTATATCTTCGAAAATGGTAAAGGTAGATGTTTTAAAAAGTTACCTAAAACCAGTTCGTGACTGGCCGCTCTATCCCATCGACAATTTATTTCATATAACAGTCTCGGTCTCCAAATATGCATTTATCCGACAAAATTTCAACATTAAGTCTATTATGAAAATTGTTCTTTCGCAAGGCTATACTGTTCATGTACTATTCTCGCTCATAAATGTGAATTACATTTACAGCAACATTACACAAGTTAATCGATCGCTTTCTCTCGTGCATTATCTACTACTACGAAGGGCGATAACCATTTAATTAGTTTAACTAAGAAGTTTTTGCCTAAAAGTTCTCGGTTTACTTGCCAAGTCAAATTCGGATAAAATTTCAAGCGTTCGATGATTGACTCCATCATCATCAAAACCTTGGAATTTTATCTGAAGAACATTTTACGCACTTAATTAGTTATTAATTACCACAATGAAACTTTCACGCTCAGCGTAAATACACAGGACAGTATTCTCAGTTATTTCTTGTGATACAGATCACTGTTCAGACACACGGTTTAATCATCACGGGTGGCAGATGTACACGAGCATAACAGGCTCGAGTTGTCTCAGATTATGCATTGAAATCCATTGTTTGTCCTATTACGCGGCACATTCATCATGATTGGGCTGCCCCTGCAGACGTCGTTTTATGCAGCCCGAAGTGTCATACTTTGCCTTCTACATCTACATCTACATCTATACTCCGCGAGCCACCTTACGGTGTGTGGCGGAGGGTACTTATTGTACCACTATCTGATCCCCCCTTCCCTGTTCCATTCACGAATTGTGCGTGGGAAGAACGACTGCTTGTAAGTCTCCGTATTTGCTCTAATTTCTCGGATCTTTTCGTTGTGATCATTACGCGAGATATATGTGGGCGGTAGTAATATGTTGCCCATCTCTTCCCGGAATGTGCTCTCTCGTAATTTCGATAATAAACCTCTCCGTATTGCGTAACGCCTTTCTTGAAGTGTCCGCCACTGGAGCTTGTTCAGCATCTCCGTAACGCTCTCGCGCTGACTAAATGTCCCCATGACGAATCGCGCTGATTTTCGCTGGATCATGTCTATCTCTTCTATTAATCCAACCTGGTAAGGGTCCCATACTGATGAGCAATACTCAAGAATCGGACGAACAAGCGTTTTGTAAGCTACTTCTTTCGTCGATGAGTCACATTTTCTTAGAATTCTTAGTATGAATCTCAACCTGGCGCCTGCTTTTCCCACTATTTGTTTTATGTGATCATTCCACTTCAGATCGCTCCGGATAGTATTTTACGGTCGTTACCGCTTCCAATGATTTACCACCTATGGCATAATCGTACTGGAATGGATTTCTGCCCCTATGTATGCGCATTATATTACATTTATCTACGTTTAGGGAAAGCTGCCAGCTGTCGCACCATGCATTAATCCTCTGCAGGTCCTCCTGGAGTACGTACGAGTCTTCTGATGTTGCTACTTTCTTGTAGACAACCGTGTCATCTGCAAATAGCCTCACGGAGCTACCGATGTTGTCAACCAAGTCATTTATGTATATTGTAAACAATAAAGGTCCTATCACGCTTCCCTGCGGTACTCCCGAAATTGCCTCTACATCTGCAGATTTTGAACCGTTAAGAATGACATGTTGTGTTCTTTCTTCTAGGAAATCCTGAATCCAATCACAAACCTGGTCCGATATTCCGTAAGCTCGTATTTTTTTCACTACACGTAAGTGCGGAACCGTATCAAATGCCTTCCTGAAGTCCAGGAATACGGCATCAATCTGCTCGCCAGTGTCTACGGCACTGTGAATTTCTTGGGCAAATAGGGCGAGCTGAGTTTCACATGATCTCTGTTTGCGGAATCCATGTTGGTTATGATGAAGGAGATTTGTATTATCTAAGAACGTCATAATACGAGAACACAAAACATGTTCCATTATTCTACAACAGATTGACGTAAGCGAAATAGGCCTATAATTATTCGCATCTGATTTATGACCCTTCTTGAAAATGGGAACGACCTGCACTTTCTTCCAGTCGCTAGGTACTTTACGTTCTTCCAGCGATCTACGATAAATTGCTGATAGAAAGGGGGCAAGTTCTTTAGCATAATCACTGTAGAATCTTAAGGGTATCTCGTCTGGTCCGGATACTTTTCCGCTACTAAGTGATAGCAGTTGTTTTTCAATTCCGATATCGTTTATTTCAATATTTTCCATTTTGGCGTCCGTGCGACGGCTGAAGTCAGGGACCGTGTTACGATTTTCCGCAGTGAAACAGTTTCGGAACACTGAATTCAGTATTTCTGCCTTTCTTCGGTCGTCCTCTGTTTCGGTGCCATCGTGGTCAACGAGTGACTGAATAGGGGATTTAGATCCGTTTACCGATTTTACATATGACCAAAACTTTTTAGGGTTCTTGTTTAGACTGTTTGCCAATGTTTTATGTTCGAATTCGTTGAATGCTCCTCTCATTGCTCTCTTTACGCTCTTTTTCGCTTCGTTCAGCTTTTCCTTATCAGCTATGATTCGACTACTCTTAAACCTATGATGAAGCTTTCTTTGTTTCCGTAGTACCTTTCGTACATGATTGTTATACCACGGTGGATCTTTCCCCTCGCTTTGGACCTTAGTCGGTACGAACTTATCTAAGGCGTACTGGACGATGTTTCTGAATTTTTTCCATTTTTGTTCCACATCCTCTTCCTCAGAAATCTGGTGGTCACTCAGATATTCTGCGATTTGTGCCCTATCACTCTTGTTAAGCAAATATATTTTCCTTCCTTTCTTGGCATTTCTTATTACACTTGTAGTCATTGATGCAACCACTGACTTATGATCACTGATACCCTCTTCTACATTCACGGAGTCGAAAAGTTCCGGTCTATTTGTTGCTATGAGGTCTAAAACGTTAGCTTCACGAGTTGGTTCTCTAACTATCTGCTCGAAGTAATTCTCGGACAAGGCAGTCAGGATAATGTCACAAGAGTCTCTGTCCCTGGCTCCAGTTCTGATTGTGTGACTATCCCATTCTATACCTGGTAGATTGAAGTCTCCCCCTATTACAATAGTATGATCACGAAACTTCTTCACGACGTTCTGCAGGTTCTCTCTGAGGCGCTCAACTACTACGGTTGCTGATGCAGGTGGTCTATAGAAGCATCCGACTATCATATCTGACCCACCTTTGATACTTAACTTAACCCAGATTATTTCACATTCGCATTCGCTAATAACTTCACTGGATATTATTGAATTCTTTACTGCTATAAATACTCCTCCACCATTGGCGTTTATCCTATCCTTGCGGTATATATTCCATTCTGTGTCTAGGATTTCGTTACTGTTCACTTCCGGTTTTAACCAACTTTCCGTTCCTAATACTATATGCGCACTATTTCCTTCAATAAGAGATACTAATTCAGGAACCTTGCCCTGGATACTCCTGCAGTTTACCAATATTACGTTAACTTTTCCTGTTTTTGGTCTCTGAGGACGGACGTTCTTTATCAACGATGATAATGTCCTCTCTGGTAAGCCGTCAGGTATTTTATCGTTTCGCCCAAGGGGGGGTCCCTCTAACCTAAAAAACCCCCGTGTGCACGCCACACGTACTCTGCTACCCTAGTAGCTGCTTCCGGTGTGTAGTGCACGCCTGACCTGTCTAGGGGGGCCCTACAGTTCTCCACCCAATAACGGAGGTCGATGAATTTGCAACCATTATAGTCGCAGAGTCGTCTGAGCCTCTGGTTTAGACCCTCCACACGGCTCCAAACCAGAGGACCGCGATCGACTCTGGGCACTATGCTGCAGATATTAAGCTCAGCTTGCACTCCGCGTGCGATGCTGGTTGTCTTCACCAAATCGTCCAGCCGCCGGAAGGAACCAAGGATGGCCTCAGAACCCAAGCGGCAGGTGTCATTCGTTCCGACATGTGCTACTATCTGCAGCCGGTCACACCCAGTGCGTTCAATAGCTGCCGGAAGGGCCTCCTCCACATTACGGACGAGACCCCCCGGCAAGCACACCGAGTGCACACTGGCATTCTTCCCCGACCTACCCGCTATTTTCCTGAGGGGCTCCATAACCCGCCTAACGTTGGAGCTCCCTATAACTAATAGGCCCGCCCTCTGTGACTGTCGGGACCTTGCCGGAGAATCGGCCACTGGCCCAACAGGCGAGGCATCCTGTGGTGGCTCGGAAACGATGTCATCACCACTAGGAAGCACCCCGTACCTGTTGGAAAGGGGTAAGGCAGCTGCCACGCGGCCAGATCCCACCTTCGCCTTTCGGCCAGGCACGCGCGAGCCCACCACTGTCCGCCATTCACCCTGGAGTGATGGCTGACCGGTAAGATGCTCACTGCCGGAAGACGCAGCGACATCAGGGGTTCCATGTGATTCCAAGGCCACCGAAGTAGGCATAGGTCTCACCACAGTTGCCCCAACGCCACTACGAGCCGACGCCTGCGCCTCGAGCTCGATGAGCCTAACAGACAAAGCCTCCACCTGCCCCCGAAGAGTGGCCAATTCTCCTTGCGTCCGCTCACAACAACCAGAGTCCCTACACATGACTATGTTTACCCTACTCTATACGGTGACAAATTCCCAAGATAATCTTCTGATGAGCTACTCTGATAATCAAGAAACACTCACTGAAATACGAGACGCGAAAACTACGCTAGGTTTTGCCAGAAAAACTATTTAAAAGCTAAGCGCAGCAAATAAGTACAAAAACGCTTTATACAAACAGTACTCGCTGCTGCTGGTGCTCTCGCTCTGGCTGTCACAAGATAACTGCTGATTCAAGTGACTAGTGGCTAACGGCCGCGAAACAAACAAAAGACGGTTTTAGGGGGCTTTCTGTTCTAAACGATCAAGAAAACACTAAGAAATCTAACACGAAAACTACGTAAAGTTTTATCAAGAACTGTTAGTTACTATGCAGAGCAGATAAACACAAATAGAATCCCTTCCTTAGTGGAAGGTCGTAAACAAAATGCAAAATAAACGCTTTATACAAACAGTACTCGCTGCTGCTGGTGCTCTCGCTCTGGCTGTCACAAGACAACTGCACTTCAAAAACCAAGTGCGCGATATTCACAATCTTTCCCTCGCTACGCGCAGAGTTGAATTCTGGGAGACCACGGTTTTCGAGATATTCAAGAAAAAGGTACAAATGTGATCTTCAAACGCACGTGCACCTCCACCCGCATCCCTCATCACTGTACAAAAATTTCCGACTACATGCACCACTCCCGATATTTGGTCTTTTTTGGTCACTATTGTTTGGGCTGTTACATTAGCACCATTGTCGACTATTTCGTCAACGTTATTAACTTAAACGTGCCCTTGAGTTATTGAAAGAAAAATGACTTTTACGCTAAAACTAATTACCTTGACAATTCGATCCAAATAGAATCCTTACAGGGCATAGTAGTTTCGTAGTCTGAACGTCTGACGAACACAGTGACGTAATTGTTTACTTCATGTAGTCTGGTAAAATTTACAGAAACGTCTGTGATCGACTAGGCCGGTGACGTAATAAGGCCAGTTTAAATTTTCATCTTATTTCTATAGCACCACATTTCAAAAGCTCCCACTATCTTCTTTTCTGCACTATATATCGTCCCTGTGTTGCTCCCATACAAAAGAACACCGCAAACAAATACCTTCAGAAAAATTTCGTAACACCTAAATTTACAACAGAAGTTAAAAAAGTGTGTATTTCAGAAAGGCTGTCTTTTTATTGGCAGTCTGCACTTCATATTTTCTTTACTTCCTCCATCGTCTGTTACTTTGCTCTCTAGTTTCTCTACTACATTTAGTGCCTCATTGCGAAGCCTAATACTCTGAGCATCACTTTACTGGACTACACACCATCAACCTCGTTTCGTTTTCATTTGTCTTCAGCTTATTTTATTTTATTTTCAGTTCATCTTCCAGTTCATTGCAATCTGTCATAGAAGTACTGTGTAATCAGTGAATCTTAAAATTTTTATTTCTTCTGGTACTCTGATTCTCTTTCCATGTATCTTATTAGATTCCTTTAGAGATGCATCACTGCATAGTACTTTCCTATTATCACCTTCCTATTAAATCCTTTGACACTCAGAACAGCTTCCTGGTTTCTATACATACTGACGACCAACTTTTCCTCCCAGGTACTCTGGCTCTCATAACTTCATAATCCCGAAAGATTTTTTTTCCATTATACATCATCAAAAGTTTTTCTACGTTAAGAAAAGCTATAAATGTCGGTTAGTCACTCTCCAGTCTATAAGACGCAGTGTCAGATTTGCCTCACGTATTCCTACAATTCCTTTGAACCAAACCTGACAGTCTCGCAATATTTCCTTTCTTTTGTAACCGATCCTCTAGTATGAACCCTAAGGTGTTTATCAGCGTGATTAACTGTTGGCATGCTTCTGAGTGTTCAGCCGATTGCTGAATCCATTTTTCTGCACGAAATTTCGGCTTTCTATGCAGTCATATTCTTCAAGTACTGCGACCCATGTCACAATGACTACGACCGGGCTACACGAAATGTATTCGCAGTTGCAAATACAGGCAGCCATGAGCTATATAGCGGAATGACGACAATGATAATTTGTGCCGGAGCGGGACTCGAACCCGAATTTCTCTCTTTACGCGAGTTGTCGCCCTAACAGCTTTGGCTATCCGTGCACGACTCACGGCCAGAACCAACTCCCATGTGTCGTCTTTCATGCGTCAGAGACTGTACTCGTACTTACATACGAAATTCCCTTGCAGGGAAAGGTCGTTTTTATTGACAGTCGGTGCCTGGTATCCGCCGATGAATTTGATACTGCAGTGCCTGTGTTGTTAAGAAGTGCTACACTGTGTTACATCGGACATGCATCCGCGTCCGAAGGAACACTGCTTGGTACTAGTTCTAGTACAATCGTAAGATCAGAGCGTGTGCTTGACGTCCACGCAGGAGGTGCTCCTAATAATACACGTCGTATTACCCGAAGAATACGACTGCATGGGATGTCTAAACGTTGTGCAACTGGGCTGAACTTTCAGAAGCACGATTTTGAGACTTATGAAACAGATTGATTGGTAATATTTACCCCATTGTGCATCTGCTATTTTCGGTCCTCAGTTTCTTTTATTTATTTATTTATTTTTCTCGTCTTATCCCATGTCGCCACGGGGTCAGCATTGGATTTGGCCTTGTTAGTGATAGAGGATTATTTATTTATTTTTCTCGTCTTATCCCATTTCGCCACAGGGGTCAGCATATCATTCTGGATTTGGCATTGTTAGTGATAGAGGATGGCCCGATGCTGGGCGCTGCTCCCTCCCCCCTCCCAGGACAGGTGCGTATTCATAAGTAACGAACAGAAGTACATACTCTTCTGCATAAATCCATTTGTGCTTTCACTAAGCATTAACAATCGTTACTGAAAAGAGAGGCAGTACCGCACTCACTTATCTTAGTAGGTTGGAAAAACGCTAACCTACATTTCTAACATTTGTATATTTGGAGAAAGCTTTTGACAAAATCGACTAGGATATGGTCTTTGAAATTCTGAAGGTGCCAATGACAGACCACAGAAAGGAAAAGATTGTCTACAAACTGTACAGAAACCAGACGGCACTTATACGAGTCAAAGGATATGAACGGGAGGTACAAGTGGACAAGGCAGTGAGACATAGTTGTAACCTGACCTCGAAGTTATTCATTCTCAACTTTGAGCCAGTAGTAAAGGAAACCAACCAGAAATTAGGAAAGGGAGAGGAAATAAAAATTTTAAGCATTGATGATGACACTGCAGTTCATTCAGAGACTTAAAAAAGTAGTTGAATGAGGTAGATAGTGACTTGGAAGGAGAAGTTATATGAACATCAACAGAAGTAAAACGACGACAATGAAATGTAGACGAATTATAACAGAAGATACTGATACTTTAAGTAGTCAAATATTTTTGTTATATTTGTGTTACAAAATAAGTGGAAAAGACATAAAATGGAGACTGGGAATAACAAGGAACATATTTCTGAAGTAAAAAGAAATATTTTAGTATGTAATGTAAATTTAAGTGTTAGGAGGTCTTTTTTGAAAGTATCTGCTTCCACTGTAATGTTTTATAAACAGTACAGATAAGAAGAGAACAGAAGGTTCTGAAATATGGTGACATATTAATATTGTAGATTAAATGGGTGGATCGAGTAACTACCGAAGTGGTACTGAATTCAACTGCAGAAGTAAGGAATTTATGGCAGAATGTGGGAAGAGGAAGGGATCACTTCGTAGGACGTACAATGAGGCTTTAGTTATTAGTCAGCTCAGTAGTGAAGCAAAGTATAGAGGGTAAGTTTTATAGATGGAGATCACGTCTTGAATACAGCAAGGAGGTTTAAATGGATGTAGTTTGCAGTGGCAATGGACATATGAAGAGGCTTGCACAGAATAGAACAGATGTAGAATTGTGTGAAACCAATCCTTGGACTCAAGACGAAAAAAATTTTCGACGTGGTCCAGTCACTGGTGACGAACTCCTGATGTATGAAATGTGAAATGAAAAGTAAAACCGTTGTAATGTTTCACTATAGGAATGATAAGTTACAACTAGGGTTGTCGTTGTTGTGCTCTTCAGTCCTGAGACTGGTTTGATGCAGCTCTCCATGCTACTCTATCCTGTGCAAGCTTCTTCATCTCCCAGTACCTACTGCAACCTACATCCTTCTGAATCTGCTTGGTGTATTCATCTCTTGGTCTCCCTCTACGATTTTTACTCTCCATACTGCCCTCCAATACTAAATTGGTAATCCCTTGATGCCTTAGAACATGTCCTAACAACCGATCCCTTCTTCTAGTCTTCTTTGTGCAACAAACTTCTCTTCTCCCCAATCCTATTCAACACCTCCTTATTAGTTATGTGATCTACCCATCTAATCTTCAGCATTCTTCTGTAGCACCACATTTCGAAAGCTTCTATTCTCTTCTTGTCCAAACTATTTATCGTCCATGTTTCACTTCCATACATGGCTACACTCCATACAAATACTTTCAGAAACGACTTCCTAACACTTAAATCAATTCTCGATGTTAACAAATTTCTCTTCTTCAGAAACGCTTTCCTTCCCATTGCCAGTCTACATTTTATATCCTCTCTACTTCGACCATCATCAGTTATTTTGCTCTCCAAATAGGAAAACTCCTTTACTACTTTAAGTGTCTCATTTCCTAATCTAATCCCCTCAGCATCATCCGACTTAATTCGACTACATTCCATTATCCTCGTTTTGCTTTTGTTGATGTTCATCTTATATCCTCCCTTCAATGTTTTTATTTCTTCTCCATGGATTTTAATACCTACTCCGAATTTTTCTTTTGTTTCCCTCACTGCTTGCTCAATATACAGATTGAATAACATCGGGGAGAGGCTACAACCCTGTCTCACTCCCTTCCCAACCACTGCTTCCCTTTCATGCCCCTCAACTCTTGTAACTGCTATTTGGTTTCTATACAAATTGTAAATAGCCTTTCGCTCCCTATATTTTACCCCTGCTACCTTCAGAATTTGAAAGAGAGTATTCCACTCAACATTGTCAAAAGCTTTCTCTAAGTCTACAAATGCTAGAAACGTAGGTTTGCCTTTCCTTAATCTAGCTTCTAACATAAGCCGTAGGATCAGTATTGCCTAGGGTAAGTCGCTTGATATGAATATTTACGGGCTGCACTGTGCAGAAATGTGAGGTGAACAACCATCCAAGATGAGTCGTTGCAAGTCCAAGTGGCACGATTCAGGCAAATGTAGTTTGTCTACAAAAGACCATGCATACAAAACATGTATGTGGAGCATACTCGAATCTCGTCAAATCGGACAACGCCATTTCCACATCCTACATGTCAACATTCTTTTCCAGCACACACATGAAGTCTGAAATGCCGCGAACGCAGTTTTGTGCATGACCCCCGTCCCCACAGAAGAGGGGGAGGGAAATGCCACGTGTTGGCCGCTCTGTATTCCGCCACGTTCTGCTGCTCTCTGCGCCGACACCGCAGCCCAAATGACGTCCCCCCCTCCCCCCTCCCCCGCCACCAGCAGTGCTGTGGCGTCGACATCAAGGCGGCCCGCCTCATTTCCCGGACTTTCCGCTTTTCCTGAAAGCCGCGCCTTCCCCCTCTTCTTCTCTCTCTCTCTCTCACACACACACGTGCACGTCTCACACAAAGCACCCCTCACCTGACCCCGTCTCATTACTGCTGGCTGCGACTGTTGCCCACGACTGCGTAATATATTTTGCAAAACACGCCTGCCCGCACATTCGCGAGCTGTACAGAGACAGACACACTCGTCATTCTCCAACACGAGCTCCCATCTGAAAGTAAACCGCAAAAGGAGGGCTGACAGACGGAACGGCGAGTGCAATTCCGCCGTGCAGTCGGTAATCTCTGGAAATACGTTTACCTGTCGGACGGGGAGAATTCTAATTTACCTTCGGCTTCAAAGCCACTAAGGAATGACGCAACTGATAATTCACTGCTCTTACACCACAGAAAGTGTTACTACACTGATGGAAAAAAGTTGCAACACCAAAAAATAATGAATGCAAAGTAATAAAATTTCTGAATACGTTTGTCTGGGTAACATACTTTTGTGATTAACCTTGCTAGATCACAGGTTGATGTAAGCTAGAATTAGCCATCGCAAATGTGAAATGCTGGTACAATAACAACCGGTGCAACTGCCAGAATGTTGAATGCAAGCAGGAAAACGTGCGGGCATTGTGATGTACAGGTGCCGGATGCCTTATTATGCGACGGAGTTCATGCCTGTTGCAGCTGGTCTGTCAACCAGGACCGAGCGAGGTGGCGCAGTGGATAGCACAACTGGACTCGCAAACGGAAGGACGACGGTTCAAACCCGTGTCGGGCCATCCAGATTTAGGTTTTCGGTGATTTCCCTAAATCGCTCCAGGCAAATGCTGAGATGGTTCCTTTTAAAGGGCACGGCCGACTTCCTTCCCTAATCCGATGAGACCAACGACCTCGCTGTTTGGTCTCTTCTTCCAAACAACCCTACCCTGTCAACCACGAACGGTTAATGCTGTTTGTGGATGACGCTGAAGTTGTCGCCCGATGATGTCCCATACATGCTCGACTGGAAACAGACCTAGTGTTGGGTTACAACAGCGGTATGTGAGCGAGCGTTGTTCTGTTGGAAAACGCCCCCTGGAGCTTCTTGGAGCCAAATATGATGGCTGACTAAGCCAGAAGTATTACAACTATGAATAGTATGTGGCACGGATCCAAGACTGAAGAACAGTATTCAAGTACTGGTCGAATTAGACTTTCGTAAGCTACCTTCTTCGCTGATGTATTGCACTTGTCCATCTCAGGCTGGCATATGTCACAGTTGCGACTAGTTTCATGTGTTCGTTCCGCTTTAAACCTCTCAGTACAGAAACTCTCGTATGTACATAGATGTAACAGCTTTCACTGACTTTTCTGTAACAGAGTAACTGTGCAATAATTGTTACTTCCACCTATTATACGCATACTGTCAACTGCCAGTCCATACATCAAGCATGGATCTTCTGCACCTTGCATTCTGCTACAGTTTTTTCAGTGTACACTAGCATCATCCGCGGAAAGTCTTATAGAGATTGTGACGCTGTCCGACACCTTATTTCTGTACATTGTGAAACGTAATAATCCTACAGCACACCCTTGGAGTGTACATTTTTGTACTGCCAGCATGTGAGGAATCGCGCTGCGAAGCCCGAGTGCGCGAATTTTTCTTCCTCCTTTATCAGCTACATTAGGACTGAGGAGATTATTGATTTTTTTATGTGAGATATATTACTTCCTTCATAAAGTGTTATCTACTTGTCATGTACAAGATAGGCAAAATAATTCAAAAACGTCTTAAAGTCGCGCTGTGCGAAACATAGGAAAGCGCCTACACTCTTCAACAAGAGCCAGCCAACTACAACTGTATGATCAAAGGATCTGTGCTGTTTCTCCAGACACCCGGATGCGGCGCTACCAGTAGCCGGTTGACCATCGGCGACAGCGGTCATCGGAGGGTTGGCTAGTGATCGGAGGGGAGGGAGTGGGGGTGGAAGGAGTCCCCGGAGACGGCTGGCGCAGACACCAGACACGTGCGCGGCACGTGGTGCAGATAAGCCGGCGCCGCCGCCTCGGCAGCACGCGCCATTGTGCGCCCCGCGCTTATCGCGTTCCGCCTTCCCTTTGGCGACCGACGACGCACACTGCGTATGTGGGGTCGCAGCAGCGCCTGCGTGCGCTAGGCGTACACACACTCACACACGTCATGTGCTAGTGGCCAACGACGTCAAGACACGTCATCGAGCAACACAACACTCCAATGTTTGTTTACTCGGACCTTATTTACAGCAATATTTGTCCTGAATATTGTTCTAGTCAACATTGCTGATATGTACCCAAAATACACAGCAACAACGCGGGACTCCAATACTGGTGATGGAGCAACTTCCTGCAGGTACACTCCGCAACAAATCTGAAGGATCACTTTTACGAAACCCCCCTTAACCGTCTTCCATTGCGACGCCTAAGTTCGAAATTTGACTTAAACGTGCTTACAACCACTGTAATTGTACGAAAGCGTGGTGTCCTGTGAGATTACCACCCGGCTCAGCGAGGCTTCAAACGCCAAGGTGTCCACACTGATGGAGAAAGGGTCGTAGCTCAGAAGTCCGTGTGAACTTGAAGGTAGGCAATTCCACAACAATTCTACTCATCGCCACCAAGGACGTGTCGTAGGAGGGAAAGGTCGTCACACCCCCTCTTACCCACATTGGAAATTTTCTGAAATTTGTGGTAAGTTCCTGTGGGATCAAAGTGCTGAGATCATCAGCTCCCTGGCTTACACATTGTTGTTGTGATCTTCAGTCCTGAGACTAGTTTGATGCAGCTCTGCATGCTGCCCTATCCTGTGCAAGCTTCTTCATCTCCCAGTACCTACTGCAACCTACATCGTTCTGAATCTGTTTAGTGTATTCATGTCTTGGCCTCCTTCTACGATTTTTACCCTCCACGCTGCCCTCCAATACTAAAATGGCGATCCCTTGATGCCTCAGAATATGCCCCAAGAACCGATCCCTTCTCCCAGTCAAGCTGTGCCACAAATCTCTCTTCTCTCCAATTCTATTCAATACCTCTTCATTAGTTACGTGATCTACCCATCTAATCTTCAGCATTCTTCTGTAGCACCACATTTCGAAAGCTTCTATTCTCTTCTGTCTAAACTATTTATCGTCCACGTTTCACTTCCATACATGGCTACACTCCATAAAAATACTTTCACAAACGACACATTACTTAATCTAAAACTAAGGACAACACGCACACCCATGCCCGAGGAAGGACTCGGACCTCCGGCGCGAACCGTGGCTAGGCGTCCGAGACTGCACGGCTACCCCACGTGGCCTACCCACCCTTCTTATGCCGTAAATGACATTGCCGAACTGCGTGGTCATCGCCATTTTATTCACGCGCGTGTCAAAGTGGAACACTTCCGTGATTACGCCACAGGATGGTGAGAAATAGGTTGGCTGAAAAAGCATAAAAAGGCTTTACTGCTTCGGATCGCGTCCAGATTTAGTCAGGTGGTTTTGAATGATCCCTAGTGTTTCCATCCGGTATGTCACTACAAAAATTGTTGTCACGGTACACTCCAAAGGGGTTATATCACCTTCAATGAGGCTGCAGCCCGTCATGTCCTAAGAGATGAACTAAAACGCGCACGGAGTGGCAGCAGTGGGCAAATTCGTCAAGAACATTGTCTTGCTGCTCAGTGCACTGCGAACCGTGATATTCGACAGCGAAAAATGTGGGAACCAACGCGCCAAGTGAATGAATGATTCCATTTACGCCCTTTACGGCACTCTCTTGTGTCGTTTCTTGTAGGTTCTAGACGGCGTTGTGTCTGTAATGTTTTCCGCGGCCACCCATACGAAAACCACGTGATTTCAACAGTGAATGTCCCGGTCAGACCCGCATCACAGAGTCCTCAGAAGATGGTGTGAAATTTGTGCCAGAGGGGGTGTGACGTCCTTCCCAACGTGTGACACGTCTACGGTGGTGATTGGTAGACTTATGGGGATGTTTGGTGCCAACGTAATATCATCCCAGCTTACAGCCCACATGGACTTCTGGGCTGTCGCCATTCCTCATATTTGTCGACATCTTGCTGTATGAAGTGTCGCCGATTTTGAGGGTGACGTCACAGGGCGCCCCTCTTTTGTGCCACTACAGATGGAGCTTGTACACACCTTAGAGCCAAATTTCAAACTTCTGCGCTACAATGGGAATCACATAATCTGAGTGCGAAACAATTTCCTTCGTTGGGCCACGTACATAGAGACACTCGATTTGTTTGTCATCTACAAGAATGAAGTAGTCGCCAAACGGCAAATCCATAAATTTCACAAATGTGGTACATCTAAGACCACAGCTGCGAAGTACAGAAAGTAACACAGACATTAACAAACATTTTGTATCACCCTTCTATTTCGAAATTCATGGCACATGCGTATATATTCATTGGCAATCGTCCAGATCACCAAATTTTTAAAAAAATAGCATCTGTGTAACGCAAAGTCGCCTCCTTCCCATGCGGGGATTTTCGCAGGGCACCTGAGCATCGTCAGAATGTGTTGGAACGTCCCCTCGCTCGGAGGCAAGCTTGAATCCGTCGCGGCATACCACTGACCAGATCATCAGGCCAGTCCTAGTCCAAACTGTCTCACTCTTCAATGGCGACATTACGTAAGTCGCGTAGAGTAGGTGGCCGTTGCGGACGTCCGAGAGAAAGCTCGTTCTAATCGATTCTACACCTGTTCGATTGGCTTCATGTCCGGGAAAAAGGCTGGCCACTCCAGTCTGGCGATCATACCATGCTGTCCACGAGAACAGCCCGATAATCACGAGACCCATCATCCATCGAGGTGAAATTTTCACAAAAATGTAGACGATGCAGTCCCACTATTGGTTGTAGACTCTCGTTCCTCTACCGTAAAGCAGTGAGAGTGCCATCAACAAAGGCGAGAAGTGTATGGTGGTCATACGTAATGCCAACCTAGAACTTCACTACATCACCACCTTGTTATACAAGTGGGCATAGTGTTGGCAGCGTTCGATATTAGCAGTTTGCCTTCAAACACTGTGGTTCCGATTACCAGGATGACACAGAGCGGTGTTTTGTCCACAAACAATACCCGACGCCAATCTTCTGGAGCCCATTCTGCGTGATTTGATGCCCATTTGTAACGGAGTCCTTGGTGTTCTGGTGTACGACGCAGTGCTAGCTGTTGTAGTCTGCAATGGATATCCACATCATTCAATCGTCTCCTAACAATTTGATGCAATGCATCTTTTCATGCCTAATTCAGTGCTGAAACACTCAGTTCACGGCTGCTCCGATATATCGAACATCCTGTGGGTAGTCGAACGTGGACGGATAATTGGAACCGATTCCATGTCCGCATCACATAACTTCGGTTCGAGCAAGTTCCCTGGCTGACAAGCCCTCTGTTCTTAACGTGATGGTGCGGACCCGATATTCGTCACGACTGTCCTTCATGGCATGACCGATGTTCACTCTACTGTTCTGCGAGCGTCTCTAACGCGTCTCTACTCATGCTTTACGTTCAAAAGAAATGCTGCAATCTACTCGAATGCAGCGTTCTACCAGTAGGTATCGGTCATAGTAACTATGCGTACGTTTAGAAACAACGTCAGGGCAGACCTTCCAGTACATCTACATCTACATGATTACTATGCAATTCACATTTAAGTGCTTGGCAGAGGGTTCATCGAACCACAATCATACTAACTGCCTACCACTCCACTCCCGAACAGAGCGCTCGCATTCGGGAGGACGATGGTTCAATCTTGTCTCCGGCCATCCTGATTTAGGTTTTCCGTGATTTCCCTAAATCGCTTCAGGCAAATGCCGGGATGGTTCCTTTGAAAGGGCACGGCCGATTTTCTTCCCCATCCTTCCCTCACCCGAGCTTGCGCTCCGTCTCTAATGACCTCGTTGTCGACGGGACGTTAAACACTAATCTCCTCCTCCTCCGAACAGAGCGCGGGAAAAACGAACACTTAAACCTTTCTGTTCGAGCTCTGATTTCTCTTATTTTATTTTGATGATCATTCCTACCTATGTAGGTTGGGCTCAACAAAATATTTTCGCATTCGGAAGAGAAATTTGGTGACTGAAATTTCGTAAATAGATCTCGCCGCGACGAAAAACGTCTTTGCTTTAATGACTTCCATCCCAACTCGCGTATCATATCTGCCACGCTCTCTCCCCTATTTCGTGATAATAAAAAACGAGCTGCCCTTTTTTGCACCCTTTCGATGTCCTCCGTCAATCCCACCTGGTAAGGATCCCACACCGCGCAGCAATATTCTAACAGAGGACGAACGAGTGTAGTGTAAGCTGTCTCTTTAGTGGACTTGTTGCATCTTCTAAGAGTCCTGCCAATGAAACGCAACCTTTGGCTCACCTTCCCCACAATATTATCTATGTGGTCTTTCCAACTGAAGTTGTTCGTAATTTTAACACCCAGGTACTTAGTTGAATTGACAGTCTTGAGAATTGTATTATCGAGTAATCGAATTCCAACGGATTTCTTTTGGAACTCATGTGGATCACCTAACACTTTTCGTTATTTAGCGTCAACTGCCACCTGCCGCGTCATACAGCAATCTTTTCTAAATCGCTTTGCAACTGATACTGGATGACCTTACTAGGTACAGCAACATTCACAATAACATCACACACCTGCACGAAGCATCGGGGTGCTGCAAACCTTTGTTGATTTCTGTGTAACAAAGACCAGAGTCTGAATAAGGGCATTCTGTCTGCTACCGCCGTAGTCAATGAAGATCTTCAACAACGAGCCGTACTTGTCGTTTACATAGATTCTTTAAACTTCTAAACTTTCTTAAGTATAATAACATTTGTTTTCATGTACACGATTTATTCGAAATATTCTAGAACTGATGTGTCTGTTGCATCATTTCACTAGGTCTAGTTCCCGATACAGTTAACACAGATAAAAATAGCGCATCTGTAACATACTTTTTCTCTTTTTCTAGCTAACTTTTTTCATTGTGAAATGCAGACAGGAGAGCCGAAATGGTTTCCTGCTTTCGCTTTCGTCCATTCTGCTCCTATAGACACTTCAGACCAGGAGAACTCTTCGTGCAGTGTTTGTGTGTATAGTTGACGTCATTTCTTGGCGACTATTTTAGATGTTGTCGGCAGTCTGAAGAGTCGGTCGGTTTTTGCGGACGAGGGATGTTATCTCCCCACGGTGCAGTCGGCTGGGGCCACTGGCGGTCCCTGCACACTGTCGGAGCGTGTGTGGAGCTGAACGACCGCTACGAGCTTCGTGGTTCGCCGACTCAGGACGTCAAAGTTGAGTAGTGGTTCCAACTACCCAAGCCACGTCTATTCATGTTGTGGTGATTGGCTTCGGTGGTTTTCTGTTGGGGAGGTTTCCCGGTGAGCAACACCGAGTGGTTCTACTGCTGAGATTTAGTCACCATGCGGTGCAATTAACTATTTTGGGCTACTACAATTTGAGTGCACCAGTGGAATTTACTGCCTAGTGGCCGTTAGTGTTCCGGTTACCTGCCCTGGTCACGAACGTAATTTCAGGCAGCGTCTTTTCCTCGCCTGTTGTCGCTGTCCAACATGGTGTGTAATTTTCATAGCTAATACGTTCTCCATTGTGGATTATCACGTTTGTAACATTGCCAGTTGGGGTTCTCGTGTACTGATTGACGGGAAGCAAGTTGTTGTGTCGGTCGGTCCGTGGCTGTCCCCTGGTTGTGTTCCGACGGATCAAGTATAGCTGGGCTCACCACCTGTCTCACCTAAGTGAACGAGGGCAGACCGACCTTCCTGGAGGCCTTCTGAGAGCCACAGGTGTTTAATTACCTGTTGTGAGCTATTTTAAATTTTAGGCTTGTGGTTATTGTTTGTTTCTTAAAATTTTGCAAAATTAATTTTTAAATGTATCTTTCAAGCTTACACACTGCGGCCTTCTGCCTTTAAAGATTATGGTAATATATTTGGAAATTTTGAAGTCTGATTGTTGCCCTCAGCCATTGGTATCGCACCTTGTATATGTTGTTTCTTTAAATTATTTTATTGCTATCTTAATTGGATTTTTATCTTGTTGATTTTTAAGATTTATTGTTGTTAAACATGCTGGCCTTCTGCCTTTGAAGGTCTATGGTACCATATTCTGAAGTTTTGAAATTTAATTGTGGCCCTCAACCATTTGTATTGCAGTTTGCGTGTGTTGTTTTTTGAATTATTTATTGCTATCTTAATTGTATTTTTATTTTGTTAAGATTTCTTGTTGGAGGCCTTCAGCTTTGAAAGAGCTGCTAAGTTACAATAAATGACAATTAGAATCAGAAACTGACTTCAACCTTTGGCCCTCTCTACAATCCTATCACCTGTTCTGCCCAGCGTGTTTATCGGGCGTCTCAAATACACCCATTTCAAATTTAGCTAGCACAACACATCTCTAGAAGTATGAAGCAAGAGTCGGGAAGCGGTTTTCAGGATACCCTACCTCAGTCGGTAAAATCGAAGCTGTTATAAGATCTGCTATGTATGAGGCGGAACTATGGGCCTCAAGGAAAAAGGGTGACCCGGCTGTCACGCAGTTTGACCCTTAGTCTGATCGCGAGGGGTGACAATTAATTGCACGCGTTGATCACGTAGGCTGACGTGAGGATCAATGAACTATACTTGACGGGATGTATCCGGAACATCTTAGGTGATCAGAAGTTAGTAGACAGCAATACAATTAAATACTTAGCTTTAATTCAGCATCAGCGGTGAACGTCGATCTTGATGTTGTACAATAATATTTACAAGTGCAGTTATAGACTGAACTGCGAATACTTCTTTACAATTCTAATTGCTTCACACATATATATCAATTGACAACACATAAAATGTATGGGATGCCTGGCTAGGTCGTAGCTACTGACTTAGCTGAAGGCTATGCTAACTAGCGTGCCTGCAATTGAGATCTCTGAAGCTATAAAAGGTGAACCATTCCTATTAAAGTCGGCTGTAGAACTGGCCAGAGCGCTAGCTTGTCTCGTAAGACCAGCCGAGTGGCGGCGCTCGGTCTGCTAGCGTCGACAGTGGCGACTCGCGGCTCCGATGTGTACTGACGGATCGTGGCCGATTTGAAGCCTACAACCTAGCATGTGTGGTGCCTTGCTGCGACACCACAGGATCACTTTGCCATCCTATTTACAGTTATCCGGATTTTTCTTGTAAGGTCTTTGCATAAAAATCCTGCTGGAAACAAAGGAAAAAGCAATTTATTAATCCGATACTTAGACAAAAGAAAACTGAAATATTACAGTATACAATTTTGGTGAGAAAGTTATTAAATAATTCTGTATAAGTAAAACGTGATTTCGTTTTTAGCGCTTACTGTACTTCTATTCTTGGAAACGATCAATCCTGCGCCAGTGAAATTGCACTCTGCAGAGCCGCCAGCAGCGGAAATAGCGAAAATCTTCCGTGCCGGGCTACTGAGGTTTGGTTAACAGTGATACAGCAAGATTCATATGCGATGGTTGATCGGTAACAAGTACAGCATTTTGAATGTCGTTAATAATATCGTATTCCTCCCTTTGTGCAAATGTCTCTCTTTTAATATTTAGTCCTGATTTTGCCACCGTGAAAGGCAATTCGGATGTACATAAATCTCGAGTCTTCATTACGAAATTCTTAGTTAAACTCTGAAATGTTGTTGTCAAATAATGGATTTTGGTAAACTTTTCTGACCATAAATCTGATTCAAAAGACAACCTCGTTCGTCGATACACAGTTTTATTTGTGGTGCGACTTTAGATTCTCAGGATACTGTCGACGGATAGAGGCAGAGTGTCATTGACATTCACACGGCCTACTTTCAAATATTGGAAATCGAAATCAACGAGATTTTGAGCTATCTGACGGAACCCGGCTCCACTAAGAAAATTAAATGGGCGCAGATCTCGAGTACACAGCTGCAGATAAGCATTGTTTCCATCGCTGCTGAAACGGTAAGAGTCTTCTCACTTGGTTTTTGTCGTGGAAAGTCTACGCATCTATGCCTCATCAGCGTGGAAGTTGAAGAAAAAGATGGCTCTGAGCACTATGGGACTTAACATCTATGGTCATCAGTTCCCTAGAACTTAGAACTACTTAAACCTAACTAACCTAAGGACATCACACAACACCCAGTCATCACGACGCAGAGAAAATCCCCGACCCCGCCGGGAATCGAACGGAAGTTGAAGAGCCTATTGTAAATTAATATACCGTGTGCTCCAGTGTGGGCTGTAATTACCGTATGGCAGCAAAACTTGGTAGACACGCTAACGCGTTAGTGCGTAATCGATATGCGCTGGAAAAAAATAATTACAGTTGTGGCTACCAGGTGAAAATCTAGCGTTGTAGTGTTTTTATGACAGTGTGATATCCATACATTCATTTGAGAAGGCATAACGTGAGTGAACAGTATGGCTATTGAGAAGAGAGACCGTGCGCTGTTAGCGAAAGTGCTTTACGTGGACGTCAACATTTGAGAGAGTATCGCACTGAAGACTCTGAAGAAAAGCATAATGGGGTTGGGGGTTGGGTTGTTCGGGGGAAGAGACCAAACAGCGAGGTCAGCGGTCTCATCGGATTAGGGAAGGAAGTCGGCCGTGCCCTTTCAAAGGAACTATCCCGGCATTTGCCTGTTGCGATTAAGGAAAATCATGGAAAACCTAAATCAGGATGGCCGGACGCGGGATTGAACCGCCGTCCTCCCGAATGGGAGTCCAGTGTGAAAGCATAATGTCATTAAGTGGTTTAGAGAAGATGCCAATGAAATTCGAGAAAGATTCTCTATGGGAAACACACTTTGAAGATGCAATGAAAACATGGCTACGCCTGCAAGACAGGTGCTTTTACGAGAAGGGAATACCCGCTCTTCCACAACATTGGCGTACGACCAGAGAGAGCGATGGAGACTACGTAGAAAAATAGGAACTGGACAAGAGTTGTATATTATCACCAAATTCTGACTCTAACAATAAATATGTTCTTAGACAAAAATGTGCTCACTCACTTACTGAACGACCCCCGTAAAAACAACACTTGTTTCAAAATGGTTCAAATGGCTCTGAGCACTATGGGACTCAACTGCTGTGGTCATAAGTCCCCTAGAACTTAGAACTACTTAAACCTAACTAACCTAAGGACATCACACACATCCATGCCCGAGGCAGGATTCGAACCTGCGACCGTAGCGGTCGTGCGGTTCCAGACTGTAGCGCCTTTAACCGCTCGGCCACTCTGCCCGTCTACTTGTTTCTTTTTAGTTCTGCAAACTTAGAAATAAAAGAAACCTGTCCTGGAACTTTTCTGACAAGGGAGTATTAAGACTTGGTGTGTTTTTTGTATCTGCTGAGAAGTTTAGTTTTTTGGATGTGCGGCGTTTCTGAATACTCCCATTCACATACAAGTTAATTGACGTGTTAGAACGCTAGCGAGACAGTCGGTAGCGTCGCTGCGCCTGCGGCGCGGCAACCCGCCCAGCAGCGGCGTTCTGCGGGCCAGCCGGGCCCCCCATAGGCCGCGGGCGCGTGAAACGCGATTGGTGGCGGCGGCGGGCGGGCTGCGCACGTCGATGCGACGCGGGCTTGTGTGTGCGTGTGTTTTGGGAAGGGGCGCCATCTCACGCGCGGTTTGCCGCCGTAATAGCTGCGCGCGCTGCGGCCCAACCTCTGCCCTGGACCGGCAGGCCGACCACCCACCCAGTGCAGTGTAGAGTAGTGAAGTGTAGCGAGGGGCATCCTAACAGAAGCCAGTGCCACTCTGTCCGCTGCAGGTTTCTGAGCACTCACTCATTGTTTATCCTCGAAGGATGTGCCGACTGCTCCTGTATTTTGAAACGAATACTTTACTTTGCAAGATTATATCTCTCTATCTATGTGTCCTAAAACGACAGTTTTCTGTCGGCACTATGACGTTATATCTGTCAATCTATGTGTCCTTCAACGACATATTTCTGTCGGCTTGTTCAGCAGCGTATGTTGGTACTATCTGCAAAACATGTTGCGATTAGAGTTAGTAGGGAAAAAGTAATAAATTTACACGTCGTGCATGATGCGTCAGTTTTTCACGTATCTAGTTGTTTATGGCGTCATATCTCCTGAACCTATTACGGGTAGGTTGTCCTTACCCCCACGGCGATTGTTGCCTGACAGTGAGGGATATGTGTACCGGGTTTGCTTGACATCGGTCCAGTGGTTTAGGGGGAGATGTGCAACCTACATACACACGTACATACATCCATTTCGTAATAGGTGTGGATGAATACTTTTTCTTTATTTATAATTGCCTAGTTTCGTCCCATTGTGCATTATTAAGTGTCATCAAATGTTATTTGACATGCATACCTAGCGGCGCAAATTAGTGTAATATGATTAAAATGCGAAAAAATACGCAGTAGACTATTCTTCTTCTTTATCTTATTATGGGTACACATTTGTCTAATGAACCTTGTTTCTCAGCGCTCAATAGTTGCTGTTAACTTAAAATTTGAGTTTTTAATAAAATATGTGGCTTATGAAAAAGACGTAGTAAAAAATAAAAATTCCTTACCAGCGGCAATACTATCTAACAGACGTCACAAATGAGCTTTCTAGAACCTAAATAACAACAGTGACGTCCGTGCCAGAGCTTCTCGCACTTTGCACATAGAATCCAGTCTTCTGCTGGTGGTTTGTTGTACAACAATTAAAATATTATAGGCTTCGCTTTCAATTTGTTTGTTTCAGCAAAAGCAAACAGATTCTTCAGTGGTTTATTTCTTTCCTGTTTCTCTTGATTGCAATTTGAGTGTCTTTTCTTCACGTGGTCTAGATACTATACCTGTTTTCCCAAGGTGTCTTTCTTCGTGATATTTTTCTCTTTGACAAGGAATTATTTTGTTACCTGATCCTGATCGTGGCTCCTTTGTAGATGCTTCGGAACTTAGGCTCTGCAGTTATTTCTCTTCAAATATACACAACACACTATGCAATTTTACCCCATTTGCAGAGCGTAAACATACCTGTACCTTGTGGCGCTTAGTAGTAATCTCGATGCGTTAACACATCACAGTAACAACAAATCATCGCAATACCGGGCGGTGAAAACTTCGTAACCTCATTATTCTACAATCTACCGCTTATCTACGCCAGGTAGGATTTCTTCCGATAATAACGTGAACCGCACCGCTCAGCAGCCAAAATACGGCAGCGAAAGGTGAACTACTTGTTCGTGTACAGCAGGATAGCCAACTGCTGGATCATTAAAACTGACAACAGCGTCCAGAAGACGTATCCAGCTCGACTCTACCCGCTATGTGTACGTACTCAAGATACAAAGCCTCACTGTTTCCTTAAAGGCAGCCGGCCGCTGGGGCCGAGCGGTTCTAGGCGCTTCAGTCCGGAACCGCGCTGCTGCTACGGTCGCAGGTTCGAATCCCGCCTAGGGCATGGATGTGTGTTACGTCCTTAGGTTTGTTAGGTTTAAGTAGTTCTAAGTCTAGGGGACTGACGACCTCAGCTGTTAAGTCCAATAGTGCTCAGAGCCATTTGAATCATTTGAACCTTAAAGGCAAGTGAATACTCATTCATGTACAACAGATAAAGATTCGCACGATTTTGGTTTATGCTTCCCCACAGCTTGTATGCTATATGTCATGCATAGTGTTGTTATTACCATAAAATGAAAACTTATGATCCACGATGTGGGGTACTAGGGTTACACGTGAGTTGTGTTGCAGGGTTGTTTCTGACATCCGGCGCCAGGTTAGACATCCGGTGTCAAATTACCCACATGGGCTCGTTATATACAAAGCCGCTCTTGCTCCCGAGGTGGGGGGGGGGGGGGGGGGAAGGGGAACGATTGAAGTCACCCAGGAGAACGTTTTCGAAATCGTTAGGGAATTTAATATTCCGCGATCAATAATGTTAAGACTGTGCCAAGACTACCACATCTGAGGTATTGCCTCTCACCACGGATAACGCAGTGGCCGGCGACCTTCAGTTAACGACCATTGTGTGTGAAATCTTATGGGACTTAACTGCTAAGGTCATCAGTCCCTAAGCTTACACACTACGTAACCAAAACTATCCTGAGGACAAACATACACACCCATGCCCGAGGAAGGACTCGAACCTCCGCCAAGACCGGCCACACAGTCCATGACTGCAGCGCCTGAGACCGCTCGGCTAATCCCGCGCGGCTTAACGACCGAGAGCAGCAACGTTTGCGTAGCGTTGTCAGTGCTGACAGACAAGCAACGGCGGGTGCAATAAACGCAAAAATCAATGTGGGACGTCTGACAAACGTATCCGTTAGGACAGTGAGGCGAAATATGTCTTTAGTGGGCTGTGGAAGCAGACGACTAACGCGACTGCCTTGCTAACAGCACGACATCGCTTGCAACGCCTCTCCTTGACTCGTCACCGTATCGCTTGGACCCTAGACGACTGGAAAACCGTGGCATGGTCAGATGAGATGCAGTTTTTGGATAAAGGAAGCTATCATCTTCGCAAACAGTGGGAAAGGCTTATTTCTTATATGTCGGATTCCGTTGAGGGCACCAAAGCATGGTCTTCTCAAGTTTCTTGAACGACGTGTTCATCAACCCTGAATGTATGAACGAAAGGAAAATATAGTTTCCATGTGTTTTGCAGTGCCGGCCATTTGGCACGAACCTACAAGCCACGTAATAAACTGCTACTTCTGCACGGGTCTTCCGCTAGATAAAGAATTTAAGGAGAAGAAGAAGAGCATCGTAATGTATCCAAGTGCTACGTGACCAGTTCTTCATGGAGTGACTAACAGTTCCAGATCCTATAGTATCCACAACAATAAACTTTTTTAGTGTCAGCGAAGATGACCAGTCAGACACGAGCCGTCCTTCCGCGTCTAACGAACACATCTTTACATCAACATCATTTAGTGAAATGCACAAAATTCGCACCAGTCAACTCAGTGACCTTGTTAAAGACATAAAGCGGAAATACTAGCTTCTCGTTTAATGGAGTGGAATATTCTGAAAGATACGATTATCTAATTTTCGCCAGAGTCAAAATCCACTCAAAAGGTTTTTCAGCACAGTAAATTTAGTGAAATACTGTACCGATGTTAGGTTTAATTCAAGAAACTGTCGTATACAAATAAGACGATTGGAGATTTTTCATAGATGGTTCGAAAAGTGGTACATTACGTAACTGCAACGTGCTTCCTTCGATTGAATGGCATGTACAGCCCTAGCAAAGGAACGTTACATCACGATACGACATATTTCACACAGCTTCGACAAATTTTAAGCGTCAATGGCTCATATGTATGCTTATGGGCCTTCAATATGAGTACATTAAGTACTGCTGCTACATTTGTGTGTGAGGCAATCGTGTTAAGGATTTACGTTCCAGACAGAACAACTGACCACGACGAAAAGCTCTATTGCCTGGCAAGAAAAATTACTCATGGTAGCCATTTCTAAATATCGGTATAAAGTCATGTTGCCACTACTACATATGAAGCTAGTGTTCATGGAGTTATTTGAAAAGCCATTGAATAAGTGCAATGAATGAGCATTTGAACAGCTGCGTGGAAAATTCTCTGAAAAGATCAAGCAGGGAGTATCCATGGGCCCACAAATAGACTTGGACCTTGGAGACCAGTTGTTCGAGTGTACTCTCAGTCCCGGCGAGCTGAACGCTTGGCAATGCTTTCAAAAGTTACGGCATTGCTCTTGGGCAATAGGAGCGCTGAAAATTACGTTGAACTTGTGAATGACCTTAAATGTGCTTACGAGATACTGAAATGCAATATGTCACTCAAAATGCACTTTATTCACTCACGCATCGATGTTTTCTCCGAAGACTGTAATGAATACAGTGAGAGCTGCCACCAACAATTCTCTGTAATCGGTACCAAGGGAGATTCAGTGCTTCAGTGTTGGTAGATTTCTGGTGCAGTCTACAGGGAGATCCACATCTTCTCCATTAGCGACAGACAGAGAGAAAGCGCGCGTTGTAAACAAGGTAGCTATTAAAGGTGTGTCTTAAACTGAGTAGCTTTTCGTGTACTTAACCTAACGTACTTTGATTTATTTATTTTCAGAGGATTCATGAATAGGTTGTACTTTACGATTTTTCGTTGCTCATATTATAGTTCAGTGAAATAGCCTAACAAATGTCTAAAAACTAGAGTCAATCTGCATCCTTTCAATTGTATAAATCCGTTTAGATATTCTTGTACCTATTAAAATTTTTGAATACAGTGTGAAAAGTATAGGCATCGTTATCCCAATAAAACATATAAATTTCAGCAGCCTGTATCTAAAAGACTAGAGCCATTCTAGAGAAACGGATTGCATATTTGTGATCGGTGCACCGAATTAACCTCAAAAGCAGTGTTAAATGTTTGATAAGTGTATGTCTGTTGGGCAGTGGCGCGATTGTTAGACTAAGGCACATTGTAATATGTGAAGAACATAATAATTTCAATAACTTCCAAACCTGAACTAAGCTAGAGTTTTAACTGTCATTTTCAACTTCAGCTCTCTCAGATCCATGTAAATTAACTATTTTGGTCTTTGTATAAAACATAAAGTTAAAAATAAATGTTCAAACGTGTGTGAAATCTTATGGAACTTAACTGCTACGGTCATCAGTCCCTAAGCTTACACACTACTTAACCTAAATTATCCTAAGGACAAACACACACACCCATGCCCGACGGAGGACTCGAACCTCCGCCGGGCCCAGCTGCACAGTCCATGACTGCAGCGCCCCTGACCGCTCGGCTAATCCCGCGCAAACATAAAGATAAAATTTGTTGTCTAGTGTAATACCAAAACTAATATTTGTATAACATGTGTAGGGGTGTAGTATGGTTTCAGCTCTTGTCTAGCGTACGGGTGAATTACTTTAATTACAATCTTTAATTAAGTGTCTTAATTTTGCCCAATAATATCTTACACAAATAAACCATCATCCATAAAGTCGATTGTAAAGGAAATCATCTGACTGTGAAATTGAACAATGATAAATGAACTCATTTTCTTCCACGTAATAATCTGTTTGTGACGTGGGATTTCCTGTGCTACGTATTGTACAATGATATAATATTGCAGGTACATCAAGTACTATATACGGCAGCTGCCTGCGAAATGTGTTGTTAATGGAATTAGTATTAAAGAAGTAATAAATAAAAATGTCACACATGATACGGTAGTTTTTCACGCATATGGAGTATTGGACGTCAGATATTCTGAACTACGTGTCGTACATTTATATAATTTTGTTGGTACATTCAGTTGTACTTGCGAGTACTGCCTGCAAAATGTGACGCCGAATACAGTTGCCGGCCGAGGTGGCCGAGCGGTTCTAGGCGCTACAGTCTGGAACCGCGCGACCGCTATGGTCGCAGGTTCGAATCCTGCCTCGGGCATGAATGTGTGTGCTGGCCTTAGGTTAGTTAGGTTTAAGTAGTTCTAAGTTCTAGGGGACTGATGACCTCAGAAGTTAAGTCCCATAGTGCTCAGAGACATTTGAACAATATTTTCGAATACAGTTAGTGGACAGTGGGAAAATAAAGAGTGACGTGGGTCATAATACTTGAAA
The DNA here is from genome assembly GCF_023864345.2 of Schistocerca serialis cubense. Lineage (NCBI taxonomy): Eukaryota > Metazoa > Arthropoda > Insecta > Orthoptera > Acrididae > Schistocerca > Schistocerca serialis. The sequence goes on along the minus strand of NC_064646.1, from coordinate 486,108,574 downwards.
TTGATGATCAGTAGGTAGTACTCGCACGTTTTATAACCGAGTTCTAAGCCAGTCGCTAATGACATATTTTCTGGGTAAGCTGTGAACGCCCCAGGTGACGGCAAGAGCACGCTACGTCCCACTGCACCGCTCTCGCGGCTTAACCCGCAGCGCTGGAACACTCTGAAGGCGGCGGCCCAGCTGGCCGGCAGGTGCGCCCGCCGCTTACACGGAGCGAATCGCCGCCCCGGCGCGTGCCGCCCCGCCGCCGCCCCCGCCGCCCCCAGGCGCCGGCAGACGCGCCGCTCCGGCTGACTGGACTTCCTGCTCGGCAATATCCGGCCGCGTCCCGGCCCGAATTAAAGCGGAAGCGCCGACGAGCCCGTCCGATGCAATTTGCGACAGAAAATGCCGCGTTTCCGGGACGCCTCCAGCTCCAGCTGCAGCTGTCGAACGCAATTAACGGCCCGGTGTGGCGCGGCGCGGCGCAGCACGGTGCCGAGCTGCGCGGCTCTTAGCCGGCTGTCGGCCGCGGCCGTTGCGGGTGGCGGACAGCGTCTAACCGCTGCATACTGGCAGGTTCCCCTCATGCTGTTACAGACTTCCAGGGATGAAGGCGAAGAGCAGACTGAGGTAAGTGACGTTGGTCCGGGTACGATCGAGTCTATGTTACAAGCGAAAATCGTCCTGATAACTCTGACATTGGATGTCTTGTACCGGACGTTTTTTGCTTTCCATATTTTGGGAGGAGGTAGTACGAAGCAACACACGGAGAGAAGTCCTGTAAATATGTTCCTTGACGCAGTGGTAACTCTGTCGGGCTTGGCAAATACTTGGGTGTGTGACCGTCCGATCTGTCGAGCGCTGTTGGCACTTTCGAGGATAAGCGAGGAGCTACTTGATAGGAGAGTAGCAGTTCCGGTCTCGAATACTGGAAAACGGCCTGGAGAGCGGTGTTGCCCCTCCATATCCACATCAAGTGACGAATGCCAGCTGAGGATGATACGGCGGTCAGTCGCTACCGTTGGGCTATCTGAGACCTATTCGGAAGGAGGTTGAGTTTAAATATGGGCTCCAAAATTCGTATCGTAAGGGCAGTGGACACTTGTTCAGTAGAACGAATGTGTTTCACAATAACGAAAGTGAACAAGTTTTCATTGCTATTCAGGCATGTAGTTTAGAGTCCATCACAACCACATATTTTTTTATTTTTTTGGTCCATACTACTTCCTCCCAAAATATGGAAAACAAAGCGCTTGCACAAAAAGAGATATCCGCAGTCAGAGATATCGGAACGATTTTCGCTTATATTTTCAGCTCGGTCATCACCGAACCCGGTTTCCTTACATGAAACTGAGGCATTTAACCTTTTTCGTCATCTTTGACAGTTTGAACATCGTCAGGGAATCACCTTGTATAGCCGACCTGTGTCTCGTTGACAGCTTCTTTGAGGAATCACCACTCACAGAAGCAACATACACTCATACCGACCGCCCTCCGAAGTTTGTGACTGACTCGAGGAATATTTGACTAACAGAAGCATCTACGCTATGTTCGACGGGGATACTGCATTAAAAAAAATAGAATCTTAAGATATTATACAGAACAGATTTGATCACCTAAAACCACTGTGACACCGTCTCCACAGGTCTTGAGTGTGGTCCAAAGATGACGTCAATGTCGACGCCAGTCCATGCTCCGAGTCATCATCTCCATGTCTCGTCTCTGGAGTGTGGGCAAAAGATAATGTCGATGTCGGCATCAGTGGGCTGTGTTCACAGTTCCTGCTCCGAGTCATCGTCTCCAGGCTTCAACACTGGAGTGTAGTCCAAAATGGATGTCGATGTCGATATCAGAAGGTGGCGTCCACAGTTCCTGCCCTGTGCCGACGTCTCTACGCGTCACCACTGGAGTTTGATGGAAAGATTACCCCTGGACTGTCTATTTGTATGTCCTCCATACAATAATCAGTGCGACAGTCAAATAATCGCATGTCTGTGCGGTCCTCCGACGCATATGACTTTTTGAACTCTAGATATAAACAATAGCTTTGCTTTTGCTGTCTTCTATTGACACATGAGACAGGTCGATCCTATATGATCATGTCTGATAAGGTGTCTATGTGTATTGAGATCAAAACAGGTTATAGTACGCCTACTTGGGGCACGCCCATGTTAACCTTTGTAACTGTGGACACGCCACCACGTATGAATAAATGTGTTTTTATGCGATCAAGACAGTGCTGTATAATGTTTATATGTAGAGTTCAGAAAATAATATGCGTCGGAGGACTGTACAGACATGCGATTATTTGACTGTCGCACTGATTGTTGTATGGAGGACATACAAATAACCATTCCTGGCGTTGAGAAGCAACGGAAAGAGTTGAAAGCGATTAAGTCACCAGGCCCAGCTGAAGTCCCAGTTCGGGTTTCACAGAGAGTAGTCTTCGAAAATGGCCCCTACGTACCTTTCATTTATTGCGAATCTCTCGCAGTGCACAAAGTTCCAACCGACACGATAGAAGCGCTGGTGGTTCGTGATTATTAGAAGGGCAGAAAAAGGCAAAATTACAGACCAGTGAACCGTGCGGACTCGTTCTATGTTCTTACATCTTCTCCTACTGGCGCGATTCGGCTCTGTCTAGTCGTCGCGTGGCTCTCCGGTCGCCTGTTAGTTGAGTCTTCGGCTGTAGTTTCTTCGAGCGGGTTGTTGACCGCTTGGACAGGCAGCCCGTCGCAGTCAGAGAGAGACAAGCGCCACATGTGAAGTACGTGAGCTATTCACGGAGCTGAGGGCCCACCGTCGTCTAAACGGCTGGTGATCGGTGCAGTTGTGTTGGTTGGCAATACTTGGGCCTAATATCGAAGCAGCCGGTTTACCCTGCGTTGAGGAGGCATAGTTACTGATGTGGATGTTGGAGTCCTGTTCATTTTCTGGTGCCATCTGTTTTTCTCTTTGGGGTAAGGTACTGGTTACCTGATTGACAAGTTACGCTTGATTGCCTATGGTTCTCAGTCGCTCTATCTCAAGTATTAAATTCACTTTCTTGTGCCTTTGTTTGAAATTGTCTGATTGCTTAATTGATGAGTTTTAACATTTCTTTTAATTGCAACTTGTTCAGTGTCTGCTTATCTTGTCGTGCGGACCAGAAATTGTGTCATATGTTCTAGGCCGCCTCGTGTGTTAGTGAGAAATGAGGTCGAAACTGAGTCTTATTTGTATCGTAAGTTGTTGCTTCCCTCACTGATGTAACAACTGCAAAATTTCCGACGGCCGTGGTAAGCACTACTGTACTGTTACCACTCAAGCTTTGCCTGTTACTTTTTAAGTCACTCAATTCAATGTGTTTGAGTAGCCTTGTGATTTCTTGGCTATTACATTAATTTGTTGTTATATTTTAGTGTAATATTAACCGGATAATCCTCTTAGTAATTCTTATTGTAATATCCTTGTTGTAATACGTAAGCCGACCGCAGTGACCGTGCGGTTCTAGGCGCTACAGTCTTGAGCCGAGCGACCGCTACGGTCGCAGGTTCGAATCCTGCCTCGGGCATGGTCGTGTGTGATGTCCTTAGGTTAGTTAGGTTTAATTAGTTCTAAGTTCTAGGCAACTGATGACCTTAGAAGTTAAGTCGCATAGTGCTCAGAGCCATTTGAACCATTTGTAATACGTAAGGTTTCGTTTTCTTGTCTTGGTCTGAGAATTTTCATATATTCTATGATTGTTATGCATGAATTATATGTCCGCTTGCTTGCTCTCGGCTTTCTGTGTTATTGGTAGTGTTTGGAGGCGCTGCCCCGGGGTGTCACCTGTTACCAGCCTGTTCATCGCGCGTCGGCTGTCCGCGTCGGCTGTGTACGTGCGCGCGGGCGGCGCGCAGCTTCCCGTTTCGCCGTAGCGACCTCCTGACTTGCTACGGCACACACCATAAGTTGAGTTGCTATCTCCAAGTAATCGGGCGTTAATTTAACCTGAAATTCCCGTTATTCTAAACATCTTGCTCAGCACTGGCCGGCCTCACCTGCTTTTTCCATATCTTCCCTGCTTGAAGTTTGGTTTCAATGGTTTAGTTTTAATACTGGCGTAATGCTCAATTGATTAAAAGATATTTTATTATTTCTGCGCGCCAGTATCTTGATTAAGCCCAAAGGGCTTCTCTGCTTTGCGTTGAGAGTTGCTCCTGTGCTACTTGTATAAAATATTAGTACTTAACGTGTCTCATCTCGACAGAACAGACTTGTAGAATTTCGTGTTACCACACCTCCTGTAAGCTATATTCATTAATGAGAAGAGGCCCCCCCCCCCCACCCCACCCCCGCACACACACCGCTGACCAGCCACATGTTGGAATTTTAATCTTTAGCATCATTGCCCAGCGCAAAGCGCGTGCTTGAGTTATGTTTGATTGCACTACCTGTTTGTTAGTCCTTCCTAAATTGATGCATATCATTTGTTGTGGCGTAACAAGACAGCTACGCCACACTGAAGTAGCCGAAAGGCACGCGTAATCTCACGTAGGCTAGATAGAGGTCTGAAACAGGATACGTAATGAATGGTAGCAAGAAAAGTACGTAGCTGCTCTAATACTTAACTTTTAATCCCTCATTGGTATACAGCATTGCTTGAGGATACAAGTGAGACTCTATCTTAAAATGGTTAATGGCGCCTTGCTAGGTCGTAGCCATTGACTTAGCTGAAGGCTATTCTAACTGTCTCTCGGCAAATGAGAGAAAGGCTTCGTCAGTGTAGTCACTAGCAAAGTCGTCGTACAACTGGGGCGAGTGCTCGTCCGTATCTCGAGACCTGCCTTGTGGTGGAGCTCGGTCTGCGATCACACAGTGGCGACACGCGGGTCCGACATGTACTAAGGGACCGCGGCCGATTTAAAGCTACCACCTAGCAAGTGTGGTGTCTGGCGGTGACACCACATCATTCGTTTAAATTAACTAAATAATCATCAATTTGTTAATTGAATAAAGTTTGGAGTAACTACCTGAATGCCTTTGCTTGATTATTTATTGCTGAAATTTAAGATTCTGTTAAAATTTTTAATTTATTCCTGGGGCTAACTATTGTCACTCATTAGTTGCACCTTCTTAAATACATTCGTTGCAAGCAACTGTATTTTATTGCCGCGCGGGATTAGCCAAGCGGTCTGAGGCGCTGCAGTCATGGACTGTGCGGCTGGTCCCGGCGGAGGTTCGAGTCCTCCCTCGGGCACGGTTGTGTGTGTTTGTCCTTAGGATAATTTAGGTTACGTAGTGTGTAAGCTTAGGGACTGATGACCTTAGCAGTTAAGTCCCATAAGATTTCACACAATTTTTTTGTATTTTATTAGTATTTTGGTGCCTGTGCAATTATATTTTGTTGGACTCTTGTGAAGTAACAAATGACTTGTAATAAATGGCCTGCGCCTTCCCTTGCCCGTTTAGTTTACCCTTTATACCGAGGCGTACACTGAGATTTCGACCAAAGTTCTTAAGGTCAGTTTGCAGCAGAATTCATGAGAATATCAGAAATTTGAATGCAAAAAGAAAATAAAAAATTCTCAGTCAGGAAAGCTACTCTTCAAAAATAAGGGCGGACTTGGAAAGATAGTGCAAAAGAGAGCATGCCATTTTCTCGCACGATAATCTGCGAAACGTGGATGAAGGACTTGAGGCCGATTCCATATTCCCAGGTAATGATTGACACGGTGCCTCACTGCAGACTGCCGGCCGGAGTGGCCGTGCGGTTCTAGGCGCTACAGTCTGGAGCCGCGTGACCGCTACGGTCGCAGGTTCGAATCCTGCCTCGGGCATGGATGTGTGTGATGTCCTTAGGTTAGGTTAGGTTTAAGTAGTTCTAAGTTCTAGGGGACTGATGACCTCAGAAGATAAGTCCCATAGTGCTCAGAGCCATTTTTGAAGCTCACTGCAGACTGTTAGCGAGGATGTGAACATAATACGGAGTAGGTTCCCAGATATACGTGTGGCTCGAATGCTTCTTAACTAATAAACTCCAGAACGCTGATCTGGACGGCGTTCATCACAGGCAAGTGTACAATCAGGGGTGCCCAGGGAGAAATTACGGCATCACTCCTATGAAACACAGACGTCAACAATCTGCGACAGATTGTTGATGATGATGTCGCTATCGGAAAACTATCGTCATTATGTGGCTGTAGGGGCATGCATCTTGACAAAATTGTGATTGATGGGACCTTGCTCTAAATGAAGACAAATGTAAGTTAATGCAGATTATCAGCAGAAACGATCGTCTAATGTTTTACGGTGTTAGTGATGTGCTGCTTGATAGTTACAGCGATTGAATATCGAGACGTAACGTTGTAAAGCAGTATGAAGTAAAACGAGCATCTATGGTCCGTGGTATAAAGCCAATGGCCGACTTCAGTTTGTTGGGAGAATTTGAGGAAAGTGTGGTTCATATGTAGAAGAGACCGCCTATGGAAACTACTGCGACTTATTCTTGAGTACTGGTCCAGAGTTTCGGATCCCGAGCAGGCCAGCTTAAAGAAAGCCATCGAAGTCAGTCGGACGAGTGTTGCTAGTTTTATTACTGGTAGCTTCGATCAAGACGTTACCGTTACGGAAAACTCCGTGAACGAAAATGGAAATTTCTGGAGGGAAGACGACGTTGTTTTCGCGAAATATTATTGAGAAAGTTTACAGAAGAAGGATTTGCGACTGATAGCAGAACAAATCCACCGCCATCAACTTCGCATGTTGCGTAAGACCAGCGAAGAAAAAAAAAGAAATTAGTCCTCGCAGGGAATCATACAGGCCATCGTTTTCCCCTCGTTCCTTTCGCGAGTGGAACCGAAAGGAAAAGACTAGCACTGGTACGAAGTACCCTCCACCATGCACCGTAAGGTGCCTTTTGGAGTATGTATGTATGTAGATGTAGATGTATTGTATTGCTCGCTGATGAAAATGTTGTGCGCCGGAAAGTAAGGCTGTTGGACGCTCGTAAGTAATTCCAGAAAGACTGGCACAAAATTTCTGGCACAGAACTTCCACTCTGTGTAATGGGTGGTTGTCCCCTTTGAATGAGGATAAATGTAAGATAATGCGCATAACAAAAGAGAAATGACACAGTAGAATTTGATTGCGATATCAGTGGTGAATATTTTGAGCACACCAGATCGTATAAGTGTTTAGGAGTCGTCCTAAGAAGCGGTATGAAATGGGGCGGGTACGTTAAATCGGTATCAAAAATGGTTCAAATGGCTCTGAGCACTATGGGACTTAACTGCTGTGGTCATCAGTCCCCTAGAACTTAGAACTACTTAAACCTAACTAACCTAAGGACATCTCACACATCCATGCCCAAGGCAGGATTCGAACCTGCGACTGTAGCGCCTAGAACCGCTCGGCCACTTCGGCCGGCAAATCGCTATCAGAGGAGACGAGTGTGACGTGGATTTCTTGAAAGGGTTCTGAGATGAAGCACTGCGTTAAAGAGGAAGCATTATCAGGGTATTTTTCAGTCAGCTAAACCAGACCACATGCCTTTCCGCCCGTTAGAAGCCTTCAGCTCAACTTATTATTCATTCAAGCGTGCTGTCCACGTTGAATTTCGAATCGTATGAGAATTTGCTTTCATCTTATGTATATATGTTTTGTATCGTACCCCTACCCACCATGCGCAAGATCAATAAAGCTAACGTTTCTCTGGCCCATCTATTTTCAGTCTAATGTATAAATTCTTTCCTTATGTGATTCTCTTTCTGTGTGTGTATTGTGGGGGAAATGTGCATGTACATGTAGATGAGACGAAACTTTCCATATACCAAACCGAGTCTTTTCCCACACTAGCTAATGTACCATACAAGCAGTATCAAGTATTCCTTTAACGAACATTTTCGTCAGTAATTGGCATTACTTGCGCTTTTATTCGTGAAGCAGTGTGTTCTTAACGTTACATGTGGAACTCGTCCAACTTTTAGCCTGGCTCCCTCAGAGCCATCTGGTTTGACCATTTGGTTTCTTAATATTTTATTTGGTATTAATACGAAAGTCTTATTCTGAATTTGATCAAATGATAGTGAGAGAGATAATATCCGAGCGACTCAGTGCAGTACAAACTGATTTAAGTACTAATCAACTCATAATATTATCAGAATGAGACACACTGTACCCAAACGAGTAATCGTTTCGCTTCCAATCTGACCATTCGCATAGGATGCCCCTAGTTCAAGCTCGAGTAGGTATCATTCAACGTTAACAGTCGAACAGCCTCTGTATCGAGACAGGCGAGGACAGCACAAATGCCTTTCGGTCTTGTTGAACAATAATGTCACAGAAACCTGGAAGATAGAGCCTTAACGCTTGGGAAACGTATGCTCTCGAAAATACCGGTTACACGAACCACAGGTGACCGTGTTAGGTAGGCAAGAGCATCACGTGCCATCCACCACACTACGTGCTGGCAGCGTATGGCGGCGACGAGTGAAATATGGCAACGTTCGTTCCCCAAGGACTTTCGGGTCTTGGATACGTCTGCCGTGACGCAGTACACAGAACCGGGATTTCTCCGGAGAGAATGCATGGTGACTCCCCCGTGTGCAGGGTTGTCGTTTGTGCACCACAGTCGGCACGCCCCTTGTCCCCGCGCTAAGGAACGCCGCAACGATGGTGCCCGTGCTGTGACGCTGCAGACCATAGCACTCCGTCTTCAGGCCACAAGTGGCCCATCGGGACCATCCGACCGCCGTATCTTCCTCAACTGAGGATGCGGATAACAGGGGCGTGTGGTCAGCACACCGCTCTCCCGGTCGTTACGATGGTTTTCTTTGACCGGAGCCGCTACTATTCGGTCGAGTAGCTCCTCAATTGGAATCACGAGGCTGAGTTCACCCCGAAAAATGGCAACAGCGCATGGCGGCTGGATGGTCACCCATCCAAGTGCCGGCCACGCCCGACAAGGCTTAACTGCGGTGATCTCTTGGGAACCGGTGTATCCACTGTGGCAAGGCCGTTGCCCTGCAGACCATAGCTCAAACGTTACTGTGGAGTAGGGATGGCGATCACCGTTCAAACAATCAGTTTTAGGTTATGTTGGTAGTGTTTACCTCCAGTATAACCTGACTGTTAACCCTTTTGCGGTTCATGGGATACATACTTCCCACTACAGTGAGAAGCAGTTTTGAGTGCTTGGACGTCTCTGTCTAGTGCTAGCATGTAGCGAGTCTATATTCATACGATAGCTGCGGAAACCGTAAAAACAGTGGGTGGCAATATTGCGGAACGGTATTCTGGAGCCTCGACCCCGCCGATGTCGAATTCCGAGTTGTGCTGGCAGACCGTTCCACCTTTCACACGAGGCATGAGACGGTCTTCTTTCAAACAACCAACATTTAGATGCAGTTTCTGAATGGGAAACCCGCTTCGGTAACTTTCCTTACGTGCTCCGTTGCGGTTGCACTGAAATGATAATAATTTGTTCCTTCAAGCATACTGTAGACTTCATGCCAGCTTCATGTTCGTTACATGCAGCCGTCATGATCAACAACAGGGAATGTTGCTGACCTGCTAATTATGTCCTCATAATATGATTTCATCTGCTTCTAGTCTTGGGAAACAGAAAACTTGACACGAAAATTACTTCTCCAATAATCATAGTTTTCACGTTTTAGTAGTGACTATCCGTAATGTCCAAATGGTATAGCACCCTCGATTACAATAGAACTTTCGAGCAGAGTAAAAAAATAAAAAAATGAATCAGTGGGAGAAAATGCTGGTGAATTTTTGCATTACTACTTTTAGAGAACACTAGCGAATGGTGGACGGAATAAGTTTTTCTTTATATACATAATTCATATTTTGATTCACTGTGTCATGAAACGTGTAATCCAAGAGTCTGAGAGAGTCTAAAAATGATCAAAACCTTTACTCGATGTCTACGTTTATTGCTGGAAATAACAGCAAAAAACGACCGAATATTTATTATTTCAAACCGGCTATTCTAATATATATATATCTTGTTCTCAGTTTCAAACAGATTTTGTTCTTGGGTAGACGTGCATCCTTGAAAAAATTTGAAAAATTAGGACCTTTTTCCAGCATGCTGGGTGCCTCAGACCATATATTTCAATGAGACTGGAAATTCCTAAAGCATGACAATTTATGCCTCTATTAAAACGTATTTTTCGATTAACGAGGATAGAAAAACTGGATAATATTAATACTGAAATTTATCGACAGTATGTGTATTTCTATAATTATGTATTATGTCCTTAACAAACGTGGAAACTATTTCAAACTGTATAGTTTTTCAAACTGTCTGATCTTTATTGGAAATGTAAATGAAAAGCCTATTACATACACGATTTTATTTAGCTTCTTTTTGAAACTTTAAAAATACGTACAAAAACACAAATGGAAAACAATGACAACCAGCAAAAAGCTGCAAATATTAAAAAAGTCAGAAACGATAATTAAATATACTGTCAAGAGCATAAGGTAAATTACTCTTGCAAAGTTCATCCTACAGTAATCCAAATACGTTTCTGCTGATGTCAAACTTTGTTGTAAATATTCTAGCAGCACGTATTAAGTCTATCTGATCGAACAGCAACTTGTCGACACTGCAAACTGCTACGTGAATGAGCCCCTCCCGTGTCAATGTTAAACGCAGGTAGTTCTTCAGTCGTCATAGAACAGTAAAGTTGTGTTCAACGTTGGCAATTTATCTTCGAATTTCTTTTTTCATAGAGGCGAAACATCTTTCGTGTCTTTTACGTCGTATCGTAGATGAAAGAGATCAAATTCCGTTTTCAAAGATTAACAGTCGTCTGCCTTGTTGCCATTCCTGTAATGAACTGCAGGAAAACCTAGTGGATTCATGCTTATCTGCCCCGCTCCTATCGTAGTCGTACCAACACCTTTCTTTAAAACTTGGAATATTTTTTTTCTGATGAAATATATGCACAGAGGTGACAAAAGTCATGGGATACATTCCATTAGCGTGTCGGAGCTCTTTTTGCCTGGATTGGTGTAGTAACTCGATGTGGCACAGAGTCAAAAAGTCGTTGGAGGTGCACTGCAGAAACAATCAGTCATGCTGCCTCTATAATCGATCCATAATTGCGAATTTGTTGCTGATGCAGGATTTTGTGTGCGAAGTGACCTCTCGATTATGCCCCATATGTGTTCGATGGAATTCGTGTCGGGCGTGCTGCGAGGCCAAATTATTCGCTCGAATTGTCCAGAACATTATTCGATCCACTCGCGAACAATTGCGGCCGATGAATTCCGCATTGTCATTCACAAAAATTCCCTAGTTGTTTGGGAACGTGAAGTCCAACAATGATCCCAAATGGTACCCAAGACAGTGATCAGTTCAGATGGTCCAGAGGACCAGTCTGTTGCATGTAAACACATGCCACACCATTATGGAGCCACCACTGGCTTGCACAGTACATTATTGACAGCTTGGGTCCATGACTTCGTGGGATCTGTGCCACTCTAGAACCGTACAATCAGCTCCTACCAACTGAAATCGGGACTCAGTTTACCAGTCAACAGTTTTCCAGTCTTCTAGCATCCAACCGATGTGGTCACGAGCCCGGGAGAGGCGCTGCAGCCAATGTCATGCTGTTAGCAAAGGCACTCGCGTCGGTCGTCTGCTGCCATAGTCCATTAACGCCAGATTTTGCCGCACTGTCCTAACGTAGACGTCCGTCGTACGTCCCATGCAGATTTCTGTGGTTATTTCACGCAATGTTGCTTGTCTGTTAGCAATTACAACTGTACGGAAACGCCGCTGCTGTCAATCGTTAAGTTAAGGCCGTAGGCCAGTGCGCTCTCAGTGGTGAGAGGTAACGACTGAAATCTGGTATTCATACCACTGACACTGTGGATGTTGGAATACTGAAGTTCCCAACGACTTTTTAAATGGAATGTCCCATGTGTCTAGCTTCTACTACCATTCTGCGTTGAAAGCCTGTTAATTCTCGTCGTGCGGCCTGGCCATAATCACATCGGAAACCTTTTCATGTGAATCACCTGGTTATAGCCCCGCCAATGCGCTGCCCTTTTATACCTTGTGTACGCGATAATATCGTTATCTGTATATGTGCATATCGATGTCCCATGACTCGTATTACCTCAGCCTAAGTGATTTACTGGCATGTCAGCAAATCCTGTAAATTATTAGTTCTTGCTGGAGTAGAACTTTTAGTATGTATAAATAGCAAAGCTTGAATATATTCCTTCAGCAATGTTGTTCTCTGTCAAATAAGACTAAAAATCTGAAACTGCTTTTCGAAAAATATTGGGGTGGGGGGAGGGGCTGGGTTATGCCACCTCCTAGGCACCCCTTTCGCCCTCCCCCTCCGGCAGTACCGCGCATACTTAGATGACAGACTTGTTTAGGCCCGCCGGAGTGGCCGTGCGGTTCTAGGTGCTACCGTCTGGAACCGAGTGACCGCTACGATTGCAGGTTCGAATCCTGCCTCGGGCTTGTGTGTGATGTCCTTGGGTTAGTTAGGTTTAATTAGTTCTAAGTTCTAGGGGACTGATTACCTCAGCAGTTAAGTCCCATAGTGCTCAGAACCATTTGAACCAACTTTTTTAGGGCTGACGCGAGACTGCTACAAACCGCCGAGGTGGCAACAAGTAGGTGGGTGTATTGTTGTTGTTGCTGTACGGGGCTGGGGAGTGCGGGCGCGCCGTGGTGGCCTTGTAAGGCCGCGCCGCGTCATTAGGGCGGCTCATTAAGGGCCGAGGCCAGCCCCCCGCTGGGCAGGACAAAGGGCGGCGCGGCGCCGCTGTACCTGCCGCCGCAGCCAGCGGGGCGTCCACGTGATGTGATGCGGGGCCCCGGACTGCGCCGGCCACGCCGCCGCTTCCTGGTCGCGGCGAGGGCAGCATCCCACGTACCGGTCCCTACTGCAGCCATACGTTTACTGCTCGAAATCTTAAACACAACCTGGCCACAGAAATGACGGTATAAAGTTCGCTGCAGTCCGTGCGCCAAAATTTAGCGATCATGCGAAGTGTGCCATATTGCAACCGAGTTAACAGCTGTGTCTGATGTCAAATGTGGGCGAATGCGCTCTCTATGTTTGAAATCTTGTGTATGAATCGAATGTTAGGTATTATACAGGGTGATTCTGATTGACTTTCGAAACCCCCTGAAGCGACGTAGATGACGCTGAGAGAAGTAATCTAATACGAGACACTCTGGGTCGCAATAGTCCGGAAACACCCCAAAAAGTGGATGACAAATGTTGAACATGTGAGGTCACCAGATGACGTACCTCACCGCACGTGCTGTCTGTCGCACCTAGAGAGACTGTAGCGCCTAGGACCGCTCAGCCACCCCGGCCGGCTATTAGTGAACAGTTGTTTGATGGACCGTAAAAGTAAAAAATATATGTCCATATTTCAAGCTTTATCCTTGTTGTAATGAGATTTCCCACACAGAAAATTACCGAGCGGTTCCCACACAGCAGCTGATGGCAATACGTGAGAAAAATGAGTTTCCTGTTTTTATTGCTGTAAACAATAAAAGCTCATTAACCGTAAAAAAATACTGTATTCAAATGAAGCAAAGCTATATCAACTCCTTAAGTTGGAGTTTCCTTTATACACTTAAAACCCGAATTCCTTCGAATACGCGTGTTCTGTTTACCACAGTATACAGTATAAAGTTTAAAAACCCCTGAAGCGACCGAAATGACGCTGACGCAAGTGGTTTAATATAAGACACATGGGCCAGCAAATGTCGGGAAATACCCCAAAACTGGTTGAGAAATGTTGAACACCTGACGTCACCAGATGACGTACCTCGCCGCACGTGCAGCGATTAGCCTTAGGCGTGAAGGAATGATTCTTCGATGCAACTCTTGTATTCGAGAAAATGGTGCAAGTTTCGAACACCTTTTGTAAATGCGATCTGTTGTAAACGCAGTAAGCAAGCAAATGCTGTTTTTGTTTGGTGTTTCTTCTCTTTTGTTTCTTCTGTCTTCATTTACAGACATTATGTAGTAAAGAAAACGTAGGTCGTTTGTTGGTGACGACGCCGTCCGGAAGCTTATATTCATTTGCTTGTGACGCAATACGGTATGTTGTACTGTGCTGCGCAGTGCACTAACGGAGACCGCGATAGTGGTATATAAATTAATGAATCTTCTCTTAATGTAAACACATAATTAGCTAACGCACCGATATTTCCAAAACAAAAAACAGTGATTCTCATCTAACAAGGAACCCCCTGAGTGCGGCCGGGTGGTGTGGCCGAGCGGTTCTAGGCGCTTCAGTCTGGAACTGCACGACCGCTACGGTCGCAGATTCGAATCCTGCCTCGGGCATGGATGCGTGTGATGTCCTTAGGTTAGTTAGGTTTAAGTAGTTCTACGTTCTAGGGGACTGATGACCTCAGCAGTTGAGTCCAATAGCGCTCAGAGCCATTTGAACCCCTGAGTGTGAGTTCGCGAGCGTCCAATGACCTTTCCGGTGTTCGACGCCCCACGTATTGTCTACCGTGCAACCACAATATTGCCTGCTAATGGCAACAGAGGGCGGGACTGGAGCACAGCACGAGGCTACGGAGCGTAGTTGAGCTGCTTAGTCAACGAATAATTAGTGCGATGACGCTAGTGGTGTTGATACACAGCACAGCAATGGCAACGATAAACAAAGCAAACATCGCGGTACATCGACAACAACAGTTGCCGAAGCTTGCATTGCGTCAGAAAGTAACCCAGGGAATTTCACGGAGTGAGAAAGAGGTGGCAGACGATGAAATATTAGCGTTTCCGGAAGATGAGATGGTGGAATGTGTGGTGTCGTATACGCTAAATTGTGCAGACAATGTACATGAGGAGTAAAATGGTGACGATACGTGCTTAGCAAGTGAAACTGAGACTAAGCCATGTAGTTCATCCTTGTCGGACTGGGAGCCACAAATCCCGCCTCCAGTGAGTAGTAGAGATAATCGTTGCCCATGGGGCGGGTACGAAACGTAATTACGTACATGGAAGATAATCCACAGTATAGTAAAACAAACAATGATGAATAGATTTCGAATATGTCCGCAGACGTATAACTGTGCAGTCCATTAAAAAAAAAAAAAAACTACGGATATTGAAGGAAGGACAAGGCGTTGTTACAAAACCTGGTGTTTGTGCGTTTCGAAGATGTTCGATACAGTTTACACGATGTGCATTATAGTGCTCAAGTTCAACTATCATCAATGCCGCAACACATTCCTATACTCGTACAATTATGCCGACTCTTAATCTGGATGGAAAACTGGCTGAAAAATTCTTCATTATGCTGCGAGAAATTGGTGGTATTCTGCTCTCTACGGTTCGTTCTTGTGTGCGTGATCTTGCAAGGGCAGGAGGCAGTATTTAAGTGAAATCGAGGAAGAGTGAGAAAATGGGCGTAAAAGAACTATAACTACAGTACGAGCGCCGCTTTTGGCCAATAGCTGCTCAAACTAACTTACATATTTTTATACGTCGACCAGGAATCATAGCCCTTTTGACCAAAGTGAAAAGTGTGTGACATTGCAATTAATACCACCTGGAACCACTGGAAAAATTGTTATATTGTTATTTTCCGTGTCTTTAAAATATACTATCGCACTATCTATAGTACGCCTTAAGGGACAGCCAGTTCCACGACAAGCTCCACGACAGCATCGCATTCAGTTGCATTCCATCACATTCACTCAAGTTCTCATCACTCCATTACACCAATATGATTCTATATGCATTCTGTTGGAGCGGATAGCTAGCTGGATGTCCTTCACGGTTTATAACTGCCAAAGAGTTCACCTTTGATCTCGATGGTGCGAAACTTTGTGATCTCTGTGACGCGCCATTCACTGTGACGCGCCATTTTTCATTCTGTGTTCATCGTTGAAGTTAATGGTTGGCTCTGAATATTTCTTGAATGTCTAAATGTTCATTGTGTGAAGTGTAATACATACATCCCATAAAATGCAATGCCAGTTCACAGCTTGCACATGTGAACAGTAATGAATATAAAACTTACCTGATAAATTTTTAACTAACGATTTATCACAATTTGGTTTATTACCGTTTCCTTTCGAAAATTTTTTCATTTAGTCAGTCAGATTAGTTTTGTTTAATAGGACTGTCTGTTTCGAGCCGCAGAAGTAAGCAGCTATCGCTTCTCTTTATACGGTTTCAATATGCAATCGAGCGCGTTTGACTTACTACGAATCAAAGGAGCCGCAATCTGCTTTCCTTTCTGTTTACTGACTGTTGTGGGAACGGACTGTTCTCCATATAGTTCATCGGGTTCTAATATATAGAATTTTCGTTGTTCATTGGTGATACTCTGATTACAAGGGATAGTAATAAAGTTTTGGTTACTATAAGGAGTACTGCTGCTCTTGATATTATGACGAAGCGGTACAATAGTCCTTACGTATCGCTAGCTTCTGGAATTTTCGAAGCGCAAATTTGCTAGAAGGTATAATTAAGAGTTGAATGTGCCACGTCGTTTGGCAATAAACAAGTGTGTAAGTACATCAACTATTTCGCGGAAATTCGCACGGTATTAGTTATGAAATTTACTGTATATCGCGTTTGTTAATCAGTAAGCTATGTGGAGGAAGATGTGGACAGTAGAAGGTAATGAAAATGCTTCCATGATCAGTGTTTACCTGTTTAATAAGTGTGGAAATACAATAAATCAACGGTTTCTGCACTACGAGCGTGAAATCAGCTTAACTCCTGACACAAGAAGGGTGAGCTTAGGCACTGTTGACAATAAACTGAAGTAATATTAATTTGTACTGTTATTATATCAAACTGACATTTTCCATTTTCAACAGAACAACTTTAATATTTTAAAAGTATACGAGTCACGTGTTGGTATTAGCCGTATGCTCACGTTTATTTTATAACGGTTCTCTACGTAAAGCTCTCATAACAGAGTCCGATAGCCGGAAAAATTACTAAAGTAACCAAAGGGGGGTGGGGAGCTTCACATCTGTCGCCCAGATAGGGGCAGTAATCTTACGGTACCACCTTGAAAAAGTAAAGTTACCTAACTAATTTTTGTTATGTTGCAAGGAAATAATGGTGGCCTAGGTGCTGATTGAAATACCAGCGTCACACTACCGTAACATGCCGCTAGTGATACTGAAACACAACTTCGGAGAAAACTCATATCCCCGTGTATTGTGCGTAAATTGATGCCGCAGCCGAAGGGGGTCAGCACTGCAGCAGTCCATCCCGAGTCGGTGGAAGTTCCAAGAAGCTCCCGCCTCCACTAAACCTCCAGAAATGACTCAGTTCACCCAGTGAGTCCATAGAGGATGGTACAAAAGACGTTCAGTATGACTGGTCGTGGCTTTCCGTAGTAGTTTTGCGGAGATTAAGGCAATCCTTCCCTGGGCTGTCTTGGACAGTCGTCGTGTAGAATTCTTTCTACCTGTTTTGCCGAGAAGCTCTCAAAGCTTATGTCCCTCGGATTCTCTGTAAAGCTCTGTTCTACGTCCCATGATTCTAAATGATGAAGCGAGAAGCTATTCAGAATAACAATCAAAGTGTCAAAGTGGATGCCATTACGATGTATTTAATTTAATAACCACTGGAAACTGATAATGTTGACCCATTAATAATGATTAATTGAAAACTAACAATCTCCTGAGAGAATGGTCTTAACAGAAAACTAGGTCAGAAGGCATCCTATAAGCGACTGACGACTAACTGGGTGTACCTAATTTTTACACTCGTGATGTTTCGTACATGTTCGTACATTTTCCTTAGCTTAAAAATTATTCATTTATTTATTAACTTGATTGATTTCCGGAATTGTAATATTGTTGTAAGGAAGTAGTAATGACCTGTAGCCCTACCCTGATATTTGCGTTGGAAAAAGCGACTTTTATTAGCAAATATTTGTCGGGCAAAATTAATTGCTTCGCGTCAGAATAACTGTTTTTCCCTGCATACCTCGCTGCTGACGTAAGGGGCGTTCTCAGGTCTAGCCACAGCGCCTCACAGCGGCGTTCACTGGTAACGCCATATGGCCCACGGGCTCCTACAGCTAGCGTGGGAACTGAAATCTTAGTCCCGACTGTGTGCGTTCTGCAATACCGCTTTACTCACTGAGTGCTACATGATATCTACAAACGCGACAGAAATTTGTGAAACTGGAAACTAAAGAATTAAAATGGGGCTGGGACAGGAAGGGTACCTTACACATATCCTTCGGTAATTTATTTTCAAAATTGCGATATTATTTTAAACAAAGTTGTAATTTTGGAAACACTAGCAATGCAGACTTTTAGCTCTTAGGAAGAACCTGTGCAGTTAGGTCAGTTCGCTTTTTACGCAAGTTGTTTTATGTTAATTATTTTCATCAACATAATTTCAGTATTTCGTTTTGAAATGTTATAAACGCAAAATCTTATTGTTCGTGAGATACTGTCACATTTTTTAGATAATGAGCAGCTTCTCTTATCCTACCGATTAATTGTATTAACATAAACTTTCAATTTTACGTCCGATGTTCTCGCAAAACTAAATATCGTCACTCTTTCAAATATAAAATCATTGAACACGAATAACATATCAAATATAACATCTGAAATAGAACACAAAAGACAGTAATTGTAAATTTCAGGATACTGAATTCGCTCAGAACATCAGCAAAATATTGTCTTATTTACCATACTTTCAGAAAAATAATAAAAGCATTTCGCTCACATTTTGCAGCGGCTAACTGGCCATCGCAAAGAAATCCACTGAAGCACTTTTTCACGACTTACACTACACACACACACACACACACACACACACAGAATATAGACAAAATCCACAAACGCAAAATGCACAGTGCAGTCAGGAAATTCACGTCTCTTCGTCTTACTGCCCACCATAACACTTTTTTAAGAGGGAATTACTACTCAGACTCGTTCTTTGCGCGAAGTTGTCTCTTGTTTCAGATTGTTCATCTGATTCAGCCCTCAGTGCACTTCGGTTATGAGTTCTCCGACATTTCCCGTGTCCCCATCCATTATTACATTTAGTATGAGGACATGCAACAAAAACATATGTAATGTTGTTGCTTAATTTGTTCTGAAAGCGGTGCTGATAGACAATAAAAGCGGGTTAAAAGCTGTGAGCTGTCTGGGGAAGTTAACCTAGCATTACTGAGCAACTGTTTCACCAGGTTTCCAGTCTAGCTTACCAAATTCCCAACCAGACTAACATTAATTATAGTCTTTTAATATATATAAAAAAGAGAATTTAAATAAAAAGAAATAAATCAGTTTATATTTGGAAATTTATTTTAACATAGATCATTGAAATTTCAGCATATTAAACTTGATTCATAACTAAACTGGTGCCTTATTTAGGATTGTGAAAATGTGAGTTTGTAATCTTACGGAACACATCAAATATGGAGCCAAGATTGGGAGACTGCATACAACACTGCATTCATAAAATAACACACGAAGAAAGTTGAAACAAATGCAAGAGGAAATTAACCACAACCAACCGATTCAATTTTCACCCAAAGAAGTTACGTTCGTAGCGCAATCCTGTTCGTCATGTAATTACCACACACTGGTATACTAAATTCATACTAACTCTCTGTGAAATCTTCCCGAAAAGAATAGCTGAGGGCTACTTTGATGATTACACAACATGCTTCACGTGGTCAACTTGGTTTACACAAAGAGTGTAACTCCACAATAATTTTGATAACTAAAATAAATTAGATCGAAAAGCAATTTACAAAAGGAAAACCTCGAACTGGTTACTATCGTCTTACTATTAACCTGATGGGTCAAACATTTGTATAAGTACGTGGTACTGGTCTCACAAAGTACACCCCATGTGGGTTGAACATAAAGAAAAGTTGCTATATTGAAAAATATTGTCAAGACGAGACGTTATAATCTCACACACATTCGCATTTAAGAATGATGATCTTAGAGTTACTGATCAACACGTGGTTCCACTTTACTCACAAAGTAGTGACAAAACAACTACTGGAAGATATTCTGAACTTTACACTCGAATCACACTGCGTTGCAATTTAAGATAACATTAGATATTTTAGAGCTAAACCTGAAATAAAGGTGATTAAATTTTCAGTTAGGCTGATCTTAAGAAATCCATTGTCCTACGGACTTAGCAGAGACGCGCTTAGCCTGAGATCTTACCACTTCAGACGCTCGCCACGAACAGACTGACCTGGGCTCCTACCGAGCGTGCTTCCCAAATACAAACGGAAGTGACCAGAGAGGCAACTCCCTATACCAACATGACAGGGGACGGACAGGACCATACTAAGAATAGAAACCTCTCTGCTTTTAGAAAGCGTAGCTACCTGTTCCGACGTTGGTCCTAGTGTTCTCTAGCAGGCAGGCTTGTCTGCTACCATCCAGCATGCAACTACAACTACATTTGCTCATTATCCTCTCACACAGAAGGGAAGGGGGATGACAGTATCTTATCATATACAGTATATAAAAGAAAGCGGATGTAGGTTCCGTATGAGACTGTGTGACATGAATTACATATATGAATTACATATAAACTGTGCTTTAAAGTGTAGTAGTGTGACAGATCGTTCTTGTTTATGTGTAAAAGTAACACGTTCCACTGCTCAGTCTCCTCCCAGATAGTCAGAAACACCACAGTAAATTTAGAAGAGGAATTTATGCCGTAAATGACAACATATTTAAGAAATTAACATGAAAGGAATCCAACAGAGACCTTTCACATATATATTATAAACAAATAAACAATGGTTTGTATTTCTCATACGTCGAGTATTTTAATAATACATTTGTAATTCCGCCCAAGTGACAAATAGAAAAAAATTATAAACTGCTATTTTTATTAACTAGTGATTTGTTTTTAAATATGATTTTTTAATTAATTAGTCCATAATAAACAACTAATCCACTACACGAAACACTGCTATTTTACTATTTCCTTAAAATTATTTTCCAATTGCAATTCTTATTTCATTATATTTGTTCTTCACTTATTTATTTATCAACAACTACAAATCCCTACATGAAACAGTTGTGTTTACAATTTTTCTTCGTTCCCTTCCTTGGGGTCAATACCCTTCACCTGATCTGTTTACTAACAAACCAATTAGATGCATCCTTGATTACGTCACGACGGTGTCCATTCATTCACTCAGTCGGCCACGTTCAGCTACGCCGTCCAGAGGTCATTAGTACTGCACCGTCTGCACTGGTCCCTTAAACTGCCATAAGTCATCCCAAAATTCTTCAAACTATTGTTTCTTTTAATACTCTTACGCTCTTACTGTGCTACTATGTAGCGTCGATTTTGTGACATAACTGGGTCTTTTGAGTACATTTCATATATACGTTTTTTTACTAAAGATGTCTTCTCATCGTTAGCTCGTATTCACATTTGTCAAAGCCAGCAGGCTTCCCCTTATCTACCACGGTATCTCATATCAGCTGCGTTGTATATACCTCTTATTACTTTGGTTTAAGGACATGCCACTTCCACTGGATTTCGGCTATGTACCCTGTTCATAACCACCTGTTCTTCAGAATTCTAATACGTTTTTACCTTGTCCTTAAAACACTATGAGTTTTTCCTCATTTTTCATTGATCTTGTACATTTCATAAATACGTTCTTTTTGCAGCTTCGTAAATTAGTTTTATTCTATCATTAACTATGTATACATTACAGTCATTCTTTATCATGTCTGTACTATTTGAAAATACATTCTCGTACTTCATAATCGAATTCTTTATTGTTCCTTTCAGCATTTCGTTAATCATATTACTTTTCTTTACTTTAACTCTCATTTCACAGTTCGCTAGTTTTGTTTCACTAAAGTTCTGACTTTCATTTTTTTCTGGTGTGATTTCACCGTTACTGGATTCGTATCGCAGACATCACTTATCATCGTCACATAGCATCGCTTATCACTTCTCTGCAAGAAACGTTAATTTTTGCAAATTACGTTAACGGTCATAACGCCCTTCTTCACACTCACGATGGTGTGCCAACAGACACTTTCCCATTATAAAAATGATACACTCATCTGGTACCGACATGTCAATGATTCTTGACACCTTTTCGTTATACCTAATTTTCACTGATTCTCGTTTTTCTTCTTTAATAGAATCTACAACCTTAAGTCCTTGCACTAGTACGTTCCCTCTACATGTTATTTGCTCATACAGTCCTCCTTTTACAATGGCTATCGCAGTGATCGCTACTGATTCAGTACCACCAGCTTTAACCCTCACAATAAACTAATAATTACATGTATTCTCATCCCTTGACTCTTTCCCATTACCCGTATTTTCTTTGACATTACTATAACATAGGGGTTGCCGTGAAATATTAAACTCCCATCAAGATTCTCTCTGTCAAAATCGTCATTTCGTCTACGGGCATGAAAATGAAAGTTCTCGACGGTGTTTCCTGTGTCATAACCTTTATTTTGTTTACCGTCACAAGAACGTTATCCGCTTCGTTTCGCACCTGTTTCTTTTATGGGAAAACGATTACCACATCTTTCATTTTCATTTGTGGGTACGCTGCTTACATTATTACTATTTCCTTTCTCATTATTATTTGATTTCCACCTTCCAACCGTTATCTTTCGTCGATTTCTCTGGCAAATCAAACACTTGACACGAATTCTTCAAAATATTACCAGGTTTCTTCGTATGATTCCTGATACAGTGTACCTTTCTCGTAAGTGCGCACGGAGGCTTTCCGGCAGTCGTTCTTCCCGCGAACCATACGCGACTGGAACAGGAAAGGGAGGTAATGACAGTGGCACGTAAAGTGCCCTCCGCCACACACCGTTGGGTGGCTTGCGGAGTATAAATGTACATGTAGATGTAATAATAACCTTGTTTAATCTACCTACTTACAAATAGTAGCTCTGATTAACAACATTTCTGTCTCTCTTATTAGGGTTATTTGTATTGTGTACTTTTTTCTTAGTATCAAATTTGCGGAAAGTATTCTCATTTACTGCAATATGATTTCTCAGTTTTGAATCTAATTTTTCATCTATTCTTTCAGAAAAGATATCAAAGCCCTGGCAATATAAGCACTGACCTTCTGCTGAATGCCAGTTACATTGTCAAATATTTCTTTAGTATTAGTTTCTCTGTTAGACAAAGCTCCCTAGCTTCATCGACTCTTTTTGTTTATATTGGAGACTGACACATCACATTTTTCAACCTCCTTACTGATATTTTCATCTAAAGTTTTAATTTTCCATTGTATTTAATTTACTACTGCTGCTTCCCCAGTCATGACTATTTCTGATAAATCCTCGGTTCTAAATCTACATCTGAATCGATACTCCGCTGGCCACCGTGCAGTGCGCGGTGGAGGGTACCTTGTACCGCTGCTAGTCATTTCCTTTCCTGGTCCACTCGCAAGTAGATCGAGGCAAAAACGACTATCTGTACGCCTCCGTATGAGCCCTAATTTCTTGTATCTCATCTTCGTGGTCCTTACGCGCAATGTGTGTTGGCGGCAGTAGAATTTTTCGGCAAACAACATCAAATGTCTGTTCTGTATATTTTCTCAATAGTGTTCCTCGAAAAGAACGTCGTCTTCCCTCCAGGGATTCCCATTTGAGTTCCCGAAGCAACTACGTAACACTTCCGTGTTGTTCGAACCTGCCGGTAAGAAATCTGGCATCCTGCCTCTGTACTGACTCGACGTCCTCCCCCATTCCGACCTGGTACGGATCCCCAATACTCGAGTGGTACTCAAGAAAAGGTCGCACAAGCGTCCTGTATCACTCTCTCCTAAAATTCTCACAACAAACCGGAGTAGACTATTCGCCTATCACAGTTCTTACACGCTCGTTCCATCTCATATCTCTCTGCAACGTCGCACTTAGATACTTACACGACGTGACTGTGTCAAGCAGGACACTAGCAATACTGAATCCGGGCGTGACAGGTTTGATTCTCGTACTCATTCCGCATCAAATTACATTTTTTCACATTTAGGGCTTGCTGCCATTCATAACACCCGCCGGGAATTTTGTCTGACATATCTTGTATCTCCCTACAATCACTCAACTTCGAGACCGTACCGTACACCACTGCATCACCAGCAAACAATTTCAGATTGCTGGCCGTCCTTGTAGCCATATCGTTTATGTATGCAGAGAACATGAGCGGTTCTATCACACTTCTCTGGGGCCCTCCTGACGATACCCTTGCCTGTGATGAACACTCGCCGTCGAGGTCAACATGCTGGGTTCTATTATTTCAGAAGTCTTCGAGCCATTCACATATCTGTGAACTTATTCTATATGCTCGTACTTATCTTAACAGCGTGCAATATGTCCCCGTGTCAAATGCTTTCCGGTAATCTATAAGTATGGAGTCTGACTGTTGCCCTCCAATTATCATGTGATAAAAGGGAAGCTGAGTTTCGGACGAGCGGTGCTTTCTAAAACCACGCTGGTTCGTGGACACAACCTTCTCCGTCTCAAGAAAGTTTCTTATATTGGAACAGAGAATATGTCCAAGGATTCTGCAGCAAACATAAATTACCCTTTATATATACTGGAGCCACTTGTGCTTTTTTCCAGTTGCTTGGGACTTTGCGCTGGACGCGAGATTCATGATAAATGCAAGCTAGGTAAAAATGGCGCTAGTACTGTAGAGTACTCCTTGTAAAATCGAACTGCTCTTTGGTCCTTTAATACATTCTCTGTTTGCTCGTCTACAGTTTTAAAAGTTATTTCAATCTTCATGATGTATTTGTCTGCTTTGTAAGTGGTTATTTTGTTAGTTTCCTGAATGACTTTCATTAACTGTTGTTTAGTATCCCTCGAAGTTTCATCTTACTGTTAGTCGGTTCTAGGTTTTGCTTAGTTTCAACTAACTGCTGTTAGTTTCTTCCATTTTGTTGTTAGTTGCTTCTAGTTTACGTATCAGAGCTGCGAACATTTATTGCATAGTAAATTCTGTGCCTTTATTTCTGTTAGCTTCAATTGTTGTAGTTGTGCTCTCACTGGCAACTGCCTGAGTGTTTGACTTAGCCATGTTTTTTTACCCTTCAGCTATCTACCGACACTTCCTGCTCCTCGTTTCCTACAGTATCACTCCTTCTAATTACTGGTCCTTTCCTAGATTTTACAAGCGGAGATATATCGGGGGTTATTTGGTTCTAAACTTAGGTCACTCACCTTTATTTCTTGACTTACTCTACCGCTTCTAAGTAACATTAATGAACAATGTTAATCAGACTGAATTTAAACTTGGTACAGGTAAATCTCAGCGCTCTGTTGAGCGACGTAACACTCCTGTGTCTCGCCGTGCGTCGAACTCCGGACCTCTGCGTGCATGCCTCCAGCGCACCACTTCTCTGCCGCTGTGCTGTCCACATCTACATGGATACTCTGCAAATCACATTTAAGTGCCTGGCAGAGGGTTCATCGAACCACATTCACAATTCTCTATTATTCCAATCTCGTATATCACGCGTAGTGGAATAAACACCTATATCTTTCCATACGAGCCCTGATTTCCCTTATTTTATCGTGGTGATCGTTCCTCCCTACGTAGGTCGGAGCTACTTTTCACACCATTCAGATACATTTTCTAAATCGTTTTGCAGTATGTTTTGACCTTCTGATGACTTTATTTGTCGATAAACGACAGTGTCTCCCAAATCGTTTATATAGATAAGGAACAGCGAAGGGTCTGTAACACTACCTTGGGGAACGCCAGAAATCACTTCTGTTTTACTCGATGACTTTCCGTCAGTTACAGACAGGAAATTACAAACCCAGTCACATAACAAACAAGATATTCCACAAGCACGCAATTTCACTACGAGCCTCTTGTGTAGTACAGTGTGAAAAGCCTTCTTGAAATCCAGAAATACGGAATCGATCTGAAATCCCTTGTCAATAGCACTCAGCACTTCATGTGAATAAAGAGCTAGTTGTGTTTCACAGGAACGATGTTTTCTAAACCCATGTTGACTGTGTATCAACAGACCGTTTTCTTCGAGGTAATTCATTATGTTCGAACACAATATGTGTTCCAAAATCCAGTGTTGACGGGCCTGCCGCGCGATGCCATAGCGTTGTGTTGTCCGCCTTGCCTTGCCACGCTACGAGTCGCTATCATCCCTCTTCTCAGCCACGACGTCCTCTCGACGATCGTTCGTTAAGTTTCACTCGCGAAAGGTTCGTAATCCTCGACGCGATTTATTTATACCGACAGGCGACACACTTTCTGCATTATGCGACTCGCACGGTTCTAATGCTGCTATGCGCAAATCACAATTTTCATTCACTTTTTACAGTTATGGTTCTCTTTCCTTTTCCTTTTTTGTTGCACTTGCTGTCGAACTGCACGTCTTGTTCTTCACACATATTTGTTATAAATATTTTCTGCCGTCACAAGCTATCCAACTGCGATCCAATTTTGCACTCAAAAGATGTCTGACACAACCGCTGCAATTTATCCAGATGCGATCAGTTCATCCCTCGCAAGGCGTGCCTAGTGCAAGAACCCACAACTTGTGCTAAACCTCCAGAAATGTCTCAGTTTAGCCAGTGAGTCCGTGAAGGTTGGTACAAGAGGCGTACAGTATCAGTAGCCGTGCTTGTCATCCAAGTTTTGCGAAGATTAAGGCAATCTGTCCTTGGACTTTCTTAGAGTGTCGTCGTGTAGGATTCTTTCTACTTATTTCACCGAGAAGATCTCGAAGTTTATGTCCGTCGCAGAAGCAGTATCAACATCGTCGGCTTCTCTGTGAAGTGCAGTTCCACTTCCAGTGATTCTAATTGAAGAAGCGGGAAACTATATTATTCACAATAACGTTCAAAAGGGGTGCCATTACGACGTATTTATTTAGTAACCACTGTAAGCAGATAATATCCACACAATTAATAACGATTAACTGAAGCTAACAATTTCCTGACAGCATGGTCTTACGGCAGAACTGGATTAGAAGGCGCCCTATCGGCATCTGGCGACTATGGCGCGCAGCCTGTACCCCGTACTTAGCACTCGAAACGTTTCGTATATGTCCGTACATTTTTTCTACCTGAAACATTATTAATTTATTTACTAAGATGATCGATTTGTGGCGTTGTAAAGTTGTTGTGAGAAAGTACTTCTGACCTGTAGCTACTCCTAGTATTTGTATTCCAAAAGCTGCCCGGGGTGGCCGAGCGGTTCTAGGCGTTACAGTCTGGAACCGCGCGACCGCTACGGAATGGATGTGTGTGACGTCCTTAGGTTAGTTAGGTTTAAGTAGTTGTAAGTTCTAGGGGACTGATGACCTGAGAAGTTAAGTCCCGTAGTGCTCAGAGCCATTTGAACCATTCACACCAAGTGAAGAAGCCTGTAGAAGAGAGGCAGCGACGGGAATGTTGCAGCTGTGTCGGAACCATCCAGACGCGTTCTTTAGCCGCCTGATCACTCTGCGCGAGAGCTGGGTGAATCACTACGACTCTGAGACAGAGGAGCAAAGTAAGCAGCGCATACAGGTCACCGCCGTCCAAGAACAAACCATGATCGGGCAAGACAATTTTGAGTGTTTTTTGTTGCTAACGCATTACGTTCCCAATGGGTACACCGTCACACGAGCGTGTAAGGTGTCAGGCAAATCCAACACCTTCCATGAAAACCCTGACATGATAAGCAAATCCAGTAGTATGTCACATAGCTCCGAATAAATCGTGACATTAAATTAACCAAAGTAATACGAGTAACGAGTGAGCAAATGGAATACCACAGACTAACACAAGAATGGCTAAATGCATGTCATACCTTCCCACCGTGAGACAGACGCAGTTCCGAGGGGAGAAACGAAAACAGAAGCCGAGAGCAGAACCGTGTTAAGCTAGAAGGCCCTACGATAAGGGACGGACTGGACACCCAAGTCGCCAGCTAACCACTAGGACCACTCCAGCTGTAAGTTTTAGCGTGAGACTTTTTCGTATCTCTGTTACATCAGGACCACCCCCCAGCCCATGTTAAAAGCTAGAGCCCTCCAGAAAAACAGTATAGATCTTACGATAACACAAAAGGGCCACCCCCAGCCACAAGTTTTAGCGTGAGACTTTTTCGTGTCTCTGTTACGTTGCAAACTTTAAAAACATTGCCCCATCACGAAAAGTATAACGTTTCTCATTGGATAGACAGAATTTTTGTAGGTGGAGTTTAAGGTTAACATTGAGACCCTGATTGGTCAGATGGAAACACAGCCAGATAGTGTTTTTAAACTAACTTTGGTAAATTGTAGTAAGGAGAAGTTAGGGGAGAGTTGCTTCCGAGACGCCTAGGCGAGCGGAGCTGTGCTGTCCGCCGCCCTCTGACGAACACCGACAAGGTATTGAACGCACGTGATGCCGCATAACAGCGCATAAAGCTTCACTCAGATCTGCAGAAGTCTCATCTGTTACACCCCCTTTTTGCGTAATACTAGTGTCGATCGTCAATTAAAGCTCATGATGTTCACCTTTGCCACTTGAAGTAAAAATCTGAAACGCGATGATTTTTCTGTTATATAGTTATTGAGAAGCCACATCAGCCACTGTAATTTACGACAAGTTAGATAAGTAATTAAAGATAATTGAGGGTCACTGTAGACCATTTTGATAGTTTTCTCTTTTGTGAAACTTAATTTAAACCTAGATTATAGATGTGATATGGCATAGGTCATCTTTCGATCCATTGTAGAACTTGGAAACCCACTCAGGGAATATTCGTTCACATTTTTGTTGAACGCAGTTGGTTTTGACCATCCTGCATTAAAACATTTCCTTTTATCAATAGTGCAATTTATAAACAATGTTTTGTGAGTAGAATAAAATTTCCAGTGGTAAACTTAACTGCTTTTTCGACGTTATTTTACCAGCTAACTAAAAATAGGAAAGCCTTGAACCCCTTCCACTAAATTTAGTTAGTATTAAGATTCTTTTACAGGGAGTGTAGTGGAGCTGACGCTGAAATCATTAAGTATTTGGTTATATTATCGTTAGTCTCACTGAACTCTTCAGAATTCTACATGTCATGTCTGGTCTGGCGTCTCCTTACCAGCAACAGGTCCCAGGTTCAAACTAGTCAATTCCCTAAAAAAACACGCTCAGAGCGTCGTTGCGCAAAAGTGGTAGGGAGACCCGATATAGAACAAACAGACACCACGCAGAATGTTAGAAGCGTACTACTGTAAGTTCATCACGAGGTTGCGGCAGGCTGTCAGTACGAATCATCGCTGTAGACTGTTCAGGGGGATATTTCTGGTGCCCGACCACATACCATCTCGCAACACATTACACATGCTGCTTCTTGGTTCAAATGGCTCTGAGCACTATGGGACTCAACCTCTGAGGTCATTAGTCCCCTAGAACTTAGAACTAGTTAAACCTAACTAACCTAAGGACATCACACACATCCATGCCCGAGGCAGGATTAAAACCTGCGACCGTAGCAGTCGCGCGGTTCCGGACTGAGCGCCTAGAACCGCTAGACCACCGCGGCCGGCTGCTGCTTCTTGGCTCACCCTCCGTATTCTCTCAGTTGGCTCCCACTTGCTTCTTTCTCTTTCCTTGGATGAAGAAGTCACTGCCTAGCCAGCACCTCCAGAGGTCGGTCAGTTGATTTTCCAAGTGGTCCGTTACCAATACTGCCAAAACGCTTTCTGCAACGAAGCTCTCTGCCAAACTACCAACCACTGTCGTAAAAAATGTGTTACGTTGAAAAAGGCATATGTAGAAAGGACTAACGGGTCTTGCACACGAACGTCGGATCGCAGCGATCCATCTTATGGGGTGTCACTGCAGTCGGTCGCCCGCCGAGATCGCGCCACACACGACTTATCTGCCGAGCAGTCTCAGTCAGTACTAGAAACGTCATTGTGTGGAGACGTTCAGCTACGCAAAATGTACTGCTATGTTTGGTAGTAGTTGCAGTTTATCTCCGTATTCCCATGGGTACTTCAAAAACGTATATTTATATAACAAAGAACAGGACTGTAATTTACTGAACTTGTTGGGAAACGTTTTTTCCTGGTAACTATAGGTTACTTTAGAGAATAAATTCAGTTTTGTGGGATCCTCTAGAGATCACTGTGCCAGATCCAAATTAGCAATGCACGTTGATGTCACAGAAGCTATTGAAGTCTCGCTGCAATCTGCAACGACGGATGGGAGAGGCTGAAGGAGGTCACACCCTCTCTGTCTGCCAGCAGTGTCCTCGCACGGAGGTCAATATACAGCGCTCTGCCCCAGTTAGTGACCTCAGCTGAAAGAGTCAACATCGTAGATTAGGACCAAAGAGTTATTCTAGTAACAGGTGCAAACTTACTTTTGTAAATGTTGAACGTTGTAATTCCAGAAATCAGCCTGTTAGTGCACAAAGTGACGCCTTCATAGTCATAGTCAATTCATAGTAAATTAGCAAGGACTCTTGTGGCAAAGGATGGTATCAAGTTAAGTAAATCGTTTCATTCATTCATGTAATAAAATTAACTAAAAATTAATGGGCCAATCAGAAAACCCACATTTACGGCTAGACGACTGTACGAGTAATTTCGTCTGGTTATAACCGATTTGCCACTGACGCCAAGACCGTTGTACACATCTTTTCAGTGTGCTAATAATAATAATTTATTAGTTCTCAATTCTTTTTTCACTCATTAGACTTATAGTTTAACTGTAGTTGTTTAAACAATTTGTTTCGCAATCTCCACGTATGTAGAAATAATGTCATTAGCACCAATGCTGAATGCCATAGATCTTGTTACAAGATGTATGACTGGGAGTTGTATTATGTGAAGTCACAAGAGACTTCAGTCTCACTTAATACTTTGGCAAGTCATTTCTTCAGAAGTAAAAAAACTTTAATAATGCTTGTAATTGTTACATAAATAACACAGATTACTAAGATGGTGCCCAGTGCATCGTGATTC
The DNA here is from genome assembly GCF_023864345.2 of Schistocerca serialis cubense. Lineage (NCBI taxonomy): Eukaryota > Metazoa > Arthropoda > Insecta > Orthoptera > Acrididae > Schistocerca > Schistocerca serialis. Next base: position 486,077,665 of record NC_064646.1, on the reverse strand, counting down.
TTAATACGAATTTCTAATCAGTTCTACTGTTACAACACGAGCTCGAAAATGCTGATCGCTACAGACTCCGAGGGCCTCAGCTTCACTTCTCAGAGTGGTTCGCTCTCCGTGAATAATTGTAAATATCTTATCCGTCGTGGGCAAACCACACTGTGCATCCGTGCTTGACAATCAGGATAATAGGTCGCAACCAGGCAGCCACATAGCCACAGTTCTATTGCGATTCATCAGATCTCCTGAGATTTTCATTCTATGAGCGATCAGCGCTGATCTCTGCAATATGCACAGAGGCACTTGCGATCTATGAAGTGATCCCATGCACATGCCGATGATAGCTGCAACCGTCCAGCAACTCAATTACAGCGTGGTTATGACGAAACATTCGCTGTTTGAGGGGGATACCATGACAAACGAGTAATCTTAGTTCAATGAAACTTTGTGGAAATGCTTTTAAGGACATGCGGAAGGGAAAATACAAACCATTAAAAGAGAAACATTTTAATTTCCACATGAGAAGATAATAATTGTTAATCCGTGTCAATCTTACGTTGTAGGCTACAAACATTGCTTAGTATGACGGACATCTGCGACAACGACAATCGAGAACCATACCAGAGATTTCTCACCTGCTGCTCGGAACAAGGGTGCACCACGGAACGTTCAGCTGGCGTGACACAGCTCACTGCTTGAAGACTGCACACTGCGTAGAGAGTTCTTCGTCATGGCAGTAATAACTCCAACAGTTGTGGCTCTCTCAGGAGGAAGTCCCAAATCACCAGTTACTTCGAACATCCAAACCGTGTTCTTCAACGCTGGTGGGTAAAGAGAACTGCTCTGTATTTTTTTACGACGATAATTCGCTAAAAGCAGCGGCACTACAGCTATTATTTTGATAAAACAACTTTACGAGTGAAGCTCTGCTCACATAGTCCAGACACGACTTGATTGCCATCAATTGTAATGCACACTGATGCTAACCTACATCGCCGTACCACTTCTGGTGCCCAGCGGCAAATCATGACTACTAACTACGCAATACCTACAGCGCACAGTCTGATCATCATTCCTATGAAATTGGGTACCCGCACGGTGAATAGGTTTCCTCATACACTAGCTCAAGTAGCGGAAGTTTATTTATAGCGAGGTACTTTCAGAAATATTCCGAAATCCCGCTAATGGACTGGGATGTGGAACAGATAACAGTCCATACGTAGCACCGAACTCGCTGCTAGCGATATCCTCCACAATCTGCAGAGCAACAGAACAGGAGTACAGTTCAGGGTCAATGGCGAAAGGAGAGTGCAAAACACCATACTCAGATATCCACGGAAACGAATATAACTTATTTGTTCCTACGAAAACCTCTCCAAGTTTGCCTCGGTCACCAACCGTTTAACCAACTGCTGTGCTCGACAGCCTAGTCTGAGCATTCCGACCACTGACAGTGTGCATGATCGATACCCGCCAACACTCGCCGACCAGACGGTCACGTCGTTGAGCACTGAACACCCGCACATGGGAACGCCAACGTGCTGAAACAAATAGTTCGAACACAGAAATCGGTTCCGCTCTCAAATCAACGCCGCCACTCCAGAGTCTACAACTTCAACACGTGCCAGGGCTGTCCGGTCAACCGCCCCGAGGTGGAGAACCCCCAAACAGCTACGCGAAATTATTTAACACTCAGAGCTTTCGGCCAGTGAGACTCACTAAACACATGCAGGAAATTTCAGTGCTCTTCCCTGCTTTAACCTATTCACTGCAAAATACTGGCTGCTTCCAGTGCTTTTGAAACGTTTATTTCAAAGTAAGCACTTCAAAACACCTGCCACCTGGTAAGTGAGGTCCTTAGGCCTCCTGGCAAGCCATTTAGGACGATTACGAAACGACTTTGTGAACGTCGTCTGGGATAGCCTCTTCGACTAGTAATCAAAACGTCCTCAGTACTGGGTCAGATCCACGCCGCTGTTTGTGGTGGCGGAAGACTTGCCGCATAAGAATCCGGCAGCATTCTGTTAACGACCTTGTCAAAGAGGGTGAAGGATCGGGGCACCTTGTTGCCCTTGGGGTAGAAAGCTGCCCCTAACAGATAAAATAATCTCCGATGATCAACGGCATTAGGACGCAGAAGTTAACGTATATCGCTTCGTTAAAGAAACATGATATATCCACGGGACAAAAGGCCTGTAATGGAATTAGTGTCATGGTTTCCTCCTCATTGGTAAAACATTCTAGATGTGTCCTATTTTTGATCTCTGCGAGTGGTCTGCCAAAAGGGGGGGGGGCGACATCGGAAAAAGACTGAAAAAAAATTGCAGCGTTGTATGTCTGAATTTGAACGTGGTGGATAAGCTAGAAAATTTGGACAGGGAAATCCAGAGGCTCTGTCCAGATTTAATAGGTTCATGAAATGAAATGGAATGAAAATGAGGATTTCTGGTCAGACGAGTGTAGGGTAAAAAATCAACAGCAGCAGAAAATGGTGTAACGGGAGAAATATTCTTTATGAGTTGGAAGGCAGAGCAGGGAGTGTGTTATTGTGAACATTTAAGTAATAGATTTGTTCTCATCAACATCGAAAGCAGACGAACGTCAGAGACACTACTTCACACCAGCTTACCGGACAAAAGATTTGTCACCCTATACAAATCACTACAACCGTCATTTAATACCGCGTAATTCAGCCGCTGGACTTGATAACCGCCTGGATTCGGTAAGGAAGTGAGTCCATAAGATTGCGCACGTACATCCGATACAGTAACAGCCAATGTTGAGGATTTTATAGCGCAATTCCACCAAATTGAGGGGATGCTGATGGCGTTTTATCCGTTGTGACTTGGCAAGACAGCCAAGCCACTATGAGGTAGCCGAAAGGCACGCGTTTAAGCTCACACAGGCTGGCGTGAGGTCTGGAACAGTTAAAGGAGTTGATTCTAGTAAAAAAAGTACGTAGCTTCTGGAATACTTAACTTTAATCCATAATTGGTAAACATCGGTCTGACGGTACATGCATCATAAGATAAATAGCAAATGATAATGGTGCCTTGCTAGGTCGTAGCAAATGACGTAGCTGAAGGCTATGCTAACTATCGTCTCGGCAAATGAGAGCGTAATTTGTCAGTGAACCAGCGCTACCAAAGTCGGCTGTACAACTGGGGCGAGTGCTAGGAAGTCTCTCTAGACCTGCCGTGTGGCGGCGCTCGGTCTGCAATCACTGACAGTGGCGACACGCGGGTCCGACGTATACTAATGGACCGCAGCCGATTTAAAGGCTACCACCTAGCAAGTGTGGTGTTTGGCGGTGACACCACGGGCTTCAAGTCAGATGATTTGGGAACCCATTCGAGATGTAATAGTGTGGGGGATTGTTCACAAAAGCAGTCACATATTCTTCAAGCCCGACGAACTTTGCTGTTGTCGTCTTGAAAAATAGTGGTACCAATACATACTCATCATGCAGATGTTGACTGAATGGCAAGACTTGATTATTTAGATTGTCCTAATAAACTTGCTGATTCATGATGTCATCTACGAGAGCGGACCCAATTCATGGTAAGAAAAATACCCCCAGAACATTGAAGACACACCGCCGACTTGAACCTGATGTTGCACAGATTCATGACGTAATGCTTCATTTGGCCTTCGCTGGTCTCGATGATGTGTGTCGTCTGATTATAGGCAAAAACATGATTCGCCAGACCACACCGCCAGTCAGCTACAATCCACGTTCGATCATTTCCATTCCACTGAAGGCTCGCAGGTTTATCTGCCTGTTTGCCCGTCGATGCCGATTTTTAGGAGCGCAGTATGCTCGCTCTTGTTCGTCGTGTGCACAAGTGTATAACGAATGGTGGTGGCTGTTGGGGTTGGTCGTAACGATTTACTCATCACATCGAAAAAGCCAAGCATGTGCCACCAAATTTCGTGATGGTGTTAGTTCTCCTCTACGCACTCATCGTGCAATGCGACACAGTTTTCCAAAACATCTTAGAATTGGGGGAGATTTTAGTTGTGGTAGTCTGAGTTTTGGCTGATCAACAAGCGGCCAATCAGGATGAATATGATGTATATATTGAAAGGCGAAAACATATTTTTTTCTTTTCCAGAGAAGAAGATTGAGGTAAGACTGCAACACTGAGCACCTGATCTGTCAGAATGATTATTGTCAGCTAATTAACGCCGTTCTCTCCCTCGGAGCTGAGAGAAAGACCACCCCACTTCCCTCAGTCATGCGTTCAAAATGTTCAAATGTGTGTTAAATCTTATGGGTCATTGGGACATTGTACCCTTTTTAAATCATTGTTCACTTTGTTAAGCGTAGTATTGTTCATACCAATGCTACGTGTGAAGAGCATGCTAAGCTTGAATACATACTTCATTCCAAAATCACTACCTTGAAATAACATTATATTGGGAATAGTTCCTTTCCCATCCCACTGCTTAAAGAAGGTCTATCTTTACGCCTTACCACATTGCACCATATGGTAACCAAGTTTGAACATTGTTTGGAAAATTTAAAAATTTAATCCTAACATAGCCACTACCTGATTGGTATTTGCTGTTTTGCTTTCGAGCAATCTGCAACAATGTTGTCAAGACGCGATGTTAGTGGAAATCTTGATTAGTGACAGATAACTATTTTACTTCAGTTGCGCATTTAATGTAAAGACGTGTTCAGACCAGTTACAGTTCAGTTCAAATTAGGTTCTGTTTAGTGAAAGATTAGTATACGAGTCTGTGGGTACATAGTGTGGGTAACCTGTAAACCTTTTATAGGGTGGAAGGTAAATTTGGGACAAATTTCATACAGAAACACGAAGTGGGGAGCTTCCAAACACGAAAGTCACCTCGTCGGCATTCTGGAACTGCCCACCACTGGTTCCGAGGACGCAGGGAGAGGTCACTAACTGCAATTTCAGGACAATACTGAGAGTGCGGCAAAAACGCGACATCCGAGAGAAGCCGCTGTCACGACTGTGCTACGCACAATGAGCTACGGCGTAAGTCTGTAGCAAGCAGCGGCCGCGGACAGCTTCAGATTGACAGCCTCTCGTCAGTGCGTCGTGAGATTTCAGTAGTATGCTGCTGTGACTGTTCGCCTCATGTCCAGAAAGTCGTTCAGGATGTAGGGGACGGATGCACGACTGATTTTCACTGTTCTCATCTTTGGTTCGATTTGTGTCGCCCCGGTCTTCGGGCGCCAGGGCCTCGATTTTCTGCCGTTTCTCGGTTCTTTAAAGAGGGGCTGTTTCTCACACTGCTCTCCGGCATTATGACCTGTTTTCTGACAACGGAAGCGCCTGTGCCACATACTGAGCCGTATGATGGTGCATTGTTGCTGTGGACCTCCACCAACTCAGCACTGACTGTTGCAGCATTGTTACCCTTCAAACTCAGACAGCGTGTTACCGCACCATACAGCAGCTAATTGCTTCGTTTTGTTCTGCCGCCTCTGGTGGCGTGTTGCGGTGCAGTGACGCAAGCGTTTCAGTGTGTCCTGCAGACTCATTCCTGCAAACACACAAGAAAACTGTTGCACACCGTTATTTTTTCGGTGGTTGGTTCCTCGATTTGGGGGAGGAGGCGAAACAGAGAGGTTATCTGCCCCATGGATTAGTGAAGGATAGCGAAGGAAGTCGGCCGTTAACTTTCAAAGGAACCATCCCGACATTTGCCTGAAGCGATTTAGGGAAATCACGGGAAACCTAGATGAGAATGGCTGCACGCGGGTTTGAACCGTCGTCCTCCCGAATGTGAATCCAATGTGCTAACCACTGCTCTACTTTTTCTATGTGAGAGTTAAATGCTTATGACTGTCCAACTTACTCCAGTTAACTATGCGAGCGTGCCTTCCGTATACTCTCTAAGACAAAAAAATTAACGCACCACGAAGGAGTTGGGCTAATCGGCCTCAAATGGATGTTCTTACAGGTATCGACGTAAAATGCAAAACTGAAAACTATAGCTGCCAGTGGATGAATTTGTGACGCTAGGATAGTAAACAAACGACATGCTCATACCAGGATACAAAGTCTTTGTGAATTTCATTCCGTGTAGTTAGCTGGACAGTAACTGTGCCTGGCCAACACGAATGTGAACAGTATAAGCAGACGTCAGCTTTAGAGAGCGGAAGAGTAGTTGGCTCAAAGAAGGCAGTTGGAATAATTGGCGAATCTCTCGACACTTGAATAAGAACGATGTAACTATTCGACGATGTTGGCAGGAGTGGGTGAACCACAGCCGGTCACGGCGTCAAGGAGGAAGTGGTCGACGTAGGGAGACGGCAATACGAGAGGACCGAGCAGTCGTCAGAGAGGCACTAAAGAGCCCCGGATTCGTCATTATCACCGATCCGACGTCCACCTGGACCTTCAGTGACCGCAAGGAACAGAAAGGGGGCTGAGCTCACGGTGGCCCTATGCGCCGGCTACCATTGACTTGTGTGAATCAATAACTCTGTATACCGTGGTGACGTCCTGGAACTTCATTGACTGGAGTAGAATTGTCTTAAGCGATGAGTCGCTTTTCGAGCTGATCCCCGTTGACCAGAGAGCAGGTTTCCGGAGATGTCTCAGACAGCGGTGGAATGTCGCCTGCCATACGCCACGACAACCGGCAGTAGATGTTCTGAGGTGCCACTTCATTTCATAGCAGGACCCGTTTGGTTGTCATCCGCAGCACGCTTACAGCACACTGGTAGGTCGACCATATTCTACATCTCATTTTGTTGCCCTTTATAGCAAATCGTCTACGACTTACATTTCAGCAAGGTAATGCCCGCCCACATACGGCTAGATTTTCTACTGCTTGTCTTCGTGTTTTCCAAACCATACCTTGGCCAGCAAGGTCACCAACCAACTCGCCATTATGACCGTCTAACGCAGCATCCGAAGTCCAACTGCTTCAAAATGGTTCAAATGGCTCTGAGCACATAACTTCTGAGGTCATGAGTTCCCTAGAACTTAGAACTACTTAAACCTAACTAACCCAAGGACATCACACACATCCATGCCCGAGGCAGGATTCGAACCTCCCACCGTAGCGGTCGCGCGGTTGCAGACTGAAGCGCCTAGAAGCGCTCGGCCACACCGGCCGGCGACCAACTTCTCTATCAATCAGTGTTAAACCGGAAAACATCCTGCATAAGGGCCAGAGGTGGACCAACACGTTACTGACTTGCTCAATTTGTGAAGCTCTTTTTCTTGAATAATTTATCCAATTTTTGTGAAATGGTGAGCATTTGGTTATCTTTAAATGGACATAACATTGTAAGTAGACCGTTTAAGTTTTTATGTTGGTAACGCCACGTAGCGCTCTGTATGAAAATCACTGAGTGTGCTCTGTGCAGTGTGTGGCTGGTCTGCATTGTTGGAATATTTGCTACTGTAGTGGTGGGCAGTTGGATGTGAACAACGCATAGCGTTGCGCAGTTGGAGGTGAGCCGCCAGCAGTGGTGGATGTGGGGAGAGAGATGGCAGAATTTTGAGAGCGGACGATCTGGACGTGTGTCCATCAGAAAGAGTAAATTTGTAATATTGGGTATCATGAACTGATATATATGATGACTTCTGAACATTATTAAGGTAAATACAGTGTTTGTTCTCTACCGAAATCTTTCATTTGCTAACTATGCCTATCAGTAATTAGTGCCTTCAGTGGTTAGAATCTTTTATTTAGCTGGCAGTATTGGCGCTCGCTGTATTACAGTAGTTCGAGTAACGAAGATTTTTCGTGAGGTAAGGATTCATGATAGGTATAGGTTATTGTTAGCCAGGGCCATTCTTATGTAGGGATATTTGAAAGTCAGATTGCATTGCGCTAAAAATATTGTGTGTCTGTTTAGTGCAAATGGCTCTGGGCACTATGGGACTTAACAGCTGAGGTCATCAGACCCCTAGAACTTAGAACTACTTAAACCTAACTAACCTAAGGACATCACACACATCCATGCCCGAGGCAGGATTCGAACCTGCGACCGCAGCGGTCGCGCTATTCCAGACTGAAGCGCCTAGAGCCGCTTGGCCACACCGACCGGCCGTCAGTTTATTGATGATCAGGATAAGTAAAGAGAGAAATGTCTGAGCACGTTCAGTTTTGCTCAGCTGTTTGAAAATCAAATAACGTAAGAGGTTTATCAGCACAGTAATTCATTTATTTTTTAAAGGGGATGTTTCAACATCTACTGATTTCCTTTCATTCGGATAATTCCTTCGTGGTACGTAGTTCTTTTCCCTAAAGTGCATGTTGTAATTTCAGTGAAAATATATATGAGGCATTATTTGTGCAACGTTACTCGTAAGTAAGAAGATGGGAGGAGAAGGAAACGATACTGATAGCCGTTGATATTGTTACCTCATCTCACACAAGTGCATAGGAGGGAGTGTATATCCGTCATCAGGTGATATTTCAGGGCCGGGGAGAAGATGAGACAGTTGAGCGCAGTGTGTTGACGGGGTGAATGCACGAAGCACCCTTACTTACACGGGCTATGGCTCCGGGGCACTGTGCTGCGCGGAAGGGAAGTGAAGGGACCCTGTGGAACGCACCGCTGCGAGTGCGGTAACAAATTTCCGTCACTTATGCTCGGACACAGCTTCGATGGCGCAGCGGAGCCCCTCGACGCAGAATGGCCGAGAGCGCTGATGAAAGCGAGAAGAGAGATGGGTTCGCGCGAGGAGATGAAGGACACACATTTTCCTTTCGTCCTCTTTTTTTTTCTTTTTTTTTTTTTTGCTCGCCCCTCCGTCCTTTTTGGCGCGTCTCGGCGGAACGTGCGCGGGATGCTGGCAGAGTCCGGCCGCGTTCTGCGCCGTCCAGGTGCCGGTCGGCCCGGCCCGCCGCTAAATTACTCCATCTGCGTGCTGCGGGCGAGGGCCGACTCATTCCGCGCTTCTTCCATTACCCCGCCTTCGCGGCCGCTCTCGGCCGCCCGCTTCGCCGCCTTTTTCATCCCCTCCGTCCTCTCCGCACCCCGCACCCGCGCTGCCCTGGAAATTATTCCGCCTGCGCCGCCCCCGCCGCTGACGCGACGCCGGCCACCTCTGCCGTCTCCACCCCGCACCAGCTCCGCGGAATTGTCCAAGTCTCCCTTTTGTCTTCCAAGTTTATTCCGCAAATTTTCGAATCGGCTCCACCTCGTCCTTCGCTCGCACCTTACTCTTTCTCTCTCTCTCTCTCTCTCTCGTTCCTTCGTATTTCCTCTCTTTTTTTTTGCCAACAGTACCACAGTACGAAACTTCGCATGTTTCACTCCCCCTTTTTTTTTTAGTCTCCCGAGTAAAACCATTTTTTGCGGTCCTGTGCCAAAACGAAGTGCTGCAATATGCAGTCTGTTCGGCAGCGCTGCGTTTTGACGTCCTGTTCTCGGCTCTAAGCTTCTCCCTCTACAGCAGATGCTGTGATCAGCAGTAGATGTGTAGATAAACCCGCAACTCTGAAAAAAAATGTAATATAGGATTACCAAAATGTATAACACGCAACGCTGTATAGCACAACACGGAGAACTTTGGGAAGGGGATTACATTTCAGACAAAAGAATATATATATATATATTGAACCGTAGAGGTTTGCCGATAACATTGTGATTCTCCCGCAGACGGAAAAGGACCTGGAACATCAGTTTAATGGAATGGTTAGAGTCTTGAAAAGATACGATAAATATCGAGGATAGTACCGGGTGATCAAAAACTCAGTATAAATTTGAAAACTTAATAAACCACGGAATAATGTAGAAAGAGAGGTAAAAGTTGACACACATGCGTTTAATGACACTTCAGCAGCTCTACCTAAAAAGGAAAACTGATTTTGCTGGTTATAATATTTATAATTACAGATAATTTTATAGTTTAATTAGAAAAGAGAACATCTGTTTCTATAATGTGAACGAGATAATATTTAACACTATTTAATTTTCAAATTTATTGCTATCATTCACAGTGAGTACAGTGAATCAGTATTTAAAAAAACAGTAAATACAATATTTATGTGCTATCTTACTATCACTTAATAGAGATACTACATTATAAAAAACTTCAGACCCTAACCCAGATGTGCCTATTTTTGTCAGAGGAGATAATCGAAAAGAAGGTTGAACAGAACGAGGAAGAAAATCGTGTATTTATGAAAGCAAATGTGGAGAAGAAGGAGAAGTAAAAGAAGGAGATGAATGTGATAAGGAGGTTGATGATGATATTGATGAAGACTCAGGATGTAGGAAGAAAAAGTGTATTAATGAAAGTAGAAAGTTGAAAAGAAGCAGAAGAAAGTGAAGCAGAAGAAGAAGAAGTTGATGATGATGAATACGATAAAGATTATGGTAATTATGTTGACGAATCTTCAAAAAACGAAAATTCCCAGGCCTAACAATGACTTTACACAAAGCTATTTCTGCTACAGAGCATTACATCCAAACATACGCTTTAAATACGTCCAACTCTTTAACACCGCGTTAAATACAGTGGTAGATCATTATTGAGATATGATGACATACATTCCTCTTTTGGAGGGAATAAAAAGGCTCTTATGTTCACAACTGACATAATCCAAATCAGTTGACGAACTGATACGTTACCTTGTTAACTTCAAAAGCGGTAGGCGATAATTCACACGATATTGAAACAATATCCATTGAAGAAGAAATTAGAGAAACATTGATTATTGTTTTAAGGTAACAATGGATGTGGAAAAGAAAGATAATGACTCAGTTGCAGAATGATAAGTTACATAGGAGAACATGTTACTTCGAGGATTGCAGTGCTTAGGGAATAATGATGAATTTGCTGGGTTGCCAAATGTACCAAGACTGGGTAAGACGGTGTTAATGGGAGAAACGCGTTTCAGGGGCTCCATTTTCGCAGAAATTTTTGTTGGACAATCGTCGTTCGACGTATAACTAAAAAGGATTGACTGGAAGTAAGTATTCCTATTATATTCCTATGCTAAAAGCTTTCCAGGCCTGGGGAAGATTTATGGATGAATGGTAAACTAGCTGAAACGGCTTTTTGCAAGCTTGAGATATTGTACACGCCAAAATTTGGGAATAACATTGTTTATTCTGCTAATTCTCATGGACAAGTGCACTTTAAAATGTAGTTTAGATCAGCAGCAGTGCCCTTGTGTGACTTGGAATGTTGTAGCGAAAGTTTTTATGTATTTTGATGAATTTAATGGGAGTTCAAAGATTAAGTAGTGGTCACCACTTACATTATAATTTATTTCAGTAGTGCCAATAAGTCAGTGTGGTGGGACGCGAAATTGAAGCGTCACCCATCCACTAGTGTCAGCCCAATTTGCAGGTGAATATAAGTTTAATTTAGTGGTTTGTTTCTGTATTTTTTTTATAATCTTTGTAATTGTTGTGAACTATCTAAAGTTTTGCATTTATTTTTTATGTTTCAAGTACGGAGAGGGCGGCGCAACGAACGGAGACAGCATCTTCACTGCCGGGGCCAGAGAGAAAATTGCTGGCCACTATACGTCGCGGGTCGACAGCCAGAGAGCAACATAAGATCCTGAAACCGAGTTGTTGCGTCGTGCTTCTAAAAACTGAAAAAATAAGAATTTGTAATGTTTCTACAACAATGACGTCATAGAAAGTTTAATCATGTTGCAAATGTTCAGTCATATCTGGTCAAGGCTCAGGTTCACGTCTATATGTAGGAAGATAATAAACTAGTGGATGCTACTAAAGTTTAAATACGTGTTCCGAGAATTTATTTATGAAGAATTATGTTAATGAATTGACAAGATTATTAATTTTGACAACGTTCATCGCGAGTTTGAGTCTTGAAAGTTTATTCAATGTGGTTCTAATATTTATTAAAGCCGATAACATGCATTAATATAATTTCCGAGAAGAAACAAACGACATCTAAATTGGAAAATTTTGCGCAAACCAATAGGACTGAGTGACGTAATTCTGCGCATACGACTCAAATGATGATGTTTTAATTACAGTTTCGTTCAAGAACCATTCAGAGACAATTTTAAAAATAATTGAAATAATTTTGAAGTGTTTTGTAACTGACGTAGGTGACGAAGTCTGCACATGGTCATATGTCAATAGAAAATCATTTATACAAAACTTATGTCGTTACACTACATCAGCCACGTGTATTTTAATATGTAATACGGACACTTGAGTTCATTTTATGAACTGCCAATAACGTAGCCTCAGACTGAAATTCTAATATCCTTTTCGTATTTTAGATGTGGAGATACCATTGTAACACTTGACAAGCATCATAGAACAGTTCAGTCTGAGGACCCTTTAATTTGAAGATCCGCTGTTCATTACACCAAATGTAGCTCTAAAGTTTATTAATTTACTGTGTTATTTTTTATCTGTATGTGTTTTACAACTCTTTAGGAATAAAACTGCATTGTGGCGTTTAATTTTAGGGTACCATTTGAATTTTAGGCACCTATGTAAGTGATATATATATATATATATATATATATATATATATATATATATATATATATATATATATACATATACATATATATATGTGTGGGTGTGTGGGTGTGTGTATGTGTGGGTGGGTGTGAAAAATAATATTGTTACCCTTAATATAACATCGCAATTTTTTGTATGTTGGCGCCTTTTTGCAAAGATTTGAGATGTTCAATTAACATTATAACTCTTGGAAAGCACCATAGTATAATTTGGATGTGGAAGGTAGATAACTTGAGGATCTGTTGAACTATGAAAGCTGCCATTTATTGTAATGACAAGCAACAGGAACATAAACAACGGTCGATTTTATTTTGCATTTTGAAGTCTTCCAGGACAGTAGCTGAAGTGTAACTCATCTTCAACACATGTGTGATGTCCTTAGGTTAGTTAGGTTTAAGTAGTTCTAAGTTCTAGGGGACTGATGACCATAGATGTTAAGTCCCATAGTGCTCAGAGCCGTTTTATTCAACACTTGTTTATTTCGAATTTGTTAATTACGTTGCCTAAACGAATGTTGGCTAATAATTATTTATAAAACTGTTAATTACACTGCATAAATGGATGTTGGCTATTAATTATTTATGAGTAGTTTTATTTGCTTGCCGAGTGTGTGGAATACCTTGGTGTCCATTCCGCAGCTGTGGTAATGGTTTTGAGGAAAATATACACACCAGTTGCACTATCTCAGTAGACATTCTATGACCCCTCAAGACGCCTGACACGTAAGTTCAATAGACGTATCTCGATTCCTAAGAGTGTAACGGACTTTTTACGGTATTTATCATGGTGTTTTTATTATGATTGTTGACAAAAGTTGTCTTTCAACGCTACTTAATTTACAAACCTTACAACTATTTTAATAGAAGACAAGTTCATACTCCATTATGTTAGATTATTGCTTTTATGACGTGAGTAGCCGAACTATTTTGAACATTTATGTATTTTAGTTGCTGCTGATGCTTATCCCTAACATCTGATGAATTCTGTTCTATTTTACTGTTTGATAATATGTAGCACTAGATAATGGCATTGGGGGCACAAGCCGTTGGTTTCTTAAACAAACTGAAAAATGCAACTGGTGCAGACATTGTCTTGTAAGTGTGTTTTATACTCTTTCTCACATTCCATGGAGAATGCTACATTCCAATGATACTTCTTAATGTAACATGAAATTTACTGACGAGGCAGTAGAGTATATAACATATGTGTTATAGTGAAGTATGAAAATATAGTTGGCATTTTTAGATGACGTCATTTTACGCAATCTAGACAATGGTTAAGTATTTTTAAGTGTGTGTGTGTGTGTGTGTGTGTGTGTGTGTGTGTGTGTGTGAGTATGAGTAGATGCCCCTCTCTTTATAGAAATTTTTGGATGAATACTTTTGAATGTAGCTAAAATAAATTGAGATCATTTAGACAGTTTTGGGCACAGCGAACTGAATGCGGTGGGGCTATACTGTGATTGACTGATTCATTTTAATGACTACCATAATTCTGTACTGCGTTCGTCTGTTTCGTTTTAAGGGCCACCGCCATTCCAAGAGAATGAGTTGTGCAGTCTCTGAACGTGAATAACGTCATAGATTAGCAGGGTGTGACATATCACGTGATAATGATGTCTTCATCCATAAGTGGACGTTGCTTGTGTCGTCATAGGTAGGGCACTGACTGGCTCATGTAACCTCGCAAATGGAAACAACCTGGACGCCCCAGTGGTCCTGTGGCCCCATAGATATAGCACTTAATTGTTAGCAATCTATTTTAGGAGCTGATTGTCTGTAAGTGAAGCGTGAGCGACAAACGCTTCATACGAGGGTGGATGGAAGCTATTGCTGGAAAATATTGAAGGTTAAATACGTAGGTAGGATACTGATGAGGAGGAACTGAATCAAGTTAGGGAGAAAATAAATTTATGGTGTAACTGGACTAACAGAAGACATCAGTTAGTAGTACATATTGTGAAGCATGAAGGAGTCGTCAGTCAAGTAGTGGAGGGTAGCGTGTGGGGGTAGAAGCTGAAGAGGGAGGATGTGGCCCGACCACAGGAAGAATGAAGGTTGCAGCAGTTGCGTAGAAATGAACAGATTTGCGCGGAATAACCTAGTGCGAGAAGGTGCATCAGATCAGTTCTGAGACTGAGGCGCGCGACTGCTACGGTCGCAGGTTCGAATCCTGCTTCGGGCATGGTTGTGTATGATGTCCTTAAGTTAGTTAGGTTTAAGTAGTTCTAAGTTCTAGGGGACTGATGACCACAGATGTTAAGTCCCATAGTGCTCAGAGCCATTTGAACCATTTCTTTGAGACTGAGGACGACAACGACAACAGTTCAAAACAGTATTGTGGTGTGGTCGCCGTCACTGCGGTATCAGGTCAGTCAATATAGGCGCCGTTGCGCCTTTCTTGCATTGCACACACACGGCTCATGTAACCTCACAAATGGAAACAACCTGGACGTGCGTGTTTGCCATCTCCCCACCAGTAAATCTATCCGCACCTCTGTGTAACACCGCCGGGAAAAACAAATCGATACAGGGCCGAGCAGTACCGCATGCGAAGAATAGAGTAGGTGCTTTCGTTGTCAACAGGTATCACCGGGAGCGAATGGAACAACTTTGTTTCCACCTAAGACACACAGCTCATACTGTCGATACTTGCTTTCTCGTCTAACAAGGAGAGGTTCCCAGCGGCGGGTCGACATATACGATGATAAGGGTTAAGGTCCCAGGTGCCACACCCTGCAGCCATGCCCTTGGTGTACCCTTGTTTGCAAATAACGGACGAAAAACAGTTTTGGAATTTCGCATGATCGTGTACAATTTCGTAAAAAAGATATTTCGCAGAGTAATGTTTAAGGCATGATCCTCACGTGCGAAAGGTCGTAGGTTCGAATCTTTTCATGTACTGACTTTTGTCATTGTATTTATTCGATCATTTTTAATTGTGTTCCTTTGTCGCACCATTGTAATCACTGTATAATTTTTTCGTTTTCTTTTATTTTTCTTCCAATTGGAATCTTTGTTTATCTGATTTAAACTACAATTATATATTGACCTCGATTTAATCTCTTCCGTTTACAATATAGTGTTTCTGGCCATGTTATTGCATTCATTCTTTTTACTTCTCATTTTGTCTGGATTTCGTTTTATTTATATTCCTTCCTTTCGTTCAAATCTCCCTCGGCATTACTTTGCCCATATTGCAATAAGAATTTATGTTTTAAATGTTTTTGTGACGATTATCATAAAAAAGTACATCCTGTAAAGGAAAAAATGTGTTTGACACCAGTGTACAGTCAATATAGACAGATTATTTCGTCTCTTTCTTTTTTTCTTTCTTTTTTTAGTGATACATAGGTAGTTTCAAATGTTTGAATATAGTCAAAGATAATTAAAAAGAATTAAAACACATGCGTAAATAATCCAACTGAAAAAAGAATGGCAGGAAGAAAAAATGAGAGCGATTTAAAAAATTAATACGGTGAGCATAGTAGTGTGACAAGGTACAAAACTTAAATAAAATTTAACCCAATTACTTGAATAAAAATAATGACCAAAGTCATTTCGAGAAAGATTTAAAAATAAAAAAATTCGAAGCTCCAGATGATATTCGAACCCACAGTTTTTTGTAGCTGACGCCTTTAGTTAATCATTACGCTGGGCAAACTGTCTGTTAAATATCCCTGTTCCAAAGCTAAAAAAATGACCATAATGCAAACTTCAGAACTTTATTCGCCGATTACTCGGACATGAGGACACGCCAGGATGAATAGCTGCAGGACGTGCGACTTCGGACCTTAACCTACATCATCGTGTAGCTGTTTTTTTTTTTTTTTTTCTTTTTTTTAAAATATCGTTCCCATGACTGGCGACCTCTCCTTGTAAATATTTTACGAGGAATACACAATCAAAGGCAAATATGGGTAATGAATCACAATAAATGCATTTACTCTGTAGCAAGCCATCAGAGACCGTGGTTCCTTTATTCCAAAATACTCAGAAGGTATTCCTGAACAACATCCGAACGTTTACCAATGGAGTTCGGGTTCACCATGGACATCTTTATCTGCACTCGGAAAAGCAATGAATGTAGGGTACAAACTGCACCAATCGCAACGTCTCTATACCTCTTCCTTCGCCTACGATAACGTTTGCCTTTGAAGGAAGGAAGAAGGACGATTAGAGTTTAACGTGTCGTCGATAGCTAGGTCATTAGCGCAAGCTCACATTACGAGAGGATGGGGAAGGAAATCGGCCGTGTTCTTTCCTCAAAAGAACCATCCGTGCATTTCTCTGGAGCGATTTAGGGAAATTAGTGAAGATCTACATCAGGGATTCAGCTATGTGGCAATTTTATCATTCGAGAAGTGCCGGTATGTTACACCAACGGTATCTCATGCTGTATAAACTTCGTCTCTCCCAGTGCATGAACGAGTTGTAATTTTATGAATGATAACAGTTTGCCATACCCGCTGTTACTGGCAGCATTAGAATACACCTTGTTTAGGTTCACAGTTACTCTGCAATATCGAATATGTAGGGATTCTCATGTCCAGTTCCGAAATAGATGGCAGACATACAGTATCATAGCCCAAGGACAAACTATTAAACTACTGGGCCTTTAGTTACATGAATAAAAGCAGGATTTGCGTATCAAAACTTACTAAATACTTGGATTACTGTCATAATGTTCGTGAATTCATATAACACCGTAAGAAACGTTGGAAATTTACCTATTCTACAACAGCATTAAACACAAATTAAGTCGAATGAAAAATGGTAGGTAGATAGTAAGAGGGAACATCATATAACAAAGTATTTTACCGCATTACCACATTTTACAACTACTGACAAGACACACACACATTTCCTAAATACAGTAGCTGTGCTGCAGTACTCCGCTTGTAAGTGTAGAAGCATTTTGATCCGTGTACAATAACATCTCGCAATCACCTGATGAGAGTAACAGCTGAGCGTCCGAAAGGTACAGCACAGGTCTGTGCAGGGAACTAGGGATAGTAACTGCTGCTTCCCAATATGTTTGTCCCTTGGTGAAATTTGTCATTAAAATATATCTCTTTATCAGGCCAACAGCTCAGGTCCTGTCATAAACAATAGAAATAAGAAAAATCTTCACAAAGATTTGCTTTCACCCAGAAAGAAGACCATTATGCTGGAACACACATTCTCGACATCGACCCAGCAGCCATAAATAAAGTTCCGTTCTAGAGGAACCTATAGGATTTATTGGTGGACAACCTCTACTTTGTTTGCTGTTTGGAGGTGCACGGCTACAATGGCCTAAGAATTATAATACGCACGTCAGTCTATTGAACATTTATAAGTTTTGTTTGAAGGAGGGGGAGGGAAAGGATTACGTGGGGCTAAATTATGAAGTGGGTGGAGCCGTATGAAAGGGGATCATGACCTTTTAAATGAAAATGAATTTAAGAATTTTTTACTTATACTACATCCATGAGCACCATTTCATTTGAGACCTATGGAAGGTGCACTAACATATTTGTTGTTATATGAAAATATTTATTGGATATTCTAGCTCTCTAACATGTTCTGCATCCTGCAGAATCTAGTCACTATCGACCTGTTGCAACGAAGAATAGCCTACATCTAATTTAATCTGATCTATGTTGTAAGTGTCTTTCTAGAAACATTGTAGTAGTCTTTATTGACTTATGAATGTGAATGTCAGGAAGAGAAATGATCAACAATTCTTTATGCTTTGTGCAGGGTACATACGCCATATGAATAATTTGGATACAACCTCAACACAATAGCAGAAATAATGTCCATCATAAAACATTCAAAATCAAAAAATTCGAGTATTTATGATAAAACATCAACAAACTTAATTAAAGAGTGTCCTTGTGAACACAGTGAGTTATTAAGTTATTTTTGTTATCAGTCATTTATCACTGGAACATTTCCTGATTGGCTGAAATATGCTGGAATTAAGCCACTGTATAAGATAGGAGATAAAGAAGTAACATCCAGCTTCCTTCCAGTTACAGTTTTCTTGGAATTTCAGTTCGATGATAATACATATGAGAGAGCATGTCACATAACTGCTGAAGCACATTAACAAATTTCAGCTCGAACAGCGAATGTTGTCAGACATATGGGATATAAGAACAAAATAGGTGTCATGTTCCCCTTATTTTCATTCCATAATGTAACACTTCAACATTTTTTTGGCGTAACTCATTAAGTCAAGCGAAGTTTTCTGCGTCAAAAAGCTTATAATATGAATTATGTGTTGCATGGAATCAAGAAGATGCTATTCGGGGAACTGGGTATACTAAGTACTGCTACCATATGTTTATTCTTTAATAAATTTTGTCAAAATTAGTAAGTTTTGACAAGAAGTATGATGTGTACGGGTCGTCTGTGTAGAATGGCTTACACCTGTCGTATTAGGTTTATGTGCTCCGAGACTGATGGTGGAACTGTGACAGAGCGGACTACTTAGTCACACACAAAGATACACTTTATTGTGTTGCGACACTCAGGATGTTCAGCAATTCGTTGGATGTGCGAGTGGACAGATACAACCAAGCAGTTGGCTATCAAGGCGTGTGCTACTGAATACAGTGTCAAGTAGACTACGTCCCCCAGGGCGCCTCACTGTCAATCACTGTAGTTAACACTTGTCCCTATGCGACTCCACTTCTAGGCTGCCTCGCAGGCTGATCTCCACTGGGAACTGTAGCTACTACCAGCAACCCTGGAACTCCGTACTAGAACTGACGGACACCAACGCCGATTATGAAACTTCCATTGCTGCCTGCGGCCGCCTCTTGTCACAGCGCAGAAGTCCATCTCATTGACGGCGGCGCGGAGATTGCTGGTTGGGCCGAACTTGTGATTGGCGGAGAACTTCCAGCGCCACCGATGGCGCCAGTCGCAAACTGTCTCGGTGCGCCAGCCCCGGTTGAGTCCATTCGCGAGAGCACAACGTGATGTAAATGTTACGCAAAATCTGACTTGTGCACTATTCCGGTGAAGTTATGTTACCAAGGCAAAAAAGTGTTGTAAACCGTTTTTCTCTCTGATGACGCGTGGCTACAATAGCACAAGAATTATAATACGTACCTCAATGTATTTACACATTTTTGGCAAGTTTGTAATAACTTCTTAAACGAAAACGTGTTGAAGATTTTCTGACTTCTTCCACATCAATGAGTATCATTTCACGCAATGTATATCAGGAAAAAGCATCAAATATATCTTTTAAAAAACTATCGTGTATTTTAGTTTTAATACATGTTCTACGTCCTTGAGCATCTCCACTCTGTGGTTCTATGGAACAAAAAATACTAGTAATCTAATGTAATAAGATCAGCATTAAGCTTAACACAAAGATACTGGATGATACAGTAAGTGCAAGTTGTTACAGCAAAGGAAATTTAGGGAAAAAATTTGTGCACTCGTAAATTTTTGTTCAGTGGTAGGAGGGAGTGCGGTGAACAGCATACTGGAACTCCCGAGCTGTGGAGGAGGAGGAGATTAGTGTTTAACGTCCCGTCGACAACGAGGTCATTAGAGACGGAGCGCAAGCTCGGGTGAGGGAAGGATGGGGAAGGAAATCGGCCGTGCCCTTTCAAAGGAACCATTCCGGCATTTTCCTGAAGCGATTGAGGGAAATCACGGAAAACCTAAATCAGGATGGCCGGAGACGGGATTGAACCGTCGTCCTCCCGAATGCGAGTCCAGTGTGCTAACCACTGCGCCACCTCCGAGCTGTGGAGTTTTAGCTTAAGGGTACGGGCGTTTTCACGTCACTTTTTTCTTGAATAAGTGAGGATCTCTGCACTGTAGCGTCCTTCTAGGAAACGCAATTTCTCCCATTTTCAGTTTACAGTCGAACTTTATCTCCCCACCATTTTCTTTCCCGTTGTATTATGTGAATAGATAAAATAACTTCACTGAGGAAGTGTTCATATAGCGGAGCTCTTTACAATTTATTAAATGAGTATTTATATGCAGTTGTTAAGGGAGTTTTTATATAAAATATGTTTCTATAAACAGTGGCTGAGAAGTGATTAATTTTTAAGTGTGATGTTGTCAGTGATGTATTTAGTGCTCGTGAGGAAGGGTCTGGATAAGTAAATATGAAATGTTGCTGCTGTCTGTCTCTGTCAGCCTGTCGTAAAGCCGTGTATCTCTGTTGTAATCACTTGGCTATGAATAAACGAAAGACCAGAAAGATATTGCATTTCTCTCACCAGTAACTTTTTTCCATTCAGGAATTTTTGGTCCCTGTCAAGTAGGCTGACTGACTGGAACCACTTAGAACACATCCACAGTATATCTGCCAAGGAGAGTGTGAATATATCTGGTGGAACGGGACGCATCGTGTTCAAGTGTAGAACAGTAACCTGCTAAAATGCACTGCTTGACTAGTGTTGAAACATCTGATGTCCATAGCGTCTATGCGTCCTACTTCTGTTGCAGAGGGAGACAATTTAAGACTCTGAGCCACTTCAGATGTTGGAAAAGCTGAGGCTGGGGTGATGCATTTCATAGCACTCGTGCTGTGAAAAGTATTTCGGCTTGTGACAGTGAAGACAATGATATCGAGATTAACGAGTACATACTGAATGCATGTTACACTCGTGACAGGCTCTTCAGTGTGTAGACAGTTGACACCCTCAGCTGTTGAGACTTTTTACATAAAAGCTCACTCAACAAGTGCAAACAAGTACTTAGTTAATATTCCAGCTACAGCTGCAGTACAGGATCACTGAGAATCGGTTTCTCCTCTATCAGTGCAGAACAGTGCGCAGAGATTTACATAGATTCTGCCCATATGCGTTTCTTGCATTAGTATTGCAAGTGACTCATATGTGTCTTCCATGTAGTTAGTGTTAATGCAGCATGTAGGAAAAAAGACACCCCCAGGCATGTCTGTGTACTCTGTCGACGCTGATTCGTAAGGCGCAGTGCAGAGAGTCTGTGTAACTTTCAGAGAAATCCTGTAGCTACTCCATATGAAGTAGTGTGGCAGCCAGGGCGAGGAATCCTAGAGAAAAGATGAATGGCACTTTTTGCACCAAATTTAATGTAATTGCATTTTATACTGGGAAACGTTTCCTCCAGAAAGCGATATTTCCAAGTTTTTCAAGAAAAACATAAAAAAAGATCCTTAAAAGACAGATCACCTGTAAGGTGTCACGCAAATCCAACACCTTCCATGAAAACCCTGACATGATAGCAAATCCGGCAATATGTCACATACCTCCGAATAAATCCTGATATTAAACTAACCAAAGTAATACGATCAACGAGTGAGCAAATGGAATACCACAGACTAACACAAGAACGTCTACATGCATGTCATTCCTTCCCACCGTGAAACAGGTGCAGTTCCGAAGGGAGAAACGAGAACAGAAGCCGAGAGCAGAGCCGCGTACGCTAGAAGGCCCTACGATAAGAGCGGGACAATGGGACACCCGCATCGCCAGCCGATGGCCAAGAGGTCCATCCCCGGCCCACGTTAAAAGACAGAGTACTCCAGAAGAACAGTTTAGTTCTTACGATAACACTAAAAGGGCCACGCGAGCTGCAAGTTCTAGGGTGAGACTAAACGCGTCTCTGTTACGTAGCAAACGTTAAAAACATTGCCCCACCACGAAAAGTAGATAGATAGAATTTTTGTAGGCGGAGCTTAACACTGAGATGCTGATTGGTCAGTTGAAAACACAGCCAGATACCTTTTTCTTAAACCAACTTCGGTAAACAGTAGTGAGGATAAGTTCGAGAGAGTCGCTACCGAGACGGCGAGGTGTGTGGAGCTGCGCCACCAGCTGCCCCTGACGCTGCCTAACCACCGAGGACGTAATGAACGCACGCTATGCCGCATAAGAGTGCATAAGGCTTCACTCAGAACTGCAGAAGTCTCATCTGTTACATCCCCTTTTTACGTAATACTAGTGTCGATTGTCAATTAAACTTCGTGGTATTCACATTTGCTACTTGAATTTAAAATATAAAACGCGATGATTTTTCTGTTACATAATTATTGAGAAGCCACATCAGCCTCTGTAACTTACGACAAGTTAAATAAGTAATTAAAGATAATTGTGCGTCACTGTGTAACATTTTTGATAGTTTTCTCTTTTATGAAACTTAATTTAAACCTAGATTATAGATGTTATATGGCATAGGTCATCCTTCGATCCATTATAGAACTTGGAAACCTATTCATTGAATATTCGCTCACATTTTTGTTAAACGCAGTTGGTTTTTATCATCCGGTATTAAAATATTTCCTTTTATCAATAATACAATTTATAAACAGTGTTTTGTGAGTAGAATAAAAATTCCAATGGTAAACTGGACTGCTTTTTCGACGTTATTTTACCCGCTAACTAAAAATAGGAAAGCATAGGAATCTTAATACTAACTAAAAATAGGAAAGCACTAAATTTAGTTAGTATTAAAATTTCTTTTACAGGGAGTGCAGTGGAGCTGACGCTGAAATCATTAAGTATTTGATTATATCATCGCTTGTCTCACTGAACTCTTCTGAACTCTACATGTCATGTGTGATCTGGCGTCTCCTTACCAGCAGCAGAGCTTACACGCTCAGAGCCTCGTTGCGTGGAAGTGATAGGGAACCACGACTTAGAACAAACAGACACCACGCAGAATGTTAGACACATGCCCCCTTGCACTTACCCCAGCTGTCGGTATTTTTAGCTGCCTCGGTAAAAATATAAGCAGCCATTTGGAATTTTTCCAGTATTCAATCCTTTTCTGATCTTCTATAACTTAGCTACAATAACAATCTGATAACGTCTTTGTGACAGTTTTTTTGTATAATGCGTTCCAAAGCAAAGTATGAGACAAATCCATGGGTAGCTTCTCAACTTCTTATTAGCAATGGCAGTGATGAAAAAGCATCTGGATAAAATGGTGAACTGTAGTAAGTAAACACAGCATTATTTTCGTAACAGTTTTTTTTAACATTGTAAACTGTAACAGATGCTATATAAAGCACGTTCATTCTCCTATCTTCCTTCTTGAGAAGAGCGGCGATTACCCTCGATACAAAAATTTGAAAAGATATAATTATTAAAGTTTGGAGACGGAGCAGGCACATTATTAGTTGTGCAAAACCATAAAATAAAAAGTTGTTATGTGCAAAGTCTTACTAAAGACCAGTACGCTATAGTAAAATATGAAACAATGCGCGTACGCAACTTCTGCTGATTTCCTTGCGAAACTTCATGTGAGTATGAGAGGAAAGTGAAACCTATCTGAACCTAAGATTAATCAAGACTCAGCCATATCCTTGCGAGCCAACACTAAGTTTACTGTGCACAACTGAATTACTAATGCTGTAACCTAGCAGTGAATCTGAAGATTGAGAATTGGCATAATACTATCATTTAAAGGTTATGATAATGAACTCAAAATTTAAAAAAAACACTACAGTTTAATGTCAGTTGACAATTACATTACAGATACGTTCACTACTGTATATATTGCTAAGCAGCGCCCTCATCTGGCACAGTTACTGAACGAGGCCAGGCCGTAACAGTCCACACGTCGTCAAAGTCACCTGTGTAAGTAGCTTTCCCATCTGCATTCCGTGTCGTCACCAGGCTTGTTACCCCATTCATCTCTGCTCCGCTTGTGTACTTTCCTTACCACGTACTACTCGACCACGATATCACTGCACTTGGCCTCCTGTGGCCATTATCGGAAACAGACGTGACGTCACAGTAAATAAGTACAGTGGTGCCTGAGGGAAACACATCGCACTGCGATTGATTTCAAGAAGTTTGTGAATATACTATCCAGTGCTTCACCGTATCCTCGTGAAATATCACGATCTTAGTTCGCTATAAGGAGACTGCGGCACCCTCACAGCCAGGTCGACTGATAAACGAGCCCACAGCGTCAACTGGTGGCATTCTGTCTCGCCATGCCCGGTTTCTCATAATGTTTCGGCCTACAAGTGTCATGCAGATGTAGATATAAATAAAGGTGTAGTGCACAGTCGTCCAAAGTACGATTGAGTGGAACAAACGAGGGTGTTAAACGGAGAGTATGTTTCTGATTTGTTCATCAAAGCTTCTAACACCATAACTGATGCGCGTTGTGTAGACTCCTTCTTAAATGTTATTCTGTCATTGAGGCCTTATTTTTGACAGTACTTTGAAGAACAGAGACCTGTTCCGACTGTCACATTACATGTGACGTTCTGCCATTAACTTTCTACGAAGGACAAATACTATATGATGCGCTCACACGCCAAGTCACGGCATTCTGAGAATTACCGAAGATACTGTTCACCATTTTCTTACCAATGTTGACCAGTTAAAAAAGGCTTGCGCATCGCAGCACAAAGGAAACATAGTACGTAATCATAACCACTATCCATGTGGTAAACTATGACTGGGTATCGATCAAGAGCTGGCCTATTTGAAGTTTAGTTTAATGATGGCGAATTATCACTCGCATGTACCCCATACCGCTTTTAACACAGATTTCTCTACACAAAAACTCTGAACTAATTCATACCCAAATTCACCAGTAAAGTGCACACAGGGGCAACGCATCACACTCACCAGCACAGCGACTTGTCTCAGATTCGACAGATCCGCGCCTAGCTAATTTCTGCGTGAACTCCAAGAGAAATTTTCAGTTGGTTCAACGTCTGAAATTTGCACGAACATATCCGTCACTCGTGTCGTAAAAGAGCCAATCGCAAGGGCACCTGTAACGGGAAACCCGCATAGATCACGTCCCGACGTGCGGCCCGAGTGACGCTACAGGTCGGCTTTGAATGTTGATCTCCACTGCCGTTACCAGGCTTCTGCCGCAAAGCTAAGCCATGAAAGTCCACCTGAGATCATCCAGTTGCATACGTTTGCAATTACACACACACACACACACACACACATACACTGTACGTAGCCTCTTTGTATGTTGGCAGCGCTGTAGACTGTGTTAATATCGCTGACAGCGCTCTGCGCCCTGGCAAGAGATTCTGTGGTTGAACGGAGTAGGAGTTAGTGAGTCGATAGAGATGTGTATGAACATGTTTTTCTTAGTGAATACTGTGTTGGTAGGACACGTAAAGTGAAATGAAATTTCTTATAAGAAAACATGCAAGTAAAGGTATGTTAATGGATGTATGGTTGATAATGTTTGGGTAGTGAAATTATTGACAATTATATAAATTTTGGAACTCGATGCCACATTAATAAAGTAAAATTTTCTAAATACGTTGTTCGCTCTGCAACAAAACCTTTCGTTTGCTAACCATATGCCTCCTCGTAGTTAGAGTCTATAGCAGGGAGAATCCTTTTATTTAGCTGGCTGTTGTTGCTACTTGCTGTAATTGCTGTAGTTCGTGTTATGAAGATTTTCTGTGAGCTAAGTGACTCATGATAAAGAATGGTGTTTACACTACCGTGATGCGTGATGGAAATGAGTTTAGGCAATTAACAGAGTTCGAGGTAGCTTCATATTTCTTTAATTTCATGTTTTTTGCATTTTTATTATTGCCAGGATTTATTGCAATTCAGGGCATTTCTTTTGTGTTAATTATTGGATGCCATGTTGTCAATGTATAGCAGTCAGATTGCGTTGGGCTTGTATATTGTGGGTAATAAATGAATATGTTAAGTTTGAGTTGTCTTTGTCAGGGGAAATTCTGTTGGTCAGTGTTTAATAAAAAAAAAAAAAATTAATTAAAGGGTTAGCGTCACACACATTCATTCAATACAGCAATGGTTTATTTTAAGGAGAAACTGTTGCATGAAAATAATGTACTGAATACCAAATGTCATAAAAATGAGAATAAATATGAGACAATACACACAGAGAGAAGATACTGTCCCGAACTTACAAAGCACATAATTTAAAAACCACAATATTATATGAAAGCTAGATTGACTGCCACTTTTCGAAACGTATACACAATGCGATCAAAAGTATCCAGACACTGGGCTGAAAAAACTTACAAGGTAGTGGCGCCCTCCATCGGTAATGCTGCAATTCAATATGGTGTTGGCACACCCTTAGCCTTGATGACAGCTTCCACTCTCGCAGGCATATGTTCCATCAGGTGCTAGAAGGTTTCTTGGGGGAATGGCTGCCCATTCTTCATGGAGTGCTTCACTGAGGACAGGCATCGACGTCGGTCGGTGAGACCTGGCACGAAGTCAGCATTCCAAAACATCCCAAAGGTGTTCTATAGGATTCAGGTCAAAATTCTGTGCAGGGTAGTTCATTACAGGGACGGTATTGTCATGTAACCACTCCGCCACAGAGCGTGCATTATGAACAGGTACTCGACCGTGTTGAAAGATGCAATCGCCATCCCCGAATTGCTCTTCGATAGTGGGAAGCAAGAACGTGCTTAAAACATCAATGTACGCCTGTGCTGTGATAGGGTCGCGCAAAACAATAAGAGGTGTAAGCTCTCTCCGTGAAAAACACGACCACACCTAACACTACCACCTCCGAATTTTACTGTTGACACTACCCACGGTGGCAGATGGCTTCACCGACCATTCGACACATTGTGTACCGTGATTAGTCACTGCAAACAACGTTTTTCCACTGTTCAGTCGTCCAATGTTTACGCTCCTTACACCAAGCGAGGCGTCGTTTGGCATTTACCGCTGTGATGTGTGGCTTATGAGCAGCTCCTCGACCATGAAATCCAAGTTTTCTCACTTCCCGCCTAACTGTCATAGTACTGCCAGTGGATCCTGACGCATCCCTGTGTGATGGTCTGATTAGATGTCTGCCTATTAGACATTGCGGCCCTCTTGGGCAACTGTCTGCAGTCTACGTCAGTCAAAAGACGAGGTCGGCCTGTACGATTTTGTGCTGTACGTGTCCTTTCACGTTCCCGCTTCACATTCACATCGGAAACAGTGGACATAGGGATGTTAAGTGGGGGGGGGGGGGGGGGGGGATATCGCTTACAGACGTATGACACAAGTGACACCCAATCACCTGACCACGTTCGAAGTCCGTGACTTCCACGGAGCGCCCCATTCTACTCTGTCACGATGTCTAATGACTACTGAGGTCGCTGATATAGAGTACCTGTCAGTAGGTGGCAGCAAAATGCACCTAATATGAAAAACGTATATTTTGGGGGATGTCGGGATACTTTTGATCACATAGTGTAACTCCGGACGTACAGGAGGAGCACTTTTTAAGTGCTTTATCTGAAAACTACGTTGAGCAGTTAAACAGAGAACCGACTCGTGGCGATAACATATTAGACCTTCTGCTGACAAACAGACCCGAACTATTTGAAAAAGTTAACGCAGAACAGGGAATCAGCGATCATAAAGCGGTTACGGCATCGATGATTTCAGCCGTAAATAGGAATATTAAAAAGGGTAGGAAGATTTTTCTGTTTAGAAAAAGTGACAAAAAGCAGATTTCAGAGTACCTGTTGGCTCAACACAAAAGTTTTGTCTCAAGTACAGATAGTGTTGAGGATCAGTGGACAAAGTTCAAAACCGTCGTACATAATGCGTTAGATGAGTATGTGCCAAGAAAGATCGTAAGAGATGGAAAAGAGCCACCGTGGTACAACAACCGAGTTAGAAAACTGCTGCAGAAGCAAAGGGAACTTCACAGCAAACATAAACATAGCCAAAGCCTTGCAGACAAACAAAAATTACGCGAAGCGAAATGTAGTGTGAGGAGGGCTATGCGAGAGGCGTTCAATGAATTCGAAAGTAGAGTTCTATGTACTGACTTGGCAGAAAATCCTAAGAAATTTTGGTCTTATGTCAAAGCGGTAGGTGGGTCAAAACACAATGTCCAGACACTCTGTGACCAAAATGGTACTGAAACAGAGGATGACAGACTAAAGGCCGAAATACTAAATGTCTTTTTCCAAAGTTGTTTCACAGAGGAAGATTGCACTTTAGTTCCTTCTCTAGATTGTCGCACAGATGACAAAACGGTAGATATCGAAATAGACGACAGAGGGATAGAGAAACAATTAAAATCGCTCAAAAGAGGAAAGGCTTCTGGACCTGATGGGATACCAGTTTAATTTTACACAGAGTACGAGAAGGAACTTGCCCCCTTCTTGCAGAGGTGTACCGTGGGTCTCTAGAAGAGCGTAGCGTTCCAAAGGATTGGAAAAGGGCACAGGTCATCCCCGTTTTCAAGAAGGGACGTCGAGCAGATGTGCAGAACTATAGACCTATATCTCTAACGTCGATCAGTTGTAGAATTTTGGAACACGTATTGTGTTCGAGTATAATGACTTTTCTGGGGACAAGAAATCTACTCTGTAGGAATCAGCATGGGTTTCGAAAAAGACGGTCATGTGAAACCCAGCTCGCGCTATTCGTCCACGAGACTCAGAGGGCCATAGACACGGGTTCACAGGTAGATGCCGTGTTTCTTGACTTCCGCAAGGCGTTCGATACAGTTCCCCACAGTTGTTTAATGAACAAAGTAAGAGCATATGGACTATCAGACCAATTGTGTGATTGGATTGAGGAGTTCCTAGATAACAGGACGCAGCATGTCATTCTCAATGGAGAGAAGCCTTCCGAAGTAAGAGTGATTTCAGGTGTGCCGCAGGGGAGTGTCATAGGACCGTTGCTATTCACAATATACATAAATGACCTTGTGGATGACATCGGAAGTTCACTGAGGCTTTTTGCGAATGATGCTGTGGTGTATCGAGAGGTTGTAACAATGGAAAATTGTACTGAAATGCAGGAGGATCTGCAGCGAATTGACGCATGGTGCAGGGAATGGCAATTGAATCTCAATGTAGACAAGTGTAATGTGCTGCGAATACACAGAAAGATATATCCTTTATCATTTAGCTACAAAATAGTAGGTCAGCAACTGGAAGCAGTTAATACCATAAATTATCTGGGAGTACGCATTAGGAGTGATTTAAAATGGAATGATCATATAATGTTGATCGTCGGTAAAGCAGATGCCAGACTGAGATTCATTGGAAGAATCCTAAGGAAATGCAATCCGAAAACAAAGGAAGTAGGTTACAGTACGCTTGTTCGCCCACTGCTTGAATACTGCTCAGCAGTGTGGGATCCGTACCAGATAGTGTTGATAGAAGATATAGAGAAGATCCAAAGAGAGCAGCGCGCTTCGTTACAGGATCATTTAGTAATCGCGAAAGCGTTACGGAGATGATAGATAAACTCCAGTGGAAGACTCTGCAGGAGAGACGCTCAGTAGCTCGGTACGGGCTTTTGTCAAAGTTTCGAGAACATACCTTCACCGAAGAGTCAAGCAGTATATTGCTCCCTCCTACGTACATCTCGCGAAGAGACCATGAGGATAAAATCAGAGAGATTAGAGCCCACACAGAGGCATACCGACAATCCTTCTTTCCACGAACAATACGAGACTGGAATAGAAGGGAGAACCGATAGAGGTACTCAAGGTACCCTCCACCACACACCGTCAGGTGGCTTGCGGAGTATGGATGTAGATGTAGATGTAGATATGCACATGACTTCTCCTATAAGCTCACGAAGGTTAGCGCTCCCCACAAGACTGCCTGGACAGAGAGAGCAACAATTGTATCATCACTTCCAAGTGTACAGGCCCTGTCATCAACAGATTATGCTACTTGAATTATCTGCTGCCAGTCGTTCTTGCTACAAATCCGAACTTTCGTACCATAGTATTATTCACAGATCAAGAACGTTTCACAGTAGGTGGCGTTACGAACTATCAGAGCTAGCATATACACTGAGGTGACTGCAGTAATGGGATAGCGATCTGCACATACACAGATTGGGGGAGTAGCGAGAACACAAGCTGTGAAAGGGCATTTCATAGTCGGAACTGTGACATGTACTCAGGTGAGTCATGTCAAAAGGTGTCCGACGTGATTATGACGGAACGGCGGAAATTAATACACTCTGAACGCGGAATGGTAGTTGGAGTAAGACAAATGGGACGTTCCATTTCGGAAATCGTTAGGGAATTCAATATTCCGAGATCCAGAGTGTCAAGAGTTTGCTGATAATACCAAATTTCGTGCACTATCTCGCACCACGACTGAGAGCAGTAGCGCCTGCGTAGAACTGTCTGTGTCAACAGACAACCAACATTCCCTGAAATAACCGTAGAAATCAATATGAGATGAACGACAAACACATGCAATAGAACAGTGCGGTAAAATATGGTGTTAATGGGTTATGGCAGCAGTCGACTGATGTGAGTAACTTTGCTAAATGCTTACAGCGCCTCTCCTGGTAAGTATTGGGACAAAGCAGCTTTTGGCACACTCTGCATTGTTGCCAGATGTATCCAAGATGGCAGCTATGATGTCATCCAAGATAGTGGCGTGTAGACTTGGCAACAGCGCATGATGTCATTCAAGATGGAGGCTTAACGTCACCCGAGATGGCAGTTTTTGACAGGAAATTTGAATTTTGGTGGGAAGAAGGTCAATTGGGCTACGTCCACTAAGCTAACACCCCTCCCCTCCCCCAGAAAATGGTGGGAAGTTCAAATACCAACAGGATAATGCATCACATCTCTACCAACGTAAGAAAATCGTGGGAAGATAGGTCGCGAGGGCTACCCCCACTAACCTAAGTCATCCGACCGCCACGTCTTCCTACAAACTGGGGCAAAGTTTGAATTTTGGTGGTAAATAAAGGTCAATTTGCGTATCTCTAAATAGCTAAGAAAATGGTTCGAAAGAAAGGACACTTGGACTACCTCCACTAACCTAAGTCACCCGACCGCCACCTCCTCCTAAAGATTCGTGTGAAAAGAACTCGACCAGTGCTGGGCATAAGTCTTTATTTTTCATGCACCAGTCTTTATTTAAACAAATTCATGCAGCACAGTCATCCAGTATGTTCACCACGAGGTCCAGACTCCAATTGACCTAGTACACAGTACCACTACCAGAGGTTGCTCGCATCTGTAACATAATCCAAGAGGATGGGGTGGAAATGGCGGTAAACAGTGTGTTCACCATGAGGTGACATAGTCCAAGATGGTGGGTGGAAATTGCAGGAAACAGTCTGCTCGCCACAAGGTCTGGACTTAAACTGACCTAGTACAGAATACTGTCACTATAGAGCGCTCCCCAGCATGTGCATACTGATGCCACAGATCGTGTTCTAGAAATATGCTAGCGTTTCTAACAGAACAGACATGGTGAGGCAGTGGCATTGTACAATTAATGTAGGTTAATTCTTAGAAAGAAGAAGACCCAAACCAGCCACTATTAATACTGGTATTTGTTTAGGTAAATAAGTTTTAGACAAAATAGCACTAGGCATACCTCGCCAGGTACTGAGAAATGTTCACGATTTCAAAATATGCAGAAGAGACCTAACAAAGACAATCCTCAACATCAAATAAAATGTATCTCGAAAATCATGTGAACAGCCGTCAAATGGTGAACTTGACAGTTCGAACCCGGTAACAGCGCTATTTATCTAAATAAATAGCAGTATTAATAGCGGCTGGTTGCTGTCTTCTCCTTTGTAAGAATCTAACAGAACACATGTGACACATCACGCATCTAGCGTATGAATTACCTAAGTACTTAATTCCAGTCCAATTTTAATGATATTTGATAATTTAATGTATCACTTGGAGATTCGATGACCAAATGAGAAGTTCGAGGTTTTCCCACTAGGAGCGCAGTCATCACTCATACATGACGTAGCACCCCCACCCATAGAATGCTGCCATCCTATTGGCTACTGCATCAGTGACATGATTCGACGTCATAGAAGCTATATAAGCCAAGCCACACCCGAACTCGCCCTCAGTCTGCTTCTGTACTTCTACGAGTTTCTCAGAAGTCAATCATTGTACTTTCATCATCATCATCATGAAGCGTACCAACAGCACTAGCAGCGACAGCAACAGCAGTGGCAAGCGCCGCCGAGGAGATGAAGATTAGTTACCTAGTAAGTACTTTTTCGGTGTTCAAATATATGTTTGAGCCACAGCCCACACAATGCCGCGCCCTTTAACGGATCTGTGTCTGTGATATGTGTTTTCTGTGTTTATCAAATATCTGTTTTGGACACATTCCATAGACTACTGCGCCCTTTAACGGACTGTGTGTGTGTTCAATGTCTATATGTCATATCTGTTTTTGACCATAGTCCACAGACAGCTGTGTCCTTTAACGGATTGTGTGTATGTTCAATGTCTGTATGTCATATCTGTCTACACAGACTGCTGCATCCTTTAACGGATTGTGTGTGTTATATCTGTTGTGGACCGCAGTCTACACAGACTGCTCCATCCTTTAACGGGTTGTGAGTGTTATATCTGTTTTAGATCGCAGTTTACACAGACTGCAGTCCACTTTAAAGGACAGTATGTATATCTGTTTTGGATCACAGTCTACACAGGCTGCTGCGTACTTTAACGGATTGTGTGTGTTATATCTGTTTTGGACCACGGTGTACACAGACTTCTGCATCCTTTAATAGATTGTGTTATATCTGTTTTGGACTGCAATCTACACAGACTGCTATGCCTTTTAATAGATTGTGAGTCTCTGTTATGTGTTTTCTGTGGTCGTCAAATATCTGTTTCGGCCACATTCCACCGACTGCTGCGCCCTTTAACACATTCTATGTCTGTGTTACGTGTTTGTTTGTGAAATATCTGTTTGAGCCACAGTCCACAGACTGCTGCGCCCTATAACAGATTGTGTGTATGTATGTGTATGTGCATGCAACAGAAATTTTTGTCCATGCTGGATATTACACTCGGTCTTTTCTGTCTTTCTAGAATTCATCCACCGTATGTTAGCTGAGCTATCCCATTAACTAAAGGTCGAGAGGGCTGGCGCACAGTGCGAATATAAGTAAATTTGTAACATGTAGTTCTTAGATAAAATAATTTGACCTAGTAGATAGTGTCGGAAGTTCCATGCGGCTTTTCGCGGATGATGCTGTAGTATACAGAGAAGTTGCAGCATTAGAAAATTGTAGCGAAATGCAGGAAGATCTGCAGCGGATAGGCACTTGGTGCAGGGAGTGGCAACTGACCCTTAACATAGACAAATGTAATGTATTGCGAATACATAGAAAGATGGATCCTTTATTGTATGATTATATGATAGCGGAACAAACACTGGTAGCAGTTACTTCTGTAAAATATCTGGGAGTATGCATGCGGAACGATTTGAAGTGGAATGATCATATAAAATTAATTGTTGGTAAGGCGGGTACCAGGTTGAGATTCATTGGGAGAGTGCTTGGAAAATGTAGTCCATCAACAAAGGAGGTGGCTTACAAAACACTCGTTCGACCTATACTTGAGTATTGCTCATCAGTGTGGGATCCGTACCAGATCGGTTTGACGGAGGAGATAGAGAAGATCCAAAGAAGAGCGGCGCGTTTAGTCACAATGTTGTTTGGTAACCGTGATAGCGTTACGGAGATGTTTAATAAACTCAAATGGCAGACTCTTCAAGAGAGGCGCTCTGCATCGCGGTGTAGCTTGCTCGCCAGGTTTCGAGAGGGTGCGTTTCTGGATGAGGTATCGAATATATTGCTTCCCCCTACTTATACCTCCCGAGGAGATCACGAATGTAAAATTAGAGAGATTAGAGCGCGCACGGAGGCTTTCAGACAGTCGTTCTTCCCGCGAACCATACGCGACTGGAGCAGGAAAGGGAGGTAATGACAGTGGCACGTAAAGTGCCCTCCGCCACACACCGTTGGGTGGCTTGCGGAGTATAATTGTAGATGTAGATGTAGAATTTCGTGTAATATATATTGGTTTTCTAAATGCCTAGACTGAGCTGTCTGAGACATATTCTTTTCTGTTCCTTCTAGATGATTCTATGCATAGGGAGGGAGTCGCCGAGGGTGTCATGCAAGCAGAGCAAGGCGGGGCTGAAATCTCAGATTGGATTCATGAGATGGCGGCCACTGTGAATGAAGAAGAAGAATCCAAATGATGCAAGCGTATGGCTTTTTTAGATAAGGCATAGGATATACCTGAGTGCGTGGGAGACCTCACTGAATGTGCTGATGAGTTCCTCAAGCCATGGAGCCAGAGTGGAGAAGGTGAATGCTTTTTAACATTATCATTACAGCATATAATTGCTATTATTTAGTCTTATTATTTATTGTTTTAATTCCATTAAATTATTTATTTTATTTATGTTATAGGCATATCACACGAAGTACATTGTGTATCTAGAGTGGTGGTTGCAGGGCCGGGAATTACCCACACACCACAGAGAAACGCTGTGCCGTGTATAACGCTGATCACAGCTGCGTGAAGGGCGGCAGCAGAACCTGCCCCCACACCACCACAACACCTCTGGCACACATGGGCATCTCTGCTGGCAGAAGAAGACGAAGATGGGCATCTGTCTCCCACCTTACCAGTCAGTAATGGGACATCAGACCCCAGGAGCCATTGCTGCAGACCAGTTGTTCCCACTGACAATCACCGCCTCCACCTCCTCAGACTGTTCACTCCGCCATCAACGAAAGGTGTGTGTGTACCAAGGCACATACCCTCCCTACAGCTGACGCTCACCAGCCTCGTCATCCTAGTTGTAGTAGTAGTAGTACTAGTAATATTGATTACCTATGGCCAGCGGTAGTGCTCTCCACCATCCTATTGATAGTAAAGGACTTCAGAATAATGGTATAACGAACAAACACGAGGAAGCATTAGGCATGGACGAAGCTGTGAAAACTTTGAATAATAATAATAATGTGAATCCTCAGGTTTTGGTGGCGCAAAGACTGTTGCATTCAGTTTCGGGTGTGCAGCCGCAAGAAATCTCCTTCTTCTTCTAATATTTCGGCTATGTAACTTTCAGCCACCTTCAGAGTGAGCCGCAAGACTTAGAGCCATGGCTTGAGCAACTCATCATTACACTCACTGAGGTCTCCCACACACTCACATATATCCTCTGCCTCACCTAAAAAGGTCACCCTCGGCGACTCCCTCCCTATCCATAGAATCATCTAGAAGAAAAGGAAAGAATATGTCTCAGACAGCTCAGTCTAGACAACAATATATATTAACGAAATTATCTTATCTAAGAACTATGTTTTACAAAAGTACTTACATTCGTGCTGTGCTCCAGTCTTCTAGACCTCTAGTTGATGGGCTAGCTCAGCCAACATCTGAGGGATGAATACTAGAAAGACGGAAAAGACTGACTATAATATCCAGTGTGTAAGAAACTCCCTGTGACATGCACATACACATACATACACACAATCTGTTATAGGGCACAGCTGTCTGTGGACTGTGGCCCAAACAGATATTTGACAAATGAACACGTAACACATGTATAGAATTTGTTAAAGGTCAAAGCAGTCTATGTACTGTGGCCATAACAGATACTTGATATATACAGAAAACACATAACACAGACACAGAATTCGTTAAGGGACATGACAGTCTGTGGGATGTGCCTCAAACAAATACTTGAACACCGAAAAAGTACTTACCAGGTAATTGATCTTCATCTCCTCAGCGGCGCTTGCTGCTGCTGCTGTTGCTGGTGATGCTCGTGGAATCATGATGATGATGAAAGTACAACGATTTACCTCTGAGAAACTCGTAGAAGTACAGAAGCAGACTGGTGGCGAGTTCAGTTGTGGCTTGGCTTATACAGCTTTATGATGTCGAATCATGTCACTGATGCAGTAGCCAACAGGAGCACAGCATTCTAGAGGTGGGGGGTTCTATGTCATGAATGAATGATGACTGCGCTTCTAGTGGGAAAACCTTGAACTTCTCATTTGATCATTGAATCTCCAAATGATACATTCAGTTCTTAAATATTAAAAAAATTGTTCTGTTAGAATTGCTAGCATATTGCTATAAGATGATCTGTGTCATCAGTATGCTCATGTGAGCTAGAGGCCATTACATCAGCATTTGCAAGTCGTGGGCTACACACGTGGCATATTCCCTATTAGAATCGCATGAGAGGGATGCATTGCAGTCCGTCCCTGGTAGCTGAGTGTTTAGTCCAACAGCATGTCAAATCTACAGGCCTGAGTTATTCCCAGCTGGGTCAGAAATTTTCTCAGCTCAGGGACTGGGTTTTGTGTTGTCCTAATCATCCTCATTTCATCCCCATTGACGAACAGGTCACCAAAGTGGTGTCAAATCGAAAATGCACCAGGTGAATGGTTTACCTGACAGGAGGCCATTGTCACATGACATTTATTTTATTTAGCATCTCTCTCTCAGCAACTGACTGCAGGTACAGTGGAGGTTATGGGACTTTCACATACTTCTAACGATAATCTTGGATTATGTAATGGCAGCGCACTCTAGTGGGAGTAATGTGTACTAGGTCAATTTGAGTCCAGACCTTGTGGCAAGCAGACTGTTTCCTGCAATTTCCACCCACCATCTTGGACTATGTCACAGATGTGTGCAACCTCTGGTGGCAGTACTGTGTACTAGGTCAGTTGGAGTCCAGACCTCGTGGTGAACACACTGGATGGCTGTGCTGCATGAAATTGTTTAAATAAAGACTGGTGCATGCAAAATAGAGACTTATGTCCAGCGCTGGTAGAGTCCTTTTCCCACGAATCCTTAGGAGGAGGTAGCAGTCAGGTGACTTAAGTTAGTGGAGGTAGTCCCAGTGTCCTTTGTTTTGAACCATTTTCTTAGGTTAGTAGAGGTGTGATGCATTATCCTTTTGGTATTTGAACTTAATGTTATTTTCTGGACGAGGGGAAGGGATGGGGCTTAGGTTAGTGGAGGTAGCCCAATTGACCTTCTTCCCACCAAAATTCAAACTTCCCACCAAAAACTGCTATCATGGATGATGTCACAGCCGCCATCTTGGATGATGTCATGTGCTGTTGCCAAGTCTACACACCACTATCTTGGATGATGTAGTAGCCGCCATCTTGGATAAATATGGCAAAAATGCACAGTGTGCCAGAAATTGCTTTGTCCCAATACTCTTGTATTGTGACTATATGTGTTGATCCTACACAACTGGAAAATCGTGACCTAATCAGATGAGGTCCGATTTGAGTTTGTAAGAGCTGATGGTAGGGTACGTGAGTGGCTCAGACCCCATGAAGCCATGGACACAAGTTGTTAACGAGGCAAAGTGCAAGCTGGTGGTGGCTCGATAATGGTGTGGGCTGTGTTTACATGGGGCCTCTCGTCAAACTGACCTGATCATAGCTACCTGAAGCCCATTTTCAGCCAATCATCGATGGAATTTTTATGGAAGACAATGCGCCATGTCACCACACAACGATTGTTCGCAGTTGGTTGGAAGAACATTGTGGACAATTCCAGCGAATGATTTGGCCACCCACATCACCCGAAATGAATCCCATCGAACTTTTATGGATCATAGTCAGGAGGCCAATTTCTGCACAAGATTCTGCACTGGCAACAGTTTCGCAACTATAGACAGATATTAAGGCAGCATGGCTCAGTATTTCCGCAGTGGCTTCTGACGACTTGTCGAGTCCATGCCACGTCGAATTGCTTCACTACACTGGGAAAAGGAGGTCTGAGACGATATTACGAGGTATCCCATTACTTTTGTCACCTCAGTGTATACGGGCATGCGAAAATCCACAAGCAGTATTGTTCCATGTTGTCAGCAGGTGCGCATCTCCCTCAGTATGTGGTCAGGACACAAACTTGGTGGATGACACCATACATCAGGTCTTTGAACACGTCTTGCATCATGGTGCTCCTGCACACTTTAGCCATACGGCTCACCTGTACTTGGATTGAACTTTTCTTGTATGATGGATAGGTGGAAACAGAGCAGTTGCTTCCTTTCGGCCATCACCTGATTTGAATGTTACTGATTCCTCCGTAGACAAATTCGGTGTTGTTTTCCCCTTACCATCTGCAACAGTGGTTCGCTGCAGCTCCGGGATCTAGGAACCATCCACATTGAGGCTTTCTTCTTTCTCGTTGAAACTGTTCTTATGCTTGTGCATTTCTGTAATTTCTCTGAATAAGTGGGTGTGATAGGTCTTCTCTACAGCAACAACTTGTGTGTCGACGAATCACTGTCAAATCACCATTTGAGCCCAGAACAGGTATGATTAATACTATCGTGACGCTAGCAAGACGATTATGTGAGCCACAGCAGTCCCGACGCGGTATGTAACACCTGAAAAGCGTTCTGAGGAGTGTAGAGCCTTGTATCGCGAGAAAGAAAGGGAGAGGATGTTGTTATGAGTGAGCGGTATCCTCTTTTTACAACACAAATGCACTCGTGCATTAATACTGTTCTTTATTTACATGTACTCGAACATTTACTTAACTTGAATGGAGTCAATGTTTGTGGTACAAGCCAGTTTAGTAACAGTCTCGCTATATTCACTAATCTGGTCTCTATGTACTGTTGTAGTCTGTGATGCACGAAACCTGTTCTGTGACTAAACTGACAAACACCCAACTGGATAAGTGAGTGAGTGAATGTGTGAGACCCTCTGGTCAACTGCGGCGGCCTAAATACATGTTGAAGAGGGGGCCTTGACGGCGTGTTGCTTGTAGGTGTGTCTCTGGCCACTATCATGATAGGTGTGCTTCATCCAGCGCTTACTAATCGATCTTCATGCTTCATATTTGCTGATCGGTGTGCTGGCGCCAGCTTACGCCAGCACAAGGAGCACTGGGTACTCCACCAGTTACACAAGAAGTGTCACATATATCAGATACTCCACAAAGTGACATATCGGAAAAACAAATGTCACATACAGCCTTTCTGCCAGAATGACGGACAAAATCGACCGTATATTGCGTGAACGGGGAGCAAAGACTATTTTCAAACAGACGAAGAGCATCTCAGGTCAGCGAAGGAAAAAATATACAGGAAAGTCTGTGTTGAAATGACAAGACGATTAGTTAACACCAGAATCACTGAACACAAGCGGCATCGCAGGTTCGGGCAGATGAAGAAATCGGCCATGGCGGAGCACGTGCTGTGGGAGACCTACCAGATAGTAAAATTCGCTGACAAGGAAGTTCTTGCTGTAGGGAAGAGTTATTGTAGAGGACAAGGGTTTATTTTTAGGAAATATGGTGCGAAATTGTGATTTAGTGTGTTTCAGTGCGCGATGCACCAGCCTCACGGCAGACGGGGGACGAAGGCTGGCCGGCGCGTTATGCAGGTGACACAGTTTTGCAACGAGCGTCGGTATGTGTGTACATGTGCGGCAGCCATCAACAGCCAGAACAGAGCATTAGCAGAATTACGAAGGCAAGGGCCGCGTGTGGTGCGGTTGCGTTAGCCAACTCATTCAGAACATTCCAATAAAGACGCTGCCGCATAATCGGCGGATTCAGCAGCGGTCTGCAGTATTTAAGGGCATCAGAGGTGGGCGTCAGCAGCGGTTCAACCGACTGGGCGTTCGGTCACTGTTACGTCGTCGCCATCTGTGACGCTGTCCCTGAGGACCGGCTGGCGGATTGCATTGCCCGCTGCTGCACCGGCGACTCCCGGCGTCGTCACGAGCCGCCGCGTCTGCAGGAGGCGAGCCTGGCCGGGCCTTGTGCTGCTAGCCTCCTACCACCTGCACAGGCTCTGACCGAGCATGTCGTCGCGTTCCCCGGGCTGCGTGCATCAACATGTCTCCACCGCGACACCAGCGGTGGGGCTGAGCTACTGGAAAATGTATTGGAAGTACCAAGAATGAAGAGGAAGATTGCTAAAAACAGCCACCATCTTCTACCCAGCCATACCCTACAACCCCATGTCTCCTGCTCCGGTCATGCTATTACACTATAGAAATACAGAAACATGAAAACAGCTTCAACAAGAAAGAAGAAATCCTGCAGGTGAATGGTCCTTGGAGTCTTGTGCAGCAGCAAATGACCATCGCAGGTAGCAAGGGGAGAACCGCACTGGAAATAACCTCAGAAAAGCCCTCAGACATTAGGCCATCAGGTACGTGTAATCTGTGGCCGCGAGCTCGACTCCAGGATTCAATGGAAGGTGAAGCTTTGACTGTGCCAATCACTTTTGCTCGCGAAACGTCAGAAAAATCATCAAACAAATGTCGATCAAAGAACCCGAGACAGCAGCAGTAGGCAGTTGGCCGACGTGTTGCAACGTTTTCTGCAGTCTACGTGTGGGGAACGTATTTCTGAAATTACGCCGTCCATTCACGAAACTCTGCACATGTGGCACGCTGCAGCCGCCAGAAGGCCTGCCCCGGCGCCTTTTCCGCGCGGCCGGCCGGCAGACGCGCGGGGCACCCCCCTTTCCCCCCACCCTACACACCACGCCCGTGTGTTCCGTTGTGTTCCACCGAGCCGCGCCTCCCTCGCGCGCCCCACGCCGCCCTCGGCTCCCCCGTTCCCTGCCGTCCTGGGGCCGCCGCCACCCTCGCCGCAGCCGACCGCGGGGCGGCTCTGATTAATGACTGATAGCCGCTGATCATGCATTTAGATTGCCTCATTAATTGGCTATATCGCGGCTGGTGGCTGGCGCACGCCGCGCACTCCGGCACAGCACGCGTGCGACAGACTCTTCCAGCAAGCCGGCACACTCGCCGAGGTGCCGTCGGTGGTTTTCGCAGCCGTTCGCCGCGCCTGCGGCATTAAATAAAAATAGTCCTCCTAGTTTTTTCTTCTAGTGAGTTACGTCGAAAGACGACCGCGATGCAATCACGTCTTCCTCTACTACAGTTCATAGGGCGAAAGGAGATCCCTGAGAGCTCGCATTGTTGCTGGCAGCTTTCGATTCTCAAGTGCTAACGGCTGCAGGCGAAAACTGTAGCCGTCTACAGAGCTGTGACAACACTGAGGGATCGCCGTAGACGCGTTTACAAAATCGCATTACGTTGCTGGTTCGCCTGGTAAGCTGCCGCGGCCAGCCCACTGCAAACTGTCAGGGCTCGACTTACACAGATTCTGCTACAGGCAATTCGCAGAACCGAGTGAGGTGGCGCAGTGGTTACCACACTGGACTCGCACTCGGGAGAACGACGGTTCGATCCCGCGTCCGGCCATCCTGATTTACTTTTTCCGTGATTTCCCTAAATCGCTCCAAGCATATGCCGGGATGGTTCCTATGAAAGGGCACGACCGACTTCCTTCCCCATCCTTCGCTAATCCGATGAGGGCGATGACCTCGTTGTTTGGTCTCTTCCCTTAAACAACCCAGCCCCAAACAATTCGCATGGTGGTGACTGCACTAGAAACTTATCACAAAACTTTGAGAAACTCGCAGGTATGCACTGTGTGATGGA
Organism: Schistocerca serialis cubense; assembly: GCF_023864345.2. Taxonomy (NCBI): domain Eukaryota; kingdom Metazoa; phylum Arthropoda; class Insecta; order Orthoptera; family Acrididae; genus Schistocerca; species Schistocerca serialis. The sequence continues at coordinate 486,035,987 of NC_064646.1, read as the reverse complement.
AAGAGTGCCAGCTGCCCCTCAAGATTAAACAGTGTGTAAAGGCTTTATGTATACAGACTGAAGCGGCGAGTGAATTTTTTTACCATGACTGGGAATCGAATCCGGTTTTCCATCTTACTACCCACGGGCGTTAGCCACTAAGCAACTTTGGCACAGCATTTCACAACTGGACAGGTTACCATGGCACGCCTCTCTCCTCGATCCAATCTCTTACTGGTGCCCCAGTCTAGTTTAAATTGCTGTTTACACACGAACAGAATTGCTGAGGCTCCCCATGTTCTGGAATAACACCTCACCATCGAACGTATCCAGGAGACTCGGATTCGCTTCTTGACCTTGATACAAATTTTCACTCTTCGCTTCAGGCTATGTACACTACTGGCGATTAAAATTGCTACACGACAAAGATGACGTGCTACAGACGCGAAATTTAACAGACAGCAAGAAGATGCTGTGGTATCCAAATGATTGGCTTTTCAGAGCATTCACGCAAGGTTGGTCCCGGTGGCGACACCTACAACGTGCTCACATGAGGAAAGTTTCCAACCGATTTCTCATACACAAGCAGCAGTTGACCGGCGTTGCCCTGTGAAACGTTTTTTTGATGCCTCGTGTAAGGAGGAGAAATGCGTATCATCACGTTTCCGACTTTAATAAAGGTCGGATTATAGCCTATCACGATTGCGGTTTACCGTATCGCGACATTGCTTCTCGCGTTGCTCGAGATATAATGATTGTTGGCTCTGAGCACTACGGGAATTAACATCTGTGGCCATCAGTCCCCTAGAACTTAGAACTACTTAAGCCTAACTATCCTAAGGACATCACACACATCCATGCCCGAGGCAGGATTCGAACCTGCGACCGTAGCAGTCGCGCGGTTCCGGACTGAGCGCCTAGAACCGCTAGGCCACCGCGGCCGGCATAATGATTGTTAGCAGAATATGGCATCGGTGAGTCCAGCAGGGTAATACGGAACGCCGTGATGGATCCCAACGGCATCGTATCACTAGCAGTCGAGACGACAGGCATCTTATCCGAATGGCTGTAACGGATCGTGCAGCCACGTCTCGATCCCTGAGTCAGCAGATGGGGACGTTTGCAAGACAAGAACCATCCCCACGAACAGTTCGACGACGTTTGCAGCAGCATGGACTATCAGCTCGGAGACCATGACTTCGGTTACCCTTGACGCTGCATAACAGACAGGAGCACCTACGATGGTGTACTCAACGACGAACCTGGGAGCACGAATGGCAAAACGTCATTTTTTTCGGAAGAATCCAGGTTCTCTTTACAGCATCATGATGGTCGCATCCGTGTTTGGCGACATGGCGGTGAACGCACATTGGAAGCGTGTGTTCGTCATCGCCATACTGGCGTATAACCCGGCGTGATGGTATGGGGTGCCATTGGTTACACGTCTCGGTCACCTCTTGTTCGCATTGACGGCACTTTGAACAGTGGACGTTACATTTCAGATGTGTTACGACCCACGGCTCTACCCTTCATTCGATCCCTGCGAAACCGTATATTTCAGAAGGATAATGCACGACCGCATGTTGCAGGTCCTGTACGGGCCTTTCTGGATACAGAAAATGTTCGACTGCTGCCCTGGCCAGCACATTCTCCAGATCTCTCACCAATTGGAAACGTCTGGTCAATGGTGGCCGAGCAACTGGCTCGTCTCTATGCGCCAGTCACTACTCATGATGAACTGTGGTATCGTGTTGAAGCTGCATGGGCAGCTGTACCTGTACACGCCATCCAAGCTCTGTTTGACTCACAATGCCCAGGCCTATCAAGGCCGTTATTACGGCCAGATGTGGTTGTTCTGGGTACTGGTTTCTCATGATCCATGCACCCAAATTGCGTGAAAATGTAATCACATGTCAGTTCTAGTATAATATATTTGTCCAATGAATACCCGTTTATCGTCTGCATTTCTTATTGGTGTAGCAATTTTAATGGCCAGTGGTGTATTACTGGTTGTTCACCCACTAAACGCGGCGGAATAAGGCATGATGCTTTACATTCCTGTTCCTTTAGAACAGTGACGCCACGTCTCGGAAGAAAGTTCTCACTCAAATAATCTGTTGGTTAAAATTTCATTCTTATACGAGCTTATTTCAGTACAGGGAGAAGTCATCCACACAGATTAAGTTCGGTGTGACTACATAATTAGCACTCTGGGTATTCAACGTTATTGGAACTTTTTAAGTGGATGGGAAGCATCATGCCGACAGACCTTTCACACAGTTGGCTACAGTGCGACGGTATGAACTCAGGACAACATTGCGAGAAGAGTGGACATAGGTCCTTTCGCAAGGACTACACCGTTCGGCTGGCACTTACTAATAGACAGAGTGCCAACACGAACCGTCGCAAACACTTTACTGGAAACTGGGTTGATTCCTCGATTTGCCATGCGTCGTTTACAACCTTCACCATAGCACAGGTAACATAAGTGTAGAGCCAGAGACAACTGGAACACTGAATGGCACTACGTGGAGTTCAGTGACGGATCTCTCGTGCCCTCTGGCGGCAGTCAGATCGATGTCAACGAATCCTAGACGACCCACAGAAAAAGCAGAGGAAGTAGCGATTCTCCACACTCAGACCTGTTCGTCTCCTAGAGACGTACGGTCGAGAGGAATTCTCTACGAAAACGGTATAGATTGTCCTGATGAACACCCACAAAATGCGACATACACGGAACTGGTGCTTCTCAGTGCGACACTTTCCGCTGCCATCACTGTATTTTATGAACAAAAGTCTGTCAAGTATCTGTATTTCGATTTTCATTAGGGAGCGAAAGCTCTGTCATGATGATCTCCTCGTTTAACTTGCGGTTTTCACAACGGATTGGTGAAGTAGCCCGCACCTATAACCTTCGAGACGTTGTTCATTGCTACATGGTGAAAATTTTCTAAGCTGCTGGATGTTTATTATACACATATCCTCAAAACTGAAACTAAAGCTCCCGTCATAACGGCATAGAAATGTTCAAGTAACCTTCGTTTCACGAAGGAATTTATCTTCGCGTGTTTATGATTGTTCAAATGGCTCTGAGCACTATGGGACTTAACATCTGAGGTCATCAGTCCCCTAGAACTTAGAACTACTTAAACCTAACTAAGCTAAGGACATCACACAACACCCAGTCATCACGAGGCAGAGAAAATCCCTCACCCCGCCGGGAATCGAACCCGGAAACTTTATGATTGTTCAAATGGTTCAAATGGCTCTGAGCACTATGGGACTTAACTTCTGAGGTGATCAGTCCCCTAAGAACTACTTAAACCTAACTAACCAAAGGACATCACACACATACATTGCCCGATGGAGGATTCGAACCTGCGACCGTAGCAGTCGCGCGGTTCCAAACTGAAGCGCCTAGAAACGTTCGGCCACTCCGGCCGGCTTTATGATTGTTCTTCTTCTTTAATTAATCTTATTATGTGAAATGATGAACGTAAATTTTTTATCTGTGCAGTCAGAGTACACGTACTTCTTATGATAGTTAATTACTGTGCCCAGAGAATGTAATATTAATGTAAAAATTGGAAAAACAGAAGAGATAGAGGCCGCTGAAGGACATGTAGTTGAGACAGAAATAATGGCGCTTGTGATAAGGGCTGGTGACACGTTGCACGAGATATACGGAAAGATACAGTACAATATGCTAAAAATTAATCACCTCTGTGAAGTGCAATGTAAAGTGAGCTGACAGTCAGAGTCTGAAGGATAATTTTTCTAATTAGAATAGAAACAGGAAAGAGTGTTACAGTTTGAAAGGCCATTTATACCAATAGTGATGTGGAAAGAAGAACAACACAGTACAAGTATCGAAATTGTGAGAGTAGGCCAAATTGTGTGGTTCTCAATCAATAAACAAGTGAAAAGTGCCAATTTTATTTAAGAAAAAGTGAGTTTAGAAGCTGTACAAATGTAAACTATTGTCTATGTGAATTTAATGCCTCAATGAAAACTGTTAATGAAATTACCCGACTAACAGTGTAGGTAAACCAGACGTACCGCAGAAGTAATTTAAATGACTGCCGCCTACAGACGTGATGCGCCAGATTTAAATTGGTTATCGGTGGTCGTAAGTGTTCCCAGATCAGCCATTGTGAAAGAACTAAAATAGAATTGCCGTTAAGACCACCTCGCAGAAAACGTTGAGGGGCTGTCTGCGAAGTAAAAATATTACAAGCCGTTCATTGGAGGCGTCACTGAACGCATAGGCAAGATAGAAATGAAAAAAATATATATATTGCCATATTCTACAAACCCTCTAGAAACATACAGGAACATCTAAGATTGGCCAAGGATACTCATAAGCAGCTGCAAAAAGCATAAATTTGCAGAATACTCTGTAGTTGTGGAGACGTGTCTCTGGGTGCTACAAGACGACTGAAAGAACAGAAAGACAACTGTGAAAGTGCACGAAAACATCGATCGGAAGTTGCTGAACACGCTTTTGCAACCACGAGGCCATCAGATTCGATTTGATAAGGCTCGGGTACTGGCTGCCACGAGCGCGTACTACCGTAGACTACGTAGTGAGGCGATAAACTTTGCTAAGCACGACAGTCTGCATACACATCCGCAGGAATACTCTGCAGTTCACTTTAAGTGCCTGGCAGAGGGTTCGTCGAACCATTCACAAGTCATTTCTCTACCGTTCCACTCTCGAACAGCTCGGGGGAAAAACGAACATCTAAATGTTTCCGTGGGACCACTGATTTTTATTATTTTATTACGAGGACAACTCCATGTTTAGGTAGGTGGCAACAAAATATTTTCGCACTAGGAGGAGAAAATTGGTGCCTGAAATTTCGTGAAAAGATCGTGCCGCAACGTAAAACGCCTTTGTTTTAATGGTTGCCGCCCTAAGTGGCACACAAATCCGTGACACTTTTTCCTCTGTTTCGTAATAACTCAAAGCAAGCCGCCCTTCTTTGAAATTTCTGTATCTTAGTTTTAATCGGAAAGAAGACGGCGCGTAACTGAATGACTGAAATGTCAGGCGACAGCAGTAGCGGACGTCACGCAACTATGTGAGAACAATCAGGAAATGAGCTTTTAATGCAGCCATTAAAGAGCCTGAAGGTGTATCTGATGACGTAGACGCTACAACATTCGATGTCCTACGCAGGTGAGGACGAAACGATGGGTATGTCATAGGAATTCCTTCGACAAGAGCACAATAGCCCGTAGTATTTTAACAGCTGAAGAACTGTTATCCAGTTTACCCGAATGCTTGTAGCAGCTCGAGACTATTAATTGAGCTACAACATTCGATTGAAGATGTCCTCCGCAGGTGGGGACGAAACGATAGGTTTGTCATAGGAATTCCTTCGACAAGAGAACAACAGCCCGTAATATTTTAACAGCTGAAGAACTGTTATCCAGTTGACCCGAATGCTTGGAGCAGCTCGAGACTATTAATTAATTAGCAGCAGTTTTGAGAGTGTTTCCTCTGCGCTCAACACAATTTACTGTGTTGCTTCACGTGCATTTCCAGTGAGTTTTCTGTACACAATGAATATTATTTATTGGATTAGTGCTTGATTTAGTGTGGATGACCTTATAGAAGTTAAGTTGCTTCCTTTTAGTTTAGTATTTAGTATTTACTATTTAGTATTTAGTTTAGTATTTAGTATCAGCGTGCTCGTGTTTCGTGATTACGTAGTGTCAACTGTACAACTCATGTTTTATTAATTTTTGTAACACTTCTTAGACTAATGCATACTTCAGCATACACTAACTATTCACTGATGAGCGTAATGAGATAAAATAGATCATTGACACATTCACCATATTTCACTGTCAGTGGCTACCATCGATAATCCTTCGAGATTCAATGCCTGTTTATTTATGATTCGCAAACTTGCCTTCATGAGTAGACCAACTGCAGTGTCCTTTGTAACGTCTTCTTCGTTTCTGGGAGAGGAGCTAATAGCATGAATATGTGGATGCGCGACCACCCCAGAGACGTTAAGAATGAGCCCACATCTCAGAAGGGTGTTCACTAACCCGACCTGTTTTCACGGGAAACTGGTTCCGCTTATTGTCTGGGGGCGGTCAGGTCAGGTATAGGCCCTGTCTGATTAACACACTCATTTACCAGGTAGCTGTGACGTTATACCGTTTTAAAAAGGGCGTCACTAGTTTTGTAGCCTGCTGTGTTACTGCAGACTAAACATAGGTCCAGTACTTCACTCAGTAAATGAGACAGATGATAAAAGCACTGAATAGTACAAAGTAAAACAATACCTGGCACGTTGTGCCTATGCAGTCTACATCCGACGGACGAAAACTGATCTGGAATGAGAAATAAGAATATTGTCCATCACCAGCACAATACACGTATCTCCTCTACAACTGTAAAAAGTTATAGGTTCTTCAAACACTTGTGACTTACAATAGTCGTGCTAGTTAACTACTGGATGTATTATACTTTAATTTCCATCTTATGCATTGGATGCGCTTAAAATACGAGGGAAAACTAAAGATTTTTGAATTACAATGAAAGCCTTGTACCCTTTTCTTTGAAGCGAATTGAGTACATGAAATACCGTATGTGACTTCGGTTAATTCCCCTGAATATTACACGTTTTATACAATGATTAGTCACAAGAATTATTATTAGCGCTATGTGTCCACAGTTTACTTGAAATATTCAAGATGCTTCTATTGTGAAATGCGGAAGAAAACGGGGTACTAACGAATGTCTGAATGAATGTAGGATCGCAGTTACATCTGGTACTATCCTCTCATGAATCAGAACTGTGAGTGCGACCTGCCTTATAGGCAGATTACGTGCTATGAGGATGTGCAACGTCATGTTGGAAGTCTAACGTTTATCTACAGAGAATATGAAATATAGCAGTCACCCCGAACATAATCTCAAGAAGCCAGACGTCTCAAAGTCTCGGCAACGTTGACTTACCTTACGAGCTGTAAATGCATGCAAGGAATGCAAACATTCCTGCTGAAGGCACTCGCTTTCGCTTTCGCTAATAATTCCACTGAAGTCATGAGACATTGAAAAGTTCCTTCTAGACTCAAGTCTGAATGAAATATGAATATACGAGCACACGTACGCCTTTCAAATATTGTACAGTGTTCATAAATTACCGGGGAAGGGATACAGAACAATGATGCTGTAGATAAATTCTTAATAATTAATAAGAAATTCAATAAACAGTAACAAACAAAAAATTGGCGCTTGTCCTGTTTCTAAGTCCACGATGTATCAACAACAGAACAAAAGAAAACTCCATACACAACAAAGTCCTTTAAGCAATGTTAAGTCGGTGGGAACGCAATGAAGCCCATACAGTAACCTCACTGATGGACGGTTTAAACATTGACACTTTTCCGCTAGTAATGAACAAGATCTGTCTCTTCCAATAGCCGAAGTTAAGTCTGGACACGACTGAAAGTACCTCTATAGACCTGAAAGCGGCGCAAACAAAATAGGATGCCAAACGGCACGAGCATGCCGCGACCTCACCGTAATCGCCATCGGAAAGTATCCTCAACTCAAAACACTGCGTCGAAAATAGAGGACGGCAAGCGCTGCAAAGCAGGAAACAGCAAGTCGTCAGGTGAAAGGCGGAACTGAGAAGTGGTACGGCTGTGTGTCGTGTCCCACAAATCTGTTGTGCCAACGTCCCATTTGTCAGGTCACTATACCTCCAAAGTATCGCCTAGAGACGTACATTTCCAGCAAAAGACTGTAGTATGCTTAGCAGTCGATAACCTGGATGCAGAACGTTTCTGCTACAACTTTGCGCCACAGAAAACAATTTAAGTTTCTTTTCACCTTCATTACTCCACAGTTTTCATTGTGCAGCTACTTTCAGGTGTGTCTTATAACACCGTACACGGACTTATTTCTTTTAGGGATAAAATTGTCGTTGGTCATTCATTATTAAACCAATGTAAGTTTGGACCCTAACACAAATTTGTCCGTGTGCGGCGTTATATCACACACTTGAAAACAGCTACACAGAAGAAACTTTACGGTAGTGAAAGTGAAAATAAACAGATATCCTAATCAAAGTAATGACAATGTGGCTGCTTGTTGTTCTTCGTAAACTTATTTCAGCTGTGGATCCAGTTGCAACTAAAATCGTAGCAACGGTTGCAAAACACACAGCACATTTGTTATACTCGCTGCTGAGCCAAAACATTATGATCATCTGCTTAACCATGGATTACAACACTCGTAAAATTTACGATTGCAGTTGTCGTAGCGAGACTGAATATAGTAATCCCCAAATCTTCGAAAAATAAGCGAAAAATATACCTATTCAAAAAAGCAGATAAAAATTCAGTTCACGCCTTCCTAAGAGACAATCTCCACTCATTCCAAATTAATAATATGAGTGTAGACCAGATGTGGCTTATATTCAAAGAAATAGTATCGGCAGCAGTTGAGAGATTTATACCAAATAAATTAACAAAAGACGGAACTGACCCTCCTTGGTACACAAAGCGGGTTAGAACACTGTTGCAAAAACAACGAAACAAACATGCCAAATTTAAACAGACGCAAAATCTCCAAGATTGGCAACCTTTCACAGAAGCACGAAATTTAGCGCGGACTTCAATGCGAGATACCTATAACATTTTCCACAACGAAACTTTGTCTCGAAACCTGGCAGAAAATCCAAAGAGATTCTGGTCGTATGTGAAGTATGTTAGCGGCAAGAAACAATCAATGCCTTCTCTGCGCGATAGCAATGGAGTTACTATCGAAGACAGTGTTGCCAAAGCAGAGTTACTAAACACAGCCTTCCGAAATGCCTTCACAAGAGAAGACGAAGTAAATATTCCAGAATTCGAATCGAGAACAGCTGCCAACATGATGAACGTACAAGTAAATATCCTCGGAGTAGTGAAGCAACTTAAATCACTTAATAAAAGCAATTCTTCTGGTCCAGACTGTATACCAATTAGGTTCCTGTCGGAGTATGCTGATGCATTAGCTCCATACTTAACAATCAAATACAACTGTTCGCTCGACGAAAGATCCGTACCTAAAGACTGGAAAGTTGCGCAGGTCACACCAATATTCAACAAAGGTAGTAGGAGTAATCCACTAAATTACAGACCCATATCGTTAACGTCTGTATGCAGCAGTGTTCTGGAACATGTATTGTGTTCAAACATTGTGAATTACATCGAAGAAAATTGTCTATTGACACAAAGTCATCATGGGTTTAGAAAACATCGTTCCTGTGAAACACAACTAGCTCTTTATTCACATGAAGTGTTGAGTGCTACTGACAAGGGATTTCAGATCGATTCCGTATTTCTGGATTTCGGAAAGGCTTTTGATACTGTACCACACAAGCGGCTTGTAGTGCAATTGCGTGCTTATGGAATATCGTCTCAGTGACTGGATTTGTGATTTCCTGTCAGAGAAGTCACAGTTCATAGTAATTGACGGAAAGTCATCGAGTAAAACAGAAGTGATTTCTAGCGTTCCCCAAGGTAGTGTTACAGGCCCTTTGCTGTTCCTTATCTGTATACACGATTTTGGACACAATCTGAGCAGCCGTCTTCGGTTGTTTGCAGATGACGCTGTCCTTTATCGACTAATAAAGTCATGAGAAGATCAAAACAAACTGCAAAACGATTTATAAAAGATATCTGAATGGTGCGAAAAGTGGCAGTTGACCCTAAATAACGAAAAGTGTGAGGTCATCCACATGAGCGCTAAAAGGAACTCGTTAAACTTCGGTTACACGATAAATCAGTCTACTCTACTGTAAAAGCCGTAAATTCAACTAAATACCTAGGTATTACAATTACGAACAACTTAAATTGGAAGGAACACATAGAAAATGTTGTGGGGAAGACTAACCAAAGACTGCGTTTTATTGGCGGGACACTTAGAAAATGTAACAGACCTACTAAGTAGACTGCATACACTACGCTTGTCCGTCCTCTTTTAGAGTGCTGCTGTGCGGTGTAGGATCCTTACCAGACAGGACTGACGGAGTACATCGAAAAAGTTCAAAGAAAGGCAGCACGTTTTGTATTATCGCGAAATCTGGGAGAGAGTGTCACAGAAATGATACAGGATTTGTGCTGAAATCATTAAAAGAAAGGCATTCTCACGAAATTCCAATCACCAACTTTCTCCTCTGAATGCGAAAATGTTTTGTTGACACCGACCTACATAGGGAGGAACGATCACCACGATAAAATAAGGGAAACCAGGCCTCGTACGGAAAGATATAAGTGTTCATTCTTTCCGCGCGCTATACGAGATTGGAATAATAGAGAATTGTGAAGGTGGTTCGATGAACCCTTTGCCAGGCACTTGAATGTGATTTGCGGAGTATCCATGTAGATGTAGATGTACTATTTCGTGATTCACGACAGTCTGGTATTGTCAGTAAGGGGTGTAAAACAGGTCATTTTGTACTTATTTTGTATGCGATAAACCACTGGAGACCTTTTAATTATTGTTAACTTGTGCATAAACTGAAAATGATGGCTTCCTTTGAATAAAATATGAGGTAGTAAAATTAACAATATTTTATTAACAATGTAACTTTTCCCACCTTTAGAGTTTTAGGGCTAACAGCGTGTTGGCCAACCTAAGGAACGCAGTGTACATCCTGAAAGAAGGGAAAAAGGATTGGGAGGGGGGGGGGAGGATGAATTGTGTATGGTGAGTGCCAATAAAAAAAAATTGTTGTACTGAGTTCGTTATCGTATTATTCATAACTTCGCTATGTCCATTATTTTATAAATACAGCGAGTTACTGTACTTCACACAAGAGCAGGAACACCCTCATACTAGCTTATCGAACCTTCAGATTGTCGGAGGAACGGCCGCGGTTCTACATCAGGTCCACATTTCTGCAACGTTTCCTTCCGGCATTCCATTTTTTGACCCATTTTTTCTTTCGAGAAATATATCAGTACTTATCGTACTAATCGCCTACGACTGCCACAGGTTTCTTCCTAGTATCGTCCGTACTAACTTCCCTTCAACAACAAAAACAAGCTACAAACTATAAAAACGTATTACAATAAAATAATGTATAAAAAGCAGCCGCACTGTAACAACGTACTTTCGGTGATACACGGTCGCAGCTATCGAAATTGGTCACCCATCGCCTTTAGCCTGTCGAGCACGCACCGCAGTACCGTGTCCGCGGATAAAACACGACAATCCGCCGATTTGCGCCACACACGTGGGGACCTGGCCTTCGGGCGGAACTGCGGAACTTAGAGATTGGATGCGGATGGGAAGACTGGGCGTTACACGTTACTGGAAATGATGGAGTTGAGACAGGCGGGCCAGATCCGTTAAAAATATCCCGTGGTTCTGGGTTGTCACAGAAGTCTGCACGTGTACAGCCAGCTAACCAGATGGGCTGAATTAAACGTAATGAAATATGAGATGTCCCATTCAAACACTGTACTGAAACATTTCAGTAAGTCGGGTGGTTACAGTAAAAAGACGGTGTTCCGAGTGGAGCAGCGCTGCCTGCATACATCGCAGAACGCAGAAACATCGTGTATATTTTCATTTATCGGTGTGCTCACGGAGTGTACTGAAAAATAATAGTTCCACTTTCTGCCACCAGGCGAAAATATGGCGCTGTGAGTAGCCAGAATGTGGTGTGGATGCAGAAAATGGGGAGGAACTATCAAACATAATAACGGTGGTCCCGACACGTTTATTGGCATATGGCCACAAGTTACGACATGTGTCTCCCAACTCAGCAACATGCTGCATCCGTAACACAACATGCTCGCAGCATATCAGCTGTGATCAGAGTGTCATCGTGTGCTATTCTCCAGATCAGTAAGAATTATGGTAAATCCCTGATAGACATGATCTTCCATATATCCCCGCAACGATAAGCCACATGGGCTTAGGTCGGGGGATCTGAAAGGCCACAGATATTGAAATCGCCTACAGGTGATGCGGTCGTTACCGAAGGTTTCGAAGCAAATCTTTCACCTGGCAAGCGACAAGTGGCGTGGCCACATCGTACATGCAAATCATGATATGGGCACAGTTGACCAAGGGAGAGGCAGTTCCTGTGAATATAAGGTATTAACTGCGTGGGCGGCTATAGTTACGAAACTTAATCAACAGCTGCTATGGGAACAGGCCTCTTCCCTCTCCCTGACGTATCATCTCATTTACCTGCTTCTTCTAAGTTCTTGATGTATTCCTTAAGCCCATGTATTGACCTGGGGCCCCTTCACAGCTGTTTGTGTCCGATATTCCCGCAATGCAGCACTTCAAAAAAATGGCTCTGAGCACTATGGGACTTAACATCTGTGGTCATCAGTCCCCTAGAACTTAGAACTACTTAAACCTAACCAACCTAAGGACATCACACACATCCATGCCCGAGGCAGGATCTGAACCTGCGACCGTGGCAGTCGCGTGGTTCCGTGCAGCACTTCCATTGCTGCCATTTGAAAGGCGGTCTCTGTTGGATTCCTTTCTTGTTAATTTCTTAAATCTGTTGTCATCTACAGCATAAATTGCACTTCTAAATTTACTGTGGTGTTTCTGAGTATCTGGCAGGAGACTGAGCAGTGGAACGTGTTACTTTTACACATAAACAAGAACGATGTGTCACACTACTACACTTTAAAACACAGTTTATTTGTAATTCATGTCACACAGCCTCATATGGAACCTACATGCGCTTTCTTTTACATAGTGTATATGATAAGATACTGTCATCTCCCTTCCCTTCTGTGTGAAAGGATGAATGAGCAAATGTATTTCTAGTTGCATGCTTGATGGTAGCAGACAAGAACAGAGAACAGCTAGAGAACAGTAGGACCAACGTCGGAACAGGTAGCTACGCTTTCTAAAAGCAAAGAGTTTTCTATTCTTGGTATGGTCCTGTACGTCCCTTGTCATGTTGGTATAGGAAACTGCCTCTCTAGTCACTTCCGATTGTATCTGTGAGGCATCCTCAGTAGGGGCCCACGCCAATCGGTCCACAGCGAGTGTCTGAAGTGGTAAGATCTCCGGCTAAGCACGTCTCTGCTAAGTCCGTAGGACAATGGATTTCTTAAGTTCAGTCTATCTACAAATTTAATCACCTTTGTTTCAGGTTTAGATCCAAAATATCTTATCTTAAATTGCAACACAGTGTAATTCAGAATATCTTCCAGTAGTTGCTTTGTCACTACTTTGTGAGTAAAGTGGAACCACGTGTTAATCAGTAACTCTAACTAAGTTCATCAGTCTTAAATGCGAATGTGCGTGAGATTATAAGTCTCGTCTTGACAATATTTTGCAATATAGCAACTTTTCTTTATGTTCAAACCTCGTGGGGTTACTTTGTGAGACCAGTACCACGTGCTTATACAATTGTTCGACCCATCAGTTTAATAGCATGACGATAGCAACCAGTCTGAGGTTTTTCTTTTGTAAATTGCGTTTAGATGTAATTTATTTTAATCATCAAAATTATTGTGGAGTTACAGTCTTCGTGTAACCCAAGTTGACCACTTGAAGCATGTGGTGTAATCTTCAAAGTAGCCCTCAGCTATTCTTTTCGAGAAGATTTCACAGAAAATTAGTATGAATTTAGTATAACAGTGTGTGGTAGCTTCATGATGGACAGGATTGCGCTACGACCGTAACTTCTTTGGGTGAAAACTGAATCGGTTGGTTGTGGTTAATTTTCTCTTGCATATGTTTCAACGTTCTTCGTGTGCTATTTTATGAATGCAGTGTTGTATGCAGTCTCCCAATCTTGGGTCCGTATTTAATGTGCTCCGTAAGAATACAAACTCACATTTTCACAGTCCTAAATAAGGCACCAGTTTGGTTATGAGTCAAGTTTAATATGCTGAAATTTTAACGGAACAATGGTCAATGTTACAATAAATGTCCAAATATAAACTGATTTATTTCTCTTTATTTAGATTCAAGTTGTCGTAAGATGACTATTAAAAGATTATAATTAATGTTAGTTTGGTTGGCAATTTGGTAAACTAGACTGGATACCTGGTGAAACAGTTGCTCAGTAATGCAAGGATAACTTCCCCAGATAGCTCACAGCTTTTAACCCGCTTTTATTATCTTGAACATCAGCACAGCTTTCAGAACAACGTAACGCATCAACTTTACACGTTCTCATAAAACAACTTTACCAGCAATTCACGATCTTTATTCTCAGTATCCATCGCGTTTCGTGAGGGGAACTTAAACCTTCCCAACACTACACACACAACCGCTTCACAAAAGAAATCAACATACGAACTTTGAAGTAGGAAATATTTCACATCCTGACTGATTGGAACGCTATATTTTCACCTGGTGGCAGAAAATGCAACTATTATTTTTTTAGCGTACCTCACGAGCGCACCGACTAATGAACATACCTTGTTTGAGCGTACTGTGATGTATACAGCCCGTACTGCAGCATTTGGAACACCATCGGTTTAATTATAACAATCCAACACATATAATTCATCGTCAGCCACTTCATTCAGTCGGTCATGTTGCCTCTTTGATTCAGCGTGCTACACAGGATCTGTGCCGGTTCTCTCATTTCTGTCCATCTTGAACTTCCCATTGCCAACTGAATCCAGCTGTCTTTCTTAAGTCTGCGTCCCATCTACCTAGTTGTCTTCCTCTAGGTCTTTTCGGTTAATTGGGCTCCATTCTAGTATTTATTCTGACCGTCTGCCTTCCTTTCTTCGAGGGACGTGATCAGTACATTGATATTGCCCTTTCCATTATCTCACTAATCTCTGTTGTACGTCTGATATCTAATGCTTTGTTTCTGTCGTTCTTTGTGTAGCACAACATTGATCTTTCCATTCGTCTTTGAGGTACTATGATTTTTCTAACAATGTTCTCATTTAAGGGCAGTGCTAGAGCCATAAGTTAATACTCGTATTATATTTTCGTCAAAACGTGCTAGGTTTACCCCAGCAGACATCTTAGACTTGAAAACTGAAGAGTAAGGTGTGTTAATCAAGCCTGCCAGCCCAATTTACCATGTCTAAATGTTTCTGATTGGTTTCATTTCGTATTTATAATCTCATCCATACAGACATATCCTGTGACACTTTGCAGTTGTGTACATCCAGCATACAAATTTCCCTCCCACGTTCATTCATTCATCATGATCTTCGTTTCGTCGTAATTCATTCTCAAAACAACTTCAGATCAGACTAACAGAAGTTCGCTAACTAATATTTGAAATTCCTTTATACGGTTTGCAAATTGGTTATTTGATCTCTTCCCCCAAAATTTTCGAAGCTTTTGAATCCAGTTCCACTTAGACATTTTTCCTAGATCTGACAAAAATAGTAGAAATAACGAAGCTTGTCTCCATTTTGCTATCGATGCGTCGGTACTCGCGTTATACAGACCTCTTGATAAGTATGGAGGTGTGATTACACATGTCAATCACATCGCGATTACGGGCAGCATGGGGTTCACGCCTGAGCCTCAGGACGTGCGCTGAGCGCATGTCGGGTGTTTCAAGCGTCAACTTCGCGTCTCAATATCTCGGGATGTAATGGGAATATTGCGACGCAATCAACGCCATTGTGTATGTGCTTTGTCATGCTATGGATTGCTGAAGAAAAAATACAGGAGGTCCATTTAAAAAAACATAAGTTTGTGTTAAAAAACACATATGCTTTCGTTTTAGAATGTTCCCAAATATGTACATTCATGGGCCCCAGCTCTACATTGATACCAGTGAAAGTCGTTTTCCAGTAGCTGTTATTGTTCCAGAGATATTTTGGGTGGACAAGATAGCTGGGACACCCTGTATGTCAGTTGCAATGTCTTTTTCTTACCTAGCTGATGCATCATGATGTTGACTGAAGGCACATTTGTAACTATAAGAGATAGTGACAGTTAATAGCAACAGTATAAAATATATTTTAGAGTACTGCAGAGATATTGCTACTGGAATACATTCTCAATATTTGCATACTTTCTATTTTAAAAGTACTGAATTGAATTTGGTGAAGAAATGTGGATTCTTGAAATCTGTAATTTCGTTTAGGATATTTATTTTCCGCCTTTGGCCATCTATGTACGTTTCCATTGTCTCCAAGAGTCGATTTTCCACTATTCTCTAAACTGTGCAGCACTTGAAGACCGTTATCCATTGACGCACTGAGTCTTGTTTCGGCTAAATGCTTCGCTATAGCTGATTCGTTACCTTCATCAAGTCTGAAACAGCCAATGAGTTCCTTGAAATATAATTTTAAAAAATTTCTGCCAGTTGTACCTCAAAACCAGCGAGTCTCATGCCGTAGGGGTTGGGGGGGGGGGGGGGGGGGGCGGGGGGGACGCACCTCCATTCTCTTTGGGAGGAATGATAACACTAACTGTGGGGCGTCAGTTTATCGAAAAGGAAAAACGATATGGATCAAAATTTATCAATTTACTGAAAGAAAAGCCAATCGAAATATATTCTCAATTACAAATTAAAATCCGCATTTACACTGATATAGTACGCTTATAAATATAATTGTATCAGTGCTGTACAATGCATTTAATAACTAACTATTCTGTACTAAATTAAAAACAAGTTTTGTAATTATTAATGACTCCCTTGATCCTGGCTTTCAGAGCAAAGATTGTCGAACGAGAGTTTAATGTCAGAATTAGATACTCTGAGTTCTTTTGTACCTAGTGGATATTTCTATCCTGTCTTCAAAGCAACCAAAGTAGAAAATCCAGTTTCGCAAAATTATGGTCTTGAAAATGGTAGTAGTATACGAAATGCTCCTGTTTTAGTGCAGAACACTCAGGAGTCCACCATGCACAAAACTGAAAGAGCGATTGTTACTAAATAGTCTTTTGATTTGGCCACTTGTCGTGTAGTCTATGAGAACTTCTTCAGCAGTTAAGAGACGTTCAGGAGTAACTGTAAGAGGACCAGAGAGAGGCGTCTATTCTGGTTATGTCAGTGTGGCTGACCAGTGTTGCGAAACACCAATAAATTCACTTATTTGTGGTAATTTATAATGTTGGCAACTTTGTAATTTTAGCGTCAAAATACAATATTACAACGTTGTGGGATAATATAGAACTTTATTGAGATAACTTACAGAATCGGTAGTGCATCATTTTGTAGCAAACAAGCTCAAGTTTGATACACATAGTGAATAAGAACCCTATTCCGCCACCAGCAGCGACAGCGTAGAGCACAGTCAAAAAAATGTTGTGGGGCTAGGACCTCACGTCGGGTAGACCGTTCGCCAGGTGCAAGTCTTTCGATTTGGCGCCACTTCGGAGACTTGCCCGTCGATGGAGATGAAATGATGATAATGGTGAATAGAACAACACAGTCGAAATGGCTACTTTCGCTGGCGCGTCATGAAACGAACTCTGCAACAACTGTTCGTTACGGATTTTACACTGAATACGCTAAAAACCTCAAAGTAGGCCTGCAATTTACGCTTGGCAAAAGTTCGAGGTTTTCTCGATAACTGCTTCCCAGGTAGGTGGATTGGCCGTGAAGGCCAAATAGCATGGCCACCTCACTCTCCAGATTTGACACAACTGGATTTCTTTCTCTTGGGTTTTTGTTAAAGACTGTGCGTATTGTGTATGTTCCTCCGTAGCAAACAATGTACCCAACCCGAAAAATGGAATCAACGCTGCCGTTTCACAAGTTACGCCCGATTTGCCGCAACGGGTGTGGGAAGAAATTGACTACGCGTGGTGTGTTTGCCGCGTTAGAAATGGTAGTCACATGGAACCAAAAATAACGTTTGACACTTTTATGTGAAACTTCAGGTTATTTGCTACAAAACTACACATCTAGCGATCCTGGAAATTGTATCAATAATTTTCTATATAATTCCATTATATGCCATGTCGGAAGGCGGTTGGGAGGGGTGGGGGGGGGGGGGGGTTGAGAACAGGTGAAGAAACCAACAAAAAATTGTGACTGAAACTCACTGTCGATTGACAGTCAATATTGGATTACATTTTAGAATTAGGTAAGCGTTCCCCAAGGTAGTGTTATAGGCCCTTTACTGTTCCTTATCTATATAAACGATTATGGATACAATCTGAGCAGCCGTCTTCGGTTGTTTGAAGATGACGCTGTCGTTTATCGACTAATGAAGTCATCAGAAGATAAAAAAACTGCAACACGGTTTAGAAAAGATATCTGAATGGTGCGAAAAGTGGCAATTGACCCTAAATAACGAAAAGTGTGAGGTCGTCCACATGAGTGCTCAAAGGAATTCGTTAAATTTCGGTTACACAATATATCAGTCTAATCTAAAAGCCGTAAATTCAACTATATACCTAGGTATTACAATTACGAACAACTTAAATTGGAAGGAACACATAGAAAATGTTGTGGGGAAGGTTAACCAAAGACTGCGCTTTATTGACTGGACACTTAGAAAATGTAACAGACCTACTAAGGAGACTGCCTACATTACGCTCGTCCGTACTCTTTTAGAATACTGCTGCACGGTGTGGGATCCTTACCAGATGGGACTGACTGAGTACATCGAAAAAGTTCAAAGAAGGTCAGCACGTTTTGTATTATCGCGAAATATGGCGAGAGTGTCACAGAAATGATACAGGGTTTGGGCTGGACATCATTAAAATAAAGGCGTTTTCCGTTGCGACGGAATCTTCTCACGAAATTCCAATCACCAACTTTCTCCTCCGAATGCGAAAATATTTTGTTGACTCCGACCTACATAGGGAGGAACGATCACCACGATAAAATAAGGGAAATCAGAACGCATACAGAAAGATATATGTGTTCATTCATTCCACGCGCTATACGAGATTGGAATAATAGAGAATTGTGAAGGTGGTTCGATGAACCCTCTGCCAGGCACTTGAATGTGATTTGCAGAGTATGTACATGTAGAAGATCGGTCTCGAACGCTATAAGAATCTGGCTAACTTTTCGATTACGTTTATTTTTGTAGCGGGTTCCATAGTCTCAGAGGTGCCTCGTCTAGCGATCCCGCGCCACTCCCCCCCCCCCCCCCCTGCCCCCTTCCCCCTGCCCCGGGCCAAACAAATGCAAAGCTGTCGGCTGTCCGCGGCGGCGGTCGCTTAAAACGCGATCTGCGCCCGCATGACGTCACGGCGCGGCCGGGCTGGGCCGCTCTGATCTGGCCTGTGTAATCCCGGCGCCCCAGGGGACTGCTCCCCCTCCCCACCGCTCCGTGCCACTGGCCAGTCCTGCTGGGGTGGCGGGCATTGTTTGCCGATAGCGGCGGCTCGGTTACCGCTCTGCGACAACACGCCGGAGGGTGTAGGGCGCGCTCGGCCGTCGGTCGTGGGGCGGCGAAACCCGAGCGCCGGGGCTTAACGTCTGCACGGCCTGTCTCAGGGCTGCGCCGGCTCACAGTGGACCAACTCTCTTCAAAACCTGGACGAAACAGAAAAAATGTACATCTGTAAGATCCTACAAAACTGTGTACTTTTGAGATTCTCAGGCTGGCAGGAATGCAATGACGGAATTACCAAATGCAAAATGGTGGTTTCAGTTTGGCGGATACTTATAAATTTAACGAATTCGAGTAAAACTTCGGGTCTAAAGTATTGTTAGGTCGCTGATGACAAATATGAAATAGAAATGTCCGTATTGAAAAGTTTCATCCGATATTTCACATTTTTCAACAACCACATCAGCGCCCAGAACCGATCATCCACTTGCGTCACTAAGGCACTCACTAACTGCAGATATGCAAGGCTGAAAGACGAAGAAAGCAGGGGTTGACAGGTGTGAAAATTACCGAACTATTTTGCCTCACTGTTTAGAGGCACAAAACGCGTGGGTGTTTTCAGCTCGTTACTAAATGCAAATAAGTAAGAGGCCGAGTTGGTAGGAGCTGAACGAGTCCAGGTTGCAATACGGTACGGCACACTGTTAGAGAGAAGGATTATTATTTAAGAAACACATAGTGCAATGAAAATTACTTATTTTCAGTAGTTTGTAGGACTGCCGCGGTGCCTATGAACTAACACAACATATTCTCAGGGACTAAGCCTGATGGGGCGTCCTCAGAAGATCAATGCCAACATTACAGAACTGGCTGAGGGCCGATTAAGAAAGTGCGTCTGCCTAGGTTGAAATCTAGCTAAGAAGTGAACGAGGCACACTCCAGTTCCGTCGAGCTGCACAGCCCGCTAGAGTGCGCTGTGCTCGACAGACGACGGACGGGCTGCCAACCTTGCGTTGGCGCGGCGTTGTAGTAGTATCTGTGGCAATGATACTACAAAGTCAGGGCTGCATAATACTAACACAAATTCTTTACAGACGAATGCAAAAACTGGTAGAAGCCGACCTCGGGGAAGACCAGTTTGGATTCCGTAGAAATGTTGGAATAGGTGAGACAATACTGACTCTACGACTTATCTGAGATTAAGGAAAGGCAAACCTACGTTTATAGCATTTGTAGATATAGAGAAAGCTTTTGACAATGTTGAATACTTCAAATTCTGAAGGTGGCTGGGGACAAGTACAGGGAGCGAAAGGGTATTTACAATTTGTGCAGAAATCAGATGGCAGTTATATGAGTCGAGGGTCGTGAAAGGGAAGCAGTGGTTGGGAAGGGAGTGACAAAGGGTTGTAGGCTATCCCCGATGTTATTCAATCTATATATTGAGCAAGCAGTAAAGGAAACAAAAGAAAAATTTGGAGTAGGAGTTAAAATGCTTGGAGAAGAAATAAAAACTTTGAGGTTTGCCGAAGACATTGTAATTCTGTCAGAGACAGCAAAGAACCTGGAAGAGCAGTTGATCGGAATGGACAGTGTCTGTAAAGGAAGATGTAAGATGAGCATCAACAAAAGCAAAACTAGAACAATGGAATGTAGTCGAATTAAATCGGGTGATGCTGAGGAAAGTAGGAAATGAGACACTTGCAGAAATATGGTAGAGTACTTTCCCGAGAAAGGCAAAGGTCCCGAGTTCGAGTCTCGGTCCGGCACACAGTTTTAATCTGTCAGGCTAGTTTCAACATGTTTCCAGCCATCAACAGTCTATTGTCGGTGTTGACGGGCCCAGGAGAGGCGCAAAGCATTGAGTCATGCAGTCATCAAGAGTACTCGAGAGGGCGTTCAGTTCCGAAAACCATATCGATGATGTTTCGTTGAATGGTTCGCATGCTGACACTTGTCGACGGTCCAGCATTGAAATCTGCATCAGTTTGAGGAAGGGTTGCACTTCTGTCACTTTGAACGATTGTCTTCAGTCCCGTTCCTGCAGGAGCCTTAGATATAATTTCATGCATATATCATACCTCTTCGCCGCCAATGAACGTCTCTGGCACTTTGCGTATCTGTGGCCGCATGCGCAGTGGGGCGGACCGCGGGTTTAAAAGGACGAAACAAGTGTTTGAGCGTCAGTCCCCTCGGCTCACTCTGAAGATGGCTGGACGGTACTCAGCCGAAATATTAGGAGAAGAAGCCCAATCTTTACGCCCAGAAAATATGAAGATCCACACTATGGGCTAAGTTTATTTCAAATATTTCTGCATTTTTTCCTTCAACATTTCTCTCATCATTTCTTGATCTTTCACTATTCTTTTTTCTGTACACGTTGGTCTCATCTTCTTGGCTTTCTCATGGAAACCTTTGCATATTGCATTTTTTTTTTCTAGGTGGCAGTCGTTGAACATGTTGTTAAGTAATTCCGAGATCGTCCATCTCCCTTCAATTTTCTTTTCGCTGTCCGCTATCAATTTTTAATTTACCGAAATAAGTAAACACTCTTCTTGTCAGTCTGTGGGTGTTCATTATTAATATATGGGTATAGAAAGCTATACTTTTCCTCATCATGTGCGTAATTTTTCAGTGTTTGTGTATAATTCACTATTACGGCGTATTCTGTACCGTATTTGCACTATAATTGGTCCAAAATTTTCCTAAGTAATTTCCTTCCTGTGACTTACAATGCTTCCATCAACACCTTTTTATTTACAGTTAAACATTCTGTTGCCTTTAGCGCTTTTCGGCGATTTACTGTAAAGTGTTGTCTAACTTTAGCTTTGAGCAAATACTGATTTCTTATTATATGCTTCCTCAGTGACGTAATTCCCTGTTTCTATCTTATTAACGCTCTCTTTAATGACTTACTTGCAAAAAAGGTCATGTTCAGTTCTTCTCCTAGCTTCCTTAATGTGTCGATTCTCTCAATTTTATCCATATTCAGTTTTCATTAAGGCGGCCTGGTTTCTTCAAAGGTGATTTCTAAGCCTACTTTTTCAGCTTGTTCTGCCAACAACTGCATTTATCTAAGGGCTATTCCCATTGGGTCTGAAAAAATAGGAAGGTCGTCTGGAAACGCCTGGCAGTTTACTTGTCGGCTGTCCCATTTGTAACGTAACGTAACGCCCTTTTGGATTTGCCTTTCTCCTAATGGGAATTTCCTTGTTTGTATCTAATAAATACTGCAAACTCAGACATCGTGAGTTCGGTCCACGGTCACTCCGAGGATATTAATCTGCCGCTTATCACTTGTTTCGCTTCTGGCAATGTATGTTGACGTGAAAAATGACGCGTCATGCTGTGGCTCAGAATCCACGCTAATCTGCAGATCCCACTACAACTAGCTGCGTAAGCCAGGTCAGAGGTCGGAGGAAGGCAGCGACATAGCGTCTCAAACTGGACGATGCCAACACTTTGGTGTTCGAAACACTGTTCGCACTGATGACGACCATACTTTAAAAAAAAGGGTGTTACCTTTATATACAGGCTGATTTCTTGAGCCGCGGATGGAAGCGAGCATGACACCATGCATAAAATTGTCCGCAACTGCAGTTGTATATTATAGTGAGAGAGTTTGTCGTTAGCTTCATGTTGAAAGTAAATGAAGGGCTGATGCATTTGTTACATCATACAACCATCCGAGATCGTCCATGTCCCTTCCAATTTCTTTTCGCCGTCCGCTATCCATTTTTAATTTACCGAATTAAGTGAACACTCTTTTTTGTCAGTCTGTGGGTGTTCATTATTTATATGTGGCTATAGAAAGCTGTCCTTCTTTTGCTAATCATGTGTGTAATTTTTCAGTGTTTGTGTAAAATTCACTATTATGGCGTACTCTGTACCGTATTTTCACTATAATCGGTCCAAAATTTTCCCAAGTAATTTCCTTCCTGTTATTTTGCACATTTTGATGGAAAACCACCACAAGATGTTAATTCTTTTATACGTAGTTTCGGTGTTAAATTTGTTGTATTCAATAAATGCTTTTGGTGTCAAACATAAATGTAGGAGGAACAGAACCCTCTACCACCGGAAATTAGTTACTGTAGATAACACTTTTTGTTTATGGTTCATCTAAATTTTCATAATTTATTTGCTTTAAAATTTTCGGATCTTGGTACTATATTTTCTGTACCTGTAAAGTAAAGTGTGCTGCATTGAGGGTTGAAGTTCTTTGCATTCTATGTGAGCAATGTATGTAAAACACTATGTAAATTGTCTATTACGTTAAATAATTTTCTGATGACGTTTTGTATTTAAAATGTTTGTGTGAATAAACTGTTCATGTTGATGAAAATTTGACAATTGTAAGAAATGGTCACGCTTGTGAACAATATAAGAAATATGTGTTATGTAAACCCATTGTGCTTTTGTTTGAAACGAAAGTGGTTCTGGCGAGTGTAAAAGATAGCAAGGACGGATTGGTGCGCTACCTAGAGCACGCGTGGGAAGTAAGCCAAGTAAGCCACACAGTCTGCAGGCAGCAGTGATTGGGGCAACATCTTTGTGGAATAGGAGAAGCTTTGCCTGCAAATTTGCACAAAAATGCCTCGGAAGAAGATTGAAAACGCCTTACAGCATAGCTGCAAGCTGTTGGGCTACTGGACGCAAAACTGAACGACGCCAAGAAGAGAAACTGAGCCCATACAGCAAGATACTTGCAGGCCGTACAGAGGGTAGTTTACCACCGTAATCGTTCGCGACACTCAAGCCTACAACCACCGGATAAGATTTTTTTGGTATTCTACTTTTGTACAACGTGAACGGTTAATTTATACCGTATTTTATTAGTGAATAATCATTCTTGAACTTTAAAGAAACTGTTTGTTGGTTATGAAATATGTTTTCCTGAAGATCCCTCTGGTCAAATTTTTGTGGCTTCCTTGAAGTTATCTACTGAGCTTTCTCTCTTTTAAAAACGTAATGTATAAGGGTGTAGGATACAAAAGAAATTCCAGTGTCTGCACCAACATTGTTTACGTGGAGTAATAGTTATCTGAAGAAGCAACTTAAAGAGTAGCAAGAAAGGAGGCAAAATTCATCCTTCTGCTTTTCCAATACTTCCTTGTTTCATTGCCTGAATAGGCTAGTGACCGTTAGTACATGTTTTAAACCACTAAATGAACTTGCGCTGAGCTGTCCTAGCTTCAATATAATACTATTCATACTGCGTTTCTTTCTAACCGCTGGGTGATATCTTAGGAAAAGAACTGAATAATCTGATTTACTTATTCATTAGACACAACACATGGTCAGATCCTGTTGAACGGGTAACTCTATTGATTAGCTTTTTCTATTAACAGGACAATCCTCCCATAGTGTATTTTATTTGGGAACTAAACTAAATTTAGTAACAGGGTTATACGTGGCAACTTTTCTGTTATTTAGGTAAAAGCATACTAAATTACAATAGTAGTGGTAGGGTTACATACTGAGTTTCTTGCATGTATGCTGCAACGATACAGTTTTGTCACAGGGCGAAATAGTGTTAGATAACAGCTAAGGCAAAAAAGAGATGGCAACAAACATTAGCAACTATTTACAATTATTATCTGAAAGATGTTTTACAGCACTTAACTGGCGCATGCAGATCGTGCGTTGCTATATAAATCAATCTTCACTGGAGTAGTTCTACATCGAATGAACGATGACTGACATCACTTTTATAGTGTTCAATGTCCTCCTTCTTGGTGGAGTCTAGATGAGTTCTGAAACACTAGCTGAGGCACCGTCCTGTGTTCAGGTTCTGTACTGACTGACCAACCAAGTGAAGTCATACGTCTCTTTATATTCGCCTTTGGCCGATGGATGTAACGTACCCTCTGCCGTGTTCACCCTCTCTGTAGACCAGCTGTAATTACGTTGTACCGGCGTTGTTGGTAGCTCAGCACTCCTCTACGTAGATTCTGTGCTACATCGTCTGGAGGACACGAAAAGAGTCATAATATGGCGAATTTTAAAACAATTATCGAGTACATGGCATACTTTTTATAAGTCCACAAGATTATTCGCAAGCTGATGTAGTATTTTTTAGCTACTTGTGCTTTTTATAAAAACTGTGCGGCACAATTTAGGGAAGCTTATTTATTTTAATTACAGCATAACAGTTCTCCTTCACATGTCTTATTTTAAGCCACATCTGTTGATCACAAACGTTGAGATTAAAGAAAGGAGACCAACATATAATTATATAACTAATTACCTCAGGATCTCTATCTAATAATCCCGAAGATAGGACTCGAGAATTAGCAGAAAATATTGACATTAAGAGTGTTAGAAGCAGTAACAAGGAAAAAAAGAATGAAAAATCACCAGGATTAGAGAGCATAAATTTAGAACTTATAAAGAACGAACGAATTTTACTCAAACTCCACCTTCTTCATCCATTAAAGAGCTGTTAGCTTACAGTGAGGATAAGGGCAAATGTTTTTTTCTGTGAATAAGAACAGGGAAAGAAATATAAACTACAGACGTATAAGTATATTAAAATCAACGTATAAAACTATCAGCTATGCACTGTAATGTTAAGGAACCAAATAAAGTCAGTAGCAGATTCACTCTTACTAGACGAACAAAATGGATTTCGAAAAGAGCGAACTAGCATTGACAATGTATTTGCGAAGAAACAGCTAATAAGCAATAGAAGAGAACGAAATTTGCCGACGCATATGGCTTTTGTACATCTGAAGAAGGTCTTCGATAAGGTAGAAAGGCGGGAACAATGGAATATAATGGCTGAAAGGGGCTGCCCTCAGTGCATAATAATGTGTGTAAAAACTTCATATAATGGCACCTATTCCTTCTAATTACAACAGGGGAAATTTAGTTATTAATCAGGCAGTAAGACAAGGTTGTGTATTATCACGAACGCTCCTTAAGACTTATGCCGACAGTCTCCTACACAAATGGAAGAAGCAGGTACCATCTGGAATTAAGTTATGAAGGACCACTTTAAATATGCTGGCTTACACTGCAGACTGAGTGATTATGCAAAGCACTTCAGATAATCTTCAAAGAGCTACTTATTTATTACGTAACATTTATAAAGAACATAACTTTATAAACTCTACCTCAAAACCAGTAACCATGGCATTCAAGACAAACACGCAATAAGAACAAAGATTGATTTCGACGATAGAATTTTATGACAGGTTCAACATTTTAACTATGTAGGCTGCGATATCTCATACGATAACGATGCGTATATAAATAATAAATACCAAGATACCAGGCAATATGTGGAGCTATTGGAAAAACACTGAAAGCAGCGCAGACCAAAACACAGGTGAAAAATTGGAAATTTGTGGTAAGTTCTATGGGACCAAACTGCTGAGTTCGTCGGTCCCTAGGCTTACACACTACTTAATCTAACTTTAACCAACTTACGCTAAGGACAACACACACACATACACACACACACACACACACATACACACACATACATACACACACACACACATGCCCGAGGAAGGACTCGAACCTCCGGCGGGAGGAGCCGTGCGAACTGTGACAAGGCGTCCAAGACCAAGCGGCTACCCCGCGCGTCTAAACACAGGTGTACATCAACGAGATGATGGCTGTGCTGGTTATTCTACGTGGTAAAGACACGTGGACATTAAAACAGAAAGACCATAGCTAGGTTGTAGGCTTCAAATCGGCCGCGATCCGTCAGTACACATCGGACCCGCGAGTCGCCTCTGTCGACGCTAGCAGACCGAGCGCCGCCACTTGGCTGGTCTTACGAGAGAAGCTAGCGCTCTGGCCAGTTCTACAGCCGACATTAATAGGAATGGTTCACCTTTTATAGCTTCAGAGATCTCAATTGCAGGCACGCTAGTTAGCATAGCCTTCAGCTAAGTCAGCAGCTACGACGTAGCCAAGGGCCACATACAGTTTATGCATTGACAATTGATCTACACTCCTGGAAATGGAAAAAAGAACACATTGACACCGGTGTGTCAGACCCACCATACTTGCTCCGGACACTGCCAGAGGGCTGTACAAGCAATGATCACACGCACGGCACAGCGGACACACCAGGAACCGCGGTGTTGGCCGTCGAATGGCGCTAGCTGCGCAGCATTTGTGCACCGCCGCCGTCAGTGTCAGCCAGTTTGCCGTGGCATACGGAGCTCCATCGCAGTCTTTAACACTGGTAGCATGCCGCGACAGCGTGGACGTGAACCGTATGTGCAGTTGACGGACTTTGAGCGAGGGCGTATAGTGGGCATGCGGGAGGCCGGGTGGACGTACCGCCGAATTGCTCAACACGTGGGGCGTGAGGTCTCCACAGTACATCGATGTTGTCGCCAATGGTCGGCGGAAGGTGCACGTGCCCGTCGACCTGGGACCGGACCGCAGTGACGCACGGATGCACGCCAAGACCGTAGGATCCTACGCAGTGCCGTAGGGGACCGCACCGCCACTTCCCAGCAAATTAGGGACACTGTTGCTCCTGGGGTATCGGCGAGGACCATTCGCAACTGTCTCCATGAAGCTGGGCTACGGTCCCGCACACCGTTAGGCCGTCTTCCGCTCACGCCCCAACATCGTGCAGCCCGCCTCCAGTGGTGTCGCGACAGGCGTGAATGGAGGGACGAATAGAGACGTGTCGTCTTCAGCGATGAGAGTCGCTTCTGCCTTGGTGCCAATGATGGTCGTATGCGTGTTTGGCGCCGTGCAGGTGAGCGCCACAGTCAGGACTGCATACGACCGAGGCACACAGGGCCAACACCCGGCATCATGGTGTGGGGAGCGATCTCCTACACTGGCCGTACACCACTGGTGATCGTCGAGGGGACACTGAATAGTGCACGGTACATCCAAACCGTCATCGAACCCATCGTTCTACCATTCCTAGACCGGCAAGGGAACTTGCTGTTCCAACAGGACAATGCACGTCCGCATGTATCCCGTGCCACCCAACGTGCTCTAGAAGGTGTAAGTCAACTACCCTAGCCAGCAAGATCTCCGGATCTGTCCCCCATTGAGCATGTTTGGGACTGGATGAAGCGTCGTCTCACGCGGTCTGCACGTCCAGCACGAACGCTGGTCCAACTGAGGCGCCAGGTGGAAATGGCATGGCAAGCCGTTCCACAGGACTACATCCAGCATCTCTACGATCGTCTCCATGGGAGAATAGCAGCCTGCATTGCTGCGAAAGGTGGATATACACTGTACTAGTGCCGACATTGTGCATGCTCTGTTGCCTGTGTCTATGTACCTGTGGTTCTGTCATTGTGATCATGTGATGTATCTGACCCCAGGAATGTGTCAATAAAGTTTCCCCTTCCTGGGACAATGAATTCACGGTGTTCTTATTTCAATTTCCAGGAGTGTATATATATATATATATATATATATATATATATATATATATATATATATATATACTGGAAACCAATCCATCTTGGTAGAACCAAAGACAACGTGGAGATATCTTGTTTAGCATTCGCGGACGACTTGGCCATACTTGCAGATGATGAAGAAATCGCCACCAAACAAATAGAGATCCTTAAGGAATGCGCGGATAAAGTAGGTTTACAAATTTCGTTTCAAAAGACAGAATTTTTCTGTACGAAATTCCATATACACAGTTTGAACACAAAATATGGAAAAATAAATAGAGTAAAACATTTTAAATACCTAGGTGAAATTTTGGAGCCAACCGGAGGAGAGAAAGTTGCACAGAAGATCAGACAACAGAAAATGAAGAGAGCATATGGTATGACACATGAAATATACAATAAAAAATGCATCTCCTCGAACACAAAAATCAGACACTACTGCGCAGTAATTAAGCCAGCAGCACTATATGCTAGTGAAACGCTCACACTCCACACAAAATGTGATTTACAAAAAATACTAAAAGAAGAACGCAAAATTATGAGAAAGATTTTAGGTCCAAAATTAACAGAAGAAGGATACCGGATACAATCAAGAAGAACCACAGAAACTATATCAAACCTGGCAGCAGACATAAGAAGGCGAAGATTAAAATTTTATGGACATGTCACTAGACTTCCCCCCACACGACTCACCAACAGAATTCTCACTTACATAGAAAAAGTCAAATCAACAACACCATGAATTAGCCAAGTAAAATTAGATTTACAAAAAGCAAATATTGAACTTAAAAATGTCAAAGATAGAAAAACTTTTAGAAATAAGGTGGAAAAGTGGATTGTATTGTCGGAGAAGGAAGCACTAAAGAGACCAGGAACAAAATGGACAGAAGAAAGAAAAAGAAAACATGGAGAACGAATGAAAGAAGTATGGAAGAAACGACGTCAGAAAGCTTTGCGTGATCCTTCTGGGTCCATTCGCGATAAGTAAGTAAGTATATACACTCCTGGAAATGGAAAAAAGAACACATTGACAGCGGTGTGTCAGACCCACCATACTTGCTCCGGACACTGCCAGAGGGCTGTACAAGCAATGATCACACGCACGGCACAGCGGACACACCAGGAACCGCGGTGTTGGCCGTCGAATGGCGCTAGCTGCGCAGCATTTGTGCACCGCCGCCGTCAGTGTCAGCCAGTTTGCCGTGGCATACGGAGCTCCATCGCAGTCTTTAACACTGGTAGCATGCCGCGACGGCGTGGACGTGAACCGTATGTGCAGTTGACGGACTTTGAGCGAGGGCGTATAGTGGGCATGCGGGAGGCCGGGTGGACGTACCGCCGAATTGCTCAACACGTGGGGCGTGAGGTCTCCACAGTACATCGATGTTGTCGCCAGTGGTCGGCGGAAGGTGCACGTGCCCGTCGACCTGGGACCGGACCGCAGCGACGCACGGATGCACGCCAAGACCGTAGGATCCTACGCAGTGCCGTAGGGGACCGCACCGCCACTTCCCAGCAAATTAGGGACACTGTTGCTCCTGGGGTATCGGCGAGGACCATTCGCAACCGTCTCCATGAAGCTGGGCTACGGCCCGCACACCGTTAGGCCGTCTTCCGCTCACGCCCCAACATCGTGCAGCCCGCCTCCAGTGGTGTCGCGACAGGCGTGAATGGAGGGACGAATGGAGACGTGTCGTC
This sequence comes from Schistocerca serialis cubense, assembly GCF_023864345.2. Classification (NCBI taxonomy): domain Eukaryota; kingdom Metazoa; phylum Arthropoda; class Insecta; order Orthoptera; family Acrididae; genus Schistocerca; species Schistocerca serialis. Next base: position 486,005,691 of record NC_064646.1, on the reverse strand, counting down.
TTCAGCGATGAGAGTCGCTTCTGCCTTGGTGCCAATGATGGTCGTATGCGTGTTTGGCACCGTGCAGGTGAGCGCCACAATCAGGACTGCATACGACCGAGGCACACAGGGCCAACACCCGGCATCATGGTGTGGGGAGCGATCTCCTACACTGGCCGTACACCACTGGTGATCGTCGAGGGGACACTGAATAGTGCACGGTACATCCAAACCGTCATCGAACCCATCGTTCTACCATTCCTAGACCGGCAAGGGAACTTGCTGTTCCAACAGGACAATGCACGTCCGCATGTATCCCGTGCCACCCAACGTGCTCTAGAAGGTGTAAGTCAACTACCCTGGCCAGCAAGGTCTCCGGATCTGTCCCCCATTGAGCATGTTTGGGACTGGATGAAGCGTCGTCTCACGCGGTCTGCACGTCCAGCACGAACGCTGGTCCAACTGAGGCGCCAGGTGGAAATGGCATGGCAAGCCGTTCCACAGGACTACATCCAGCATCTCTACGATCGTCTCCATGCGAGAATAGCAGCCTGCATTGCTGCGAAAGGTGGATATACACTGTACTAGTGCCGACATTGTGCATGCTCTGTTGCCTGTGTCTATGTGCCTGTGGTTCTGTCAGTGTGATCATGTGATGTATCTGACCCCAGGAATGTGTCAATAAAGTTTCCCCTTCCTGGGACAATGAATTCACGGTGTTCTTATTTCAATTTCCAGGAGTGTATATGGCTCTGAGTACTATGGGACTTAACATCTTAGGTCATGAGTCCCCTAGAACTTAGAACTACTTAAACCTAACTAACCTAAGGACATCACACACATCCATGCCCGAGGCTGGATTCGAACCTGCGACCGTAGCAGTCCCGCGGTTCCGGACTGCAGCGCCTAGAACCACACGGCAACCGCGGCCGGCTATATATATATATATATATATATATATATATATATATATATATATATATATATATATATATATATATATAGGCCGAAGAGAAGCAAGACGACCACAGTTAAGATGGAGTGAAGCTATAACAGACTGAAGGGCCTAATCCCTGATGATGATGACTTTTACATTACTGATTCAGCATCTTTTTAAAATAATCATTGGTCAGTGATGAAGCTAGGTCCCACTTCGATAGCTCCGCTGTTTACAAGACTATGAATTAGAGGATAGGGCTGCAATCCCAAAACCATTCACTAAGAATGTAATTTGTATGCATAAAATAAAACAGAAAACTACAGATATAAAACTTTAATTTCCAAAAAATACCTTATCAATTGCAGGTTCACAAACAAAATTTTCCTCCAAAGATAATGGAGAAGACCAAGAAAAATGTTATGGTGTGTTTCGTTACCATACAGTGTTCATGTTCAGCTGACGCATCGAGTGGCTGTCATGCACCTCAGGCAGCGAACTGGGCAGTGAATGTGGCATGAAGGCATCGGCCTCAATGTCTTCTCCATTTACGAGCAATGGTTTGGCTGACTGTCGTCGTTTACACTCGTTACCGAAGTATTGATTTGAGGTATAACTAGCCGAGCGATCTAGGGCGCTGCAGTCATGGACTGTGTGACTGATCCCGGCGGAGGTTCGAGTCCTCCCTCGGGCATGGGTGTGTGTGTTTGTCCTTAGGATAATTTAGGTTCAGTAGTGTGTAAGCTTAGGGACTGATGACCTTAGCAGTTAAGTCCCGTAAGATTTCACACACATTTTTTTAAATGTATAACGTGCAATGATGTCCTGATGTCCGTACTGAAGCAGTAAACTGCATGTGGCACTGTAGTGCCTGCTTGATGGTCGGAGTTCATAACACGGAGAGCTACACATGGCAAGAACTGCGAGACTACGCCCTGTTATCCTTCTTTCACTAGGATCACATGAAAATCTAAGTGTATTTATCGGTGTGAAGTCAGTGGAACAATTACTTGCAAGATTTCTCTCGGTGGCCATACACATACAGAACACGGAACCCTTTTTCCATCGAGCATGGGTCGCCGTGCCACATTGATAGTGGCTCTACACGTTAATGATGCTCATATCGAAAATTTATTGTAGCACTAGCGTTTCACGCATGACTATGCCCATATGCATAACACATTGCTCACATTTCCTTCTCGCCTCACTCCCTGTCTATCTCCACCTCCTCTCTCTCTCTTTAAATTTCCTCTTACCTCATCTCCCTGACCACCTGCTGCTCCCCACATCTCTACACCTTTTCCTTCCCCACCATTCATATCGTTCTCCCATTTTATCTGCAAACCTCATCCTTCTCCTGACACTATCCATGTCCTTCTCCACCTGTCTCTCTGCTCAGCTGTGATTATCCACACATTTAGCCCCATTAATGTCTTCCAATGACATCCACACAACATGCCCATCATGCAGGACAGCCTAGATGTCGGGGTTACCAACTTTCTCACCCCACCCCAGCTACTATAGGAGCTAAGTTATTCTTAGCCCTGCAGTAGTTCTTGCCAGACAATAGGCAGCATGTCTACCAAATTGTGTTCAAATTGATAGAGTAGTTTAGGAAGAAATGTGGAACACACACACACACACACACACACACACACACACACACACACACAAACACACAAACACACACACACACACACACTTTTTTGTATATGTATATGACTTAATATAACAGTAAATGACAGCAATACATTTCACATTGTTTTATTCTCAATAGCATTCAGTGTCCTCCCGAATACTCTTTATTCAATAAAGCTGCATTCCTGACAACTAGTTACTTACTGGTATGCACTGGTGGCTCTGGTCATCATATCTGTCGATATGTGCGTTGAATCTTTGAGCACCTAATACTCGTAAATGATGTAAATGGTAAGCATGTTGCCATACACCTAAACAGAAAACTTACTGACACCATATCATCATCATCATTATTTCCCAACTCCAGTTTTCTGGGTGTGGTGTAGAAGTGCTCGTCATCTCGTTATGCCTTGGTAGCCCCTCTGTTCCAGGGCAGCTCCCATTTGTGTCCTTTCTCTTTCACTTTTCTTGGTCTTCCACGTGGTCTTATTACTATGAGGTTCAGGTTGAAATACCTTTATGTGTCCATACTATTCAAGTCTGCTTTTCTTTACGACACTAGTAGCAGTAACCTCAATATCAGCTACTTTTCTGTTGACCTTGTTCCTGAATTTGTGCTTTCTAGTTGTTTGATTCGTATGTAGTTCTAATGAATCTCATTTCTGTTGCCTGAATGCTGATGACGTCTTTGTTTAGTAGGCTACATGTTTCTAAACCATATTTTGGGATTGGTGCAAAATAGGTGTGATGCACGGTCGCTTTTGCTTTTCGTGGAATTTTATCATCCCACAGAAGATTTCTGATTTGACTGTAAAAATTGGATGCTTTATACGTCCTGCTTAGTATTTCCAGCTTAATGGTGTTGTCTTTCGAGATCATGGTTCCTAGGTACTTGAAATATGAAACAGATTCAACTTTAACTGCCTGTAGAAATATATTTGCGGCTGTTCCTTGTCTGTCGGTGGTTTTTACTTATTTTCAGTCCGAAATTTTTGTTTGTGTTGTTCCACATCATAGACGGCGTAATCCAGGACAGCTGCAAATAATTAACGGTACATCGCAGATATTTTCTAGATTCCGGAGTCTGAGTATTTTCTGTAGTAGCTGCGCGCAGTTTTCTCGTGTGTATAAACGAGAGGACAGGATGTACGACGTGTGTGGCGTAATTAGGTCATACCAGATTCAGAAGCGGCAATCTGAACGGGTGGTGTGTAATTTCGCGGGTCGCGCTGTTCCCACAGATACGTCAGCCGCGCCGTGTCAACAGCAACGGCGGCGCGCGCAATCCCCGCCGGCTCTCGGCTGTGGTTGCGTTGTGGCTCGGTCCGGGGCGACGCCGTTCCGCGCGCGGCAATCTGCAATTTGTATTCACAGGGCGCGCCTCATTTGCAAGGCCCCGCGATCACAGCCCGCCGACCGCTGACCCGGAAACTGCAGCGCCTGCCCGGAAAAATTTAGCGCGGGAACGTTGCCTGCCTGGGTGCAGGAGCGGCACACCCGAGACTGCACGGAGGGATCGGCGCGCCGTGAATAACACAGCGGGCTGCGCCCCAGGTGTTAGCCGGCTCCCACCGTCCTGCAAATCCGCGTTACCGAGTTGCGTCCTCCGGCGTGGTGAAGCGTATGAAGTGCAGCGGTCAGAGAAACCGCAGCCTGTTACTGAATACATCGAGGGGAATCGTCTGCAAGACGAGTGACGCTCCAACTCTGAAGTGACACTACAACTTACTCCCCCATTTAGAGTTACCAGATCCAATTCGCAGAAAACCGTGACTTAAGGACTGGTGATTTAAAAAATCGGCAGTATAATGACCTGCTAGTCTCCTAATTAAAAAAAAAAATATTTTCAGTCATGTGGTACAATCACACTGGTACAACTATACCTACAAAACACAACTAGCTCTTTGCACACACATGCAGTGTTGAGTGCTATTGGCAAGGGCTTTCAAATTGTATGTAAGCTGCTTAGGTTTTTATGTTGGTAACGCCACGTAGCGCTCTGTATGAAAATCACTGACTGTGCTGTGTGCAGTCTGTGGCTGATTTGCATTGTTGGAATATTTGCTATTGTAGTGTTGGGCAGTTGTGTGTGAACAGCGCGCAGCGTTGCGCAGTTGGAGGTGAGCCGCCAGCAGTGGTGGATGTGGGGAGAGAGATACTGGAATTTTGAGAGCGGACGATCTGGACGTGTGTCCATCAGAAAGAATAAATTTGTAATATTGGATGTCATGAACTGATATATATATATATATATATATATATATATATATATATATATATATATATTATGACTTTTGAACACTATTAAGGTAAATACATTGTTTGTTCTCTATCAAAATCTTTCATTTGCTAACTATGCCTATCAGTAGTTAGAGCCTTCCGTAGTTTGAATCTTTTATTTAGCTGGCAGTAGTGGCGCTCGCTGTATTGCAGTAGTTCGAGTAACGAAGATTTTTGTGAGGTAAGTGATTTGTGAAAGGTATAGGTTAATGTTAGTCAGGGCCACTCTTTTGTAGGGATTATTCAAAGTCAGATTGCGTTGCGCTAAAAATATTGTGTGTCAGTTTAAGCACAGTCATGTATAATTGTTCAAAGGGGACGTTTCATATGTCGACCCTTAGCCGAGGATACCTCACTGGAATCTTCTGATTTTTTTTTCTTGTAGTTTGTGTAATTAGTGTAGCTATTGTTTATTGCTAGCGCGTAATTGTAGAGAGAATCTCCTTTGTAGTTGCTTTTTGTTGTGCCATGCATGTAGATCGTCACCAAGTATTTCGCAGCTGCGCTTGCAATTAACCAGATATTATTTTCAGTGCTATGTTAATGTATTCTCTTATTTTTGCTCTTAAAATTGTGTTTTTCTGTGTTCTCGTGTGAAATATTGTGACAATAATGGCGTGTGAAAAACGTAATAGTAGGCTCCAAAGTAAACTGAGACATGACAGTGAAAACGAAAGCAGTGTGTTGGCGCCACCGTATAATGAATTAACTGATGTTCAAAGTAGTAATTTGATAATTGTGCATAGGGAAATGGAGCGGGCTGCAAATAATGGTGTAGGCAGTGAAACAATTAGTGAACAGGGAAGCATTATAGATCGATCAGTCGGCAACAGCTTGCCTCAGGAATCCGAAAGGACAGGACACAATCTCGCAAATACTGTAGATTCAGGTTTTGGGTCCTCACCGTTTTCTCAAATAAGTCAAGACACATTTTCTGCTTGTCAAAATGTGAATGTTACCGGTGCAAATTCACTGCTGAAAAGCACTGAGGAACCTGTTTCAGACACCAGTGCATTGTTATTACAATTAATACAACAAATGGGACAAACACAGCAAAAGCTTCAAAAGTTAGACACAATGGAACAAAATCTTCAAAATTTAGACACAATGGAATAAAATCTACAAAAGTTAGACATAATGGAACAACACCAGAGACAAACACAGCAACAGTTAGACGCAATGGAACAAAATCTTCACACCACGCTTGAACAAACACGTGAAGATTTAACCACTGAGTCACATAAAATAGAATTGAAATGTCAAAAAGTCTGTAATGACGTAAAAACACAAATTTGCGAGCATTTCCAACCTATTTTTTCGCGTCATGAAAATGCATTACAGAATCACGAAGCAGCCATAAAAGAACTGCAAACTATTGTTCATGAAAATCATGAAACCTTGCAAGCTAAAATTGACTCAGTTGCATCTACCGATTCGGTTACGCAACTTACAAAAACTCAGGAAAACTTAAAGGACATAGTAAAAAGACACATGGAGGAAATTAGTTCATAATCAGAGAAAGTAGTTGAACTTTAGGATCAGCTAAATAATTTATCTACGAAGGTAGATGATAATCTGAATGACACAAAACCGATAGTCTTTAATGACACAGAAGAGTGCGAACAAATTAGGAAATTCAAACAAAATCAGAATAAATTTAATACGCAACACCAAAAAGAAATCCGGGAAGTACAAGATCAGCTGACACAGGTAATACAAGAATTACGTATTTCAGAGGCCACTCGCGCTCGAATACGGGAAGAGGGCCATAGAAATACGGAACAGCCACAAAATAATAACTCAGGGCACTTCGGAAATTATGAAAGAAATTGGCAAGGTACACCGAATTTTGAGATGGAACCGCCGAAACGACGTAACAATGACCGACATGCGACTCGCCGACATGATGATTTTGACTATAAGCTGTTCATTACTACACGTAAATTCAAAACATTTAAGAATTCTGGCAACGACATTCATCCACAAGCATGGCTCCATCAATTCTCTCATTGTTTTCCTTCCAACAGGTCATTAGAGCACAGATTAGAATTTATGTGTTCTGGCGCTGCAGTCCGGAACCGCGGGACTGCTACGGTCGCAGGTTCGAATCCTGCCTCGGGGATGGGTGTGTGTGATGTCCTTAGGTTAGTTAAGTTTAAGTAGTTCTAAGTTCTAGGGGACTTATGACCTAAGATGTTGAGTCCCATAGTGCTCAGAGCCATTTGAACCATTTTTTAAGAATTTACGTGTGGCTATTTAGAGAATGAACCAGCTGTAAGAATGCGATTGGTCATTCACGATTGCCACAGTGAAGGAGAATTTTACCATGCCTTCCTCTCAGGATATTGGTCTCAAGCAACATAAGACCGAGTAAAACATAGCATCATAATGATGAAACATTTCGAACAATCTGAATTTTCCATTCTTGTGAAATATTTTGAAGACATGTTGCACAAGAATCAGTACCTGTCAAACCCATACAGCCCCTTAGAACTCATCCGCATTTGCTTAATCAAATTACCTGAACATTTACAACATATTATTTTGGCAGGATGTTGCAAAGACGACATTGAAGCTTTTCAGGGACTCTTACAAGAATTATAAATTGACACTGACAATCGCGGAACGCGAAAACAGGAACACAAGAATTACAGGTCACATCCGTCGCAATTCCGCGATGAAAGAAATAATAACTGGACACGACAAGGCTATTCTCACACCACAAATCGTGACCAAAACAGACACCACCCGTATGACAAACGTTGGCAGAGTAGTAATAATTACCTCTCCGCGGCAGTGACTGTCACAGAGAGAATCAGAGAAACAGACAAGTTGGGAACCAAAGTAATTATTATCAAGGGCGACACAATAACTTTAGACACAACGGTCCAGCACGCAGTTATGATTCAGGGAGAAATTCTCCACCACGTGACCGACAAGAAAGAAACTATGAAATCTACCAACATGACGACAGACGATATGATCGTAACGACAGAGCTGAATTGCATCAGAACTGGTGGGATTCAAACAGAGCAGGGCCCTCTCGACAAGGTGAATTTGTAGAAGTTAGGTCTCCTAATCCCAATAACGACGCGCGCCAACAAAGAGACAGACAATGACTCGCACCGCAGGCAGCCACGTGCGCTGGCTGGTTCAGCGAAAAATAACATAGACGCTAACATTGAGAAAAATTCCAGTATTCTTTACTGTCGTATACCACATGATAATTGCGTTGAAGTTGAAACTCTGCGTACTAGGAAGAGTAAATGTTTACACCACATTGCACATGTAAAACCGTTTCTTGAAAGATAATCTGCTTTTTAACTTTGTCTTTGCCATAAAACTTTTCACTTCACATTTCTAGTATGCATTGTCAGACTTAGAAACTGTTAACATGCAACAATGTTTGAAGTTAAATATCCAGTCAAGAACCAAGAGAACTTATTTAAACAGAAATTACGAATGCATTGTTATTGTGAACAGACAACACACTGTTTTTGTGTGTGTACATTCTTGCTTGTTAGTTGCACGATTACGTAACGACTATAAGGCTGACATACTTAGAACATGTACCAGTACTGCTAATGAGATTTTGAGGCAACATTTTGGTTTACTTGAAAATACATTCTAGATTTAAAGTACTTTCTGTGAGATACCAGATGACACAGTGGTTAGTTTATGTGACAGCTACACGATTATATCACGACGCTACTGATAAGTGACAATTTACAATGTTGCTTCTGCAGTGTATCTGTTTTATATCTGCACAGTTTTTCTGAATTATTCTGGAAAGTGAAACATGTTTTAGTAGTAATTTTTGTGGTATAGCTACAATGGGATAGCCTTTTCTGCAGCACAACAATATGTTACAGCACAGTACTTTCTTCATCACGGCAATAAGCGTAGTAACTAAGATATCTGTACGCAAAGCATTTCACTTTTGTTTATCATGAGGTAAGTACATTGACTTCCACAAAACTTTGCTTATGGACGATGATAATTACGACACTTGGCACATTTTTTACGATTAAGTAATGACAGAGATTATGTTACAACAAGACGCACAATTTAGCGCTACAGGACACGCATTTGAGTGATTAATTTTGTACTTAAAACATTTATTTTTAAAGATTTTTGAATTACAATGATACAAAGGTTTTCCGTGATACATTTCATTCCATTGCTGTAACCTGTAACACCTGAGGGTATAATTACATTAATTCTCAGGGGGGTACACGCTTACTTTGTGTACCATGTGTTTGGGAAGCACAAGGTGCCCTAGCTAATATGGTATTGGCTTATACAACTTTACACATCCGTACCATATTCCTCTAACACATAAATTACACAGCTATCTGATCATTTAACTGAGAGATAAATTTTTTTTTTTACTGCATCAGTGACACATGTTTACACCATTACACAGTTGGATAACTTCACACTTATGAAACTGTATTTTGTCTGTACTGTGTGAACTGTTCATATTTTTTCGGAACCATTGTGATACTATGAGAGCTTTGAATGATGTATTTGGTAAGGGAGCATGATTTTAAAGTACTTTTGAATTAGATGACATTATTGAAATGAGCAGAGAATATTTTTTAGGGTTTGAAATTGTTGGAGGAAGCTACGTTTTTGAGTTTTGACTGAGGTGTTATGATGTTATTTTTATGATGACGATGTGTATTATGCTGTTGAGGTATGTTTATGATCAATAAGATGATGCTACCATATATGAGGAATTTGATTATGCAACGTATTTATTATGATGAAATATTGAAGAAGTGTCGACGAATATGTATATGAATAATGTGTAGTGTTTAGGGACTCTGATTTGTTGAAAAGGATGTTGGAAACCAAGAATCGTACTTTAAGAGTTATGATATGTGTGTAAATGCGTGAATGTATCACAATGCCGACGAAAACTTTTTGAACACTGTTGTATTCATAGGATTTTGTTTCTACACATTTGCAACGCAAATTCTCGACCTGTGAAATTTTTTATATGAGACTGTCACTGTAGTGCAAACTGCTGTTGTAAATATTTCGGTAAGGAAGCTAAGTGACCCAGGTGGCGCCCAGGTGTGCCAGTCGCCTGGAGGAAAAGCCATTAGTGTGTGCCTTTCGGAGGCACAGGTGGAAAAAAAAGGCCATTATCCTCGCTATTGACATTCCTTTGTAGAAAGCATCGCAAATACGACACGCTCAAACTTGGAAACATATGATAACACTGTGGAGCTCTTAATTTATGATATTTACTGAAATGTCTAATGAAATGAAGAGAAATATTTTATGTCTATACACCTGGTTATGACTACTGTCTTTCTAGTTGAGAGTTTTTTTTTTACTGCTTTCTGAAATGCCATATGGCTAATGAATGATGTTTCATACCATCCTTTGTACATATTTGCTCATTTTCTTTAATATCTAGTTTCTAGCTGCACTGCAGCATTGGTTATTATAAAATTTAATAGATGTACTAATATAGTTATTTTATGCCAACAGATACAGTCAATTATAAATTTATGATCTACTTCCAAGAAAACGAGGGCACATAAATAGACATTTCCCTTCACAGGAATTGCATAAATAATTTTTTTACGATTTGGTAACTTATCTGCTAGCGTAAGTTCTCGTGATGCATCACTCTGCCGGCCAAAGTGGCCGTGCGGTTAAAGGCGCTGCAGTCTGGAACCGCAAGACCGCTACAGTCGCAGGTTCGAATCCTGCCTCGGGCATGGATGTTTGTGATGTCCTTAGGTTAGTTAGGTTTAACTAGTTCTAAGTTCTAGGGGACTAATGACCTCAGCAGTTGAGTCCCATAGTGCTCAGAGCCATTTGAACCATTTTTTTGCATCACTCTAGTGTTAAGATGTGACATAGGTATTAAACATGGCCATTTTTACTGTAATATTTTTTCTGCTTGAGCTTTGTCATGTTTAGATATAAGTTACTGCATTTGCTGCTGCTGTTTGCCAGGCATAGTGTTACTGAATTTGACTTTGTGTTACTCTGTTAAGCCAGTTTTACTACGGTTTTATTTTTCTTGTTTGCTGCACAGTGTCTTATATTAGTTGTAATATTGCAATTGCTTTGCCAATTTCCATTTTTTTTTGTCATTGCTATTTGTGTTAATTGTTTAGCGCTGCTGCATTACCTCGTCGCTTAGTTTAGCATCTGAGCTCAGTAGATTTAAGTTAGATTAAGAGGGGTAGACTACATATGAGAACGAGTTATGATGAATTGGATGAAATGCATTGAGAAGCTATAAGAAAATGGTTTGGCCAAAAAAGGATTTTGAAAGAGGATATGAACAAAAATTAGGGTTTAGGGACAATAGTTTTAGGTAGGATTTTCTTGGAAATAAATGATGAGGTAAGATAATGGAAAATAAAAAATGAGGTAAGAAATATGTGAACATATAAATACAGAAACCATGCTTGGATAGGATTTTTTTTGGTGGAAACAAATGTTGAGATAAGACAAAGTATCTATGGAATGACGTTTTGGGTTGGACTGCAGTACCAAATGTTACACTGAAAACAAACCCTGTCCTGTATTTTTGTGTTATTACACTATGTGAATTTGTCTTTTTCCTGTCTTTATGTGTTTAACTAATAAGATTTATGTTGTAGAATTTTTCAAATACTAAGTTATTTTCTTTGTAAAGATGTTTAGACATTATTTATTCTGTTTTGTTGCTCATATGTGAAGGTGATGTTTCAAAAGTTATTCTGATCTTTATCTATGTACTTATATCATAATTCCTGTAACACTGATGTATCTGTTTATTTCTATTCTTTTGTAAAGCCTATACTACTACAGAGTTATCTGTATTGTTATGTTCTTTAATGATGTATTTTGTACCTTTGTAATTGTATTCTTATGATACAAAATTGTAATTGACACCAGTTCATCAAATAATTAACTTGTAAGTTACATTTCACTGCACACGTTTTTGTTGGTCATAGTATATGGACAATATGTGATAAGTAGAAACTGATAGAGTTTGCACGTGTGTTAATAATTCAGCAAGGGACTGGTTAACAGCATTGCTGGTTCTAAGGACATTTCAAAAAAAAAAATTTCGTGAGTGCACAAGTGGTGGTTTATGGACTTGCTATATTGTCCGCAAGACTCTCCGATGGTGATTGTGCACCTGCACAGTCGCAACAGATGGCTGCTGGACGTCTCTACAAGGACTGAAGTGGGTCTGCACCTTCAATGGCCCACCAATACCATAAATTCTACAAGGAGTGCAGTGGGTCTGCACCTCTGCTGGCCCACCAACAGCACAATCTCTACCAGGACTACAGTGGGTCTGCAACCTCTGGTGGCTCACCAATACCGTAATCTCTACCAGGACTACAGTGGGTCTGCTCTGTGATGACCTACCTACCAATATTCTTTAAAACTTCGGCTGACTCTGCTGTGGGTTTGCTCTGTTGTGGCCCATTACCTGTCTGCATGTCAAGAGTCAGCATTATCTTTCCATTGGAAGGACAACACTACTTCTTCAAGACTACATGGAAATCCACTACTTCCGTGTGCATTTTCTTTTACTGCTCAGACTTTGAGAAAAACACTGCAATCTTACTGTGATGAACGATCAAGACTGTCTTTATGGACTGTGAGAAAATTTTAGCTTTTGACCAACATTGTATTAATAAGTTCATCAAGGCACTGTTGGTCCAGATAGTCCCACTCCTCAACGGCGATCCGTCGTAGGTCTCTCAGAGTGGTTGGTGGGTTACGTCGTCCATAAACAACCTTTTTCAATTATCCCGGGCAAGTTCGATAGGGTTCATGTCTGGAGAACATGCTGGCCACTCTAGTCGAGCGATGTCGTTATCCAGAAGGAAGTCATTCACAAAATGTGCACGATAGGGTCGCGATGAACTTGAGGATAATACGACGAATACAGGCGTGTATCAGTGCAACAGGACGTGCTACTGGGTATTAAAGGTAACGGTGTGTACAGAAATCTGGACCACCACCTCTGATGGTCTCGCTGTATAGTGGTACAACATGCAATATGTGGTTTTCATGAGCAATAAAAAGGGCCGAAATGAAGTTTATGTTGATCTCTATTCCAATTTTCTTTACAAGTTCCGGAACTCTCACAACCGAGGTGACGCAAAACTTTTTTTGATGTGTGTATCTGCGAGTAACTATTGTAGTGAACTGTTTTGGAATAACCCCATCAAACAAACACAGTAGTAGGAAAAGCAGATGCCTGACAGAGATCCACAACAAGATACTTACGGAAATGTTACTTATCCACGATGGAAGTGAAACATGGACGGTAAATAGTTTGGACAAGAAGAGAATAGAAGCTTTCGAAATGTGGTGTTACAGAAGAATGCTGAAGATTAGATGGGTATATCACATAACTAATGAGGAAGTATTGAATAGGATTGGGGAGAAGCTTGTGGCACAACTTGACCAGTAGAAAGGATCGGTTGGTAGGACATGTTCTGAGGCATCAAGGGATCACCAATTTAGTATTGGAGGGCAGTGTGGAGGGTAAAAATCGTAGGGGGAGACCAAGAGATGAATACACTAAGCAGATTCAGAAGGATGTAGGTTGCAGTAGGTACTGGGAGATGAAGAAGCTTGCACAGGATAGAGTAGCATGGAGAGCTGCATCAAACCAGTCTCAGGACTGAAGACCACAACAACAACAGGGTCGCGAATTGTCGTGGATGAAGAATGCCTCGCCAATATGTTGCCGATATGGTTGCACTACAAGTCGGAGGATGGCTTTCACGTATCGTACAGCCGTTATGGCGCCTTCCATGACCACCAGCGACGTACCCGACCCCAAATAACGCCACTCCAAAATAGCAGGGAACCTCCAGCTTGCTGCTCTCGCTGGACAGTGTGTCTAAGGCGTTCAGCCTGACCGGGTTGCCTCCAGACACGTCTCCGAGGACTGTCTGGTTGAAGGCATGTGCGACATTCATCGGTAGAAAGAGCGTAATGCCAATATTGAGCGGTCCATTCGGTATGTTGTTGGGCCCGTCCGTACCGCGCTGCGTGGTGTCGTGGTTGCAAAGATGGACCTCGCCATTTACGTCGGGAGTGAAGTTGGGCATCATGCAGCCTATTGCGCACAGTTTGAGTCGTATCGCGACGTCCCGTGGCTGCACGAAAAGCATTATTGAACGTGGTGACTTTGCTGTCAGGTTTCCTCCGAGCCATAATGCGTAGGTAGCGGTCCTCCACTGCAGTAGTAGCCCTTTGCCGGCCTGAACGAGGCATGTCATCGACAGTTCCTGTCTCTCTGCATCTCCTCCATGTCCGATCATCGCTTTTGTTAACTCCGAGAAGCCTGGACACTTCCCTTGTTGAGAGCCCTTCCTGGCACAAAGTAACAATGCGAACGCGATCGAACCTCGGCATTGACCGTCTAGGCACGGTTGAATTACAGAAAACACGAGCCGTGTACCTCCTTCCAGGTGGAATGACTGTACATTTTTGGGTGGGTTTAGTGACATCTCGGAACAGTCCGTGTCTGTGATACAATATCCACAGCCAACGTTTATCTTCGGAGTTCTGGGAACCGGAGTGATGCAAAACTTTTTTTGATGTGTGTATCTTGCGGTAGATACTGTTTCCACCTGTTTGTCATCAACAGTATAATTGTAGAGTCTTGATTTTCTTTTGATATGTATCAACAATTTGTTACATTTATTCACGCTAAGGGCCAACTGCCGGAGCCTGTACCATTCATAAATCCTGCGTGGATTATTCTGCAGATCGATACTGTCTTCTGGCGTTCCTACTTTCTTATAGACAGCCACATTTTCTGCGAACAGGCTTAAAGAGCTTCCGACGCTTTCTTATATAACATTTAAATATTTTGTAAATGGTAACGGTCCTATCACACTTCCCTGGGGTCCTCTGGAAATTATAGTTACAACTGTCGATTTTGTTAACTTAAGGGAGTTTTATATCAGTCAAAAATGTGCTTGCCTTCTTTTCAGAGAACGGCAGTGCAGGACGGTGTCAAATGCCTTCCTGATGTCAAGGAACGCGGCATCAACCTGAGCGCCTTTGCCTATAGCGCTATGGATCTCATGGAGGAACAGAGCGAACCTAGTTTCGCAGGATCTCTGTTTGAAGAATCCATGTTTATTTTTACAGAGGAGATTTTCGTTCTGCAAGCGTCATAATTCTTTAGAATAAAACATTTTCCATAATCCCAAAAAAATTGACGTCAACGACACAAGTGCAAAACTTTGTGCATTTGTCCTACGGCCCTTCTCGAAAACGGTAATACATGGGCTTTTTTCCAGTCGCTAGGAACCCTTCGTTACTCCAGTGCAAGGGGAGCAAGTTCTTTTGCATAATCTTTGCAGAATTTTTTGGTTATCTCATCTCGTCCTCAGACCTTTCCGCTGCTAAGTCGCTTAGTTGCTTTTGTGTTACGTGATCGATTATCTCAGTATCTCCCATTTCGACGTAGGCACAGTAAGTGAAAGGAGGGACGGAATTACGATTGCCGCGGTGAGATAATTTCTGAAAACCGAGTTCGGTATTTCAGCCTCATCTCTGTTATTTTCTCCTCCGTACTAGTACCACTGAATGAACAGAGGATTTAGAACCCCTTACTGTTTTACGTAAGAGGAAAACCTCTGAGGTTTTTACCCACACCGGTTGATAAAATTTTACTTTCATTGTCACTGAACGCTTCTCTCATTGCTCTCCTTACACGATGTTCTGCTTCGTTCAGCTTTTATTTGTTCGCTAGGTTTTGTCTTCTCTTTAATCTGTGATTAAGCTCTCTTTGTTTACGTAGCAGCTTTCTAACACGACTGTTCAACCACGGCGGATTTTTTCCATTCCTTAACGCCTTGCTCGGAACACGCTTGTCTAACTTGTCTAAGGCATATTGACCGATGATTTTGAATTTTCTCCATTTGTTGTCCACATCTTCGTCATCAGCTAGGAATATTTGATGCTGACAGATACTCTGGAATTTGTATCCTGTCACTCTTGCTAACCAAAAATATTTTCCTATCTTTTCTAAAATTCTTTGGAATGCCCGTAGTCGTAGCAGCTTTATGATCAGTGATACCTTACTCTACGTTAAGAGGTTGAATAAGTTTAGGGTTGTTTGTTATTAGGAGGTTTAAGACGTTTCCTTCTCCAGCGTCCTCTGCTGGTGGTACTGAGTACTAGACCTCGTGGAGAACACGCTGTTTGACACCATCATGGATAACCGTACTTGCACCATCACCTGACGTCACGGTAACACTCTCTGTTGGCGACCATATGAACTAAGCCAGTTGGGCTCTGGAGCTTGTGGTGAACCCACTAGGTGGCGCATCTTAGATTACAGTACTTGCGTCATCACCTGACGTCACTACAGCGTCCTCTAGTGGCATCGATAGGAATTAAGTCAGTTGGGCTATGGACTCAGTGGGTGGTGGTGCTGCCTCTAATTGTTTAAATAAAGGCTGGTGTATGATTTCGACAGTTGACCATTAGCAAGCAGAGTCTTTTAGATAGATTATTATTTTGACAATTTACGAGTTGTTTGGCTATGTGGACGTAAATGTATTGCAATATTTACGAGTGGTTTGCATGTCTGTAGGCTGTGCAATGCCTTATTTTTGAGGGTTTACAATTAGCAAGCGTGTGTGTAGATCCTTATAGGTGAGTCATGTAGGAGTAGTTTGCAGGTCTGTATAGTGTGGGGCATGTCAGAGTGTGTGTTCTGTGATACATATACTCCATCACTAAATAAATTGCTCCCAAATAAATACACTCCTTCCTCCCTCCATCAGCCTGATGCGGGCTGAGTCCTTTTACCAGCAACCCCTAGGAAGTGGTTGCGCCCTGGAGGCTTAGGTTAGTGATGGTGAGCTTCGTTTACAATAATTTTCTTAGATCGGTAGTGAAAGCCCAAATGACCTTACTTTACTAGGTTCCTAGGAAGAGGTGGCGGTCTGGACCTTGAAAAGTGGTTGAAACTATGTAGTTGAAAGTATAGTGAACACCTTTTCTTAAGTATATGAAATTGGGTAAATAATAAAGACAAGTCCTTTTTTCTCGCCATTTTCCTTGCTTAGGATAGATAACAGGGGTGTGCTTGATTATGCTGTTGGAACTTCACCCCATTTTTCTTGGGGAGGGGTTCAGGTTAATGGAGGTAGCCCAATTGACCTTCTTCCCACCGAAATCCGCCATCTTGATTGACGTCACGGCAGCCATCTTGATTGACGTCATGCACTATTGCCAATTCTACACGCCGCCATCTTGGATACATCTGGCAATAATGGAATGTGGGGCAGCATCCTTGTTGCCCCCCTACTCAGGCGAGGCATAAAGCTTTGTATCGTGCATTCATGAAGGATACACGAGTGGGCCTTCATCTCTGAAAGACCATATCATTGACGTTTCGTTGAATGGTTCGCATGCTGACACTTGTTGATGCCTCAGATTTAAAATGTGCAGCAGTTTGCGGAAGGGCTGCAGTCTTGTCGCGTTGAAGGATTTCTTCAGTCATCATTGGTACCGTTCTTGCAAGAACTTTTTCCGGAAGCACTGATTCGGAGATCTGATGTTTAACAGAATTCCTGATGTTCACGGTACGGTCTTGAAATGATTCAAATGGCTCAAATGGCTCTAAGCACTATGGGACTTAACATCTGAGGTCATCAGTCCCCTGGACTTGGAGAGCTACTTAAACCTAACTAACCTAAGGACATCATACAGATCCACGCCCGAGGTAGGATTCGAACCTGCGATCATAGCAGCAGCGCGGTTCCGGACTAAAGCGCCTAGAACCTCTCGGCAACGACGACCGTCCATGGGAAATTCCGCACTTCGTCGCTATCTAAGAGTTGCTGTGTCCCTTCGCTCGCGCGCCAACCATGTTAAATTCACTTAAATGTTGGTAACATGCCATTGTAGCAGCAGTAACCGATCTAACAACTGCGCGAGACACTTGTTGTCTTATAAAGGCGTTGCCGAGTGCAGCGCAGTATTGTGTTGTTTACACACCTGTGTATTTCAAAAATGGTTCAAATGGCTCTGAGCACTATGGGACTTAACATCTATGGTCATCAGTCCTCTAGAACTTAGAACTACTTAAACCTAACTAACCTAAGGACAGCACACAACACCCAGCCATCACGAGGCAGAGAAAATCCCTGACCCCGCCGGGAATCGAACCCGGGAACCCGGGCGTGGGAAGCGAGAACGCTACCGCACGACCACGAGATGCGGGCACACCTGTGTATTTGAATACACATGTCTCTACCAGTTTCTTTGGCGCTCCCGTGTACAATCCAGTTTCGCGTCAGCAAGAGGGGCCGTACTTTGGACCATCATGATACTTAAAAAAAAAAATTGACAAGCATGGTGCAAAATGGTTCAAATGGTTCAAATGGCTCTGAGCACTATGGGACTCAACTGCTGAGGTTATTAGTCCCCTAGAACTTAGAACTAGTTAAACCTAACTAACCTAAGGACATCACAAACATCCATGCCCGAGGCAGGATTCGAACCTGCGACCGTAGCGGTCTTGCGGTTCCAGACTAGCATGGTGCAAGAGAAACCTATACACTTGCAGCGTATCCTAAAACTTAACGAAAAGAACATAGTTAGCAAAATAAAAATCGGCAGTATGTAGTTGATTAGATGTTCCATGAGTGGTATCGACGAGCCAGTCATGAATCTGCGAAGATACGGGCTTCGTGGAACGCGTGGATTTGTGGAAACTAGAGCTGACTGCCCCTTTTCTCGGAGCACACTTGGAACCCTTGGCCGACATTATGGGCGGACTATGCCGCTACGAACAGACACACGGGCCAGACACGATGTCACACACACGGCGACACAAGCAACACTGACGAAAAGCTGTGGAGGCGCGCTCGATGCTGCCGGTGAGAATGAGCAGCGAGCGTCCTATCCTCTCGGCCCATTAGCTGCTGCTGCCGCTAGCCAGCCTGCCGCATTCTCAAGGCGCTGTTGCTCTCTCGAGACATGAAAGCTCGTCGTCAGGTGTCAATTTCATGGTTTTCATAAATTAATTGTAGTTCATCGTGGTGTCAGTTCCTTTCAGCACTACTTCAGACGTTAGTCGAGTCCATGCCACGTCGTGTCGCGGCACTCCTGCGTGTTCGCGGCGACCCTACACGATATTAGGTAGGTGTGCCAGTTTTGTGGCTCTTCAGTGTATATGGAGAGAAAAGAAGATTTGCTCAGAGTGCAGCTGTTTTTCTAAAATTACTGTGCTGAACTAGGAAAGTTCTTTACTTTTTCGTTAGGTGGTTGTCGATGTCCGAAGCGGCGGAACGTTACTAAGAGTTATATGAATGCGCGGTGTCTGCTTTTTCGAACATGTCGGAATTCATATAATTGATACACCTAGCTGGCAATGGATCGACCTTCTTCAGTGAGGATGCACAAATGCGTCCTAGCTCCTGCGGGAAAGGAGCTGCGAATCGGAGTGTGACGGATAGGCACTTTGGATAAGTGGCGCTCGCTGAGAATGTGGCAGTGAGGCGCCCGAGATAGTTCCTTATGGCCCAGTAGCTCACCCACCTGCCTTTTTTGAAGCCGGAGATCCCGGGTTCGAGTCCCGATCTTGTAGACACGGCACTGATTCCGCGATGAAAGACGATTCCGGTTAATGAAGTAAAAGATGCACGCAGCGGGCACCAAATGAAAAAGCCACGCTCACATCTTCTACCACACGCGATCTGACATTGTCTGTCCCCTCAAGAAAAGACATATCGCTTCCGTCTCCTTGATTTCCTTGTTGTGCGACCTCGCTGTTGCTAATTCTGTTCAACAGCAACGCCTCCCTACGTTCAAACTGTGCCTCAACCGTTTCATTGCGCTCTTCCTCCATGACGTATGCTTTATTTTCCCGCTCACAGCCTACTTGTCTAGCCCTGCTTCTGGTTATCATTCAGAGTTTTTGTAAACAACAACTTTAGTTATCTGCAACACGTGAACAACCTATTATCTAACTCACAAGATGTTGTTGTTGTTGTTGTGGTCTTCAGTCCTGAGACTGGTTTGATGCAGCTCTCCATGCTACTCTATCCTGTGCAAGCTTTTTCATCTCCCAGTACCTACTGCAACCTACATCCTTCTGAATCTGCTTAGTGTATTCATCTCTTGGTCTCCCTCTACGATTTTTACCCTCCACGCTGCCCTCCAATACTAAATTGGTGATCCCTTGATGCCTCAGAACATGTCCTACCAACCGATCCCTTCTTCTGGTCAAGTTGTGCCACAAACTTCTCTTCTCCCCAATCCTATTCAATACTTCCCCATTAGTTATGTGATCTACCCATCTAATCTTCAGCATTCTTCTGTAGCACCACATTTCGAAAGCTTCTATTCACTTCTTGTCCAAACTATTTATCGTCCATGTTTCACTTCCATACATGGCTACACTCCATACGAATACTTTCAGAAATGACTTCCTGACACTTAAATCTATACTGGATGTTAACAAATTTCTCTTCTTCAGAAACGCTTTCCTTGCCATTGCCAGCCTACATTTTATATCCTCTCTACTTCGACCATCATCAGTTATTTTGCTCCCCAAATAGCAAAACTCCTTTACTACTTTAAGTGTCTCATTTCCTAATCTAATACCCTCAACATCACCCGACTTAATTCGACTACATTCCATTATCTTCGTTTTGCTTTTGTTGATGTTCATCTTATATCCTCCCTTCAAGACACCATCCATTCCGTTCAACTGCTCTTCCAAGTCCTTTGCTGTCTCTGACAGAATTACAATGTCATCGGCGAACCTCAAAGTTTTTATTTCTTCTCCATGGACTTTAATACCTACTCCGAATTTTTCTTTTGTTTCCTTTACTGCTTGCTCAATATACAGATTGAACAACATCGGGGAGAGGCTACAACCCTGTCTTACTCCCTTCCCAACCACTGCTTCCCTTTCATGTCCCTCGACTCTTATAACTGCCATCTGGTTTCTGTACAAATTGTAAATAGTCTTTCGCTCCCTGTGTTTTACCCCTGCCACCTTTAGAATTTGAAAGAGAGTATTCCAGTCAACATTGTCAAAAGCTTTCTCTAAGTCTACAAATGCTAGAAACGTAGGTTTGCCTTTCCTTAATCTTTCTTCTAAGATAAGTCGTAAGGTCAGTATTGCCTCACGTGTTCCAGTGTTTCTACGGAATCCAAACTGATCTTCCCCGAGGTTGGCTTCTACTAGTTTTTCCATTCGTCTGTAAAGAATTCGTGTTAGTATTTTGCAGCTGTGACTTATTAAGCTGATAGTTCGGTAATTTTCACATCTGTCAACACCTGCTTTCTTTGGGATTGGAATTATTATATTCTTCTTGAAGTCTGAGGGTATTTCGCCTGTTTCATACATCTTGCTCACCAGATGGTAGAGTTTTGTCAGGACTGGCTCTCCCACGGCCGTCAGTAGTTCCAATGGAATATTGTCAACTCCGGGGGCCTTGTTTCGACTCAGGTCTTTCAGTGCTCTGTCAAACTCTTCACGCAGTATCATATCTCCCATTTCATCTTCATCTACATCCTCTTCCATTTCCATAATATTGTCCTCAAGATATACGCAGTATAATACAATGACAGTAGTACATCAGATTCAGAAACAAAGACAACCAAATATAAAAGTAGTAAACACCACAAAAATAATACGACAACGCCGTTAGCAACGACGGAAAGTCGGTCGGAAAATGAGACAGAAGTCGCTGACACAAATGCACTATAATAAAACAAGTAAACACATAAACAGCACAATCAGAGCATTAATATCTACAGCATACTAATGAACCATATTTTTCTTAATAATGGGCACCTGATCGGAAAGTACGCAAACTGACAGCATCACAGAAGTGCCAAGGACCGAGATCCTGGCAGCGGTTCGCCAAATGAAAGACGATTCCGGTTAATGAAGTAAAAGATCCACGCAGTGGGCACCAAACGAAAAAGCTACTCCTTACGTTTCTGATCTAGACTGCCATAAAAATGCCAAGGAACTGTTAATCAGAACTCAGGGAGAAGTTGTAGTATAATTCACAATCGATTTATTGATCTTAAACAAGACAATACAACAAAATTATTAAAGAATCATCATGCTAAAAATTATTTATTTAACAAAAGCCTTACTAAAATGGGATCTATGGTGGACAAAGTGATCTGCTGGGGATCAACACACGACACTAACCAGAACACTACTAGCTTTATCTCACTCCATACACGTGAATCGAGGTTATGGCATCAAACTAAGCCACCACCAAGCATCTATATTCTACCATACAAAAAAAGAAAAAAATATGGTTCGAAAGAACAGGGTGCTGAGAAATAGATATTAGAGCCCTACGTCGCAGCAGCGAATACTTTACCATCCTACTGGTCAAGGCGTCACACTACGATGCGTTCGGCGACTGAAGTCGTGGACGGTGCCGGTCTGTTATTAAATGCGCAGTCCCGAAAAATGCAAGTACGCAGTCTCGAGTTCGGTTAATTCAGGACGCAGGTACTTCCGTAAGAGCCTCTGAAACCCCGACGGATTCCAGTGTGCAGGTGGACCCGTTTGCTGGTCTGTCAAACCAATTTGACTCCGTGCCACGACTGGGCGTGTCGGAATACGTCAAATGTTTAGACGGCCGACTCAAGACAAATAGGTACTCCCAGGTGTCACTCGTTGTGACCGTGATGATATAAGCAGTACCTCTGACACTTCAGTAGGTGACTTGCACAGGCTCTGAGTAGGGCCCTAGCAAAGGACACAAGCCTCACCGTTTAGGTAGAGACCTGCAGTTCTTTACTAGCGAAGCGCCAGTACAAGCGACTAGTACAAGAGTGTCGATCTCCCTTTCTCTGTGTTGCCTCCTCAGCTCGGTTCCAAAAGCACATTTCTCTTTTTTGACTTCCCCCAATTTCGCACAAGCCAATCACGAGCAGAAAACAGAAAAAAAATTCGGCTTCGCGGCCTCTTTCCCACACGTTTGCCATGTATTTTGCTGACACAATGCAGGGTGGAAGCACAGTCCTACATAAACAGCTTGTTATCTTCCCTGTTGCGTCCATTTCAAAGTTTGCACAGAACGGCCATAAAATCACATTGACAAAACATGTTTTGAAACAGAGTCTGCACGTCTGGCCGCCAGTTTTCCTGTCCCATGGACATTTGCACAACGTTTACATTTCTTTTGGCGGCTTGCTCGCTAACAACGCCTACAATGCGCTGTCGGCGACTTTTCGGCGCTAGGCCGTATACCTGGACGTCTGCCCCTGTCCGTGGCGCCAAGCTTAATGTTTTCCTGCACAATATGACCTCGGCACAGGGCCGTCTCGAAATGTCTCTTCATCGTTCTCCAGAAAAAAAACGTGCTTTGTCGCCCCACCAAGGCCGTGATCATACTGTAGTCATTTAAGTCGGCACCCAGTTCCTTTGAACGCAGGTAAAGTTTACCGTATTTCTTTCCCTAGAGCACGCAAACAAGACCATAAACTGCTGCCCACCATTTCATCACAATGTATGAATTCAAATCGCCATAGATCGTATTCCCTACACCAAATCAGAAGTGAGAGTGCCCTGCAGTCTCTCAGCGTGGGGTCCTGCTACAGATGACAGGGGCGACGCCCTTCAGTTCGCATTACTGAGAGTAGTCAGACGCAAAAGCTATGGTCCCAGTTACAATTTTTACACTGGTAAAGTAATGTTTCCAGGGCATTCTTATTTTAAGCTACTGAGTCATCCGAGACACGCTATATTAACTCAAATTACGAGTGCTATTCGGAAAGTTCTGAGCGCACAGTGAGCATGTAAAGGTGCCCAGAAAATAGTGGCTCCAGCCAAATATGAGGGCCTTTTGAGAGATTTCAACGGAAGTCATGCAGACCACATGACATAACTGTCATGCATTTCCTTTTTCATGGCAACTCTGGACCGCACACTACAGGGGCAGTAAAGAGGCTCCTGCAGCATTCTCGATGCGAAGCGTCTGATCGCCCGGCACACATCCCGTAAACGGCTCCTTCAGAACCGCTGGCTATGAAGACAATATTTTCGCACATACAACGATCTCTAGTCGAGTGCTCAGGATTAGCGGAAAACCTAAGTTGGAGATGCGACTATGTAGAGACGTAGCTGGAATGTGTTGGTAACTGTTGCAGTTAAAACCTTTTCGATTTTTACCGTGGATTCCATTTCGCGACCGATCGGATTTTACTTTCCGAATAGTCCTCGTACATGAGCTTGCTGGATTCAATTGACAGTAGCTGTTTGCCTTTCAAGGGAACCGCCAAACAGACCAAACTGTTCGTGTTTGAAACTTCCTGGCAGATTAAAACTGAGTGCTGGACCAAGACTCGATCTCGGGACCTTTGCCTTTCGCGGGGAAGTGCTCTACCAACTGCGCTACCCAAGCATGAATCATGCCCGACCTCACAGCTTTACTTCTGCCAGTACCTCGTCTCCTACCTTCCAAACTTTACAGAAGCTCTCCTGCGAACCATGCAGGACTAGCACTCCTGAAAGAAAGGATATTACGGAGACATGGCTTAGTCGCAGCCTAGGGGAAGTTTCCAGAATGAGATTTTTACTCTGCAGCGGAGTGTGCGCTGATACGAGATTAAAACTGTGTGCCAGACCGAGACTCGAACTCGGGACCTTTGCCTTTGGTGGACAAGTGCTCTACGATCTGAGCTACGCACAGGACAGCCTCTGTTAAGTTTGGAAGGTAGGAGACGAGATACTGGCAGAAGTAAAGCTGTGAGGACGGGGCGTGAGTCCTGCTTGGGTAGCTCAGTTGGTAGAGCACTTGCCCGCGAACGGCAAGGCTTCCGAGATCGAGTCTCGGTCCGGCACACAGTTTTAATCTCCCAGGAAGTTTCATATCAGCGCAGCCTCTGCGGCAGGGTGAAAATCTTATTCTGTTCTTATTTTGGTTGTAGTGCAGTGCAGACATTGTACTTCACGTTGCTTTCACGTCTCCGCCTAGTCTCCGCCGTGGCTACCGTCAGCGGCTGGTCACCTATGGTCGGCAAGCAACCAGATTCGCCGCGGCAGCCTACACGACAACGGCGACCGGCGCCTCCTCGCCTCAGCCTCCACGTCACGCCGCGCCTCCTCGGGCAGTCTTCCTGCCGCGGCTTCGCGCCCCTTCCCGCTCCTTGGGAGCCGACCACCGGCGCCCGCGGCAGTGTTTGCGTTGCAAACAGGCCGGCAGAAGTGAGCGAGCGCGAGGCGATCATTGTTCCGGGCTGGCGCCCCCTGGAGAGCGGCAGGCGGCCGCTTCACAGGGAAAACAGCGGGCCGCTGTTTGCGCGCAGACCTCGCCTCGCCCGGGGCGGCTAATGAAACGGCCGGCGTCCGCATCGGCGTCCACTCTGGTTTTACGCCGTATTACTCCTCCCCGGCCGCCGGCGGGCGCGGGATCGGCGCTCGCTGGTAACCGCCCCAGAGCAAGACCGCTGCAGAGCGCACTGCCACATCCGAACGCCGCCCAACCGCACCGACTAACAAACAACAGCGGAGTACTCAGCCGTGTCGAAGTAATCTCCTATAATGTCTGGAACACTATCAGCTTCTAGCAACCTACATAAGTCCCCTTGGTACAAAATAGTTAATGAAACAACGCGAACGAAAGGAAAACTTCGCAAAATACATTTGGCGGGTACTGGGAGTTGTAATCTTTTCGATAGCCTGCTACACAGGTATGTCTGTATAGAAAATAACGTGATATGGGAATGATATACACTACTGGCCATTAAAATTGCTACACCACGGAGATGAGGTGCTACAGACGCGAAATTTATCAAACACGAAGAAGATGCAATTTCATGTGCAAATGATTAGCTTTACAGGGCATTCACACAAGGTTGGTGCCGGTGGCGACACCTACAACGTGCTGACATGAGGAAAGTTTCCAACCGATTTCTCATACACAAACAGCATTTGACCGGCGTTGCCTAGTGAAACGTTGTTGTGATGCCTCGTGTAAGGAGGAGAAATGCATACCATCATGTTTCCGACTTTCATAAAGGTCGGATTGTAGCCTATCGCGATTGAGGTTTATCGTATCGCGACATTGCTGCTTGCGTTGGTCGAGATCCAATGAGTGTCAGCAGAATATGGAATCGGTGGGTTCAGGAGGGTAATACGGAACGCCGTGCTGGATCCCAACGGCCGCGTATCACTAGCAGTCGAGATGCCAGCCATGTTATCCGCATGGCTGCAACGGATCGTGCAGCTACGTCTCGACCCCTGAGTTAACAGGTGGGGACGTTTGCAAGACAACAACCATCTGCACGAACAGTTCGACGACGTTTGCAGCAGCATGGACTATCAGCTCGGAGACCATGGCTGCGGTTACCCTTGACGCTGCATCACAGACAGGAGCGCCTGCGATGGTCAACGACGAACCTGGGTGCACGAATGGCAAAACGTCTTTTTTTCAGATGAATCCAGGTTCTCTTTATAGTATCACGACGGTCGCATCCGGGTTTGGCGACATCGCGGTGAACGCACATTCGAAGCGTGTATTCGTCATCGCCATACTGGCGTATCACCCGGCGTGATGGTATGGGGTGCCATTGGTTACACGTCTCGGTCGCCTCTTGTTCGCATTGACGGCACTTGGAACAGTGGACGTTACATTTCAGATGTGTTACGACCCGTGGCTCTACCCTTCATTCGATCCCTGTGAAACCATACATTTCAGCAGGATAATTCACGACCGCATGTTGCAGGTCCTGTAGCAGCCTTGCTGGATACAGACAATGTTCGACTGTTACCCTGGCCAGCACATTCTCCAGATCTCTCACCAATTGAATACGTCTGGTCAATGGTGGCCTAGCAACTGGCTCGTCAGAATACACCAGTCACTACTGCTGATGAACTGTGCTGTCGTGTTGAAGCTGCATCGGCGGCTGTACCTGTATACGCCATCCAAGTTCTGTTTGACCCAATGCCCAGGCGTATCACGACCGTTATTACGGACGGAGGTGGTTGTTCCTTAGGATCTATGCACCCAAATTCCGTGAAAATGTAATTACATGTCGGTTCTAGTATAACATATTTGTCCAATGAATACCCGTTTATCGTCTGCATTTCTTATTGGTGTAGCAATTTTAATGGCCAGTAGTGTACAAAGATTGAGGCTTCGATCTGCAGAAGAACGAGACAGCACATCTCACTAACATCGGTGTTCCAACCAGACGAAAAATCAGGAAAAATACCTGGACACCGTTGGTACGACAAACTCAGCATTACTCAGCAAGTACCGGGGTGAAAGATCGTGACCGGTCTATTTAGTATACTTCGAGACCCAGGCACAACTATTGAAAAGAGACGCAAGTGCAAGTGACAGTACTGTGTCGCGACTCTTTTGGGTACCGCGCGCTATCCTGTCCGCCGCACTTTAAAATACGCGCGCCGTCATCTGCTCCGCTGCCACGAACGATTACGCCGTTGCCAATGACATGGAATCATCCTCTCACCCGAGTTCCAGCAGCGGCTGTACTAAAGTTCGATCATTCATGGACATAGCCCCATTTTGTGTCTTCGCCAGCTAAATATCATTTACATACTTTGATAGTTGCGAGGTCTCGACGTCTTCTGATTAGACACTGTATTAAATAGTGAGACATTTATACATCTTTTGTGTCTGCATATGTTTCTACATTCAAATCTACTTTTAGCAACTGACGCTGCAACTTTAGCAACAAAGTTAAACGTTATTTTCATTACTTCATATTAGATCTACAATAAATTAATATCTCAATTCTCTGTTCGTGGACGGCATAAATTTCCCGATCCTGTACACACTAGAGAAGCACAGAGCTTGCAAAGGTAGTCCTAACACTGTTTAGTCAAATGTCGCACAGCAACATCACACAAAATACATTGTGACAGTATTACGCGTAGATTTCCTGGGAAAAAGACACAAGGTCTGTAAAGTGTGGAAGGTCAGAGCAGAGTTTCTCCGCTGTTGGTTCGACACAGAAGTGACTGGAGGCATGCCTGCGGGTGGTACACACTAGAGAAGCACAGAGCTTGCAAAGGTAGTCCTAACACTGTTTAGTCAAATGTCGCACAGCAACATCACACAAAATACATTGTGACAGTATTACGCGTAGATTTCCTGGGAAAAAGACACAAGGTCTGTAAAGTGTGGAAGGTCAGAGCAGAGTTTCTCCGCTGTTGGTTCGACACAGAAGTGACTGGAGGCATGCCTGCGGGTGGTGTGGGCACAAAGCGAGGATTACGAGAAAGGACACCCGTGTTTCTGTGCCGGAAACACTGTTACGGTCTCGCTTTAGGTGGTGGTGTGCTTAGGCCGGAGATGCACACAGTGTGGGAAACAGCTGGCTCCTTCCCCTAAAAAAGTTTTCAGCCAATGACGGCGATAGTTTTGTAGAATGCCAGGCCATACTGAGTTTCCAGATATACTGCAGTGACCTTTTGAGAAAATCCTACTTTATATTCCCGGTATTTCGAAGGAAGCGGAGAATTTCTCGAATGTCAGTGTGGCAAATCTTGCAAGTCAACCACGTCTTTGACGTCTGACACGTGATGAATACGGACGTGTGTGTTAGGCTCTCTTCGGTGCCGAACTTGGTGTCCGACACTTAGCTTTCGGTGTTCGAGATTCCCGGACGACAGGCTGAGCGCTTACACAGAGCTCCAGACACGTCCGGCAGCAGCCTGATGTTGTTCCGGTGCGGTTGTTTTCAGTGACTGTGGGACTGAGTCCTGGAGCAGCTTTCTGCCCTGTGCAGCTCGCAGGTTGCGTAATTATCCAGCAGTAGGAGTTGTTTTCTTATTTATCGCAGAGAGAATTCACCCCAAGAACTGTGAATCGATGTTCCCCAGTTTATGCATCCCAACCTGGGATGTTTATTTCCCACGCACTGCAGTAAAACTTTACATATAATTTAAATTTGTGAAGCCGAACACTGAAAGTTTTTAATAAGTCTTACTATTAATACTATTAATATGTTTCAGTTTTCTATCATCAGAATAAGTACATCTTTTCACAAAAGGGCCTCTACTTTTCGAATTCCCCTTGTATACCTGTATGTAGATGATTTTGTAAATAAGCTTTACCTATAATGTACTTTTAGACATATAACGATGGCTTTTCTGATAGTGCATACGCGTGAATAGTGAGTTTCGGCATTAACATCTATTTATAAATAGCTGTTTCACCATGCGTAACGCCACAGTCCAAGCTAGTAACATATATAATTCTACTAACGCCCTAAGACATCCCCGCCACTGGTAAAAGCTCAAATCGCACCCTGGACTGGTCGTTATTGTTTATCCTGCAGAAGTCTTCCACACAAAATTAAGATGCCTTCGGCGCATGTAAAGATAATTAATTAATAGCTCCGAATAATCTCATCTGTTAACTAATGTCATTAATTTTCGTTTAACTGTACGTCTATTAATGTTGACCTCGCACTCAACAGTTTGTACCTGCATTACATATTTTAACTGAATATGAATGTCTTTAATGTCATCTTTTCTTCCTTGGAGCTAACTGATGAGACGACCCAATAAATAATGAATGTCGTCAGCGTATTTATACATTTGTAAACTGTGATCTTGCTTTGACAGTGTTTTTCCTTGTAAAACAGATGTCATTATTAGGAACATTCTCAAGTGTAAGGATATTGATGTAATTATTTTATTTTGGGTAATTGACCGTCACCTGTATGTGCACAGAGCAGCGTGAGTGATCTTTCATTACCACTGTGTTTCATGATGTTATTTTGCCTACACAGCGTAATATTGAGTTGGTAAGTATGGCAGATAACTTGCACTTACCACTGCCGAACCCCCGACCAGTCACCCACACGACACGTCAAAAGCACCGAACAGGTAACATACAATATGCAGACTACATTTCAGCAGTGCAACTACTGAAAATATGGGGTGGGAAAAAAGAAGGAGACGGAAAGGACTATTGCATATTCTGTCTCGTTCGCTGCTGCTGATGGCTTCCTCCAATGAATTTGGTTTCCTGGTCCTCGCTAATATACACAGTACCCGTGGTCTCGAGGTAGCGTCTTTGATTCATAATCAAAACGTCTTCGGTCCCGGTTTTTTTTCTTAATTAACTTTACTTCCATTATTGTACTATACTGAATAGGAAACAAGCATTACTTAGTGGAAAGTGCCAACTACTCATTATTATTATTAGATATTTTTTTAATGATTTCCTTTACTTTGTGCCTATAAAATTCTATTGAATACTCACACTATCCTTTCTGTTTCTCTTATGTAATATGACAAAATTTTCTCTCTTCTTCAATTTAGGTATATCTGTAGTATATCTAAAAAAAGTTTCTTCCACTTCTGATCCACCTATCATGGTGACGTTCCCCTCATACTGTCCCACTTTACAGTGTAACTAGAGGAAGAGATCAAACCAAAATACACAATGTGCCTGTGGCATCACAAGTGTATTACATACAGAAACATAAACTCAAAATCAATGCATCGATGCCAAATATAAACTGTTATGCCTGTCCTGCAGTGTCTACCCCCTCAAAAAAAAAAAAAAAAAAAAAAAAAAAAAAAAAGACGACAAATGGCCACGTAAAAGGGTTTAAGGAACAACAATAAGAGAAAAACGAAAAAAGAAAATGTAAAAACGAAAACATATAAAATGACAGTAATATTAACCAACACTAGGAATATAATAGATTAATAGAATAAAATGTCTTTTTTTTTAATGTATCGTTGTTAATATATTTAAATAAATATATATGGTTACAAAAAAAAATGTTCGATCCCCGCCACTGCCAAAATTTTGATAAATAATCAGCATTGGCGGCCGAAGACTTCCGGCATAAGAAGTCAGCCTCATTCTGCCAACGGCCTTGTCAAAGAGGGCGGAGGAGAGGATAGAGGTTCTGGGCACTCCCTTGTCCTAGGGGTGGGAAATTGCCCCTAAAGGCGGAAGAATCAGCAATGATCAACGACATGAGGATGCAGAAGGCAATGGAAACCACTGCATTAAAGGCACGTAACGTGTATCCACAGGACATGTGGCCTGTAATTGAAGAAGTGTCATGATGATCTCTCCGTTGGCAAAAGATTCCGAAATAGTCCCCCATTCGGATCTCCGGGAGGGGACTGCCAAGGGGGAGGTTACCATGAGAAAAAGATTGAATAATCAACGAAAGGATAACGTTCTACGAGTCGGGGTGTGGAATGTCAGAAGCTTGAACGTGGTAGGGAAACTAGAAAATCTGAAAAGGGAAATGCAAAGGCTCAATCTAGATATAGTAGGGATCAGTGAAGTGAAGTGGAAGGAAGACAAGGATTTCTGGTCAGATGAGTATCGGGTAATATCAACAGCAGCAGAAAATGGTATAACAGGTGTAGGATTCGTTATGAATAGGAAGGTAGGGCAGAGGGTGTGTTACTGTGAACAGTTCAGTGACCGGGTTGTTCTAATCAGAATCGACAGCAGACCAACACCGACAACGATAGTTCAGGTATACATGCCGACGTCGCAAGCTGAAGATGAACACATAAAGTGTATGAGGATATTGAAAGGGTAAGGCAGTATGTAAAGGGGGACGAAAATCTAATAGTCATGGGCCACTGGGATGCAGTTGTAGGGGAAGGAGTAGAAGAAAAGGTTACAGGAGAATATGGGCTTAGGACAAAGAATGAAAGAGGAGAAAGACTAATTGAGTTCTGTAACAAGATTCAGCTAGTAATAGCGAAAACCCTGTTCAAGAATCACAAGAGGAGGAGGTATACTTGGAAAAGGCCGGGAGATACGGGAAGATTTCAATCACATCATGGTCAGACAGAGATTCCGAAATCAGATACTGGATTGTAAGGCGTACCCAGGAGCAGATATAGACTCAGATCACAATATAGTAGTGATGAAGAGTAGGCTGAAGATCAAGACATTAGTCAGGAAGAATCAATACGCAAAGAAGTGGGATACGGAAGTACTAAAGAATGACGAGATACGTTTGAAGTTCTCTAACGCTATAGATACAGCAAAAAGGAATAGCGCAGTAGGCAGTACGGTTGAAGAGGAATGGACATCTCTAAAAAGGGCCATCACAGAAGTTGGGAAGGAAAACATAGGTACAAAGAAGGTAGCTGCGAAGAAACCATCTGTAACAGAAGAAATACTTCAGTTGATTGATGAAAGGAGGAAGTACAAACATGTTCCGGGAAAATCAGGAATACGGAAATACAAGTCGCTGAGGAATGAAATAAATAGGAAGTGCAGGGAAGCTAAGACGAAACGGCTGCAGGAAAAATGTGAAGACATCGAAGAAGATATGAGTGCCGGAAGGACAGACTAAGCATACAGGAAAGTCAAAACAACCTTTGGTGACATTAAAAGCAACGGTGGTAACATTAAGAGTGCAACGGGAATTCCACTGTTAAATGCAGAGGAGAGAGCAGATAGGCGGAAAGAATACATTGAAAGCCTCTATGAGGGTGAAGATTTGTCTGATGTGATAGAAGAAGAAACAGGAGTCGATTTAGAAGAGATAGGGGATCCAGTATTAGAATCAGAATTTAAAAGAGCTTTGGAGGACTTACGGTCAAATAAGGCAGAAGGGACAGATAATTTGTAAAATCATTGGGGGAAGTGGCAACAAAACGACTATTCACGTTGGTGTGTAGAATATATGAGTCTGGCGATATACCTTCTGACTTTCGGAAAAGCATCATCCACACAATTCCGAAGACGGCAAGAGCTGACAAGTGCGAGAATTATCGCGCAATCAGCTTAACAGCTCATGCATCGAAGCTGCTTACAAGAATAAT
The DNA here is from genome assembly GCF_023864345.2 of Schistocerca serialis cubense. NCBI lineage: Eukaryota > Metazoa > Arthropoda > Insecta > Orthoptera > Acrididae > Schistocerca > Schistocerca serialis. Next base: position 485,973,061 of record NC_064646.1, on the reverse strand, counting down.
ATACAGAAGACTGGAAAAGAAAATTGAGAATGCGCTAGGTGACGATCTGTTTGGCTTTAGGAAAAGTAAAGGGACGAGAGAAGCAATTCTGACGTTACGGCTAATAATGGAAGCAAGGCTAAAGAAAAATCAAGACACTTTCATAGGATTTGTCGACCTGGAAAAAGCGTTCGACAATATAAAATGGTGCAAGCTGTTCGAGATTCTGAAAAAAGTAGGGGTAAGCTATAGGGAGAGACGGGTCATATACAATATCTACAACAACCAAGAGGGAATGATAAGAGTGGACGATCAAGAACGAAGTGCTCGTATTAAGAAGGGTGTAAGACAAGGCTGTAGCCTTTCGCCCCTGCTCTTCAATCTGTACATCGAGGAAGCAATGATGTAAATAAAAGAAAGGTTCAGGAGTGGAATTAAAATACAAGGTGAAAGGATATCAATGATACGATTCGCTGATGACATTGCTATCCTGAGTGAAAGTGAAGAAGAATTAAATGATCTGCTGAACGGAATGAACAGTCTAATGAGTACACAGTATGGTTTGAGAGTAAATCGGAGAAAGACGAAGGTAATGAGAAGTAGTAGAAATGAGAACAGCGAGAAACTTAACATCAAGATTGATGGTCACGAAGTCAATGAAGTTAAGGAATTCTGCTACCTAGGCAGTAAAATAACCAATGACGGACAGAGCAAGGAGGACATTAAAATCAGACTCGCTATGGAAAAAAAGGCATTTCTGGCCAAGAGAAGTCTACCAATATCAAATACCGGCCTTAATTTGAGGAAGAAATTTCTGAGGATGTACGTCTGGAGTACAGCATTGTATGGTAGTGAAACGTGGACTGTGGGAAAACCGGAACAGAAGAGAATCGAAGCATTTGAGATGTGGTGCTATAGACGAATGTTGAAAGTTAGGAGGACTGATAAGGTAAGGAATGAGGAGGTTCTACGCAGAATCGGAGAGGAAAGGAATATGTGGAAAACACTGATAAGGAGAAGGGACAGGATGATAGGACATCTGCTAAGACATGCGGGAATGACTTCCATGGTACTAGAGGGAGCTGTAGAGGGCAAAAATTGTAGAGGAAGACAGAGATTGGAATACGTCAAGCAAATAATTGAGGACGTAGGTTGCAAGTGCTACTCTGAGATGAAGAGGTTAGCACAGGAAAGGAATTCGTGGCGGGCCGCATCAAACCAGTCTGTACGTAGACTGATGACAAAAAAAAAAAAAAAAAAAAAAAAAAGAAAAAAAAAAAAACTCTAACTGACATGGTGCCTGGGAAAAGAAATGAGGCATCTGAGGTGGAAGACGTAGCTGTACCCAGGCACTTTCGTAAGTTACTGTCTTCTTCGCATAACCAGTGGCATTCACTGGATATGAGCATGGAGCAAGGTTTCACGATTTTAAGCATTACATCCCGAACCATGAGAAACCTGAAGAGATTGCTGATGAAGAAACTGATGACACAGATACAGCACGGCAGTGAAGCAGCAAAAGCGAAAATTCTAATGGGCACTATATACTAGCAGCGTACAAGTGCTACCTTCTGTTGGAGCAAGTAGCGGCAGGAAAAATGCCAGTTTGATTATATTACACTCACCAGTGGTTTTTTGCATAGTATATATGAAAAACTGTGCTGTAAATTTGTATGTATTCATCTAGTTTTAAGCTAAAAATTGCCACCTTCATGTGACGGCCAAGAACTCGAATGTAGTCACATACAGACTGCAGCAATGTTCAGTTCCCTTCAACTTCTGTACGGACAGTCGCATCACAGTTAGAAAGCAAAGGCTGTAGAGACAAGGTAAAATCTAGGAAACTTCTGGCAAAATGGTAACGGAAATCCGGTATACCTACCTCTACGTTACAATAAGAATAATTAAAAATAAAAAGATGATTTGTATCTTATTTATTGTTTAACAGACTTGTTGTACTATAATCCATTCAGATTTAACTTTAAAAATTGCCTTAATATCACCTATTTCATATCCTGATGTCGTCACTAGCAAAATACAGGAAGTGAAAGAAGAAATACACTGCAGTTGTGTGTGTGTGTGAACATTGTGATACTTGATACTAACACTACATATGCTTGCATTGCTGACGTTTTAAATACATATTTTTGACATGAAAAGAGCATTGAGACATTTGGCAAGCGCCAAAGATGTGGAAAATAAATAATTTTAGGATCTGTCATGCCTTATATTATGGTACATCAATCGAACTATGAGTGTTTAAAATTGCAGCCCTCTGCAGCAAGAGCGTAAGGTGGCAATTGACATTATTTCAGATTTTTGAAGTTTTGCGATATTGTTTTTTAAGTAAAACTGATCAGTAGCAGCTACGTACTTCTATATCGTTAGTAACATTCCATCAGCAAATGTTGATTTTTAATTATTTATGGCGACTATGGTTTTCCAATAAAATTTACAGATGCGACATATAAAATTTTTTGTAGTGAGGAATGAAAACATAGTTTTAGCGTCAATTTACGCAATTCATATGGAAGTTACTTATTTTTTAAGTAATGTACGTACTGGATTCAGATGCAAATATCTTATCCTACGTTATGTAAATAGTCATTTTTACATCACGGTGATTAAATTAAGAGGTATGTGTGCAATTCAATTTACGTTCGAATCAAGGTTACAGAAATGATGCATATGTTTACGCATCATATTAACATTATGCTTATTAAATACGGAAATGTGTATACACTCCTGGAAATTGAAATAAGAACACCGTGAATTCATTGTCCCAGGAAGGGGAAACTTTATTGACACATTCCTGGGGTCAGATACATCACATGATCACACTGACAGAACCACAGGCACATAGACACAGGCAACAGAGCATGCACAATGTCGGCACTAGTACAGTGTATATCCACCTTTCGCAGCAATGCAGGCTGCTATTCTCCCATGGAGACGATCGTAGAGATGCTGGATGTAGTCCTGTGGAACGGCTTGCCATGCCATTTCCACCTGGCGCCTCAGTTGGACCAGCGTTCGTGCTGGACGTGCAGACCGCGTGAGACGACGCTTCATCCAGTCCCAAACATGCTCAATGGGGGACAGATCCGGAGATCTTGCTGGCCAGGGTAGTTGACTTACACCTTCTAGAGCACGTTGGGTGGCACGGGATACATGCGGACGTGCATTGTCCTGTTGGAACAGCAAGTTCCCTTGCCGGTCTAGGAATGGTAGAACGATGGGTTCGATGACGGTTTGGATGTACCGTGCACTATTCAGAGTCCCCTCGACGATCACCAGTGGTGTACGGCCAGTGTAGGAGATCGCTCCCCACACCATGATGCCGGGTGTTGGCCCTGTGTGCCTCGATCGTATGCAGTCCTGATTGTGGCGCTCACCTGCACGGCGCCAAACACGCATACGACCATCATTGGCACCAAGGCAGAAGCGACTGTCATCGCTGAAGACGACACGTCTCCATTCGTCCCTCCATTCACGCCTGTCGCGACACCACTGGAGGCGGGCTGCACGATGTTGGGGCGTGAGCGGAAGACGGCCTAACGGTGTGCGGGACCGTAGCCCAGCTTCATGGAGACGGTTGCGAATGGTCCTCGCCGATACCCCAGGAGCAACAGTGTCCCTAATTTGCTGGGAAGTGGCGGTGCGGTCCCCTACGGCACTGCGTAGGATCCTACGGTCTTGGTGTGCATCCGTGCGTCGCTGGGGTCCGGTCCCAGGTCGACGGGCACGTGCACCTTCCGCCGACCACTGGCGACAACATCGATGTACTGTGGAGACCTCACGCCCCACGTGTTGAGCAATGCGGCGGTACGTCCACCCGGCCTCCCGCATGCCCACTATACGCCCTCGCTCAAAGTCCGTCAACTGCACATACGGTTCACGTCCACGCTGTCGCGGCATGCTACCAGTGTTAAAGACTGCGATGGAGCTCCGTATGCCACGGCAAACTGGCTGACACTGACGGCGGCGGTGCACAAATGCTGCGCAGCTAGCGCCATTCGACGGCCAACACCGCGGTTCCTGGTGTGTCCGCTGTGCCGTGCGTGTGATCATTGCTTGTACAGCCCTCTCGCAGTGTCCGGAGCAAGTATGGTGGGTCTGACACACCGGTGTCAATGTGTTCTTTTTTCCATTTCCAGGAGTGTATATATACATCTCCACGCAATATCTTTGACTGTAAAATCAATGGTCATGGAAATAAGGCATATCCTCGAACTTGTCACCATTTTTATGCAAGTCACTGCATCATTTTAATATTACACTGATTAAATAATACACATTTTTGACATTTGCGTATATTGAGGTGAAAGTAAGGTTATATTTTACTGTATATCTTCGAAGTTGATGATACAAGCTTGCCTCTACATTCTGATTGTGTGCCTTATTTTAATACTTTGTTGTGATCGGCTAAGAGGGAGAGGATGAGGGGAGAGTGCCAGATGAGGAGCGGTACACTGCTGCCATCTTGCACTTCTTAAATTTCTCATCATTCGCCAACTTGGTTTTTAAATTTCCTACCATCTTGCATTTTTCGGAGTTTTGTGCTATCCGCCATCTTTGATTTTTAAATCTTTCGATTCCTCTGCTCTGTCTTGGTTTTTTTCATTTCCTGCTATCACCAGTGACTGCAGTGCCACTACTATAGCGACAACTGGTGGTGGAAACTTGAACTACGTGCGTGAATGGCTACAGGTATATGTACTATTGATAGCCACAGTTTTTTCAGTAACTTTATAGATTTATTTCTCCTTAAAAATATTGAAAAAGCGGAAAATCTTTGTATACTGACAAGTTCGGATTTCTCTGACGGACACCGGTATTGGAAATGCTAACTTCTCAAGGAAAAATTCGCAGTATTGTGTAATTCTGAAGAAATGAGTTATTTTTATAAATTTTCGTCACGTATCGTCATCGGACTAATGTGTTTGGGCACCGGAAGTTGCATATTCATGGCTCGTAAGTTCATTGTGCTCTGACTGGAAACCACGTGTGCGAATGGAGACTGATGTTCTTCCATTTCTATTCTACGAATGCTTAACAGTCATGGCTCCAGGAGTTGCCAATTCGGTTAAAATTTAGATATAATAAAATTTTCGTCTTATAAAATTACGGTCTGAGACAAAAGCTCAGTGTCACACATTTATTAAAACAACACCGGTATCGGTCAAACAAGAGAATATACTTATACACGTATTTGCAATGAAAAAGTCTATAATTCCCTTCTGAAGTTCGACTACACTCCATTACCTTTCCTCACTTTAGATGATATTCATCTTATAACGTCATTTCAAGGCACAATCCGGACCGTTGAACTGTTCTTCCAACTACTCTGCCGTCTCTGTCACAACTTCAATGACACAGGAGAATCTCAAAGCTTTTGCCGCTTCGGTTGGAAATTTTCGCCGCAATTTCCTTTACTTCTTCCTGAACGTACATGTGGCAGAGGGTACAATACAGCCTTTTCAACTACTGACTCCCGTTATGCCTTTCGACTCAAAACTCCATTCTGTACAAATTGCAAATAACGTTTTGTCCCCGTATTTCATCCGCGCCATCTTCATAATTTCAAGGAGTTACGCTGTCTCCCTAAATAAAGAGACTTAAGCAAGAAATGCAAAAGGTACATCACAGAGTGTACTCCAGTCAGTTTTGTCAAAAGTTTTCTATAAATCTGAAAATGCTATAAATGTAGGTTTGCCTTTCTTCACCCTATCTTTTAATATACACCGATCAACCAGAAAATTGTGACCACCGACCTACAATCGATATAAAACCGTCCAGGCGATTGCAGCGTCATCTGGCGAGGAATGGCTGTAGTCAGACACACGCACCGTGTATGTAGTGCCAGTGATTCTTCTGCCCGTGTGTAGAATGGGGAAGGCGCGACCAATGTGAGCGTGATCAAGGGCTGACTATGATGGACCGGAGGCTCGGCACGAGCAAGTCTGAAACTACATTTCGCGTGATCGAGGAGTGGTGTGGTGGGTGTCTTCAAAACTTGGCGAAACCAGGGTGAAACCACGTCAGACGTTGTGGGGTTGGGCGGTCTCTTCTTATTACAGATGTCGAAAGCCTTGGGCTGGGCAGACTGGTGAAAAAGGACAGGCGGCAAACTGTAGCGGAACATCAGACAGAGAACAAGTGTGTCGGAACACACAGTGCACCGAACACTCGGGTATGCGATCATCAGCATTGGACGTTGGTCCAGTGGCAGAGCGTTCCATGGTCTGATGAATCTCGATACCTTCTTCATCACGCCGATGGGAGGGCGCGAAGCCGTCGTCTTCCAGGAGAACAGCTCCTTGACACCTGTACTGCGGGACGGAGACAAGCTGGAGGCGGTTGCAGTATGCTCGGTGGAACATTCACATGGGCAGATGTGGTGCCAACTCCCTCCAGCGACCTCACAAGGCCTTCCATGCCGCGACGAGTCGCCGCTGTTATCCGTGCCAAACAAGATACACACCGGCTATTATGTAGGCAGTCGTAATGCTATGGGTGATCGGTGTGAGTTGCGAAGTCATTATAGCCTCGCGTGTTAATACGTCTCTCTGTAACTCAAACTAGTCTTTGGCGGGGTTGGTTTCGGCCAGTTTCTCCATTATTTTGCAAATAATTGTGTCATTATTTGGTAACGATGACTTATTAAACTAATGGTTTGGTCATGCAGCAAAAGTGGGAAATGACATCGTCTTTTAATGACTTTGTAACTATGGTAGCTGCTATGAAGAAGAAAACTGACGCGTTTCTTTATAACAGCTACCACAGTTACAAAGTCATTAAAAGACGATGTCATTTCCCACTTTTGCTTCATTAATTTTCATTGTTGACGACTGCTATCAGCCTTTAAGGGATTTTGTAGTTCTGAAATAGAAAACTATGCTTTTCATATCGAAATGTTTTGATTCACAGTTGCTCTCTTGTTGGTTTGGTAACTTGACATTTACAAATGTGTTACACTGATAAAATAACAAAGCTAATAATGGAATAAATGGAATAATAATTTCAAATAGTGTGTGAGTACCTGAGGAAAGTTAAAACAGTAAGAAAAATGAAAGAGTATGGAAAATAAAATAAAATAAAAATAAATATTAAAACATAAGGTGACGTTGAACTTAATTTCAAATTTCATTTTATTGTACGGGTGATTTCTGTTTAGTCAGACTGTGACTGAAATTCTCAATAAATGTATTGCTCAGATGATCTGTTTGCTTACTAAAAATTGCGTAAGGTTGATTTTTAAGTGATTGAAAATTTCAATTTCTTCTAGTATATTCATTTGGTTCCGTTTTTTTCCCAAAAGTGTAAAATGATGCCGTCTTTTAACATCTGTCATTGTCTTTTTGTCCACTTTATCCTCTGATGTCTTTACTATCTAATCCTTAAAGCTATGTATGTGAATCTGGATGCAATATTTGGAAATATGGTTTGAGTATCACGGACGTAAAATACAGCAATATTTCGCCTAAATAGTAAAGATAAAAGATGAAGAGTCATTACTGGTTACATTTTGTACATCTTTGAGAGTGTTGGTGCAGCAATACGTTACAAAGTATAGCACATTTACAAAACAGGTAACATATAAGAAAGCTCGGCTCTTTCAAGTGTGTATGTTCACAGCTTCATATTCTAGTACAAGCCGTTTCCAACTAAATGATAATCTAGAACGGATATATACACATCAAAAAAAGTTTTGCATCACCTCGGTTCCGAGAGTTCCGCAACCACAGAAAATTGGAATAGAGATCAACATAAACATCATTTCCGTCCTTTTTATTCCTCATGAAAACCAAACATTGCATGTTGTACCACCATACAGCGACACCTTCGAAGATGGACCTCGCAATGGGATTCGCACAGTTTGAGTCGGAACACGACGTCCTGTGACTGCACGAAAAGCATTATTCAACATGGTGGCGTTGCTGTCAGGGCTCCTCCGAGCCATAACCCGTAGGTATCACTCACCCACTGCAGTAGTAGCCCTTGCGTGGCCTGAGCGAGGCATGTCATCGACAGTTCCTGTCTGTCTGTACCTCCTCCATGTCCGAACAACATCGCTTTGGTTCACTCCGAGACGCCTGGACTCTTGCCTTGTTGAGAGTTCTTCCTGGCACATAGTAACAATGCGGACGCGATCCATCAGCGGTGTTGACCGTCTTAGGCATTGTTGAACTACAGACAACGCCAGCCGTGTACCTCCTTCCTGGAGAAAGGACTGAAACATCAGCTGTCGGTCCCCGTCCATCTAATAGGCGCTGCTCATGCATGGTTGTTTATTTCTTTGGGCGTGTTTAGTGACATCTCGGAACAGTCAAAAGGACTGTGTCTGTGATACAACATCCACAGTCAACATCTGCCTTCAGGAGTTCTGGGAACCGGGGCGATACAAAACTTTTGTTGATGTGTGTATGATTTTACATGTTAGTAGCATCTGCTAACATGTCGCATCTACTCTATCTTTCTAACGTTTAAAATAGGACAAAAATGAATCAGAAACATGTGCACATATTAATGGAAGTAGGAAGACTGAATGAACACTGTCGCACCTCATTTCGTGGCCGCACGTGTGTGCTATTCTTTGTCTGCGGCGGAGTCAGCTTTGGCGGGAAGCAGGCTCTCTCCAACGGACAGGTGGTGGTCAGTTCTATCCCCGACCCTCCTAAAAGGGTTGTGATGGTGCCTACGTGGGTGGCTGAAAAGCGAGGAATTTAGCGTAGACGCCAGGTGTTGACCAGTACTCGATGGAAGCAGCGTCTTGCGGTGTTTATCTAGCGCGGGCGGTAAGTGGCTGATGAAAACGTTTGCACGCAGCCGCTAAGTCTGACTGGCTGAAGCGTAGGGACGTTAAAAACTTTTATGGAGAGGTTTGGAGCTCGCGAAATGAGGAGTCGATCGACAGGTCGGCTAGTTGTTGGAGTCGTGAGCTCTTTGAGAGTTGACAACGGAACTGCAAGTTTCCATGCGACGCCGATAGCAGTCGTGTGGGACCTGGTGGAAACAATGGAGCACACCCGCTGAGCCACACCTCCAGTGGCTCCGGACTACGAGCGCCCTCTGCCAACGCAATACACCACGGCCGACGGCAGACACTGACGCACTCGCCCTCGAAACCTCTCAGTTACGACACCGTCGTTTGTGCTTAGTACAGTGAGCCTCTTCCCAGCGGACACTGTGATAGCACGACTCTGATCCTTATCCCATTATTTGTAATGAGCCTTTGTGTGCTTTGAGAAATACAAGTTAAGTAAGTCTTCTGCTTACTGTGTTCATTTGTTCACTAATCATTTTTGCTCTTGTCCAGCTTTCCTACGACGACAGTTGCCGCACCACTCTGCGGTCCACCTCCCACTATTGTGTACGAAGATGTGCAAAAGAAGCTTGTTACAGGACTTTTAGTTCTTCGCTTTGGAGTGGTGAACTGTTTAACCCTACCATGCAGTTCAAAGCGAGGCTGGTGATCCTTGTTTACACTGATCTAGCAGCAGTGCGCAGAATTAATCCGAGTGGAGCCACGGATGTTACGAGAATGAAGGAAAGGAATGATTCCCTACGACCTTGCAAAAATCGTCCAGACTCTTGCATAAAATATTCACCAAAGCGTAGACGGGCGATCGTGTACTGCTGGTGGTATCTGCTTAAGGTGCGAGAAATACTAAAGAGAGAAGAGCAGTGGTTACTCGCAGCCTTTCCACCGACGCCGTCAGCGCCGCCCCCCGGAAACGTGCGGCGCGTGCGGTTTATTGCCGGCCTCGCCAGGCCGCCCATCGTCCCGTACCAAACATCTCAATAGCAGATCCGAATTCTCGCTGCGCCATTAGTTTCCGGCCGCTCCGCCTCCGCGCGAGCGCCGCCTTTGTGGAAACCTGCTCGATGGCGCCAGTAATCGCTGGCGCGACAGGCCGCCGCCAGATGGCACTCCGCGACAAACTGCGGCACGCGCCGCCCCCGATTCATTCATACGTTTCCCTCAGCAGGCCGAGACCTGGCCGCAATCGCGTCTGGCACCTCGCATCTGCCGCAGCCGTTTCCATCGCAGCTCCTGACTCAGTTTCGACATCCGCGCACATTCTCCAGCTTCACTGTTCCGTACAGAGGAGGATACTGGTGCGAATCGTACAAGTACTTTGCCAGCACTGTATGGACCTCCACCGCGCTAAATTTTAGCTCTCTCACGGAATCCTACACAGCTCTGCGCTCCGCCTTATCTTCCGCTTCCACTTACCGTGCTTCCCCACAGCCTTTATCAATTAATCAAATCCCCACGTCTCCTTTATTACAGAGATCATCTACGCTTTACCTACCTCTTCCGTAAACTTGAGTTTCTGCACCCTCCTGTCTCTCCGACCACTTGCCGCGCCTATGCCTATAGATCCCACCTTCTCTCCATTTGCATGCACTTCATCTCCTTTCCCAGAGGAATTTCAGTCGCTTTCCACTCCCAGAAAGTGGCTCATACCCGAGATTTAACCCTTTTTCCAACCATAATCTACCCTACCTATCCCACTGTAAGGTCGCCATATACAGCTGTCAGCTCATATTTTTATTGATGCACCGATATTAAAATTCTTTGTACGCAGTTGTCTAAAATTAAAGCAATAATGCGCTATTTTCCCTTCCTGTGCTGCGTCTAATTCACGATATAATAGCATAAATTGTCAATTGACGTCCGCACAATCGCATTCTGCAGGAAGTTACCCGTTTAATTCCCGCGAGCGTTTCTACAATCCCTTCTTGACGGCTGTATGGATCTGTTGCGATAGGAGATACACGTCTATGAATTATTTCAATGTTTATTGTCTCGCTTGCTCGATAAGTACTCCAAATACGGGAACAGTGTTGTGGAATTGGTCACATTAGTTTCTTGTGGGAGAGTTCCATTACAAACGCACTGCAGAACCCTCGCAACAGATCCAAGTTTTGCATTCGTCGTTTCTAATACTGACTTTACGTTAACATCCGATTTCACATTCTTCTCAGTATTACCCCCAAACACTTACACGCCCTGAAATGCTGAAGATGTTGACCATCTTGTAATCAGGTATTATCGTGTTCTTTAGAGTTGTTATAGCATTTGTATTACATGTATCCACAGTTAAAGAGAGTTGTCATTCATTGCGACAGGTGGAATGGTGTCCAAAATGTAATGTGTTTCCCTGTCCTGTGTCTAATTCACGATATAATCATACAAATTGTTAACCAGATTTCCGTGCGCACGTGTTCTGTACGGAAGATGGCTGTCAGGTCAACAGAGAACCACGTTGGCAATGACAACAGGTCACCTATCAAGCGGGCTAATGTTTGCAGGGTTGTCCCACATTCACAATCTCTGTGTACACAGCCGCAGACGGTGCAGTATGGCACAGAGAAGACGCCTACCAGACTCTCAGCTGTGGGGGGTCATGGTAAGAAGCAGGAGAGTCGCAGACTGATGTGGCCCGATGGCTTAATGTTGTTTCTCGGATGAGTGGACAGTTTATAGAGAAAAAAATGGTTCAAATGGCTCTGAACACTATGGGACTCAACTGCTGAGGTCATTAGTCCCCTAGAACTTAGAACTAGTTAAACCTAACTAACCTAAGGACATCACAAACATCCATGCCCGAGGCAGGATTCGAACCTGCGACCGTAGCGGTCTTGCGGTTCCAGACTGCAGCGCCTTTAACCGCACGGCCACTTCGGCCGGCGTTTATAGAGACTGAAACTTTATTCTGAAGACTAGGACAGGGACGAGCACGTATGACATCAGAAAAGATGGGCTGTAAAGGCACGACGGTACCGCCTTAGTAATGCACTGCAACTGGCAGCTGATCTTGCAGCATCCACTGGACGTGTTGTAGCGAAGCAAACGGTGTAGAGAAGGCTTCGGCAGAGTGGCCACTATTGTCGCAGGCCTGCTGTGTGTGTGCCTCTGACGTATCTTCACGGAAGGGAACGTCTAGAGTGGAGTCGTCAACATTACACCTGGACAGTCGAACTGTGGGCCAATGTTCTTTTCCCAGATGAGTCCTGATCTGGTCTAGAGAGTGATTCTCGACGGAACAGATCTGAAGGGAATGTGGAACACAATTTCGAGACCTAAACATTGTGGAAAGAGACCGATATCGAGTAGGAACACTAATGGTGTGGGGAGGGATTATGTTGACCACTCGAACAGCTCTTCATGAACTTGTGCGGGTGAATCGGTAAGGTTTAACTGCTGTCAGGTATCGTGACGAGGTCCTGGGACCTCACGTATGGTTGTTGCGAGGTATTATGCGCCCAGACTTCGTACTGATGGACGACAATGGTTCAAATGGCTCTAAGCACTATGGGACTTAACATGTGAGGTCATCAGTCCCCTGCACTTAGAACTATTTAAACCTATCTAAGGACATCACACCCATCTATGCCCGAGACATGATTCGAACCTGCGACCGTAGCAGCAGCGCGGTTCCGGACTGAAGCGCCTAGAACCACTCGGCCACAGCGGCCGGCGATGGACGACAATGCTCGACCTCATGGAGCGCGAGTGGTTGATGTTTTCTTGTAAACGGTAGACACCGCACTCGTGGCGTGCACTGGTTGCCCTCCCAATGTGAATCCCATAGAGCAAATCTGGGATGCACTAGCGAGTTGAGTTGCATCACGTCAGCATCCATCAACCGCTCTCCAAAACTTGCAAGCAACTCCGCAGGAAGAATGAGCGTTACTGCTTCAACACGACATTGATAACGTTATTCACAGAATGCTCCGTCGTTGTCAGCCCTGTATTACTGGTAGAGGTGGTCGTACCCCATATTGAGCACATTAATCGGTTGTCAGAATTTGTGTGCAAATCCTTTAAGTTGGGAAAAAAATGTGGAGTGGTTCTAGGAGCTTCAATCCTGAGCCACGCTGCTGCTGCGGTCGCTGGTTCGAATCCTGCCTCGGGCATGGATGTGTGTGATATCCTTAGGTTAGTTAGGCTTAAGTAGTTCTACGTCTAGGGGACTGATGACCTCAGATGTGAAGTCCCATAGTGCTTAGAGCCATTTGAACCATTTTTTTAACGTAAAACATTGCTATGCATGTTGCAGTTGTTTACATTCTGTATTCTTTGCATTGTTTCTACTATGCTGTCACCTGAATATACTGTTTCGTGCATAAATAAACCAACCGTACAAAATTTTGGTTTTTTACTTTAATTTTGAACACCGTTGTGTATAAGTGAACATCTAAATTCGTCCCTGTACTCAGTGTTCCTTTGATGTAGTTGTACCGTAAAGAAATTCTCCAGATTAGCACTGCCTTTCACGGACGGTAGCAGGAAAGGGAGCGACGATGAATGTCGTGAAAGCGTGTGTGAAGTATTGATAAGGTTAAAATTCGGGAGAGAACATCGATGGTGCAACAAAGACGCAAGTATTACAAATAAAATAACGAAACAAATACGGAAATTATGTGAATGTTCGAGAAAATCTTTAACATGAAGAATCAAATCTAAACTTTTCCCGGTGGTTTAACTGTTCGAAGATATTTTGGGATTGCAGCCGCTCGTCGTGAACTTCACTCAACTATAATTCAACTGGACATATGCCAGCCACCTTCAGGCGAGCGATCGAAGACGATCTTCGAAATCTTCGATGGCTCACCTGAAGGTGATTGACAGGTGTCCATTTGAAATACCGTGAAGTTTACGACGACCAGGTGCAATCCCGAAATCTCTTCGATCATGATTGATCAAGACTGTTCAATCGCTATTACTTTTGTATATTAACAGTTGGCGCTGAGAAAGCAAAGTGACCAATAACAATTATAAATTCAAAACCACTAATCGTACTTTCCTTTTTTTATTTGATTACCTTCCAACAAAACGACAGCATTAAAGGAGCAATGCATTCAATCAGTTCTCGCTGCCATGTTTCGGATGAAACAGACAATGTTATTGGGATGCTACGGAAACCATCTCTTCAGGCACAGAAAATGGATGACGACACAATGATTATAATTATGGGATACAGGACTCAAGATTGAATACTGCATGTCACAGATTCTCACACGAAGACATCCTCTTGCAATCAGATTATCTCATACAAAAATAAAACAGTTGCGCATATGAAAAGTAAAAATTCTGACACTAACCTTAATAGATAGTTCTTATGCTACAGAGTAAACATGAGATCTAAGCTTCGCACCTACGCCTAAAGCACTCTTCCACTTATCTGATCATATTAGACACTCTGAAATAGCTATCAGATCTAATTTCAGTAGCGCAGCAGGCGAAATGAGACGTGAAGCGTGCCGTGCGATTGTGAGAGTTTCTCCCCAGAAAAGTCACACTTCCTCCGCAGAAAGGGCCGCACTAAGCAAGCTACAAGATCTCTACATGGTTCTCCTTCCAGTGGATAAGGGCAACACCACTATTTGTTCCATAATGCCTTCTCCTCAACTTAATATTTGCTCAACAGTGAATATTTTCAACACACTGATGACGTTTCCTCGGGAAGTAAATTGTCCTCTCTGCTATCAAACTTTCTCATTCATGAATATGAGGGGTATGCACTGGAATCGGCGGAACTAAAAGCAAGTTTTTCTGGGATTGAATAAATAATATGTTTGTATTGTGGCTCCAAGGTGACGAAGAGACGTCACGCTTTTCACAACATCGAAACTATTTTCAGAAGAAGATCAGATTTACGATGTAAGTAAAAAAAGTCTGCCGTTTCTAGACGTCTTAGTTAGACGGGATGTGGATGGGTCATTAGGGCATTCCGTTTACCGTAAGCTCATACATACATATACATACAAACAACAACGTTTGGTACAAAAACATAGCGACGAGCATCGGTAATCTCCAGCTGTAAAACTATCCGGAAAATGGGTATCTGGTGGTCAGCCGAAATTCTACGGCAATAAGTAATTATCCAGCTGCAATACCGAAATCTCATGAAATATGAAAGTGTTGTCGAAATAGTCCTCGGACAAGACGTCGAGTATCATTGTGAAATCCCCACAATATTTGGTTGGCACACCTGACCGACATCTTGAGGTGCGTTCAAATGGTTCAAATGGCTCTGAGCACTATGGGACTTCTGAGGTCATCAGTCCCCTAGAACTTAGAACTACTTAAACCTAACTAACATCACAAACATCCATGCCCGAGGCAGGATTAGAAGCTGCGCCCGTAGCAGTCACGCGGTTCCGGACTGAAGCGCTTAGAACCGCTCGGCCACCGCGGCCGTCTCTTGAAGTGGGGCGAACACGGTGCTTAGCTACGTAAGACACGCGCTAGCGTCAGTGTGCCAACATACAGTGAACCACTTCAGAGCTCCTAAAGAACAGCGAGCCCTCCGATGTTGTGTCCGAGAAACTGCGTACGCAGGCACCCGTTTCTCCCAAGCTATACGTTCTGACTGAAATTCATTAAGATAGCGTGCCATATCAGCCAATTATAACATTAGGGAGCAACATGCAAGTTGGAGAAACAACTGGCAGGGCAATTTGAGCCTCTGGAGGGGAAATATCAGCACCACGTATGCATCTCACGTTTGCCGACTCAAGAACCTACGACTCACACTATCATTCACTCAAGAGCCAAACAAACTGGTACACCTGCCTAGTACCGTGTAGGGCCCCCGCGAGCAGCAGAAGTGCCGCGACACGACTGACGTGGACTCAATGGATGTGTGAAGTAGTGCTGGAGGAAATCGATGCCATGAATCCTGCAGGGCTGTCCATAAATCCGTAAGAGCATGAGGGAGTGGAGATCTCTTCTGTACAGCACATTGCAAGGCGTCCCAGATATGCTCAATAATGTTCATGTCTGGAGAGTTTGGTGGCCAGCGGAAGTGTTTAAACACAGAAGAATGTTCCTGGACCACTCTGTAGTAATTCTGGACATATGTGGTGTCACATTGTCCAGCTGGAATTGCCCAAGTGCGTCGGAACGCACAATGAACATGAATGGATGCCGGTGATCAGACAGGATGCTTACGTATGCGTCACCATTCAGAGCCGTATTTAGACGTATTAGGGGACCCGTATTACTCCAACTGCACACGCCCCACGCCATTAAAAAGCCTCCACCAGCTTCAACAATCCCCTGATGACATGCAGGGTCCATGGATTCATGAGGTTGTCTCCGTACCCGTACAGGTCCATCCGCTCGATAAAAGTTGAAACGAGTGTTGCCGACCAGGCAACATGTTTCCAGTCAGCAACAGTTCAACGTCGAAGTTGACGGGCCCAGGCGAGACGTAATGGTTTGTGTCATGCAGTCATCGTGGGTACACGAGTGGGCCTTCGGCTCCGAAAGCCCATATCGATGATATTTCGTCGAATGGTTCTCACGCTAACACGTGTTGATGGCCCAGCACTCAGATCTGCAGGAATTTGCGTAATGGTTGCACTTCTGTGACGTTGACCGATTCTCTTCAATCGTCATTGGTTCCGTGCTTGCAGGATCTTTTTCCAACCACACCACGGTCGGAGATTTGATATTTTACCGGATTTCTGATATTCATGTTACACTCGTGAAATAGTCGCACAGGAAAGTCCGTACTTCATCTCTACCTCGGAGATGCTGTGTCCCATCGCTCGCGCGTCGAGTATAACACGACGTTCAAACACACTTCAATCTTTATAAACTACCGTTGTAGCAGTAGTAACCTATCTAACAACTGCGCCAGACACTTGTTGTCTTATATAGGCGTTACCGACCGCAACGCCCCATTCTGCCTGTTTACATGTCTCTGTATTTGAATACGAATGCCTGTACCAGTTTCTCTGGTGCTTTAGTGTATAAGGTGTGTTCTGAAGTGGTCTCATTTTTCACTCGAGGGCCACTGCAAAAATCGCTGTTTCTTTATTATCCAGAGAATGTAACATTTGTTCAAACTCGTGCTCATATCGACTTATTAAGACATACGGTCTTTTGGCAATAGATGGATGATAACTGATTTCCTGTCGAGAGAGGTCACAGTTGGTAGTAATTGACGGAAAGTCATCGAGTATAACAGAAATGATTTCTGGCGTTCCCCAAGGTAGTGTTATAGGCCCTTTGCTGTTCCTTATCTACATAAACGATTTTGGAGACAATCTGAGCAGCCGTCTTCTGTTGTTTGCAAATGACGCTGTCGTTTATCGACTAATAAAGTCATCATAAGATCAAAAGAAACTGCAAAACGATTTAGAAAAGATATATGAATGGTGCCCACATCAGTCTAATATAAAAGCCGTAAATTCAACTAAATACCTAGGTATTACAATTACGAACAACTTAAATTGGCAGGAACGCATAGAAAATGTTGCGGGGGAGGATAACCAAAGACTGAGTTTTATTGGCAGGACACTTAGAAAATGTAACAGACCTACTAAGGAGACTGCCTACACTGCGTTTGTCCGTCCTCTTTTAGAATACTGCTGCTCGGTGTGGGATGCTTACCAGATAGGACTGACAGAGTACATCGAAAAAGTTCAAATAGAGGCAGCACGTTTTGTATTATCGCGAAATATGGGAGAGAGTGTCACAGAAATGATACAGGATTTGGGCTGGAAATCATTAAAAGAAAGGCGTTTTTCGTTGCGACGGAATCATCTCACGAAAATCCAGTCACCAACGTTCTCCTCCGAATGGGAAAATATTTTGTTGACACCGACCTACATAGGGAGAAAATAAGGGAAATCA
The DNA here is from genome assembly GCF_023864345.2 of Schistocerca serialis cubense. NCBI lineage: Eukaryota > Metazoa > Arthropoda > Insecta > Orthoptera > Acrididae > Schistocerca > Schistocerca serialis. The sequence continues at coordinate 485,955,420 of NC_064646.1, read as the reverse complement.
GAGGTCGTACGGAAAGGTATAGGTGTTCATTCTTTCCGCGCGCTATACGAGATTGGAATAATAGAGAATTGTGAAGGTGGTTCGATGAACCCTCTACCAGGCACTTGATTGTTACTTGCGGAGTATCCATGTAGATGTAGATGTAGACCTTTGTAATATGGTTCCCACAGCACTGCACCCCTGGATGTATTTCCACAGCATTTAAATCTTCTTGTTTCTAACATCAGATTTACAACGGAGTTGGAGTAAAATTAGGAACTACAGTGCCAGGACATGCGGAGGAAAGAGGATGGCGCCTTGGGACACGCAGTGTACTATAAACCGACACGCACAGACTTAATGTTTACAGGTCAGCAGATGTCACCACTCTTCGCAACGAAATTGCATGCTTAGAAAGTTTTTTCACACAGCACGAGCTATATGTGACAGACAGCTTACCGTATGAGCTTCGCTACCGCAACGTATTCCTGCAACATGGTTTTTCCGAACGAAGAGTCGCCGTGGCATCTACATCTACATCTACATCCATATTCCGCAAGCCACCTGACGGTGTGTGGCGGACAGTACCTTGAGTACCTCTATCGGTTCTCCCTTCTATTCCAGTCTCGTATTGTTCGTGGAAAGAAGGATTCTCGGTATGCCTCTATGTGGGCTCTAATCTCTCTGATTTATCCTCATGGTCTCTCCGCGAGATATACGTAGGAGGGAGCAATATACTGCTTGACCCCTCGGTGAAGGTATGTTCTCGAAACATCAACAAAAGCCCGTAACGAGCTACTGAGCGTCTCTCCTGCAGAGTCTTCCGCGGGAGTTTATCTGTCATCTCCGTAACGCTTTCGCGATTACTGAATGATCCTGTAACGAAGCGCTCTGCTCTCCGTTGGATCTTCTCTCTCTCTTATATCAACCCTATCTTGTACGGATCCCACACCGGTGAGCAGTATTCAAGTAGTGGGCGAACAGATGTACTGTAACCTACTTCCTTTGTTTTCGGACTGCATTTCCTTAGGATTCTTCCAATGAATCTCATTCTGGCATCTGCTTTACCGACGATTAATTTTATATGGTCATTCCATTTTATATCACTCCTAACGCCTACTCGCAGATAATTTATGGAATTAACTGGTTCCAGTTGCTGACCTGCTATATTGTAACTAAATGATAAATGATCTTTCTTTCTGTCTATTCGCAGCACATTACACTTGTCTAAATTGAGATTCAATTTCCATTCCCTGCACCATGCGTTAATTCGATGCAGATCCTCCTGCAATTCAGTACAATTTTGCATTGTTACAACCTCTCGATGTACTACATCATCATCCGCAAAAATCCTCAGTGAACTTCCGATATTATCCACAAGGTCATTTATATATATTGTGAATAGCAACGGTCCTACGACACTCCCCTGCGGCACACCTGAAATCACTCTTACTTCGGAAGACTTCTCTCCATTGAGAATGACATGCTGCGTTCTGTTATATAGGAACTCTTCAATCCAAAAACAGAATAGGTCTGATAGTCCATATGCTCTTACTTTGTTCATTAAAAGACTGTGGGGAACTGTATGAAACACGGCATTTACCTGGCAACCCGTGTCTATGGCCCTCTGAGTGTCGTGGACGAATAGCGCGAGCTGGGTTTCACACGATCGTCTTTTTCGAAACCCATGCTGATTCCTACAGAGTAGATTTCTAGTAGTCATTATACTCGAACATTCCACCTGGTTCACCGAGCGAGGTGGCGCAGTGGTTAGCACACTGGACTCGCATTCGGGAGGACGACGGTTCAATCCCGTCTCCGGCCATCCTGATTTAGGTTTTCCGTGATTTCCCTAAATCGTTTCAGGCAAATGCCGGGATGGTTCCTTTGAAAGGGCACGGCCGATTTCCTTCCCAATCCTTCCCTAACCCGAGCTTGCGCTCCGTCTCTAATGACCTCGTTGTCGACGGGACGTTAAACACTAACCACCACCACCATCCACCTGGTTAATGTCAGATGATGTGAGGCGTGCGAGACGCCACTGGGGTAAGCCTCTAGTCAGTCTGTCTTGCCACTGACGTGCACTGAGTACGCTTTCTCAAGGTGCAAGTCCGTCACTACGGTTCAGGTGTACGGAAAGGAACTGCGCACACGGAAAAGGAAGGAAACAGTTGCCCCTAACACGTGGAATTTAGCTATCTGCCCTGATTAAACTTTAATAATTACTAAGTAGTGATAGTGACTGTTAGCTACTGCAATGAAACAAGGGTCACAAGTCACATACGTTGTGTTCAGAACAAACAAACAAAGATGAAATACTCATCACGGGAGAACGAGTATACATACACATATGAACGTGTGATAACTGTGGATCTTCGGAGGGAAACGGGACTGGAAAAGTTATCATAAAATAGGCCAAAGGAACACAAAATCGTGCTAACTGACTCCTAATCGCGAAATTCAAGTATTGGTGGTGACTGAATTTGGCAAGTACGAGTAGTGAGTAAAGAGAAATAGAACACCACAAAGTGAAATCTTGGCTGGAAGGTCACAACACAGTGGCTGATTGGTTAATCTGAACCAGCGCGTCTGTCATCCAATACGTACTTCGTATGCCATTGCTGCGACACTTCGTCATTTGAGGGAGACGAGGCGCGGTGAGGTCACAGGAAGGGCAGGCGGTGTCATTCGGCTACCCGTCTGCTCGTGAATCCACTGCTCCTCTCCAGCTCCGTCCCTCTCTCACGCTGACCAGCCTCTTTTCTGGGCATCACAATCTCAAAGTCCTTGATACTTCGCTTTCTTGCTCCTTTGGGCTGTGAACCCTCTAAATTGCCCGTTTTGGCCAGTCTGAAACCACGTCCATTACACTGATGAGCTAAAACATTTTGACTGTCTGCTCAATGGCTTGGTTCTTCGTCGTTGGAACGAAATACGTTACTGATTCTGCGAATCAGGGGTCCTGCAGTTGGTTGGTAGGTTTTTGGAGGTATATGGCACTACACATCTACATACAGGTCATGTAACACGTGCAAATAACGGGTCGCTGATCTGCGTACGCGGTGATGACGACCTAGATGCGCTCCTCAGGATTTACATCAGGTGAATTTGCTCGCCAAGACATCAGCTTGAGTTGACGATAATGCTCCTCTAACCACTGTAGCACGGTTCAGGATCCGAGGCACGAACAGTTATACTGCTGAAAAATGACACCCCCGTCGGGGAAGACATCACACATGAAGGGATGCAGGTGGTTTGCAATTGTCAGCCTGCCTTCGATTACCACCGTAGGTCCCATGCAAGCGCTGTAGAATGTCTCCCATAGCTCAATGCTGCTGCCACCAGTCTGTGTCCGTGGCACGCTCCACGTTTCGGGACACCATTCACCACGATGACAGCGTTTCTGGACCTAGTGTAGCAAAAACATGATTCACCCGAAGTGGTGACACGTTTCCACTGATCGACAGTCGAATCCCGATGGTCTCGTGTCCACTGCAATCGTAACTGACAATGTCGTTGGGTCATCATGGGAATACATAGGGGTGATCTGCTGCGGAGCTCTATGTTCAGAAATGCACAATGGATGGTGTTCTCCAAAACACTTGCACGTACACCAGTATTGGACTCTTTCAGCAGAGATGCCACAGATCGCTGTCTGTCCTACTTCAGAGAGCGGACAAGCCTGCAAACTCCACGTTCTGTGAAGATTGTGGAAGTCCAACCATTTAATGCCTAGTAATAATTTCACCGTCCCTCTACTTCATTCCGTATAATGCTTACGATAGTAGCAGGTAAACATTGGACCAGCTTCGCCGTTTTCGAGATACTCGTCCACAGGATCCAGATAATAACAATCTAGCATTTGTCAAAGATGCTTATGTCAGAGAATTTCTCCATTTTCGTCCCGTATCGTCTCTAGAATGATCATCGCATTCGTCTCTGCTCCGCTTACATACTTTTCTTCACACGTTACATTCCCGCAGCGCCATCAGGCAACATCCCGCCTCGCGACTGGCAGTGCTTTTATCATTGTATTTCTCCAGTCTGAATACTCTAACAGTTTTTTCCTCGGGAAGGTTCGGTATCACTGTCTGAGAGACGCCAAACGTTATCTTTCCCAGTGACTCGTTCAAAAAACTTGTGAGCGCCGTCCTGCGGCATATCCCCGCTCCCAAAGATTCCGAGTTCCGACCTATCAAGGGGCGTCCTGCAGAAATCTTTCCTTAACTTTACCTTCTCAATTTTTTGCGCTCAAGGTGTCAGCAGCCCGTCAACACTACACAAAAAGTCGCTTATGGAAGTACCCCTTGGCTACTGGACAAGATTGCAATTTCACTGTACGGGACAGGTCATTTCCGTCGGGGGTCTGTATTTTGGAGAAACCTTTATATTCATATTCGCCAACTGTCGAGGACAGGGCGGGTTTGCTGAACTCAGTATGCAAGCGCATTCTTTCCCGAGCGTGGCTAATCCTGTGAAAGGCGCACGCCGCCTCTGCCTCGGTAGAGATGGGGCCCCTCCGCGCCCGCACCAACGTGGTGACCAAACCAAAAGTTCTACTATCACCTCCGTCAACATGTTAGTTATCTAGTAAGTGGATCACAGGATGCTGGGCTTTGATGTTATCTGTGTGTCTGGGTAAGACTACGCATTAACACGGTCCATCAGGTGATAGATAGTGGACGAAACGCGAGTGAGGGTAGCGATTTGAAGAGCAGAGGGAAAAAAGTGCCAAGGCTCGTGCCGTGGGAAAAAAAAAATCTCTGCGACAGTGGGATGGGTAGTAAGAGCAGTAGTGGCTTACCAGCTGCGATAGTTCATGCAAGGTTGGATTTGTTAGTATGGGTATCATGCATCATTACCGTGGCAAGCGATGGCGATGCATCCCAGTTGCTGCAGCCGCAACATTCCTGGAACAATCAAGATCGTTATACAGTAGTGGGAGATCGGCCATAGATCATCTCACTGTGTGGGGGACGTGTGGAGCTTGTCTGCATGCAGTGTACGGTGCGGCTTCCCTGCGTGGTGCCAGTTATTCGGCAGTGTATTCCAGCTGGATATCCTGTAATGGCGTCTGATTATTAGGGGCTCAGCTGTACCGTTGTGTTTGCGTGTGCTTAGCCATAGATTTTAGGTCCTTACAAGTATGTTTTTTGGTATTTTATGTTTCCATCTATGGTTGTGGTCGTAGTTCCCCAGATTCAGAATAAACGGGTTTTGCGGATGTCTGGAGTTTCTGTATAGTCTTGTGGTGAGTTTGTGGATTACCTCTGTGAGAGTCTCAAGTCGGTATTCCCGGTGAAGGTCCGCGATGCGTGTGTATCGTGGAGCATTGCTTATGATTTTGAGTGTTTTGTATGAGCTGCAGACGGCGCAGGCGTGTAGGCGCAGCGTATCCCCAGACAGGAGCTGCGTACGTCATCAGGGATCGGATAAGTGTCATGTACATGGACCTCGACACGCTTCTGTTCAGTGTGCTACGCCTATTGAGCATAGGGTAGAGCTGTTTGAGCCTCGCGCTAGCTCGGTTGGTCATGTGTTGTATGTGGTCGCCCAGAGTAATTTCCGGTCCAGCCAGACACCGAGGTATTTGACTTTCTCACGGAAACGTATTGGGCGTGCATGTAGAGTTATTGGTCTGCAGTATCGGTGTTTGCGCAGTTGCTTCGGTCTTCTAGTGAACAGAACGGCTTCGCACTTGTCGAAGTTTGCTCTAACACGCCATTTCTCTAACCAAGGCTCAGCCACTCTGAGTGCAGTCTGTAGGCGTGACGCAATGTTTGATGGTTTCCAATCTTGCGCGAGGATGGCTGTGTCATCCGCGTAGATTGCCATCGTTGTGTTGTGTGTGGTTGGGAGATCGTTTATGTAGAGGTTAAACAGTAGGGGCCCTAGGATGCTTCCCTGGGGTACCGTGTCGTGTTGATTGTTATCCCTGCACGTCAGTGTTGAAACTCCTGTCTGTGAAGTATGAGTGTATTTGACGCACCAGCCCGTCACGGAATCCCGCGTCGCTGAGTTTGCGAATGAGGCCGTTCTGCCTTTCCAAATGGCTCTGAGCACTATGGGACTTAACATCTCTAGTCATCAGTCCCCTAGAACTTAGAACTACTTAAACCTATTAACCTAAAGACAACACACACATCCATGCCCGAGGCAGGATTCGAACCTGCGACCGGACTGAGCGCCTAGAACCGCTAGACCACCGCGGCCGGCGGTCGAAAGCCTTTTAGATGTCGAGGAACACCGCCACCGTAGCTTTGTTTATGTTGAAGCCATGTGTTATATGTTCAACGACCCGTAAGAGTTGTTGTGTTGTGGAGTGGTAATTCCTGAAGCCGAATTGCTCCGGTCTCAGGATGTCGTTTGTTATGCAATGCCTAGTGATGCGTTTGACAATCACCTTCTCAACAATCTTACTGAGCGAGCTCAGAAGGCTGATGGGTCGGTAATTTTGTGGGAGGCTGTGGTCTTTCCCCGGCTTCCTGAACATCAGGACCTTGGCCGTCTTCCAAAATGCGGGGAAGTGTTGGTGTTTTAGTATGGCATTCGTTATGTGTGTTAGGTACTCAGTAGCTTTATCCGTGAACTCCTGGAGGATACGGTTTTGAATGCCATCATGACCAGGGGCTTTCCTAGCAGCGGAATGCATTATAGCCCAGGAGACTTCGGCTGTGCTAGCATGTCGAATGTCGTCACGCGATGGTTGGGCTAGAATGCGTGTAACCTCTTGGTCAGTAGCAAGTGTGAACACTGGATCTGATGGTACCAGTTTCGGTGTAAATGACGCTGCGAGTGTGCGGGCCATTAGTTCTGCTTTCTCTTCCGCTGAGTATGCAGGTCCGTCAGGCCCTTGAAGCGTTGGGGTATATATTTTCACCCTGGTGAAGTGTCGGGCTAGTTGCCACACGCCAGGTCGTGCGGTGTCCAGCCCTTCGAGTTTTTGGTTCCACTGTTGTTTGAATGCGACAGGACTCATGTGGACTGCGCTAACTCCCAGTACACAGCCAGCCGCCCGTATTGCCCGCCCAAGTCGGGTCAACGCGAGCGTCATGTGTAAGAGCGATGTCTTCACTCCCCTCTAACTACCAGAATTCATGACTAGTTCAACATCTACTTCAGAATTAAGTGAAGTTGCAGGAAATCGTCTACAGTCATCACTCACTCTCACGGATAACACCGCTCTCTTGTGTGATTAATTAGAACTATCACATCGATGGATTGAATGCGCCGAGTGAAGACAAGAATGAAACGCGAGGTGACTACTGCCTGGCGCGTTTCAGGAGCTAGAAGACAGTGAAGAAGAAAAAGGAATGGCAGTCTTGACATAGGTCGGCGGTGTTTCGCCGAAAATAGGAGGATTACTGAAGAAACATAAACATGTCTTACGTTCGCCAATGGTACTTTTTCTAGGCTCAGTGAAGTACTAACTTGGTCTGAGAAGGTCTGGTGTTTATAAAACTCCTTGTAATTTCGGAAACCCACACTTTGAAAACTTGTCGCACCGTGGAAGATAGATGCGCTGAACATCAATTACAAATCTGCAACAGCCGATTGCTGTACGGGGCGCAGTATGGACCACAAGAGTACTAAAAGTCTCTCGTCGACGTATTCGTAGTGGGATGACGTATTTATAAAAGCGGTGGAAATTCGTGGCTCGAAAACTATCTCGTTAACAGAGATGCACGTATCCAACTTACAACAGCATCGGATCAAGCGCTTGTAGTGTTATTGCCACAGCGACCTCAAGGCGGAACTATTGGTCATTGATGTTTCGGTGGCGACTTAAATTTGCTGATGTTTATGACGAGGATGGTCAAAAGCCATATCGGACTCTCATTTAGGCGGGAGGCTTCGAACAGAGGGCGCTGGGGCGGCCAGCTGCAGCGCACAATAGCAACGACAGTCTCTGCTCGTGCGCGAAGTCCTTGGTTCATCGCCCGACATATAGTGAGTCCGTCCTTCCCGCTACTGATCAGGAAACCATCGCTGTTAGCCACCTGATTTGGCGCCTCTAGACCTGCGCAATTCTTATTTAGACTGGCTTTAGTCATGCCACAGCATGAAGTTCGTCCCACATGAGATGTGGATCAGTTGCGTCGCTGAAATATTGTGGCGCTGTCACAACGACATGAGACATCTCACCTGAAAACCATTTCTACACCTAGTCCGTTGGGAAAGCCTCAAAAACTTACGAAAGTGTTTCTTCACGGTTGATATACAAAGTACCTGCGCTGTGAGCGTAACTAATTGTACAGCAACTCATATTGGAAGTTCAGTATTTGTCTGTACTGGACTTTACGACAACAGTGTTGCTAGATTACTTTGTCTTTCATTTTGTAAGTTTTTTTTATATGTTGCTGCAAGCATTGTTGGTTCCTACCATTGCCAAAGTTCAAACGTGGGCGTGAAGAGCCGAGATCGAATTTCATGATGTAAACTCCGAACACCACATCTTTCAAACTCGACACGCATTTCCTATTACATTTATTTGGACTGGTGTGCAGACATTGTATCTGTTACGAGACCACAAACAGTGACTGGGACATCATTTTCGAAGGAATTACCCAGTAATTAGGTACGGCGAATCTCACATCGTAATACTCTGGCGAGAGTATATTATAACGAAGTAAGTTGACCTGAGTCTGATGACCCTTTCCCGATATTGTATTGGATATAAATAACAGTACCAAATCCGTACAAAGCTGATAAGGCCGGCCGGTGAGGTCGAGCGGTTCTAGGCGCTACAGTCCGGAACCGCGAGACCGCTAAGGTCGTAGGTTCGAATCCTGCCTCGGACATGGATGTGTGTGATGTCCTGAGGTTAGTTGGTTTAAGTAGTTCTAGGAGACTGATGACCTCAGATGTTATGTCCCATAGTGTTCAAAGCTATTTGAACTAAAGCTGATAAACTGAAGAAAGAATCGGAGATTTCCAGATAATAGTGTGTGTTTGGTTAAAAACGTGTATGATTAGGGTAGGGGTGGAGTTAAGGCATGCGCGACAACTTCAGGGCCAGTACAGGAGTAGTGTAGTGTTTGGCTGGAAGTGAAACTGAACCAGGCAGCAGAGGAGAGAAAAAGAGGGGGGCGGGAGGGGGGGATGGAGAAGCCGCTGCGGTGGCTGCAGGCTGGGGTGGCAGAGTCAGGGGTGGCGGCGAGGGGTGAGGGGATCGGATTTCGATTTATTTTAGGCGAGCCTGAGCGAGCACGGCGCCGGAGGCCGTTCCGCTGCAGTGGGCGCGCCCCTGTTCCACAGGGCTCCGTTCCGCCGCCTCTGTACCTGCCATCCCAGCGCACAGCCTCTCTGCTTACTGCGACGGCCTTTCTGGGCCGCACCGACACCTATGTTACAAAACTTCCGTTTCTCATTTGCTGAGTCAGTGCAAAACATCCGTTTGGCACGTAGAACCAAGGTGGCTGTATTCGTGCACGTGTGGCGTGCACACGAGGCTTTTTTAGGTTAGAGAACCCCTCCCTTGGGATCAAAGACGATTTGCCTGTTAAAGCAGCCACAGTGACCTCAGTGGATCGTGGTCCTCACAGATCAGAGACAGAAAAGGTTAATGTGATTTTAGTAAACTGCAGGAGCATCCAAGGATAGGTCCCAGAATTAGTATCGCTTACTGAAGGTTATAATGCACAGATAATATTGCGAGCAGAAAGCTGGCTCAAACCAGACGTCAATGATAACGAAATCCTAAGTTCAGATTGGAATTTTTTATCGTAAGGATAGGTTAGTCGCCACTGGTGGCTGCGTGTTTATTGCAGCAAAAATTTCGATAAAATCTAGCGAGGTTATCACGGATTCCGAATGTGAATAAATCTGGGTGAAACTGAGTATCAAAGAACGGTCAAAAATGGTGATCGGATGCTTTTATACACCACCTGGGTCAGGATCTGTAGTTGTAGAGTGCTTCAGACGGAACTTGCAGAATATCATTAGTAATTTTCCTGATCACGCCTTTGTAATAGGGGCTGATGTCAACTTGCCAGGTATAGATTGGGAGTGTTACGCCATCAGAACTGATGCGAGAGACAGGGATTCGTGTGGCGTTGTTCTGGATATCTTGGCCCTAAATTACCTTGAACAGATAGTTAGAGAACCAGCTGCTCAGGGTAACGTCTTAGATCTCCTGGCAAAAGACAGACCTGAACTTTTCCGATCAGTTAACGTAGAGGAAGGTATCAGTGATCATAACGCTGTGACAGCATCTATGACTACGGGTCCTACAAGGAATTTTAAGAAAGGCAGGAATAAGTTTGCTCAGCAAGGATGACAGAATACGAATTTCAGAATACCTCAGCAGTCAGCATCAAATATTCGGTGATGAGGTCGAAGATATGGAGAACAAACGGAAAAAATTCAAAAGGCATCGTTCAATATGCCCTAGACAAGTATGTTCCCCGTAAGGTTTTAACGGATGGGAGAAATCCATGATTTAATAGCCGTGTTAGAAAAGTGCTACGTAAACAAAGAGCACTTCGTCTCAGATTCTCTAGCTGACAAACAAAAGCTGAACGAAGCGAAAATGAGCGTAAGGAAAGCAGTGAGAGAAGCGTTCAATGATTTAGAAAGTAAGACATTGTCAACCGACCTGAGTACAAACCTTAAGAGATTTTGGTCGTATGTAAAATCAGTAAGTGGGTCAAAATCATCTATTCATTCTCTCAGTGACAACACATGCACCGAAACGGAAGGTAACAGAGACAAGGCCGAAATATTGAATTCGGTCTTCAGAAGTTGTTTCACCCCGGAAGATCGTAACACCGTCCCTCCTTTCAATCGTCGTACGAACGTGAAAATGGCAAATATTGAGATAACTGATCGCGGAACTGAAAAGCAGCTACCATCGCGTAGTAGTGGAAAGGCTACAGGACCAGATGAGATACCTATAAGATTCTATAAAGATTATGAGAAAGAACTTGCTCCCCTTCTATCAGTAATTTATCGTATATTGCTTGAGCAACGAAAGGTACCTAACAAATGGAAAAAAAGGACAGGCCATGCCCGTTTTTAGAAAGGCCGTAAGACAGATCCGTACAATTATATACCTACATCGTTGACGTCGATCTCTTGTAGAATTATTGAACATGTTTCATGCTCAATAACTATGACGTTTTTGAAAAATAAACATTTGCTCTGCGACGTGCCGAGGCTAGCAGTGTATTTAACACTAAATTCTTCTCGAATCTTCATATGGAAATGATGCTAAAAGCCCCCCCCCCCCTTTTCTAACTCCTACTTTTGCTGTTGCACGTGAATTAAGAAGAAACGCGAACTGACTGTAATCGACCCTGCAAGTGGAGTAGAAAAGAGTTTGGCACCTGCAATAATTTAATTTGATAGACATTAATTAAATAAAGGAAAATTTCAGTAACGTAGTGAGAAATGAAAGGGTTGCTCTACCGATTAACAGAATGAAAGTTCTGTCCAAAATAACAATTTGATTTATTATGACTAAACTCAGAATCATAAACAAAACACATGAGACATTTACAATACATCAAACTGGATCAAATTGGATACTCAAATAAATGTTGTGAAGGTAACGTTGTCCATAAACTAGATTGTGACATTTATGACGAAGTGGTATGTGGAGCCAATCCCTTGCAACTCAAATCTTAAGAGAAACACCCAGGCAACCCAACATTAATTGATGGTACAGTAATGAGAACTCAGACAATGAACATCCAAGACAGAACCACATAAGAGAAGACGGGAACAGGCGCTCTCTGCTGAGCTCTGATTATCACAGAACAGATTTCCTAATCTGTCGATGTTGCGGACATACATTACCAAGCTGTCTTTTTAACTGCGAGGACACGATCTGGCGTACCGGAAGCGATGGCTGGTTGCTTCGACGTCCCGTCGTGGTGATGATAATGTCGCGAGTATAGCCCGAAACAAATTATCATGGTCTGGTTGTTCCAGACTAAAGACTTCCTATCAATACAAATGCGCCTCTGAGGGAGACGAAGAAGGCTCGTCACACAACCACTGACGGTACAGTGATTGATTTTAACAAGCGAAGTCACACAGTAACTCCGATACAGTCAACTTTAGCCAAAACTGCTCAAGACAGACAACATCGGCCGCTTGTACGCAGAACGATCAATTGCCAACTGTACTCTGAAAGTTACGTTGAAGTCGAAACTTCAGCAACTTCGTCAAACAGTTACACTCAAATAAAAGTATATTAGACAGCCAATGGAAGGAAGGCTGTCCAGAGCAGCGAGAGCTCAGTCTTGTAACCTACTCCGACCGAAAGGCGGAGCCGACTATCTCAAGAACACCCGTACAAGTCGAACACAGAACATACCCGCCCCCACGAAAGTGGCCTTGGTTAAACGTTCCAATCAGCAACTCGAAAACCGGCGGAAAATTCCACTCTATTGCCAAAGCACTACCATTCCACCAATGGAGATTCTTGGCGCCAATTTCTGCGCCGATTTTGCTACGTCACGGAGCTACGCCCTGAGATAGCCAATCACAGTTACGATTTTGCAGAAAACGCGGGAATTTGCCCGCCAAGACTGCCTGGGAACCCAAGTCATTCCCACGCCTCGCTGGTAGCCCGCCAGAAACGATTTTCACAAAGTTTCTGCGAATTAACGGTATCTCTAGCCCAGCCGCCCCTTCCGGCGCATCTGGGCGTGTTGCTCCTGCTCTTATGACAATGCCGGCGTCTGGAAAGCATCCACTCCCTCACACCCGTCGGCCTAACCCTTTCAAACTCAGCGAAACTCGCCTGTCACCAGACCACCCGGGTGACGAGAGACACTGCGTGGGAAGTCCGCGTGTGAAGGAATAGCAACTTTTCACCACATGCAAATAGAGAGGAAAATCGAATTACTCAGAGTAAGGTAGAAATATGAGAAGGGGGCTTCTGCCACCTCTCAGCTCTACAAAAATCAACATGGATATCGCAAACAGAGATCATGCGCTCTCTTCCTCCATGAGATCTACAGCGCAGTGGACAACGACGCTCAGGTTGATGCCGTCTTCCTTGATTTCCGTTTGACTCCGTATCGCATTGCCGTTTAATGAGAAAAATACGATCTTATGCAGTATCTGAGCAGATTTGCGATTGTATCTAAGACTGTCTTGCAGATAGAACTCAACACGTCGCTCTTAACGGAACAAAATCGACAGATGTAAAGGTAATATCGGGAGTACCACAGGGAAGTATGACAGGAATGTTGCTGTTTACAGTATGTGTAAATGATCTAGCAGAAAGCGTTGGATGCTCTTTAAGGCTATTTGCAGATGATGCAGTTGTCTATACCAAAGTAGCGACGCTGAGAGACAGTAAGAATTTTCTGAACGACCTGCAGAGAACTGATGAATGGTGCAGACACTGGAGTAAAAAAAATGTAACATATTGCGCATACATAGGAAAAGAAATCCACTACTGTACAGCTACACTTCTGATGACAAACAATTGGAGATAGCGTCTGCCATAAAATATCTAGGCGTAACTATCCAGAGCGACCTGAACTGGAATTATCACATAAAGCAGATGGTGGGAAAAGCAGATACCAGACTCAGATTCATCGGAAGAATCTTAAGGAAATGTGGAAGAAGTGGCTTATAAGGCGTTTGTTCGCCCGATTCTTGAGTATTGTTCATCTATCTGGGATCCCTATCAGGTAGGACTGATAAAGGAGATAGAGAGGATCCAACGAAGAGCGGCGCGTTTGTCACGGGATCGTTTATCCGGCGAGAGAGCGTTACGGAGATGCTAAACAAACCCCACTGGCAGACGTTACAAGAGAGGCGTTGTGCAACACGGAGAGATTTACTGTTGAAATTTCGAGACAGCACCTTTCAGGGGGAGTCGGACAACACATTACTTCCCCCACTTACATCTCGCGTGTTGACCATGAGGAGAAAATTCGAGAAATTAGAGCCAATGCTGAGACTTACCGACAATCATTCTGCCCACGCACTATTAGCGAGTGCAACAGGCTGAGAGGCATCAGATAGTGGTACCGAAAGTACCCTCCGCCACACACCATTAGGTGGCTTGTGGAGTATGATGTAGATGTAGGTGTAACAACATACATATAAGAGTAATACTAAGGAATGGTATGAAATGAGCCAAACAAGACATTAGGGAAGCCGAATTGAAGAGGCAGATTTGTTAAAAGGGTGCTGTAAAAATGCAGCGCGTCATTAGATTGTATGACTATCCTTGGGCACTACAGCCCTTAATGGTCCTTGGCCTCGTCAACAATCTTCTTCCATACATCTCTGTTCTCTGCTTTTCTGTTCCATTCATGGATATCCATCTTGGTAAGGTTTGCCACACCTACTGGACGGCCGTTCCTTCTAGCGGAATACAATCTGCCTTTCATTATTCCTTTATGCATCCTTCATCTGTCATCCTCTCAATATGTCCTAACTAGGGAATTCTTTGAGATTTAACAAATTCCACTAAATATTTCCCTTGCATAAGCTCTTGTATTTCATGGCTGAACCTTACTCTCCAATACTCTGCCTTACTAACGGGACCGTAAATTTTCCGCAGGATTCTCCTTTCAAATGCCATTAGGTTGCTCGTACCTGCTACTGTCATCGTCCAGATTTCTGACCCGCATGCAACAATTGGTCACGCAAGTGAATACTATACTCTTAACTTGGCTGATCTTACAATAGAGAATTACTAATAACCGCAAGTTTTCATAAAAGCCTCTCCGTCTTGCTTGTATCCATTACCTAATACAGTACGTCTTGTTACTGTCGCTGGTTAAGAGGACACTTAAATAACAGAAGCAGCTGACGGCTTTACAGCATTTATTAGAGGCTTCAAGATCATATGACGTTTTCATTGTCATAGAATTGGATTTTACCATTTATTTGGTGTTGTTTTCGATCACTGTAAGTTCAATTTTTGCTCATTCCGCTTCCATTATTTCGCATGTCTGTTTAAGTGTGTTTATACATTGAAAGGTCTCTGTTGGACTCCTTTCATGTTAATTTCTTAAATCTGTTGTCATTTACGGCATAAATTCCTCTTCTAAATTTACTGTGGTGTTTCTGACTATCTGGGAGGAGACTGAGCAGTGAAACGTGTTAATTTTACTCATAAACAAGAACGATCTGTTACACTACTACACTTTAAAACACAGTTTATATCTAATTCATGTCACACAGTCTCATACGGAAGGTACATCCCCTTTCTTTTATATACTGTATATGATAAGATACTGTCATCCCCCTTCCCTTCTGTGTGAGAGGATGAATGAGCAAATGTGTTTCTAGTAGCATGCTGGATGGTAGCAGACAAGTCTGTCTGCTAGAGAACAGTAGGACCAACGTCGGAACAGGTAGCTACGCTTTCTAAAAGCAGAGAGGTTTCTATTCTTAGTATGGTCCTGTCTGTCTCTTGTCATCTTGGTATAGGAAGCTGCCCCTCTGGTCACTTCCGTTTGTATCTTGGAAGCACGCTTGGTAGCGGCCCAGTTCTGTCTGTCCGCGGCGAGCGTTTGAGGTGGTAAGATCTCCGGCTAAGCGCGTGTCTGCTAAGTCCGTAGGACAATGGATTTCTTAAGATCAGCCTAACTGAAAATTTAATCACCTTTATTTCAGGTTTATCTCTAAAATATCTAATGTTATCTTAAATTGCAACGCAGTGTGATTCGAGTGTACAGTTCAGATATATTCCGGTAGTTGCTTTGTCACTACTTTGTGAGTAAAGTGGAACCACGCGTTGATCAGTAACTCTAAGATCGTCAATCTTAACTGCGAAGGTGCGTGAGATTATAACGTCTCGTCTTGACAATATTTTTCAATATAGCAACTTCTCTTTATGTTCAACCCACGTGGGGTGTACTTTGTGACACCAGTACAACGTGCTTATACAACTGTTTCACCCATCAGGTTAATAGTAAGACGATAGTAACCAGTTCGAGGTTTTTCTTTGTAAAATGCTTTTCGATCTAATTTATTTTAATTATCAAAATTATTGTGGAGTTATGCTCTTTGTGTAAACCAAGTTGACCACGTGAAGCATGTGGTGTAATCATCCAAGTTAGTATGAATTTAGTATACCAGTGTGTGGTAATTACATGACGGACAGGATTGTGCTACGAACGTAACTTCTTTGGGTGAAAATTGAATCGGTTGATTGTGGTTAATTTCCTCTTGCATATGTTTCAACGTTCTTCGTGTGTTATTTTATGAATGCAGTGTTGTATGCAGTCTCCCAATCTTGGCTCCCTATTTGATGTGTTCCGTAAGATTACAAACTCACATTTTCACAGTCCTAAATAAGGCACCAGCTTAGTTATGACTCAAGTTAAATATGCTGAAATTTCAATGATAGATGTTAAAATAAATTTCCAAATATAAACTGATTTATTTCTTTTCATTTATATTCTCTTTTATATATATATATATATCACCGGTTGTCGTATGACGATTAAAAGATTATCATTAATGTTAGTCTGGTTGGGAATTTGGTAGGCTAGACTGGATACCTGGCGAAACAGTTGCTCAGTAATGCAAGGTTAACTTTCCCAGACAGCTCACAGCTTTTAACCCGCTTTTATTGTCTATCATCACCGCTCGCATAGGAAATTAAACCAACAACGTTACAACATCTTGCCACAATTTCAGTACCATCTGCGTCATTATTGTTCCTCTTTCGTTATTTATTGTATCAGACACACACACACACACACACACACTTACACACACGCATGGTAACAAGTTCTTAATCGTTTGTGCATTACAGACCGCAGTCGCTCACTAGTATCCAAATACTGCCCTGTGGTGATTACAATAGATGTGTCCATTCAGTTCATGAACCCAAACAAATATTTCTAGGTCTGTGAAATGGAAAGGACGTGCGTCTAAGTGTTTGCTTTCTCGGAAGAGATATTTCATTTCAATAAATGTCTGTGCCAACGCAAGAACATAATTACTTGCTATGATTTTCTAGGCCTTACCATTCAGCTTTCCTTCCAGCTCAATACCGAGACCCAATACACGGTCTCCCTAATTGTGTAGCACTTCTACCATTCTCACTGCTGGAAGAAAATAATTTTAGTTGCACACTTGCTATGGAGTTAACCAAATGTGGAGACGATCTGCCGCAGTGAACATAATAAAACAAGAAAGATTGCAGTTCAAGTCTAACGTCTCATGGATGTCCTGTAGGTTGGCGTCACATCTGGCTCATGACAACTGACAGGGAACTTGGCTGTGAACCTGTTTAAGGAACTGTACTGTCCTTCACCTCAAATGATTTAAAAACGTAGCAAAAGTTACGTATTGGGCATTTGGGACAAATGCAGAAAACCCAGAAAGAATGGCGCTAATGAATCCAACTAATAGGATGTCTAAGAAATTAAAGTTGCAAGATTGTGAGGTTTCCAGTCCGTAGACTCACTTCATTCAGCACTCCACACTAAAATGCAGATTCTGCCACGAAGCTGTTTTCTCTTCCATTTGATTTAATAGCTCCTCCTTAGTTGCTCGATCTGTCTATCCAATCTTCACCGGACGCATTTCTACAGCTCTTGTCCTCTAATTGACTCTACTGTTAATCACCGATGCTTCACTTCCGCAGAACGCTCAACTCGAAAGAAATAGATTCAGACAAGATACCTTCACCAGTTATCAACTCATGATTAAATTATCACACACGAAGTGCAAAATAAATAACTATAAAGTTTCAGTTAACATCTCACAAAAATCAGTCTGCGGCAATGAAAATTTGTGATGCGACACACATTTTTTTTTTTCTCAACTGTACCTTGGCGGAGACCTTGGTTCTGGAACTGGCTGGTCATCGGAAGTTCCGCCTCGAAAACTACGTCGTCGTCATTCTAGAAATGCATGCCACGCAATGGTGTCTTCATCGGAGTAAAGAGAAAGGAGCGACTGGGGGTGACATCAGCAGGATACTGTGTGTGAGGCAAAATTTGACAGTCCAGAAAAGCAACAGGTGTAGCTGCGTCCTGAGCAGAATAGTCTCTCCACTGTCGTCGTGGAGTGGAGAGTCCCTTTTGGACGAGTTTCCGCGACGCTTCGCATTGACATCTTACCGTAGCCTCGTCAGATTTCAATAGTGTGCTCCTGTGACGGTGTGCCCCCTACGGGACTAATTTCTGACGACCAAACCACGGCAGCTCTCAAAGAGCATTCAGCAGCCTGTTGCCCGATAACGGTTGGGTCTTCGCCTTTTTTGGCAGTGTCGAGACCAAGTGTTTCGACTGTTCTCTGTCCACTTGTGTCTCGGGATCATGAGGATCAAGTGCTGAATTAGTCCACGGGGATTAGGCACCAAAACAAATCATCTGGATTGGCCTAAGACGGCTGCAACGTCTCCGCCGCTTTCTAGCTTCGGCATGCTTTTTGAGTGGATGTGAACAGTAGCAGATCACAGCAGGCGCCGAACTTTGTCATGTTCTTATTGTCGTGCAAGATGGAAACTGATAAGCGACTGATTTTCAAGTTTTCCACTATCGCCTTATGATACGCCGGTCCTGCACCACCACCTCTCGTCTGTTCACCAGAGTACCTCCCACAGAGGTGTTCTGCTACTTCTTTTATCGTCATCCATACTTGTTTGCCTAAGCACTGTGACAAAAGTCATGGGATACCTCCTAATATCGACTGGGACCTCCTTTTGCTCGGCGTAGAGCAGCGACCCAACGTGACATTGACTCAGCAAGTCTCTGGATGTCGCCTGGAGTCTGATGTCCACAATTGCGAAAGTGCCGACAGTGGTTGATGTTATGCACGAATTGACCTCTCGATTATGTTCCCTATATGTTCGATGGAATTCCTATCGGGCGATCTGGGTGGCCAGATAATTCACTCTGCCCAGAATGTTCTTTAAACCAATCTCGAACAACTGCGGCCAGGTGACGTGGCAAGTTTTCATCCGCAAGAACTCCATCGTTGCTTCGTCACATGCAAGTCAAAATGACTGAAAATGGTCTCCCAGTAGCCGAACTTAAGTATTTCAAGCCAGTGGTAGGTTCAGATGGACCAGAGGATCCACTCCTTTCCATGTCAACACAGTCCACACCATAATGGAGCCACTCCCACGATGCACAGTGCCTTGTTGTCAACCTAGGTCCATGGTTTCGAAGTTTCTGCACCATACTCGAAACCTACCATCAGTTCTTACCAAATGAAATGTGGACTCATCTGCCCAGGGCACGATTTTTCAGTCGCCTGCTTGTCTATGGTCCAACCAATAGGGTCACGAGACCAGGAGAGGCTCTGCGGGTTATGTCGTGGTGTTAGCAAAGGCACTAGCATCGGTCGTCTGATGCCAGACAGCATTAACGCCAATTTCTCCGTGCTGTCATAATGGATAGTTCGTCAAAAGTCCAGCATTGATCTCTGCGGATGTTTCACGCTGTGGTGCTTGTCTGATAGCGCTGTCAACTCTACGCAGTCACCGTTGCTCTCGGTTATTAAGTGAAGAACGTCGGCCACTGCGTGGTCCGTGGTGAGAGGTAATGGCTGAAGTTTTGTATTCTCGGAACACTTTTGACGCTGTGAATCTCGGAATATTGAATTCCCTAACGATTTCCGAAATGTCCCGTGCAACTAGTTCCAACAACCATTCCGCGATCAACGTCTGTAAATTACCATCATACTGTCATTATAACGTAGGATCCATTTTCACATCAATCATCTAAGGATAAATGACTGCTCCGTCAACGCAATGTCCTCTTACATCTTGTGTACGCGAAAATACCTCCATCTGTATATGTGCAGATCGCTATCAGGGTATAATGGTGCATTTTTCCCGCACACTTCCGTCAGCTGTGCAAAACGAAACCATCAAGGTTAGACAGAAGTTTGTTTTTATTTAAATGGCGACCAGTTTCGGACCTTCGTCCATTATCAAACCACCCAAATGTGTGCAACGCTGGCCACATAGTTTTTGTGAAAGGCCTAAGGTAGTAAGTGCAAGGTACGTGTATTGTCAACCAGCATTCTAAAACTGTGTCTGCACGGATTGTTAAGACGTGTTTCCCCTTGAAATGCAGAAAACTACACCATTGTCCATTAAAATTGCTACACCACGAAGATGACGTGCCACAGACGCGAAATTTAACCTACAGGAAGAAGACGCTGTGATATGCAAATGATTAGCTTTTCACAGCATTCACACAAGGTTGGCGCCCGTGGCGACACCTACAACGTGCTGACATGAGGAATGTTTCCAACCGATTTCTCATACACATACAGCAGTTGACCGGCGTTGCCTGGTGAGACGTTGTTGTGATGCCTCGTGTAAGGAGGAGAAATGCGTACCATCACGTTTCCGACTTTGATAAAGGTCGGATTGTAGCCTATCGCGACTGCGGTTTATCGTATCGCCACATTGCTGCTCGCGTTGGTCGAGATCCAATGACTGTTAGCAGAAGATGGAATCGGTGGGTTCAGAAGGGTAATACGGAACGCCGTGCTGGATACCAACGGCCTCGTATCACTAGCAGTCGAGGTGACAGGCAGCCACTTCTCGATCTCTGAGTCAACAGATGGGGACGTTTGCAAGAAAACAACCATCTGCACGAACAGTTCGACGACGTTTGCAGCAGCATGGACTATCAGCTCGGAGACCATGCCTGCGGTTACCCTTGACGCTGCACCACAGACAGGAACGCGTGCGATGGTGTACTCAACGACGAACCTGGATGCACGAATGGCAAGACGTCATTTTTTCGGATGAATGGTCGCATCATCGTTTGGCGACATCGCGGAGAACGCACATAGGAAGCGTATATTCGTCATCGCCATACTGGCGTATCACCCGGCGTGATGGTATGGGGTGCCATTGGTTACACGTCTCGGTCACCTCTTGATCTCATTGACGGCACTTTGACCAGTGGACGTTACATTTCAGATGTGTTACGACCCGTGGCTCTACCCTTCATTCGATTCCTGCGAAACCCTACATTTCAGCAGGATAATGCACGACGGCATGTTGCAAGTCCTGTTCGAGCCTTTCTGGATACAGAACATGTTCGACTGCTGCCCTGGTCAGCACATTCTCCAGATCTCTCACCAACTGAAAACGTCTGGTCAATGGTGGCCGAGCAACTGGCTCGTCACAATATGACAGTCGCTACTCTTGATGAACTGTGGTATCGTGTTGAAGCTGCACGGGCAGCTGTACCAGTACACGCCATCCAAGCTCTATTTGACTCAATGCCCAGGCGTATCAAGGCCGCTATTACGACCAGAGATGGTTGTTCTGGGTGCTGATTTCTCAGTGTCTATGCATCCAAAATGCGTGACAATGTAATCACATGTCAGTTCTAGTATAATATATTTGTCCAATGAATACTCGTTTATCATCTGCATTTCTTCTTGGTGTAGCAATTTTAATCGCCAGTGGTGTAATTCCCGCACGGTACTCCGCTTTATGGTGGGCCTTTTGCTTCTGATTTCTCTGTGGTTCTTAGTTTCAGTACCTACGACGATTACAAATATGTACCTCTCACCGAGCAAAACACTTTATCTCTGAGATTTTAGCGGCTTAATTCATTAATGATGCGCTTCTGGGTGTTCTGCCGAGTTGTTATTTCCATCGATTCATCACCGTCTGTCACAAAGAAATTCACTTATAAGGTCTATGGTCCATAGACCTCGAACACTTTCAGAGGAGGAGAACCTTGTCGTAGAATTACAACACTTACGAATAGCTTTCTGAAGGAGTGAACACACAGGTCGTCAAACTGAATAGGCGTTGCAGGCAAAATGAAGAACGCCTGAGAAACATGTTGAGACTGAAATAGACGAACAGAAGATAAAAATCGATTATCTAGCTTATGCTAGCCCATTATCAGCAAGGATCGGGAGATTCCTACGGATTGTATTTTGCACACTTCAGATTCTCAGAAATTGTCCCCCAAGATGTTTTAGTACACTGTCTGCTCATTTCCGTTCATCAAGTGGTCGATTACTGACGGTCTGTATAGTAATTATTGCTGTCGAGTTTCAGTACCTCCAGTGACGGTACTCCTTTTGTCGTTTTTCCTCCCTTCTCATTTTCTGTACAGTGGAGGTACTGCTCAGCTGGGAGACTGTGGGCTGGCTAGCGGAAGAGAAGAAACGTTTTAAGACTAGTCGGCCACAATTATTCAGAATCCGAGACGGAGTCACAGCCTCATGTAAAATGGACAAGAATTCCGTTCCGTGTCACTTTACGCTCTCCAGCCGGCTTTAGAACGGGCGATTCCTCACGTCGAAACATACAATTATTTAAAAAAGCCTTTTAGCATCATAGTAGATCTCTAGCCAGGTGACACTTCCCAGAGAACTATGTGATTTCTTGTTTCGACAACTCGAAATAACGTTTTCTTCAGACCTTCAGAATCCATATTTCTGGTTGCTTCTTACTGTTGCTTTTCCATAGTGCACGCTGCTTCTCGGCCATGCCTGTGTTTCATGTTTCTCATCGTTCCTCCTGAAAGTTGTGCCATACAGCGGGAGAGATTTACTTCCTTTTGCTCCCCACCTCGGAGCACTATAGGTTTTAAAAACAGCAAAAATCTGAAAGAGAGGAGATTGTTTAACATCTTTACTGGTTTTTGATGGGACGAAATTCGAAATCTTTGCCATTATTGGCTTTCGAGATCCTACTCTAGCGAAAAGCAGAGAGTTATAATGCGTCCACAAAGAGGACACCTCACATTAGGAGATGGAGGGGCAACGACTTGATGTTACGCTTTTGCGGAGTAAACACTTGAGTCTAGGTGATGGAAGCGTGATGACTTAACACTAGGTGACCTGAGAGTAGACTTCACTCTGGGAGACAACGGAATAAAGACTTGAACAGTTCTCGGGTATCCGACCAGGTGGCGTCGTAATTTCTCCACAATATTTCGGCAGACGTACACGCTGCCATCTTCAGGTGGTTCCTGACGAATGCTGTGCTGTTCCTCTCGGCGCCCTATATATACTAGCCGTTACCCCCTCCACCGTTCCTCTCTAGGTGTCTTCGGTGCGGCCGGCGCGGCGGCTACTGGAGGTGGTGGGGGAAGCGGCGCCTGGGTCTGAATTGGGGTCTGCAGTCTCCCTGCAGCCGCCGTCGGGGGCGGTCCTCGATCTCTGGGACAGCGTCTTTCTCTAGAGGCTCAGTGCAGGGTTCCAAGCCTGACTAAGTTGAAGGCCGCTGTATTTATTAATTATATCGCCCTGTAGTCGGATTTCGATGGCCTCTTTAGTAACGCAGTCCCAGAAGTAGGAGGATTGACAGAGTATGCTTGTTTTTTCATAGTCCATAATATGGCCAGTCTTTATACAGTGGTCAGCCACGGCTGATTTAGTGGCCTGGCGTAATTCGGTATGGCGCTTGTGTTCGCGGCACCTCTCTTCTACGGTGCGGACTGTCTCCCCAATGTATGATTTTCCGCAACGGCTAGTATATATGGGGCGCCGAGAGGAACAGCACAGCATTCGTCAGGAACCACCTCAAGATGGCAGCGTGTACGTCTGCCGAAATATTGTGGAGAAATTAAGACGCTACCCGGTCGGATACCCGAGAACTGTTCAAATTCGAAATACGCTGCGAAAACTTAAGATGGAATAAAGACCTGTTGCCGGGTGACTGATGAGGCGAGCCCTGGTTTCGCACAGACAGACGTTTCCACATGAGTTCTGTGGACGGAGACAGAGCTGAATTCGGGGCCTGCAGCCGCTACCTGCGCTGTCTTCAGCAATACGCTACGAGTCGTAAGGTGAGCCGTCGTCGCGACCGGTAATTTCACGGGGCCTACGACAATAGTTCACTTCCTTCAAGAGCCAGTTATTCCGTATTAAGGCTCCACAGCCATTTATTTCGCATCCAATATGCGCTGGTGTTCGATCACGCCTTTCCGTTTTCTGTCTGTAATTTACTAACCATGGTCCCACTGTATATTTATTTATTATCTGCATGACTTTGCATTTATCGTGAACATCTATCTGTGTCAAGGTTACATTTCGCTGTAGTATTTAGTGACACGTAGCGAGGCATTATTATTTCCTTTAATGAACTTGTATGATCATATTGTGTGCTTCCCTTCTTTGTTGGTTATCAGAGATCGGATTGTAACATCATAGGGTTACGAGAAACAGCACAACTGACACTCCCCCCCGCCCCCCCCCCCCCCCCCAACTTGCAACCTTAAATCACAGTGTCGGTACGGTCGCAGGTTCGAATCCTGCCTGGGGCATAGTTGTGTGTGCTGTCCTTAGGTTAGTTAGGTTTAAGTAGTTCTAGGCGACTGATGACCTCAGAAGTTAAGTCCCATAGTGCTCAGAGCCATTTGAACCAAATCACAGTGTAAGTACCCGAAAACCGGGTATGTATCGCATTCCATGAGTATGTGATATGTCTTCCGTTGGGCAAACAATCAGAGAAGTCAAAGCGAGTGACATTATCTATACTCCCGAGTAAAACAATGAAGCTGTTAGTTGCCACCGAGCACTGCCTCGAATGTAATGATGAAATGAAATACTTTGACGTTAGTACCGTGTAGCTAAGGGCAAGATTCAGGAACAGCTTAATTAAGGAGTCCGTCGAAATAAAAATGTCAAAAAAAACGTAGTAAAGACGGACGGAAGTTTTTATTTACACAAAGCACTCAGTTTATTAAGCTGGAAAACGCTGAGAAAATTTGCGTTTTACGGAATACCAGCGCAGGCTCTGGCAACAATTGAGCACTAAAGGGCATAGCGGCTATCGGCAATCGAACACAGGTTCAGACAGCGGCAAGAGGCCAACAGTGGTTCGCATTCCGGTTGGAGTCCAGCCAGCGAGTTCCCATTATTAGCAAAACTCGCAGCACCTGAAGAAGATGACTGAGTCGGTCGTGGAAATATCGTGCAAGAAGTGGAAAGAGCAACTCGCCAGAACACCAAAAGAGAGAGACACCACTAAACCAAACATTATTTACGTAATAATTTTGAGCCGTGGTAAAAATTGGTGTTTGAAGAGCGCGCCGCAGCGCGTAGTGTGAAGTAGTCGCCCTCCGTTTCTGGCGGTGGCGCCGCTGTGGCAATCGCAGCTTTGGTGTCTCCCTCTGGTGCGAAAGGGGAAAGGTTGCCTGTTCACATGTATTTAAGGGGTGCTATGAGCTCGCCAGTCGGTCGGTCTGGGCCAGTCTCTCGTCCCCAGCTAGCTAGTCTGTCTCTCGTTCGGAGTGCGAGTATGTCTGTCGTTAGGATCAACCTTTAAAGCCGGCAAAATGAGAGTCTTTCCACTCCGCCAGTAAGAGAACTCAGCGAGTGGTCGCCCGGTCGGGGCTTAGTTCCTGCATCTGAGTCTGCGGGTTAAGCCGCCAGTCTGCTCGA
This sequence comes from Schistocerca serialis cubense, assembly GCF_023864345.2. Taxonomy (NCBI): domain Eukaryota; kingdom Metazoa; phylum Arthropoda; class Insecta; order Orthoptera; family Acrididae; genus Schistocerca; species Schistocerca serialis. The sequence continues at coordinate 485,930,124 of NC_064646.1, read as the reverse complement.
GTTTGTTCAGGCAATGGTCATTGGCGGTTGGATCGATCGGTTGGTCGGTCGCGCACTGAGACACAAGATGACTTGTCCGTCTTGAGCGTCGGCGCATGTGAGGTCGCCACGTGAGTGCAGTGGGCTGCGGCGTATAGCGAGGGGTAGGGACTTCGCGGTCGACACGAGAGCAACAGGAGTCAACCCACGACATCAGTCTGGCCGGCGCGAGCTGCGACGCCGTGAGACGGGAGATCGGCGCGCCTTCCTGCGTCCGTTGAAGCGGCTGGCAGCGGACGGTTCGGGAGAGCGATTTGGGGGTGCTGCGCCGGGTCTTCTCGAGTTTATTAGAAGTTAAGTGATTGGTGATACGTTGTTTGATTTACTTGTTAAATTCTACTTGTTCTCTTGGTGAGGTCAGCAACCGTTTTGCTTTGGGGTCGTCCCACCATTCCTCTCCGTCTGCCCCCCCCCCCTCGCCCCCCCGCTGCCCGGGAAGGTGGTTGTTTATAAATTGGGTGGCCCGTTTTTCCCTTGTGGAGAAGGGGCGGGTTAGAGCAACCTGCAGTTCGGGTTGTTCGGTAATCTCCCTATCAATCTACCGTACGTTAGTAGCTGCCTCTGTCATGTTTGTCGTATTTTGTGTGTTAACGAATTTATTGCTTGGAGTGTAACGGCCTAATACCTAAAATATGTTTTGATCTTTGGAAACTTTGATATTATTGCCTATGATCTTGAGAGGGGGTATCTGTGTACTGTAGAGCGTCTTAACTATTGTTTGGCCAACTTATAGAATTTTATATAAGATTGCATTTCATGGGCTTTTATTTAAATGATCATTTTAGTATGCAAAGCTGCTACCCTTTCACCGTAAGACTTTTCTTAAAAGTTTAAATCAAGTTGCTCCTTCGGTGGAAAGGTTAATATTTTAGTTGTTAGTGTTTTGTACCATTTCCATCCCTCCTACGGGGGGAGGGCGGGGGGTGCATAGTTTGTGTGCTTGTGTAAATTTTTAAAACACTTAGTTTAAAGTTATCTGGTGTGTTACAGATTTGCACCAGTGTAGTCTTTCAGAGATTGTTGTAAGCGGTCGTAACTACGGCCGTGTCAAAAGGGAGCGGGAAGGTTCTCTGCCCGAAAGCTCATACAGTGAAAACTTGTTTCTTTCTGCCTCTGAACAAATTGTAACTTTGATATTTAGAGGGTGCTTTCTGATTATAATTTTAAATCGGTTTCTTTTAAAAAATGCTTTTAGGCACTATTAAAGTGAAAAAAATTCCCATTTGTTAAATGGAATTTGGTTACGATTTGACCAGTTACTCCCTGGCAACTAGTTCCATGCTTACATAGTGTGATTAAATGTGTTAATGATGAATCGCTAGTAAATAAAATAAATTCTTAAGAATATTCTCTGAAAATAAATCACGGTTCAAATATTTTTTTCGATGGAATAATTGACATATCACGATTACCTGCCGCGCGTTTGAATATTGTGTGCTCCGCGTGAAAGTACATCAGTTGCCCGCCTCCGAACGTTGGAGTCACGAAGGTAATTGCTTAATCGTGAGTGCCATGTTTGACCCAGTGTCAAAAATTCTCGAGAGAGATTTAACAGCCCATCCGAGAGATTAAAAGGAAATCGGTGCACGACTTATGGATGTGTTTTACACGGCCCATGGTGGAAGTGGCGGTGACCCGGGTCGCAGGCAAACTGGAGCGCCCTGCTCACACCGCACAGCGCACTCGGCGCCACCCTTTGGCGGCCATTCATCACGGCCGCCCTTTGGCGGCAATCCATCACTGTGCGCGTCATGGCGCCGCCCCATGGCGCCTATCGTATTTCAAGAGGCGTCAGGCGGCCAAATCAAACAGTGGCGGCCGGCGGCCCGGCTGGCTACACTGCACCACTTCCCGAGCACCCGAGCACCCGCGCTGTGATTCACGCATTCCATTCCTGCGCGGCTTTGCGGGGGAGGCTGCGAGTAGCGGCGTCGGCGAGTGCGTGAAGCGGCTGCTTTGCCTTTTTTCTCCCCCTCTTCATTCAGTCCCTTTCCCTCTGAGGCGCAGCAATTAACTCAGTGAGCGCACCGATTGATGATGGCTTCCGCCTCCCCACCTCGTCGAAACGAATCACCGCCAATGCCTCACTCATTATGATCACGCAGTAACTGCTTCCCCAAGAGATAAAGTCAATTTAGAGTCACCCCTTTTGCGACGGTACAAGTACGAGTACCTTAACTGTTTCGCACATTATAGGCAATTAATAATGCACTAAGAGGCCACAGCACTTGGACCACCGCCCTAGTTCCGATATAAACCTGTCCAGGTGGTAGCAGCGTCAGCTGGCGAGCAATGACTGCCAGTCAGACACACGCACGGTGAATATGGTATCAGTGAGCGCGCAGTCCGTGTGTATCTCTAACGTCGATAAGTTGTAGAATTTTGTAACACGTACTATGTTCGAGTATAATGACTTTCGTGGAGACTAGAAATCTACTCAGTAGTAATAAGCGTGGGTTTCGAAAAAGACGATCGTGTTAACCCAGCTCGTCCACGAGACTCAGAGGGCCTTAGAAACGGCTTCCCAGGTAGATGCCGTGTTTCTTGACTTCCGCAAGGCGTTCGATACAGCTCCCCACAGTCGTTTAATGAACAAAGTAAGAGCATATCGACTATCAGACTAATTGTGTGATTGGAGTGAAGAGTTCCTAGATAACAGAACGCAGCATGTCATTCTCAGTGGAGAGAAGTCTTCCGAAGTAAGTGTGATTTCAGGTGTGTCGCAGGGGAGTGTCGTAGGACCGTTGCTATTCACAATATATATAAATGACCTTGTGGATAACATCGGAAGTTCACTGAGGCTTTTTGCGGATGATGCTGTGGTATATCGAGAGGTTGTAACAATGGCAAATTGTACTGAAATGCAGGAGTATCTGCAACGAATTGACACATGATGCAGGGAATGGCAATTGAATCTCAATGTAGCCAAGTATAATGTGCTGCGAATACATAGAAAGAAAGATCCTTTATCATTTAGATACAATATAGCAGGTCAGCAACTGGAAGCAGTTAATTCCATAAATTATCTGGCAGTAGGCGTTAGGAGTGATTTAAAATGGATTGACCATATAAAGTTGATCGTCGGTAGAGCAGATGCCAGACTGATATTCAGTGGAAGAATCCTAAGGAAATGCAATCTGAAAACAAAGGAAGTAGGTTACAGTACACTTGTTCGCCCACTGCTTGAATACTGCTCACCAGTGTGGGATCCGCACCAGATAGGGTTGATAGAAGTGATAGAGAAGATCCAACGAAAAGAAGCGCGCTTTGTTACAGGATCATTTAGTAATCGCGAAAGCGTTAAGGAGATGATAAACTCCAATGGAAGACTCTGCAGGGGAGACGCTCAGTAGCTCGTTACGGGCTTTTGTTGAAGTTTCGAGAACATACCTTCATCGAGGAGTCAAGCAGTATATTACTCCCTCCTACGTATATCTCGCGAAGAGACGATGAGGATAAAATCAGAGAGATTAGAGCCCACACAGAGGCATACGGACAATCTTTCTTTCCACGAACAATACGAGACTGGGTACTCAAAGTACCCTCCGCCACACACCGTCAGGTGGCTTGCGGAGTATGGATGTAGATGTAGATGTAGAATGGGGAAGGTGCGCGATCTATCTGAGTTTTACCGAGGGCGTATTGTGATGACCCGGAGGCTCGGCGCGAGCATTTGGAAACTGCACGATTTGACTTTTGTTCGAGGAGTTCTGTACTGAATGTCTTCAACACTTGGCGAAACCATATCGAGAGGTCGTAAGGTTGGGAGGCCAGCCCTCATTAAAACAGTCGGACGTAGTGATCTTGGCAGGCTGGTAAATCAGGAAAGGTTGCGAACTGCGGCGGCGGCACTAACGCTGGGCAGAGTAAAACCGTGTCTGAACACACAGTGCACGGAACACTTCCAACGATGTGCCTCCGCAGTCGACGTCCCATGCGTGTGCCAATGTTAACACCACGATATGGGCAACTACGACTGAAACGAGCACGTGACCAACGGCACTGGACGTTGGTGCAGTGGCGGAGGTGATGCACGGTCTGATGAATTACGATACCTTCTATATCAAGCCGATGGCAGGGCGCGGATCCGTCGTCTTCAAGGGCAACAGCTCATTGACACCTGTATTTCTTGACGGAGACAAGCTGGCGGCGAATCTATTATGCTCTGGGGAACATTCACGTGGGCATCCATGGGTTCATTGGAGCTCGTTAAAGACACCATGACGGCCAATGAGTATTGTACACTGGTTGCAGGACACGTGGAGCCCTTTACGGCGATCAAGTTTCCCGACGGCAGTGGTATTTTTCAGCAAGATAAAGCGCCATGTCACAAGGCTAGGAGTGTTCGTGTAACACAGTGGTGAGTTGCAATTGATGTGTTGCCCTCCCCCTCCCCCTCTAGTCAGATCTGAACCCGATTAAACACATCTGGGATGTGATAGAATGAGGCGTCAGCACTCATCGCCACCCTCCACGGAATTTGCGGGCATTAGGTGACATTTGAGTGCAGATGTGCTGCCAGTTCCTTCCATCGACCTACTAAAGCCTCATCGCTTCCATGCCACGACATGTCTCCGCTGTTATCCGTGCCAAACGTTGACATACCGGCCATTATGAAGGTGGTTATAATGTTCTGGACTATCGGTGTATATCACACGTTATTTACCATTCATGCACCTTGCAAACGTAGCACGGTACGTCGTTGACGAGGGAGTACGCTCGATCGACAGCCAAAAATCAAATAAAACTTTTGTCAAAACATAACATTGTGTCTGTTCTACTGCTCATTTAACGGAACAGACCTCCAATGGTACTCAAAACAGATCTGAAAACTGTTGGAGAAGCGACGGAAAAAAAACCACACTAAATTTAAAAAAAACAAAAATCGCCTATATCCTTGGAGTTATAGTGAATCTCGAAATTTAGCCCCAGCTTCAGTGCGGGATGCTTTTAGTATTTTCCACGACTTAACTCTGTCCCGAAATCTGGCAGGAAGTGCAAAGACATTCTGGTGGCATGTGAACTACACCATCGGTCATACCAAATCAGTACCTTCATTGTGCGATAGCAATGGTGATGTCAGCGACGACAGTGTCAGCAAAGCGGAGTTACTAAATATGGTTTTCCGGAATACCAAAGAAGACGAACTAAACATTCCAGAATTTGAAACAAGAATTGCTGCCAACACGAGTAACTTAGAGGTAGATATCCTCGGTGTAGAAAAGCAGCTTAAATCGGTCAACAGCGGCAAGTCCTCTAGACCAGATTGTATGTCAGTGAGATTCCTTTCAGAGTGCGCTGGTATAGTAGCCGGTACTTACCAGTCATACTGAACCGCTCGCTTGACGGATGGTTTGTATCTAAAGACTGCAATATTGCAAAGGTCACACCAATACTTGAGAAACGCAGTAGAAGTAAACCGATGAATTACAGACCCATATTACAGACGTCGATATGTGACGGGATTTTATAGCATGTGCTGTGCTCCAACATTATGAATTACCGTGAGGTAGCGATCTGTTGATGCACAGTCAGCTGAGATTCAGAAAATATCGTTCTTCTGCAACACAACTAGGTTTTCATTCTCACGACGTAATGAGTGATATAGACAGAGAATCTCAAACTGAGTCTCCATTTCTAAATTGACAAAGAGCTTTTGATACCGTCCCTAATAAGAGTATTATAATGAAATTGTGTGCTTGTTAAGCATAATCTCACTTCTGCTACTGGATGCGTAATTTTCTGCCAGAAGCGTCACAGCTTGTAGTAACTGACGGAAAGTCACCGAGTAAACGAGAGCTACGACACTGCAGGGCCTGTGTTGTTCAGAATTACGATGTTAAGTTCCTTCGAACGTGCGTGCATTTATCAGCCGACACCGCCGGGCAAGCGACATTCAATTAAAATGCCTCCCCACTACGGGGATATACATAAAGAACGTACGAGTGCAGGTTGTAGGCGCTTGGCAGACAACTGGAAGCTGGGGCCCATCTGTGAGTCGTGCACGGATAATCTAATGGAGAGGCGACCGCTCGCGATAAGCCAGAAAACCAGGATAGAGTCCCAGTCCGGCATAAATTTTCGCTGTCGTCATTCAGATCTGCAGCTTGGTAGTTGTCCATATTCGCAAATGCAAATACACTACACTACTGGCCATTGAAAATTGCTACACCAAGAAGAAATGCAGATGATAAACGGGTATTCGTTGGAGAAACATATTATACTAGAACTGACATGTGATTACAATTTCACGCAGTTTGGGTGCATAGATCCCGAGAAATCAGTACCCGTAATAACGGCCTTGATACGCCTGAGCGTTGAGTCAAACAAGGCTTGGATGGCGTGAACAGGTACAGCTGCCCATGCAGCTTCAACACAATGCCACAGTTCATCAAGAGTAGTCACTGGCGTATTGTGACGAGCCAGTTGCTCGGCCACCATTGACCAGACGTTTTCAGTTGGTGAGAGATCTGGAGAATGTTCAGGCCAAGGCAGCAGTCGAACATTTTCTGTACCCAGAAAGGCCCGTACAGGACCTGAAACATGCGGTAGTGCATTATCCTGCTGAAATGTAGGGTTTCTCAGGGATCGTGTGAAGAGTAGAGCCACGGGTCGTAACACATCTGAAATGTAACGTCCACTGTTCAAAGTGCCGTCAACGCGAACAAGAGGTGACCGAGACGTGTAACCAATGGCACCCCATACCATCACGCCAGGTGATACGCCAGTATGGCGATGACGAATACACGCTTCCAATGTGCGTTCACCGCGATGTCGCCAAACACGGATGCGAGCATCATGATGCTGTAAACACAACCTGGATACATCCGAAAAAATGATGTTTTGCCATTCGTGCACCGAGGTTCGTCGTTGAGTACACCATCGCAGGCGCTCCTGTCTGTGGTGCAGCGTCAAGGGTGTCCGCAGCCATGGTCTCCGAGCTGATAGTCCATGCTGCTGCAAACGTCGTCGAAGTGTTCGTGGAGATGGTTGTTGTCTTGCGGACGTCTCCATCTGTTGACTCAGGGATCGAGACGTGGCTGCACGATCCGTTACAGCCATGCGGATAAGATGCCTGTCGTCTCGACTGCTAGTGATACGAGGCCGTTGGGATCCAGCACGGCGTTCCGTCTTACCCTACTGAACCCACCAATTCCATATTCTGCTAACAGTCATTGGATCTCGACCAACGCGAGCAACAATGTCGCGATACGATAAACCGCAGTCGCGATAGGCTACAATCCGATCTTTATCAAAGTCGGAAACGTGATGGTACGCATTTCTCCTCCTTACACGAGGCATCACAATAACGTTTCACCAGGCAACGCCGGTCAACTGCTGTTTGTGTATGATAAATCGCTAGGAGACTTTCCTCATGTCAGCAAGTTGTAGGTGTCACCACCGGCACCAACCTTGTGTGAATGCTCTGAAAAGTTAATCATTTGCATATATACCACAGCATCTTCTTGCCGTCGGTTAAATTTCGAATCTGTAGCACATCATCTTCGTGGTGTATCAATTTTAATGGCTAGTAGTATAATATATACAAAATGGAAGTGATATCTGGCGTTACCCAAAAAAATGTTATCGGTTCTCTGCTGTTTCTAATCTATGTAAACGATTTAGGAAAAAATTGGTGCAGCACCCAGATTCTTTGGAGATGATGCTGTCTTTTACAGTTTAGCAAAACCATCAGAAGACTAAAATCAACAGCAAAATGATTTAGAAAATACATCTGTATGATGCGAATATTGGAAATTGGTCCTAAATAATGAAAAGTATGAAGTCATACAAGTGAGTACAAAAGGAGCCCGCTAAATTTCGGTTACATGATAAATTACAGAAATCTCAATGCTGCCAATTCAGCTAAATTCCTAGGAACTACAATTACCAACAAGCTAAATTCAAAGAAACACATAAATTTGTGGGGAAGGCAAACCAAAAACTGCGTTTCATTGGCAGAACACTTGGAAGCTGCAAGAGCTATACTAAAGAGAATGCCTGCGCTACGCTTGGTCGTGCCTTGTTAGAGTACTGCTGTGCGGTATGGGATCTTTACCATACAGGATTGACGATGGACGCCGAAAAATTTCAGCGAATGGTAGCTCGTTCTGTACTGTGGCAAAATACGGGAGAGAGTGCCACGGTTATGATGCACGAACTGGTGTGGCAGTCACTGGAACATAGCTTTTTTCGTTACGGCGTTATCTTTTCACGAAATTTCAGTCTCCAGCGTTCCCTTTCGAATGCGACAATATTTTGTTGACATCCACCTACACACTGAGAAATGATCACTTTAAAGAAGAGAAGAGAAACCAGGCTGCACGGGAACATTTTGGTGGTCGTTCCTCTTACTCGATTTCTGAGAGTAGAATGGTAGAGAAATGGCGTGAAAGTGGTTCTATGAACCTCTGCCAGGCACTTAAGTGTGAATTAAAGTCATATAGTTACAGACGTACTTCTACGTCAGCAAGATTGCTCTGCAATTGACTCTTAAGTGTTTGCCAGAGGCTTCAAAGATCCACTGTCTGATTACTCCTCTGTAGTTCCACCGTACAACATTAGGTACAAAAAATGAGTATCTAAATGTTTATTGGAGTCCACAAAATGTTTTGACATTTGGACGAGAAAGTTGACAACCGAAATGTTGTGAAAATACGTCGTCGTAACGAAAGCCATATTTGTTTTAATGATTCCACCACAACTTGCTTATCACATCTGTGATAGACTCTCCCCTATTTTGTGGTAATACAAATGAAGAGGAACGAGTCAGGTAATACATATGTTTACAGGAGGTCGACAAAAATATGCAAATGCATCACAGTGTCATACCTGTAACGGTGTAGAAAAACCGTTGACATTCAAGACTTCTTCCAGTCGTCTCGGAACGGATAAAAACGGTTTTCCTGGAATAATTTGTCCCATTCTGTCTGCAAAACAGTGGCAGATTCAGATAACGATGAGGGACATGAATAGCGATCACGCGCCTATTTCTTCAACGTAGACCACAGAGGCTCAATAACTTTGAAATCAGGTGACTTTGGTGTCCAGGGGAGATGTAACAATTCATGTTCGTGCTTACAGAACCAACCCCCTGACTTCTTGGAACACAACACAGCATCACTATTGGGGAACAGACATTCCACCATGGGATGAACCTAATCAGCTGGATTGGTCATATAATCCTTATCATTAATACGACCATGGGATCCATGGCATACAACAGTATGACTGCACAAACCATCAACGAACCTCCGCAATGTTTCGCTCTTGGGACATAAACTCGCCCAGAAGTCGAAAACAGTGTGAAAGAAGATTCAAACGACAAAATGGCATTCTTCCGTTGCTCCATATTCCCAGCTATTGTGGATTCGGCATCACGTTACGAGATGTTGCATCACGGATGGGCGGTCTTGGAGCTACACCTCGACCCGCAGATCCCTGCCCATGGAGCTTCCTTCGCGGTGATTTGCTGCTGACAGGGCTCGCGAGTACAGCATCCGCTTCTGCAGTGACTTTCGCAGCAGTCGTCCTCTTATTTTTCGTCACAGTCCTCTAATAACCGTCCCTCACCATCACTCAACTCGCAACTTAAGCCGCGATGTGACTTAGCAGCTACGGTCGCAGGTTCGATTCCTGACTCGGGCATGGATTTGTGTGATGTCCTTAGGTTAGTTAGGTTTAAGTAGTTTTAAGTCTAGGGGGCTGACTACCTCAGATGTTAAGTCCCATAGTGTTCAAAGCTATTTGAACCATTTTGACTTAGCAGATGAAGTTTTCCCGCTTTCTTGTGTGCAGTTTAAATCTACAATATGGCGATCCTTGAACACCGAACGCTTCAGTTACCTTGGTTACGGAAGCACACACCTTACAAGGTCGAACAATTTGCCCACGTTCGAATGCACTGAGCTCCGACATAATGCACGCACAATTACGCAGAACACTGTTTCGACAACTACTGACGCTTCCAACGTACTAGGGACGTTGTACGGTTGCCGTTCGTGGTCAAATTCATCACAAGATTGGCAGGTATCGGCGTTTACACTGATCAGCCTGACCATTATGACCACCGCCCACCGCGACGTTGGACGCAACCAGTAAGCAGAGCAGACACGGACGGTGCAACACCCCAGCGAAGATATGGGCTGCAAATGGGGAAATCCATTGAGATAAGCGACTTTGACAAAGGGTGGATTATTATTACGCAGAACCTGAGAACGAGTATCTCGAAAATGACGAAGCTGTTCAGATGTTGGTGTGCTGCTGTCATGAGCATCTGCGGAAAGAGCTAGAAGGACAGTGAAAATACCACCAGGCCCTAAATCGTTGGACGTCCACGAATATTCACACGCTTGTATCCTATGTAGAGTAGGATAGATGGTGATCTGTGGCATCGCATCTCTAAAAAAATTGCTCTGAGCACTATGGGACTTAACTTCTGAGGTCATCAGTCCCCTATAACTTAGAACTACTTAAACCTAACTAACTTAAGGACATCACACACATCCATGTCCGAGGCAGGATTCGAATCTGCGACCGTAGCGGTCTCGCGGTTCCAGACTGTAGCGCCTAGAACCGCTCGGCCACCCGGGCCGGCTCATCGCATCTCTGCCGAAAGAGGTCAATGCTGGTGCACGTACGTTTTGGAGCTCGCCGTTCATAGTACATTATTGACCATGGAGCTCCGCAGCGGACCATCTCTACGTATTCACTTGTTGGCCCAACGAAATCGTCAATTACGATTAAAGTGTGCACGGGACCGTCGATCAATGGAAACGTGTTGGCTTTTCGAGTGAATGACATTTTTTCTGCACTCGATCGCTGGACGCGTTCACCAACGCCGTCATTGAGGTGAAAGGCGGCTAAGAACGTGGAGCGCACCGCGGACGCAGGCTGGTGGGAGCTGCATTGTGGTATGGTAGACATTCTGCTGCGCTTGAATGGGACCTGTGGTAGTAATCGAAGACACGCTGACATCTGCGAACCACCTCCATCCCTTCATGCTTCATGTCTTCCCCGTCGACGATACCATCTTTCATTAGTATAATTGTCTGTCTCGGAGCGAGAACACCGCTACAGTGGTTTGAGGAGCATTATAGTGAACTCACGTTGCTGTCTCGGCGACCAAATGCGTCTGATGTAAACCTATTTGCGTCGCTGCCGGGGTCATCACGGCGTACTCAGATCAGCGGCCTGTTATTTACGCGAACGACATGACCTGTGAGTAGACAAACCAACCAACAGATTGTCGTATCCCTGATAGGAGTAAACAAACTATTAATCAGGTGGTCATAATGTTCTGACTGTCGGTGTATATTCAGCCATGCATTGCCCGCATGTTTCCATTATTTGTCGATCGCAGTGCGTAATTAGTTTTAACGTTAGTGAAGACACCGGTTTTCACTGGCGCTCACGGAATCACACTTAAAAATTAACTATTAGAAAAAGAAGAAACCGTTTCCTCTGAGACGTTACTGGTGAGCTTCTTTGTAAAACGTAGTCGGCGATCGAGTCTGGTGGAGGAGGCAGTGGTGCCACCACTTCCCTACTGAACGGCGCCCAGTTCTGGCGAGTTCGCGATAAGGCGGGGGCGACACGCGCTCTTGTCGGAAGTACACAGCGGCCGCCGTCGGAGGGGGAAAGAATTCCGCGAGGCCTGGCGGTGCGAGAGAGAGAGAGGGCTGCGTTATCTGGAAGCGGCTGCGCACGCCGATCCCAGGCAGAGGCGTGGAGTGGTGCGGCGCATAGCCGTCGGCTTACGCAGCGCCGGCTGCCTGCCGCCTCGGCGACCGCTCCGCTCTGAGTGGAGTCAGGTGGCCCGCTGCCTCACTCGTCTGAAGCTGGCGCCCGGCTTACGATAAACATACATTTCTTTTCACGGTACTTGATAGATATCCTATAGTACTGAGAGTTCACTGCACAAAATTTTAATAGTACTGCAGAATTTCGCGAAAAAGGTTCTCTACTTAACATATGCAAAACCTTACATCCTCTTTTCTTATCGTGTTCTCTGTTGCCTGATTCTTATCGACTTCGTTACGAATAAGCTTTAAAAACTTGTCTTCCAAATCTTTGCCTTTTATTTAATACAATTTCATGATATTCTTCTGTTTAATAAATATTCTGCAGGTGTTGTAGGGTCGGATCGTCTTCCAAACGCGAAAAGAAGTTTTCGCTGCCCCAGTAAATAAATTAAAAGCGCCGGGAATACTTAAGAAAGCATCTCCATAGTACCTCAGGTTCTATAACTCTTCACATTGCAAATGATGGTAAATGTACGTTAGGACGATCATTAGAAATGAAACATTCCCCTAGAAAATTTTTGTAAATGACAGTGCTGGAAAACCTCTACGTTATTTGATTTTCAAAACAGCTGAGCAAAACTGAACGTACTCAGCCATTTCTCCATTTACTTATTCTGATCATCACTACACTGACACACAATATTTTTTCAGCGTAACGCAGTCTGGCATTCAATAATCCCTACAAAAGAATGGTCCTGGCTAACAATAAGCTATAGCTTTCATGAATCACTTACCTCACAAAAATCTTCGTTACCCAAACTACAGCGTGCGCCAATACTGCCAGCTAAATAAAAGATTCTAACTACTGAGGGCACTAACTACTGATTGGCATAGTTAGCAAATGAAAGATTTTGACAGAGAACAAACAATGTATTTACCTTAATAATGTTCAAAAGTCATATATCTATATATCAGTTCATCATACCCAATATTACAAGTTTACTCTTTCTGATGGACTGCTGGCGACTCACCTCCAACTGCCTAACACTACAATAGCAAATATTCCAACAATGCAAACCAGCCACAGACTGCACACACTACAGTCAGTGATTTTCATACAGAGCGCTACGTGGCGTTACCAACATAAAAACCTAAACAGCCTACTTACAGAAACACTGCACAATCCACATCTGCCACAATTTTACTTTAAATGGCTACCTTAAATTAGACACCGAAACCAACGAGATGCGGGTCAGACCATCCACTACCGGAAGATATAGTTTTCGAGCTAGAGTAGACTCAGTGCCTCCAAGCTACCTATGAGGCACGATGGGAGCAGCTCCCTTCCCGGAGAATATGTCACCAAGGATGGCTCACGAGGGTAAAGTCTAGTTGTCGACGTAAAGTCCAAGCCCCATTCGAGAGAGACACAAGTTCACAACTATCATGGGTGAGTCTTTCGTCCTGGGTTAGAGGCGCATTCCTCCGTACGAAATAGTTTGAATATGTTTTATGTTTGATTTTACTATTCACCACAAGATAAAATCATAGGTTAGGTTCCCCATGCGCTGATTCCGCTTCTGTCTGCGTAAGTAATGCAAAACCACTCCAGCTGCTGCTCTTTCTTTTTTATCCTTTTTTTTCGAGTAATTATTATTTGTATGAATGTATTCCAGTCTCCGTCTTCCTCCACAGATTTTGTCCTCTCCAGCTCCCTTTAGTACCATAGAAGTCATTCCCTGATCTCTTAACGGATGTCCCATCATCCTGACCCTTCTCCTTATCAGTATTTTCTACATATCCCTTTCCTTTCCGATTCTGCGGAGAACCTCCTCATTCCTTACCCTATCAGTCCACCTAATTTTCAACGTTCGTCTGTAGCACCACATCTCAAATGCTTCGATCCTCTTCTGTTACGGTTTTCCGTCAGTCTGTGTTTCACTAACATACAATGCTGTGCTCGAAACGTACATTCTCAGAAACTTCTTCCTCAGATTAAGGCCTATGTGTGATACTAATAGACTTCTCTTAGCGAGGAATGCCCTTTTTCTCAGTGCTAGTCTGCTTTTGATGTTCTCCTTGCTCCGACCGTCATTGGTTATCTTCCTGGTTAGGTAGCAGCATTTTTTAACTTCATCTGCTTTGTGACCATCAATCCTGATGTTAACTTTCTCGCTGCACTTACATTATACGTATGTAAGCCTCGTCTTTCCTTCACGTCTTATACACAGTGTTCGGTTACAAGTGCAGAAATTTTTCTTGGTGACTGAGAATAGTGTACCGACCAACTTTGCATCAGTATTTACTTCATTTGCAGACTAATAATTGTAGATATTATGAATAGTTCGTTTTTAGGTTGGTTAGTACCTACAAGTGGGTGGCAAGAGCAAGCCACAATGCCTGTCTTCCCCTGGACGGCAGGTCGGATGATCAAGTCTGGTCGCCTGGACGCAAAACGGTTAGTGTATACTGTAACAGTTGTGATACTAAATGTGACACTTCTGTCACTAAATGTAACTGGGTTTTCTCTTTTGATGCTGTCAATTGCCAGGATGAGCATTCTAAAGCATTCTGTCAGGGTGAAAATATTAAATAAATTAACTTTTCTCTCTTAACAACATGTGGGCAGGGTGGGTTCTTCCTTGGCTCGGGTATGAGGTCGAATGAAACATCATTTTTACATAAGATAACTTTTATTGACGATTTGTACAACTGTATCTTACTGAATGTTCTGGTTCGGAGAGCGGCAGCTGTGTCGTTTGTGAAGTCTTCTGCTGCGGCAGCGGCGGCGGCAGCGGCGGCGGCGGCGGCGTCTGATTACGCGTAGCGGTGTGTATCTCGTGTCGCCGTCTCGCCCAGTTGACTGGAGACGCGCAGCGCGAAGTGGCCCGTTTAATTATTGCGAGCGAAGTCGTGCGTCGGATGGTGATACCCCCTGTGGCGTCCCAGTGTTTCTCTTCTCTAAGCGGCCGCGTGTGTTGTGCGTCGACCAGCGGAGTGGCGCGGCGGGGCAAGGCCAGTGTCCCGAACTCGAACCACGAACTCCCGCTTGCCAGTCTTCGGCTGTAAGGTCTTCATCCCAGCTCACAGGTGACTGCTGAGGTGAGGCCGTCTCCTTCCCGCCCTCACGAGTCACCCGGGTACGTAAAAATCAGACTTCAAATACCTTTTAACTTCAGTCTTCTGGCGCCGCGGCTGCTGCTTGCTATTCCATTACAGCAGCGGACTTGGTGCGTCTGTGCATGATGCAGTCTCTTCTTGCATGACGGTCTTCAGCACCGAAACTGACTGAAAACTACTGCTACTCTTCTTTTCTTCCTTCGTCTCTCATCTTCGTCTCCATCCCCGTCTCCGTCTTCGTCTCCGTCTTCGTCTTCGACTCCGTCTCCGTCCCCGTCTTCGTCTGTCTGGCCCATTGCGTCTCGCGTATTTATGCACTTCAAATTACTGGAGGTGAACGACTTCACGGTCATTGCCTCTTCTGTTACGTTGAGAAGCTCCTCGAAGAATCTTCTTAACGTCGGTCATTGGCTCTTGGAATGTAGGCGAGGGCCTTTGATCACATGTGACGACTGAGAAACACGTGAGCCGGTCATTGCCTCTTCTGTCACGTTGAAAAGCTTCTCAAAGAGTCTTCTTAACGTCGGTCATTGGCTCTTGGGATGTGGGCGAGGGCCTTTGCTCACATGCGACAACTGAGAAACACGTGAGCCGGTCGGGCGATGCCCTGACGGCTGAATCGACAGCGCCCGCTTATGTGGAACTTGCTGACTTCACGGTCATTGTCTCTTCTGTTCTGCTGTTCTGCCCGCTGTTTGCGAGTATGTAACTCTCTAAACTAAACCAAGTTTTTCATTTACATTCTAATTTCTAGTTCACTTTGATTTCACTAATTTATTTACTTAAGTACCACTCAACAATACTGACAGACTGACTTAGCAGTACAGTTACGAACACGAAGAAAACATCTGGTAGTAAATTCCGTGACATCTTTGCAGGACATTAGACACAAAAAAAAACTACACTGAAATGGATACATATTAAGGTACCAATGATTAGATTACCTGTACTTACACCCCTAACACCCCGTGTATTTATCACATTTATGCCATTTTTCATACCCACTTGAAAATGTCCTATATGAAGGCTGAAACCTGTAGCGGACACTATAAATATATCAACGGGAACAGGAGCAGTTTTTCGTTGATTTGATAAAAACGTCTAGCCGACATCAGTGTCGCCACCATAGGACTCGTCATAAGCAGAAGAGCGAAGTGGCCTTTGAAGCTGTCAGGTCAAGCACCGCCCTTTCCTCCCGTCACTCCGCTAGTAATTGCCCTAACACAATGAAACACCCTCTATCACTGTTGTAATTTCTGACGTCAATCTTACGAATTCGGAAACCCTCCCAGATTTCGGGTTTTGTTGGCGTGCCAAAAATTTTTATAATATTTTGCTTGAACGTTACTGACGTGTGGATATAAGGGTTAAAAACATACAAAAACGAAAATTACAACAAAAAGGGGAATAGAAAATTTTTTAGATATCTATATTGAGATGACTAGTCTTGAGACAGCGATATGTACATATACGGATGACGGTGGTATCGTTTACACAAGGTATGAAAGAGCAGTGCGCTAGCGGAGCTGTCATTTATACACAAGAGCTTCATGTGAAAAGGTTTCCAATGTTATTATGACTGCGCGACGGGAATTAACAGACTCTGAATGCAGAATGATAGTTTGGGGGTAGACGCTGGGACATTCCATTTTGGAAATCGTTGGGTGCATGGATCGTATAGCAGAAGAGAAAACACTGTCACAAAGAACAAGGAATAAACGTCGTAGCAAAATTATTTCAGAAAAAATTTCTTGAAGTATATGGAGGTGATGTTTGAGCTGTTGAATACATTCGTTGGAATAAATACTTCAGGTGATATATAAATCCGATTTTGTCAAGTTAAAATAGCTTCATACTCATTTATACAATCAGGTGAAGTGTTACAAACTTTAAGTACAATAATCATGTTGGCTACAGTGGTAAAATTATACACAAATAACAATTTTTGTTGGGGTTCATAGACAGAAATGAAAGGCCGGAGGCAGTTGGAGAAAGAGAAAGTGAGAGGGAGAGAGAGGGTCGAAAGAGTGATTGTATGAGAGCAAACTTTACAAGGTAAGGGGTCTTAAGATTGCATCTGTTACATGTAATAACTGCATAAAGGTTGCGGCAATACATTGGTTAATGCTTAAAAACATGCGGATGGATGTACAATTTGTGCCGGTAGTTGATGTACACATGACGTAGATAGTTGCTGAAAACAGAGATGATACTATTGTGTCCTACACTCATGGTGGGGAGGCTTGCGTGCCTCAGCGATACAGATAGCCGTATCGTAGGAGCAACCACAACGGAGGGGTATCTGTTGAGAGGCCAGACAAACGTGTGGTTCCTGAAGAGGGGCAGCAGCCTTTTCAGTAGTTGCAGGGGCAACAGTCTGGATGATTGACTGATCTGGCCTTGTAACATTAACGAAAACGGCCTTGCAGTAATGGTACTGCGAACGGCTGAAAGCAAGGGGAAACTACAGCCGTAATTTTTCCCGAGGGCATGCAGCTTTACTGTATGGTTAAATGATGATGGCGTCCTCTTCGGAAAAACATTCCGGAGGTAAAATAGTCCCCCATTCGGATCTCCGGGCGGGGACTACTCCAGAGGATGTCGTTATCAGGAGAAAGAAAACTGGCGTTCTACGGATGGGAGCGTGGAATGTCAGATCCCTTAATCGGGCAGGTAGGTTAGAAAATTTAAAAAGGGAAATCGATAGGTAAAAGTTAGATATAGTGGGAATTAGTGAAGTTCGGTGGCAGGAGGAACAAGTCTTCTGGTCAGGTGACTACAGGATTATAAACACAAAATGATATAAGGGTAATGCAGGAGTAGGTTTAATAATGAATAGCAAAATAGGAATGCGGGTAAGCTACTACAAACAGCATAGTGAACGCATTATTGTGGCCAAGATAGATACAAAGCCCACGCCTACCACAGTAGTACAAGTTTATATGCCAACTAACTCTGCAGATGATGTGAAATTGAAGAAATGTATGATGAAATAAAAGAAATTATTCATATAGTGAAGGGAGATGAAAATTTAATAGTCATGGGTGACTGGAATTCGTCAGTAGGAAAAGGGAGAGAAGGAAACGTAGTAGGTGAATATGGATTGGGGGTAAGAAACGAAAGAGGAAGCCGCCTGGTAGAATTTTGCACAGAGCACAACCTAATCATAGCTAACACTTGGTTCAAGAATCATAAAAGAAGATTGTATACATGGAAGAAGCCTGGAGATTCTGACAGGTTTCAGGTAGATTATATAATGGTAAGACAGAGATTTAGGAACCAGGTTTTAAATTGTAAGACATTTCCAGGGGCAGATGTGGACTCTGACCACAATCTATTGGTTATGAACTGTAGATTAAAACTGAAGAAACTGCAAAAAGGTGGGAATTTAAGGAGATGGGACCTGGATAAACTGAAAAAACCAGAGGTTTTAGAGAGTTTCAGGGAGATCATAAGGGAACAATTGACAGGAATGGGGGAAAGAAATACAGTAGAAGAAGAATAGGTAGCTTTGAGAGATGAAGTGGTGAAGGCAGCAGAGGAGCAAGTAGGTAAAAAGACGAGGGCTAGTAGAAATCCTTGGGTAACAGAAGAAGTATTGAATATAATTGATGAAAGGAGAAAATATAAAATGCAGTAAATGAAGCAGGCAAAAAGGAATACAAACGTCTCAAAAATGAGATCGACAGGAAGTGCAAAATGGCTAAGCAGGGATAGCTAAAGGACAAATTTAACGATGTAGAGGCTTATCTCACTAGGGGTAAGATAGATACTGCCTACAGGAAAATTAAAGAGACCTTTGGAGAAAAGAGAGCCACTTGTATGAATATCAAGAGCTCAGATGGAAACCCAGTTCTAAGCAAAGAAGGGAAAGCAGAAAGGTGGAAGAAGTATATAGAAGGTCTATACAAGGGGGATGTTCTTGAGGACAATATTATGGAAATGGAAGAGGATGTAGATGAAGATGAAATGGGAGATATGTTACTGCGTGAAGAGTTTGACAGAGCACTGAAAGACCTTAGTCGCAAAAAAGCTTGGGAGAGCCAGTCCTGACAAAACTCTACCATCTGGTGAGCAAGATGTATGAGACAGGCGAAATACCCTCAGACTTTAAGAAGAATACAAAAATTCCAATCCCAAAGAAAGCAGGTGTTGACAGATGTGAAAATTACCGAACTATCAGTTTAATAAGTCACAGCTGCAAAATACTAACACGAATTCTTTGTAGACGAATGGAAAAACTAGTAGAAGCCGACCCTGGGGAAGGTCAGTTTGGATTTCGTAGAAATATTGGAACACGTGAGGCAATACTGACCCTACGACTTCTCTTAGAAGCTAGATTAAGGAAAGACAAACCTACGGTCCTAGCATTTGTAGACTTAGAGAAAGCTTTTGACAATGTTGACTGGAATACTCTCTTTCAAATTCTGAAGGTGGCAGGGGTAAAATACAGGGAGCGAAAAGCTATTTACAATTTGTATAGAAACCAGATGGCAGTTATAAGAGTCGAGGGACATCAAAGGGAAGCAGTGGTTGGGAAGGGAGTGAGACAGGGTTGTAGCCTCTCCCCGATGTTGTTCAATCTGTATACTGAGCAAGCAGTAAAGGAAACAAAAGAAAAATTCGGAATAGGTATTAAAATCCATGGAGAAGAAATAAAAACTTTGAGGTTTGCCGATGACATTGTAATTCTCTCAGAGACAGCAAAGGACTTGGAAGAGCAGTTGAAAGGAGGATATAAGATGAACATCAACAAAAGCAAAACAAGGATAATGGATTGTAGTCGAATTAAGTCGGGTGATGCTGAGGGTATTAGATTAGGAAATGAGACGCTTAAAGTAGTCAAGGAGTTTTGCTACTTGGGGAGCAAAATAACTGATGATGGTCGAAGTAGAGAGGATATACAATGTAGACTGGCAATGGCAAGGAAAGCGTTTCTGAGGAAGAGAAATTTGTTAACATCGAGCATTGATTTAAGTGTCAGGAAGTCGTTTCTGAGAGTATTTGAATGGAGTGTAGCCATTTATGGAAGTGAAACATGGACAATAAATAGTTTGGACAAGAAGAGAATAGAAGCTTTCGAAATGTGGTGCTATAGAAGAATGCTGAAGGTTAGATGGGTAGATCACATAACTAATGAGGAAGTATTGAACAGGATTGGAGAAAAGAGAAGGTTGTGGCACAACTTGACCAGAAGAAGGGATCGGTTGGTAGGACATGTTCTGAGGCATCAAGGGATCACCAATTTAGTATTGGAGGGCAGCGTGGATGGTAAAAATCGTAGAGGGAGACCAAGAGATGAATACACTAAACAGATACAGAAGGATGTAGGTTGCAGTAGGTACTGCGAGATGAAGAAGCTTGCACAGGATAGAGTAGCATGGAGAGCTGCATCAAACCAGTCTCAGGACTGAAGACCACAACAACAACTATTGTAAATATTGTCGTTTTTGTCATTTAAGATGGATTCAGGTTATTTTGTTTGGTGTTTGTATATTTGGAGTGTTTTAAGGATGTATAGTTTTCTGCCTTTTGGTTGGATGTATAGAATGAAGATACTCGTGTTGTTAACATGATGTTTTGTTTCGTGCCACCTGAAGTATTTATTCCAACGAATGTATTCAGTACTTCAAACAACACTTCCAAATCGTTTAAAAAGTTTATTCTGTAATAATGTTGTTAGGACGTATATTCATTTTACTTTGTGACAATGTTTTCTTTTCTGCTATACGACCCATGCACCAAATAGTTTCCGACGCCAAATTTCTTTGCAAAATATGACGGTATACATGTGATGTGTTACGACAGTGAAAGGAACCTGTGATCACTAGCGGTAGCCGGCCGGTGTGGCCGTGCGGTTCTAGGCGCTTCAGTCTGGAACCGCGTGACCGCTATGGTCGCAGGTTCGAATCCTGCCTGGGGCATGGATGTGTGTGATGTCCTTAGGTTAGTTAGGTTTAAGTAGTTCTAAGTTCTAGGAGACTGATGACCACAGATGTTAAGTCCCATAGTGCTCAGAGCCATTTGAACCATTTGAACCACTAGCGGTACTTTATTTTACTTATTTTATATTTACCGTTAGACACACTTTAAATTTTTTGTCAAAAGAAATTCAAAACCATGTTCTGAAATAGTGTTTTGTTTCTCCACCAGAATATGCCACAAGTTCCTCTAAAAATCGTAACACAACACACATACACACAAATGTCATATTAACAAATGTAAATCCACCTGATGATGGAGGTTTAAACCGTTGAAACCCGTCGTGGAGATAAGTAAACAGTGACTAGTAAACTTGTTGTTTCATTTAATTGACAGAGAAAGCATTTTGAGACGCTGCGTGTAATGTTTTTGTTAAATTCGACGACAAGAACATATATGCAACAGCAGAAAACAGTTTATACCGTGGACAGTTCCTTAAAGTTGTACAAATGTAACTACTTCTTAACAGCGCGTGGTACACTGGAGAACACAACAGAAAATGTGACCAGACTAGTGCCCGTGAATTCAAGGTTAGCACTTTCTTGCGGCGAGCCCTTCAATCGCGCGTGTGGACGCCAGAGAGGGCGGCTGCCGTCGCGGGGCGTGCGAGGTGTGGCGATGACCGGCAGTACGGAAGGTGGACGTCACCGCGCGCAGACGGAGGCGGCGCCGGCGCCGGCGGTGGCAGATAAGCCGGGGAGCGGCCCCCGGGGGCGGAGAGCGGCAGAACAGCGCCCCCGCGGCGGCCGACAAAGCGACCCCTTGTCGCGACGCCGCCCCCAGCCGCCCCGCCATAAAACACCCGCTATCTAGCGACGGGGGGCCGCGATAGCGCCGACTGCCGCCTGCGAGAGGCGGTGGGGCGCCCCGGCGCTGCCCCCGCGCCGTGTTTATGTGTGCGCGCCGCTACCCTCCCCCGTCTGCTGCTGCTGACTGGCGTCATGAGTACCGATACCGAGGAGGAGCGACGCAAGCCACGGCGGACGAAAAATTCGCTCACCCCTCCAGGAGACATGTGTAACACTCCGTTAGCCTCAGTAAGGGGCTCATTTTCTGCGAGAAAGACGGTCTGCAGTTTTGTAGCGTATACTGTATCCAGCTGAAACTACTCATTGCCGAGTAGCCGCTGGAGAGTTACCAAATACCGGGGGTGTTGAGCGATAATCTTCATCTCCTGTTCCATGTGACCCACACTCTGGGGCTAAGAACTAGTGACTCACGGAGCTCGTCGTGATGTGATACCCCTGAGTGTTCATCAAATCAGGAACACACGCGTGCAACACTTCGAACGCAGTAGTTGCCTTCTTCGTGGAACGCAAGAGTGACCGCAGCATGCCCATAATGAAGTTGCAGACGAGAAAGCAACATTCGGTCACGTTAGACATCCTGGTCCGTAAAACTTCTTGACAGATTAAAGCTGTGAGTCACACTGGGATTCTAATCCGAGACCTTCGCCTTCGCGACCAAGTGCACTACCAAATGATTACCCGAGCTCGTCTCACGAGGAGGACGGATCGTGAGGAATGCTCGGGTAGCTCAGCTGGTAGAACATTGTTCCAGGTTAGCACACACTCGGCTGCGTACTGAAAATTCATTCTGGATTCTGGTTCGCGGCAACCTGAATGACTGCACCCATGTTATGCAATGGGAAAACAGTTCCAAGACATCACAGAACTATCTCCGGCATCAACTAGACTGTACACATGCTGCGCGTGAAACACCTCACAGGAATTTCGGTGCACACGGCGCCTTGCGACATTCCAAATGAGGAACAATGGCTGCTCCTCTGGCTACACTGTCCGCCTACAGCCAGCTACTGTGTAACTTCTTTGTTGTTCCGCGCACTGATGACGTGCAGCTGTATATGGGAGCAATTGCTTTTTAGGAGGTACCTCACACCGAATGTCCATTTTGTGCAGTTCACTTCGCAATGCTGGCTCGGAAACTAGTTGAGATTGCCCTGCTTTCACTGACAGCGGCATTTCCTTTCAGATTTGACACCGATTATTTATCGTTGACAACCCGTGACACTGGCCTCCGCTCCCTTTCAGTTGTGGCCTTCTCACGACCATTGTTTTTATGTCGTGTTGAAGTGTTTCGAGGCGTGCGCCGTTTCTTGTAGACACATAGGACAGTCGGCGTTGATACACCAACGAATCTGTCAAACACAAATTCTTCTTGATTAAAATTCAACCGTATTTTCGTAAAGTTGCACTACCGCCATTGGGTTCACTTGTTCGCCTAGTATCACATACTAATGTGTATGGATAAACATTCGTATGTGGTACTAAGAGAACAAATGAACCCACTGAAGATGGTAAAACATCACCGAAACACGTTTGGGTGTTAAACAGGAAGAATTTTTGTTTGTTCAAGGTATTTCCGCATTTCCATAAATATACAGGGTGTATCAAAAAGAATCATCTGACTTTAAAAAATTATAACTATTACGTTATTCGAGATATGTGCGTGAACAACGTACTGTTGGAAAGAGCAAACTCTCCCGTTTTACACGGTTCCCGCTAGGTAGCAACAGTGTAGGCCCACTTCAGTTCTAGTAAAAATGGTGTCGGGACAACAACAGCTTTTTGTTTTCTACGTTTTGCACCGTGTGAGTCAGTAATAACTGTTAAGCGTGATTTTCGCACTAGGCATGGAGTGGACCCTCCTACAGCACAGAACGTTAAACGATGGCATGAACAGTTCCGAGAAACAGGTTGTTTGTGTAAAGTTAAATCACCGGGCCGTCCCCGAGTGTCTGACACAGAAGCCGAACGCATCCGCCATAGTTTCACAAGGTGTCCGCAGAAATCCGTTCGCCGTTCAGCTCGACTTCTCAACATGCCCCCGATGTTCGTCTGGCGTGTGTTGCGTCGACGTTTACACACGAAACCGTACAAAATTCAGCAGCTGCAAGCTCTTCGTGAAGGTGATAAACAACAACGTGTGGATTTCCGTAATTTCGTTTTTGGCAAGATGGAGGATGACAGTTTTCTTCCACGCTTAGTGTTAAGTGACGAGACAACATTCCATTTAAATGCAATGGTGAACCGTCATAATGTGGGAATATGGGGTACGGAAGAACGACATGAAGTTGTACAACATGAGAGGGACTCTCCAAAATTTAATGTGTTTCGCGCAGTTTCACGTGAAAAGATGTGGTCCATTTTTCTCTGCTGAGAACACAGTTACAGGAAGCACATATATTTATATGCTTGAAAACTTTATTTTCCCACGGTTGGAGACGGCTTCGAAAGATTTCATTTACCAACAGGATGGGGCACCGCCACATTGGCATCTGGAAATGTGGGAATTCTTAAATCAAAGGATTTCACTAAATCAAATGATTCAGCACCACATTACTGGCCTCCAAGGTAACCAGACCTGACTGCATGTGATTATTTCTTGTGGGGGCTTATAAAAAAAAACCGTTTAGGTGGCTCCTTTGCCAACAACAATGAATGAACTGAGACATCACATAACAGCAGCTGTGGAACTTGTAACTTAAGACATGCTCGCAGCAGTGTCGGAACGATTTCTCAAGGGGGACATATCGAACACCTGTAAAAAGGTATGAAAAAAAGTTTTGAATTTCCTGTTCATCAAAAACAAAATTCATTGCATATGTTTATTAGTATCAGGAATATAGACGTGCCATATCGAATGATTCTTTTTGATACACCCTGTATACTAGGAGGCAAACGCTGCCGGAAAGAAGGAGTGCTTCAGTCACATGACGAATAGCTCCTTTTTCCCAATCTCTTACGCCTCCACGTCGAGCGATCTAACGACGGCGTTTCCATAAGCGCTGCAAAGCGAGCAGTAAGTGGATGACTAAAATTTTCTCTGGCGAGCTTATTTTCCAGAAAAGATGCCACAACGTGCGACCGAACGAAATTCAGCAGGGCTACGAATCATCTGAGCAGCTTTCTTGAGTTTGTAATAACACTGTGCTGAGCTGGGTTTATTTGTTTACTTAGTATACAATGCTACAGTACCAGTCTGTACTAAGAAATATGTGGCAAATAATCACAACTGGAAGCTTTCTGTGTCTCGCTACTTTCTCGTTCTTAATCTGCTGAAAAGGTCCCAGCTCTACAGTCGGTGTGATATCAAGTACCCAACTCTGAACTTCAGGGTGGAGCGTGAAAGGCAAAACAAAAGAATAAAAATGTGGATCCGCTTACTCCGGCAGGGTGCACAGCAACGTATTCAACTAAGTCAGTGACTTACCTCCATTACACACGGTTACACAGTCACTCATCGGACATTATGCTGAAACATATTATCCAAGAAATTAAGTAAGATCCTCCTATTGCCATCTAGATTTTGGGGAAATTAATTCTCCAGCAAATGCAGCAACTGATACTTTCCCTTCCCCTCACAAAAAAGAAAACCTCTCTATTGGAGTCCCCTCTGCCCCGGTACAATTTTACTGTCATTTGCGTGAGGAGAATCCACCTCGACAGAAGTTTGGATTTAAGACAGATCACTCACTCATTATGGGTAGAGAATGAAATGTTAGTATAAAACACGTCTAGTTGAAGCGATTCGAAATCTCAGTGCGTCGAGATGTCAAACAGCCCATGCTGTTGTATGGCAGGAAATAAAAAGGAAAATTGGAAAAACGGTATGTTCAGTCCCACTAAACTAAACTTCCACTTCCACTAAACTTGTGAGTACTCACTGAGATCAGTTCTTTACGATGTGGGATGATTACACTTCAGTATCCAAATCGCAAGGAGAACGCTCTGATCAGGCCCACAGATATAGACGAGAAGCATTCCGCCTCACCTCACAGCGTATATGATTGAGTTCGTACAAAATGAAACTCGGAAAGTTGAAATCTGCCAGGGTCATGAGTGGTGCTAAGATTACAAGAGTTCGCCTAATACCTAACTTTCTTAGCGCTTCACAGCTGTGAAAAATGTGTTAGCTAATTCTTAAGTCGTCTTCCAGGACGCTTTACGACATTCCAGTCACAGCGCAACGCTTTGTTTCCTCATGGAAGGCGAGAGACGCGTTCTTTAGAGTCCTACACCAAAATCAGACAAGGGCGTTTCACTGGCTGACATGAGGAAGTTTGATATTGCTGAGTATGGGTAACCACTGGACCATTTTTCCAGATAGGATTCTCATTATGTGCAACAATTATTCTTTAATAAATCAAGTGTATGAGCTTTTCAGCAACTGAGAGCAGAGCGATGGTGGTGGTGGTATGTATAGGGGGCTCAACGGCGAGGTCATCAGCACCCGTACTAAACTCAGAGAACGGAAGTGTCGTTGTGAGTGTGAGAAGCACGTAACAAAATGTAAATTACAGAATGTAATCCGCAGTCATCCTAAAGTCCTTCAATCACACTGTCACACGAAACAGCAAAAGAAGCATGTCTCAGGGCGGTGTGTGTGTAAAATACGGAGACTACAAGCGCACAACATTTAAAATAGTACAGCAAGAAACTGAGCCTACACGATCAAATGGAAAATAAAAGACGGAGCAACCAGCCTAGTAACACATTAAAACCTTCCATCTCAGACACTATTGAGAAGACCAGACATCATACTGAATATTAAAGCACGAACGTCGTTTGATTCAGCGCCACCTAAAGTAGGTCAGCTGGTAAGTAGGTTGCAGCCCTCGTGGCTTGGTATAAAACGCATCCAGTTGAAATGTGTACACCACAAGCACTGGATACCAGTGTATCTTCCTGAAGAGGGAGGAATATATAGGTCAGAGGACAGTGCCCTATCTGGAGGCGCGCTAAGAGTACTTGCTCCCGCTGCAGTGGGCAGAAGGAGGAACGCCGCGGTAGTGTCGTTGGTTTCACTGGCCTCAGCTTGTTGTTCTCCAATACCAACCACTCCTCCTCCCATAGATGCATGATGTTTGGTCTCAATAGTGAGGTAACTGCATGGACACGGGCATCACATTCAGGAATTGTTACTTATAAACAGGCATCTTTAGGTGCTGCGTCTGCTGCCTAATTCCCCTGAATACCCACATGTCCTGGTAACCAGGATACCCAGTAGAATGACACATCCTTTTCCTGCCTCTGTAAGTCGTGAATCAGTTAGAGATATTTTTCGGCTGGATACATGTGATCGATACCCTCAAAGGCACTTGGGGTATCGGTGCAGATGAGGAATATGGTAGCAGGAAGGCGCAGCGTCTTCTCCAGTACAATCAAGGTCGCATATAATTTAGCTTTATACACTGTGAATGTACTAAGTAAGCGAATCTTGACGACATAGACTGGAAATAACACAGCACAGCCTATGGAACTATGCTGCTTAGACCCATCAGTGTAAACGACCACACAGTCAAATTGTTTGGCTAATATTGTGTAAAGAATGGATTTAAAAACCGAGGGCATAGTAGAAATCTGAGAGATCGAAAACAATCCTTGATCTATGTATTAAGTAGGATGGCGAACGACTTCAACCTAGATGAAGCACACAATTATCGCCTGTACCCAGAGCCATTAAGCCCTGCCGCACGCGAATCTCGAATGACTTCGTTGGTCGTGGCCCATTTCTAAACAGCTGGTCCAGTGGAGGGCGAGTAAGAAAATGGAATGCCGTTGATTGTGACGTGGAAAGTAGGCTGCGCACATGTCGCATCAAGAGGACCTACTGCCGGATGACAAGTGGTAGTTCACCAGCCTCAACACAGAAGCTAGGAACCGGGATCACCCTACGCGAGCTTGTCGCCAACCGAATCCCCACATTATGAACAGCAGAAGATGAGATGGTCGTACTGAATAATAAGCTGTGCAACCATAGTCAAGGCGAGACTGTACAAACGCCTCGTAAAACTGAAGCAGACATGTCCAGTCTGCTCCCCAAGACCTGTCGCTGAGACATTTTAAAATATTCAGTGCCTTTTAATCTCTGGCCTTACCATCATTGAGATGTGGTAGCCACGTGACGCGTTCATCCAAAATGAAACCCAAATAGTTCACTGAACTTTAAAATTAACGACAGTGCCCCTTATTGTAAGAAGAGTCAAATTAAAAGGAGGACAAGAATGATTAAAATTAACACACACTCATTCCTCTCAGGAAAATTTAAAACCTGTACTATCTGCCCACTCCTCCAGTCGCTTCATCGTTAGCTGCAACTGACGAATGGACGTTGCAGGGTTGGAGTAGGAGCAGAAGATGGCAATGTCGTCCACAAACAATGAACATAGCACAGAAGACTTAACTGCGAACGTAATACAACTGACGGCAATAGCGAACACAGTTATACTTAGACCAGACATTTGAGGGACCCCCATTTTCTTGCTCGAATAGCTCGGAAAAAGTATCTCCGACCTGATAGCGAAAAAATTCGTCTCGAAAGGAAAGACTGCAGGAAAATTGATAATCGTACTCTGAAGCCCCATTGGTGAAGCTGTCCCAGGATTTAATGCGTCAAAGTAGTGTCACAGACACTCTCGAGATCGAAGACATCTATGAGGTGCTGTCTGCGTAGGACGGATTGCTGAGTTTCAGCCTCCAACGTGGTGAGGTTGTCAAGGGTTTAACGATACCTCACTAGGAGCGACTAAGCAGGTCCCATGATTCTAGGACCCAAAGACTACGGTTTACCAATTATTCTAGTGTCTTTCGTATGCATCTAGTGAGGATCATACTACTGTAACTACTTCCCAGGTTTAAGAAGTGGCATTAAAATCAACTCCCTTGACGAGTCAGGAAACTCCCCATTCAACCAAACCGCATTAAAAGGGGACAAGAGTACGTCCTTTGTTTCCTGGTGAAGGTATTGTAACACTGAATTCAGCCTTCACTAGGGGCACACTCAGCTGCCACTTGGAAAAATTGCAGTTACAGTCCTCGCCGTTGGTAGAATTAAAATTACAACCATCCCTCTCCACCAATGTTCGGTGGAGGCGGGAAGATGGATCATGGTTTTCAATGGCAGTGATCGAACCAAAGTAGTGTGCTCTGACGTTCGCTATGTCCCAAGATACAGTTTTTAGACACCCCTGTGTTGGTTCAGAAATCCCCTGTACGGATTCCCATACCTTGAGGAGCTAGTGGAACGACTGATCGAGTCCAGAAACACTAGCCGAGATCATCTCCTGCTCTCTGTGATTATCCATCAGGCCTTTACCCTTGCGATTCGAAAGACTGTGACGTTCATAGCAGAAGGTTGACATTTAAACCGGCTCAAGGCCATGTGTCTCTCCCTGATGGCTGAGCGAAACTCATCATTCCACCACTGGAATATCCCCATTCCGAACTCGGTTTAAAGACCTGGGAATGTACGCATCAGTGATGGATCACATTATTAAAGGAACTGCTACACCTCCCTAATATCGTAGAGGACCTACAGAGCATACTGAGGAGCCAAATTGTAGCCCATCTTCGACAGCCCGTTCTGAGGAATGAAATCTAGTGCCAAAATAGCGCTTCAACCATCTGCTGGAGATGCTTGGTTGGTTGATTGGAGGGCAGGAAGGAGAGGCCCAAGAACCAAACAACTACAGCATCAGTCCTTGCACCAAAGAATGGTGCATCCTGAAGTAGAGATGTCCATCAAGAACTTTTTCTGGTCTAGTTGGGAGATTCATAATAGTAAATGCGAGAGGGCTAAAAACGCAGTGGAAATCTTCTATACGGTCAATAGTAAAAGAAAGGTAAAGGAAAGCAGGAAGTAACTAGGTGGGCATCCCCATATCTATGCATGCAACAGAAAACGTATCACCGACAGCTATCCCACCTCTGATCCATTACAGTCAAGAGTGCCCACCACACAACAGAGTGCAACATCTAGAACAGAAAACTTGGTGCTGAAAAAACGAGGCAAACCGAATCTAGAAGCTATTAAAATAGAGTAAAAAAGGGATGAACGAATACCCTGTACAAGGATGTAGGGTCAGGGAACCCCAAACTTAGCATACAATGGGATATT
The DNA here is from genome assembly GCF_023864345.2 of Schistocerca serialis cubense. Lineage (NCBI taxonomy): Eukaryota > Metazoa > Arthropoda > Insecta > Orthoptera > Acrididae > Schistocerca > Schistocerca serialis. The sequence continues at coordinate 485,900,320 of NC_064646.1, read as the reverse complement.
TCCCATCCCCAACCACTCTGCCCCAGGACTGGGGCTAGATTAAAACCTTATAACTGAGAATATTATGTTCATGGAGAAACTTGAGAGTGAATCATCCACCAGTATTAGAGGCAATGAGTCCAGAAGTACATCCTTAGCATGGAGGACCAAAAACAGAGGGCATTCAACCAACACATTTGCCACTGTCTGTAAGGATCCATAACCGCAATGTAGTGGTGGCTCGTTAGGGTGGATCGTTACAAAAAGTAAAACTATGGGTTATACTGGTATAACTAATGTGGATGTAACATAGGGCTGTCAATTCTTTCTAGGTGAGGCAGAAGAATGAGCTCCATGTTCGACAGTCTGCTCCATTGTGCGGAATTCATTAGATTGGGCAGTAGTCAGTCCATCAGATATCGTTTCTTTTCTGAGTGCATAGATATTACTTGTTCATCCACAAACCCGAATATTCGCTTGAAAAAGCGGAATAGGAGGGATTAAGTGCTCCCCTAGCCATGCAGTTAGCCAGTTCATTCCCCAAGATGCTCACATGTCATCGAACCTATAGGAAAGCAAATGATCAAGCAGCATGGTAGAGGTAAACGACAAGGCCATGAATAGTAAGAGGGCTATCCACAAAGTACATTAAGTTTTGAAATTAAAAATAAATAAAGTATTGGAAATTTTTCTTATTATATACAGATGAAAGCCACACTTAAATACTAATTTTCTACATAGTTGCCATTCAAATTAAGGCACTTATCGTAGCGATGGACGAGCTTGGAAATTCCTTCGTCGTAAAATTCGGCCGCCTGCGCCTTCAACCACGTGGTTACCTCTTTTGGGACAGAAAAGGTGTGATTTTTGTGGATTTCCTGGAATACTTTTATTTTAACATGAAACAAATGAAGAAGAGGGAAATATAAAAGAACTTTGATCAATTTCTAAAACAAAAAATTTAAACAATTATTCCAGACACAATAAAGAAAAATTAATCGATCTTATTCTAAATCCCATTGACAATAAATCCCACTAACAGTATTAATAATAAAGATTGAAAGGGTACAGTACCGTCTGACACTGAAAATAGGTACAACATACTTCATTATTCTTGTCTGAACAACATATTTTTTCTAATAATGACTGAGTTTCAATTAATACAGCGAAGCCGGATACCAGTGTGGGAAAGAATGACAATTTATTTATTTAATTGATCACATGTGCACTCCCACAAAATAAATCCCTACATCCAGTTTGGTGAGATCTGTGAAATGAATGAATGTATGGTCGTCTGCTAACCGCAGATAGTGAATGTGAGTATATGATCATCTTTGAGACGATCCTTTGGCCACCTTTGGTGGAACCAAAGAGATGAGACTTACCAGAGCTTTGAGTGCCTGAAATGTGGCTGAGCAATACGGTAGCATGGTCTTCCCCCACCTCGACAGAGGTGCGAGATGACCTGAAGAACGGCCATGTTTCAGCACTCTGCCACTGGATCTTGTGCTGTTAAGACCTGTCTTAGTTGTGCTCCGTAAAGACAAAAGAATGGAGACATGGTATGCATGTAGAATATTTAAGAGTAGTTCGAAATAATAATTTCTCTATTTCAGGAAATTTTGTGGGGAGAATTAAATGTCAGGCAGGTAATATTAATGGGGTTGTAGTAATCTTCGGAAGTGACCAACTGTCACAATGAAACCACGTGTAGCAATAAGTTGAAATACTTCCATGTGCTTAAGTTAAGCTGAATTACTAGCGTGTGTACAATAAGTTGAAATATTTAAGAAATAGCGTGTGTACCATAAGTTGAAATATTTAAGAAATGGCGTGTGCAGGACTAGTAATTAGAGACGAGTACTTCCACGTGGTGAGTACTGTGTGAGTCTCAAACTGTGTATGAGACAAAAGATAAAGAGAAGTACTCGTCCATGGTATCAGTTGAGGACTCGCATGTGTGGTGAATACGTTCTTAATATTACTTTGCGTGATATGATTCCGTGTGACGCCAGATTGAAACTCTGAGAGAGAAGCAAGGGGAGTCGGCCGTCTATCCAGCAACGCCACTTGGATTGCATTGCACAGGAAGACGTGCATATATCTCCAGAGTTCATAGTAGGAAAGTAGAATTACGAAATGGGGCAGTGTCGTGTGAAACTGGAATTAATATTAATTGAAGTGGGAAAGCTGAAAGTGATAATGTTGTGACTATTCCCTGTGTAGTATTTCATATTGTAGTGTGGTGTATGTCATGTAATTTGGGTATGTGTGTTTTGCATGGGAGAGTAGCGAGGTAGTTTCAAAAGATTAGTGGGTTATGCATGTTCCCTTTGTACTGCTCGGTCTGGAGGAAAGTTTCGTGATGATGATTGTGAAAGTCGAAGCGTGAGAAATAATAAAAGATCCACCATCCTATCCAGAAAGTGCACTGTAGCGTTAAATAATTACGAGACCATAAAGTAGAGAATCACCAATGTTAAGCCATACCCACTGGGCGGAATTTCTCATGTGTTATTGTTGTAGGTTATAGAATTTGTGTGTTTAGGTTATAGAATTTATCGGAATAAATGTGATAGTGAAAAGAAAAAGATTGGTGGCCTTTTCCTTCGAATTGTATGTTGTGATGATATCCAGAATTTATAATGTGTGCGCCACTCATATTCAGTGCGATGGCCACGTGTTGATAAAATCCGTTAAATAAAAAGGAAAGAAAATGTGGTAATGCCAGTGCGTAGTGAACAGTCAGAATTCTGCAAATTACTGATAGTCAGAAGCGCATTTCCATTGCGTATTATTCACATAGGAGGATCATTTGTAACTTAATTGTGGGTACGAGAGTTCATGTTACTCGATAAATAAGAATGAATCCACTCGCTTGGCAGACCACTCATCTTGCAGGCCTGACTGCTTGATGCCATAGAATGAGCAAGGCATGTGGGTGCCTCTCAATATAATGGATAGAATAAAAGTCTTCAGAAGAACTTCATTAAACCTGTAAAACGCAAAACTAAAGAATTGTTCTAAACTTAATAAAACACAAATAATCACTATCATCGAAAGATCTGATGACAATATTAATAATAGCAAATATAAAACAATTAAAAAATTATTCCAAATATAATAAACTAGAATGTACTGGTCTTAATAATACAACTCAGGGTAGTATTAATAATATCGATAATGATATTTCAAAATCTTATAGTAGATAAATATCACGAAATTAAACAAAAAAAAACAAAACAAAACAAGAAATATATGTGAAAATCATTCCAGGTTACAATAGAAAGCTCCTTCTTTTAAATATAGAAAAACAACTAACAAAATTAATAATGTTGATAATATAGTGGAACCACAAGAATTTTTAATCAAATTTAAGAAGGATGAATCACTAAATCTAAGAGTATTTAATAATGAAGAACAGCAATTAAAGTTAACTTAGGTTTTTATTAAAATTTTGAAAGAATTTAATTTTAAAACAAGTAATGAAATTTTATAAGGAATAACTAATTTAGATGATTATTATCAAAAGCCAATGAATAAACAATTAACTGAATTGGAAGAAATGTAAATAAAAAAGCTGGTTGTCTTTCTTTTATGTAAATAATTTACAATTAAGTGTGTACATACAAAATGCAATTTCTGTTTCCACTTACATCAATTTAACAAAAGAAATTAAAGGAAAAAGACCTGTAATTAATGAAAAAACAAGATAAAAACTGTTTCCTTTATTCAACAAAATCAGCTTTTTTAACCAGCAACTGAACATTTAGAAAGGGTTAATGATTATTAGATTAGGAATAGTAGAAATTTTCGAAAAAAAACAATTTTTCTGTCCAGTTAAGAGATATTCATAAATTTGAATCAAATAATTCCATTAATACTTATGCATATGAATATGATTAAAAAGAAGAAAAATTTACTGTATATCCTCTTAACCATACACAAAAATAAACGAAAATCATGTTAATCTTCATTTAATTCGAGAAGAAAATAATCTTGATTATTAGTTAATATAGATAAAAAAAATCATATCACTATGCTTTCAGCCACTCAGTTTCAACTATTATTTGATAGCAATCAACTATTTGGTCTTTTAATAATAGTTTTTCCTTCTCTTATTGCAATTACTGTTTTACACAAAACTAATGTCCTTTTTTCCTTTATAAATGGGGCTTGAAAATGAAATCACTACTACTACTGCTACTACTAGAAGGAAATCTTCTATAAGAAAAGTTTTTGGAAATAAAGAAAAACCAACTAACAAGATATTTGGACTGTGGTCACTTACAGGAAATTTAGATAGTAATAATCTTACTATTAGTATTGTAGATATCATCTATAAAAATGGTGAAAAAATTATGAAAATTTAAACCAGTTACAGGATGGTTTTTTGACAACATTATATCTGTAAAAATCAAAGAGCTTGTAGGTTGTGAAGGGGAAATGCAAAATAACAATTTTTTTTAAAAAAAAACAGGTAATATTTTAAGATCTAGAATTTCTAAATTTAATTTGGCTAGACATACAGTTAAAGAAAATTTCTGTATTTATTGGATTCCAATACAGAAACAATTAATGGTACTAAAACAATTATTAATCAAGATACAAAGGAAATAAAAGAAAAATATAAAAACCCTATTGTTATTTGTTATAAGGCAGACATAGCAGATGTTAAATTAGGTGCACTTCTGAGAGAATTATCAGAAATTTTGGAAGAACTTGAAAAAGAATGTTACTATTTATTGGATTTAGACAGTACAGAAGATTTTGCAGAAATTTTAACAAAGAATATATATGAAATACTTCACAACTAATTTAAATTTTAAGAAAACAATGACAATATAAAGAAGATTGTAATGTAATAGTAAACAACAATAATTCTGTTGGAAAAGATTATTTAACTAATTAATTCTAAGTCTAGGCAAAATTATACAATTTATTTATTGGTAATATTATCGAGTTGAGAAGTTAATAAACAATATGGTAACCATATTATTGATTTTTTTAAACTGTCCAGATAGAAGATTAAATGGCACACTTGTTTATACGTTACCTAAAGAAAATGGGATTACAAAACGAGAGCAACAATTTATAATATAAATTAATGTAGATTTCCGAAATCAGCAACATTTCATTTAGGATACAATGTTTATCACATATATTCGGCAGAAAATGGAAATTTAATCCATACTTGTAATATTTTTGGAAAATACTATATTTATAAGCATATAGCAAGTTTAGTTGGAATTAATTTATAATATACACCATTTTAAACAACTTAATGTAATTATTTCAGAAAAATTCGAAACAAAATAGAAATATAAAAATCAAACAACAGACTTAAAACTTAAATTAAACAACAAACACAATGCTTTCTTTATTCTTATTAGTTGTTGTTTCCATTTTATCTCATTTATCTTTAATCTATAACTTAAATCTATTTTTTATTTCAAATTTCTCTTCATAACCAATAATTATAACAATACCAATCTTGTATATTTTCCAATTTAAAATGTATTCATCATTTCCACAATACTTTTCGTAGGTAATATTCGAAATAATTAATTCTATTCCTTCTTGTAAATCTTCCAGTCGTTCACAGTTTTTTATTTTTATATTTTCTCATATCTAGCAGAATTTTATATTTTTGATTATTTTTTGTGTCTTCTTCTTTACATGATAAACTCTCTCTTTATTTACAGAGATCATTATTATTTTTTAGTAAATTCATTTTAAGGAAAGAATGTCCACTGAAAGTAGAAAGACCACCTGTTTTCATTCCTAAAAATGATTCCTCTTTTGGATAGTAAAAAGTTTCATAGTCTTCTTGAAGAGTACTACATAGAAACCAAATAAATCCTTCATTTTTACAAATATTGATACTTTCCCTAATTTTAAAAATGTATTTTCTATTTGGACCTTTAAATATACACAGATTTGTTACCATCATTTATTCCCAAAACACCAACACATGAAAAAAAAATTTTGTCATTGATTGCAAAATAATTAATTTTATAAACTCCAGTTATTCTAAAATCCAGCCATTGTCACCTAAAATATTTCTTTTTCCTATTCTGTTTCTCCTATTTTTTGTTCTGTTTCAAAAATACTTTTGTATTCTTTTTCTAAAGGTTGTGTATTACCAAAATATCATAATTTTCTTTCTTGTAAATTCAAATTTTGTAATGTTTGTCCTCGTTTTTAGTGGATTCTAAATATACTAGAGTAACTAGTTTAATTACTTTAATAGACACAAATGGTTTTTAGTGATCCTAATTCCTCAATATTTATCTCTTTCGATATTGTAGAAAATAAACTATTCGATTTTGAGAAAGGCATTCCTCCAGATTTCATAAATCATATTTATTTACAGAAATTAAATTATCTGTCTTATCGAAAATTTCTATATTGATAATAGGTAGTAAATTGAAACAAAAGCAGATAAAACTAATTTAATCAAGTTGTCTGTTTCTTCTTTATTATCTGTTCCAATCTTTATTTTATTCCTGTCAATTTTTTTGTATTTTTACTACCCCAACAAACGAATTGTAGAAGATCATTAAAAACTATACGACAACTATTTTGTAAGTAATCTGTTAATTTTTCCCACATTTTAGGTGTTTGCATGGAATAGAAAGGAGCTTTTTCGAAACATTTTCTGTTATTTATTATTAATTTTATGCCATCTGTTAATGGATCAAATTCTTGTTCACTTTAGAAATTTAGGTCATATAATTATAAATCGTTGCTTCTAATTTTATAATTCAATTTTCTTTAGCTAATGTACAGGTAAATGTGTATTTTAATCTTCTATGTGGACAATTTCAAAATCAATAACATTGTTACGAAGTTGTACCTTCTGTTCTTTCTTGAAAATTCGGCAAACTGGCGAACATGGAGGGTGATGTTCCACACATTGCACACACAAAGGTGTATATTCAAAAGAACTACCTTTGTGGAGTGATCATCCACAGTTGCCACATATTCTGAGTCTGAGAATATGATGGGAGGGAGGGGGAGAGACAGTAGAGTTATGATCCTAGATCTTCTGTTCTTTCTTGAAAACCTGCCAAACTGGCTAACATGGAAGGTGATATTCCAAGCACTTGATACACAATGGTCGATGTTGAAAAGGATTACCTTTGTGGAATGATCATACACCGTTGCTGCATTTTGGGTCTGCCATGCAGCAGAATAATGTAAGCCCATGGTGTATACATCTGAAGCACCTCATAGGTTCTGAGACATACTGTTTCACCTCACATCTGTATACCATGACCTTAACTTTCTCTGTGAGAATATTCCATTCAAAGGAAAAGACGAATAAGTCTGTATCCATGCAGTTTCTTGAGCTCATTTTGTATATGTCTGATGAAGTGTGCCTACCTGCTGGAGAGTAGTCCACGGCGCCTCATCTATTTGGAGAGTAAAATCCTTGTGGAAGATGATTCCTTGAACCATGTTCAAAATTTCGTATGGGGCAATGGTCACAGGTTTGTCACCTAAACTACCACATGCCAAAAGAGTTGTAGATTGGGCAGCAGAGGAAGTTTTAATTAATAACGAACCATTTCGAATTTTTCCCAGAGAGACAATTTTTCTAAACTTGCCTTCCATGATTTCGACAAAAAATAATGGTTTCATTGCAGGAAAAGTATATCTATGAGTCCAAATTCGTACCAAGTATTGTGTGATATGTTTCGCACCTATGTGACTGGCTTGTCGTTCTTCCCACTGTGTAGCCAGAGACGGAAACGTCTTGGTCTCGCATTTTTCTGCATTAGAATAATATTTCCCATTGGAAGAGACTACTGCGGCCTTGTGACCACCAGTGGAAGACAGTTTAATTCCCTTCATGTGCGAATCTTCCACTATGGTCCACCCACTCCGATTGGGGAACCCTCCATGGGCGCCACCGGCCAGAGCAACAGTATCCTGGAAAGTGAACCGTTGCCCAGTGTCTTCGTGCCCCAGCCATGACAGGTACATACTCCTTGGTTTGCATGGGGAGTTTTCAGCTCAAGCACCAACGATGCGATTCCTGCATGGTCAGGGGGCTACCACCAAAGCAGGAGCTTCTTGGACCCCCACAAAGGAATGGTTACCATGCTCGGTTTTGCGCATAGTACCTTTGCACGAAAGCAAAGAGGCAAAGAGAGAAAGGAACAGAAGTTGGAATATACACCGTCCTGGGCGATCTTCCCTACACAGTCCGCACTTCTGTAAAATTTGTAACAGGAGTCGCAAGTCAAACAAAAAAAAAATTGGAACATATAGTTAAGAATGAATAGTTGTAGAATGCCGCAATGGAAGAAAATGCGAGTCCAAAGTAAAAAACCAGAGCCGGCCACTATCAACACCAAGAAGACCATCCAATTGAAAGGCAGAGAGAAATAAAGATTAGTAGAAGGTCAGGTCTGCAGCAGGGTAACAGGGAAAGAGAAGTAGCACCGTAAGGGACGGGGTCCCATAGTAGCCAAGCACTTACTCGTGGAAGAGAGGTGGATCCCCTACTGGGAGGACCTGATGAAGACCATGACATCCTCTTCTTTGTCAAACATGTCTCGCAACAGAGCGAGATTAGGCACATACTAGGTTAATTGCATGATGGATGAGAAAATATAGTCCTATTTTAACAACTGAGTGTGCATTTCAAGTTTCAAAACACTTGTAGTTTCATGTTTTGGCCACTGATGGATATGCCGTGTTGCTAGGGCCTCCTGTCGGGTAGACCATTCGCCTGGTGCAAGTCTTTCGAGTTGTCGCCACTTCGGTGACTTGCGTGTCGATGGGGATGAAAGGATAATAATAAGGACAACACAATACCCAGTCAACACCCAGTCGCTGAGCGGAGAAAATCTCCAACCCAGCCGTGAATCGGACCCGGGCCCTTATATATGACATTCCGTAGGGCTGACCACTCAGCTACCAGGGGCGGACACGTATCCTGAGTTAAGTGTATCAAGTTCTGTAACTACTGTGAGTGTCGATTATGTTAACATTTGGAGATTTATGTACAGTTATAGTTCATTTATTTTTTAACAGTGATATCATCAATAATTATTTTTGTAGATATATTGATAAGGCCATTACGAGAAGTGTGTTTATTTGGTGGTGAATGCTGTCAAAAGGCTATATGTATCTGCTGCTTGTAGTACTCCATTTGTAGGCTGAGAACGACCGCTAACGTCATCGAAAGCAATTGTTCTGCGGGGCTGCCTCTTCCGTAAATATAATTTCGGCCAGGCGTGCATGAACGATTTTTAGATCGGCCGATAACTGTGCGTATGCATGACCGATTTATTAATCGGTCAGAAATGCCTTTGGCTTCTCGCAAGTAAGTGCAGAATATTACCCCAACATCTCGACGTAAGTCCCTATCTTTGTAGAAGCATTAAGAGCCTGTTACGTACTTCATATTTTTGTGAGCCCATACAATGGTAACCAAATAGAAGATAAGGTTAGCATTCCTGCATATTTCCGCAACAAATGAACGTGCTCCACAAGTAACTCAAAATAATCGTATATATTTTTAAATCAATTTACTTTGTCAGCAGGATCTGTTCGTTGGCAATATGATCATATATAGACACATTTGTTAATAACGTTTTTTTATATCAAAGTTTCAGAATGGTGTGTGCATATACGCTACTGGCCATTAAAATTACTACACCAAGAAGATATGCAGATGATAAACGGGTATTCATTGGACAAATATATTATACTAGAACTGACATTTTCATGCAATTTGGGTGCATAGATCCTGAGAAATCAGTACCCAGAACAACTACCTCTGGCCCTAATAACGGCCTTGATACGCCTAGGCGTTGAGACAAACACAGCTTGGATGGCGTGTACAGGTACAGCTGCCCATGCAGCTTCAACACGATACCACAGTTCATCAAGAGTAGTGACTGGCGTATTGTGACGAGGCAGTTGTTCGGCCACCACTGACCAGACGTTTTCAATTGGTGAGAGATTTGGACAATGTGCTGGCCAGGGCAGCAGTCGAACATTTTCTGTATCCAGAAAGCCCCGTACAGGACCTGCAACATGCGGCCGTGCATTATCCTGCTGAAATGTAGGGTTTCGCTGGGATCGAATTAAGGGTACAGCCACGGGTAGTAACACATCTGAAATTTAACGTCTACTGTTCAAAGTGCCGTCAATGTGAACAAGAGGTGACCGAGATGTGTAACCAATGGCAACCCATACCATCACGCCGGGTGATAACGCCAGTACGGCGATGACGAATACACGCGTCCAAAGTGCGTTCACTGCGATGTCGCCAAACACAGATGCGACCATCATGATGCTGTAAACAGAACCTGGATTCATCCGAAAAAATGACGTTTTGCCATTCGTGCACCCAGGTTCGTCGTTGAGTACACCATCGCAGGCGCTCCTGTCTGTGATGCAGCGTCAAGGGTAACCGCAGCCATGGTATCCGAGCTTATAGTCCATGCTCCTGCAAACGTCGTCGAACTGTTGGTGCAGATGGTTGTTGTCTTGCAAACATCCCCATCTGTTGACTCAGGGATCGAGACGTGGCTGCACGATCCGTTACAGCCATGCGGATAAGATGCCTGTCATCTCGACTGGTACTGAAACGAAGCCGTTGGGATCCAGCACGGCGTTCCGTATTACCCTCCTGAACCCACCGATTCGATATTCTACTAACAGTCATTGGATCTCGACCAACGTGAGCAGCAATGTCGCGATAAACCGCAATCGCGATAGGCTACAATCCGACCTTTATCAAAGTCGGAAACGTGATGGTACGCATTTCTCCTCCTTACACGAGGCATCACAGAAACGTTTCACCAGGCAACGCCGGTCAACTGCTGTTTGTGTATGAGAAATCGGTTGGAAACTTTCCTCATGTCAGCACGTTGTAGGTGTCGCCACCGGCGCCAACCTTGTGTCAATGCTCTGAAAAGCCAATCATGTGCATATCGCAGCATCTTCTTAATGTCTGTTAAATTTCGCGTCTTTAGCACGTCATCTTCGTGTTGTATCAGTTTTAATGCCCAATAGTGTATAATAAAACGATTTTCCAAAAATTAGGTATATAAATTGTTGTGGCGTAACTACAAGCGCTGGAACGTAGACGAGGAACACAAGACTAGAGAAGGAGGTGCGGCGACGTCAGCCAATAGTCCACTGACAAGGATCGCACCACGACAGGAGAGACCTCTGCAAGAAGTGAATATAAGCACCGCCCCTGCCAGCCTCTTTGAGATTGGATCAGTATACGGACATTAGTGCTCAGTAGCTGACAGTAGTGAATGGTTGTAGACCAGCACTCGCAGAACAGATTGTAGTGATCTGTATCAAGTGCTTACTTGGACTTTGTCTATAGTGAAGATCACATTACTGTTTGCGTGTCGCCCCTCTATTGCGACATTTGCTGTAAGTTAAGTATTGTCAATCTTCTTTGCCGGCCGCGGTGGCCGTGCGGTTCTGGCGCTGCAGCCCGGAACAGAGAGGCTGCTACAGTCGCAGGCTCGAGTCCTGCCTCGGGCATGGGTGTGTGTGATGTCCTTAGGTTAGTTAGGTTTAAGTAGTTCTAAGTTCTAGGGGAGTTATGACCTAAGATGTTGAGTCCCATAGTGCTCAGAGCCATTTCTTTATAAAAACTAAACTACTAATGTTATTTGCTTGTTGTGTGGCATTCTGAGAATAAAGCATCCCTTAAGCACCCTGTACCAGACGAGTGGGCTAGATCCAACATAAATCTTATTCATGTACATTGTTGTCATGTTTAGCAAAAATGTTTCCATTTTTTCACAGATGATAGTTCGGTCCATCTTGTTGCCAAAGTTTCAAAGATTTCCAGCCATAATTTCTACTTTATTTGGCGATCGCTATAACATCTCAATTCTTTGTCGTACGGCGCAAGTCGACCTTCTATCAAAGAAATTAATCCCTCGCTGTTAATAGTTTCCATATTTAGGAACTGTCGCACTGCGCGCTAATCGGCCGAGCGAAAATAAGAAATGAATATCGCAAAGTGCAAAACTGTATGCATTACTTCCTCAGCCGATAGTTTTGTGTCTTGTTATATACAGTTTCGTAGGCCGATTTTTCGATGGACCACGCGCCGATCGAAAGATAGTTCCTGCGCGTATAGCCCTAGAGTTTTAGAGAGGGAGCAAGTGCCCAGTTTCTAAATTACATTCGAAGGAGGCATGGAGGGCTGCAGGAACAGAAAGGAATTGGGAAAGGGAAAGAAACATTAGGTTTTGAGGTTCCTGCGACGGCGACGTCAGTTGAGTCGGGGCTCGAGCTCTTACTGGATGAAGGTTGGAGACGTTAATCAAAAATGGTTCAAACGGCTCTGAGCACTATGGTACTTAACATCTGATGTCATCAGTCCCCTAGAACTTAGAACTATTTCAACGTAACCAACCTAAGGACATCACACATCCATGCCCGCGGCAGGATTCGAACCTGCGACCGTAGCAGTCACGCGGCTCCGGATTGAAGCGCCTAGAACCGCTCGCCACTGCGGCCGGCGAGACGTTAATCGGGCATGTCAGTTTTTGAAGGAGGAATGCCATTATTCACCTTTTAGGAAAGACCGTGGAAAAGCTTAATATCTGCATGGCCGGAGTCGGAACTGAACCGTAGTCCATCCGAATCCGAGTTCTGTGTCCGAACCACAGCTCCATCTGCTCGGTACTAGCAATAAGTTAGCTAATGTACCGTATCACGCGTCCCATCTTTGCACAATCGCCTTGTTTTTTTGTCGGCTATGAGCGAATGCACCTGCAATTAGATTCTATGTTCAGCAATATATATGACAACTTTTCAATAACTTCTTAAGAATTTCTGTAAGTAAAGCGCCAACAAGGAACCTGTTGTTCATCTCTTTGCATCCCGTTATTTATCACACACTCCGGCAATAACCATCCCATTAAGACGTCTTTATAGTCTACTTACAAACTGCTACCGTCTCACCAAGCGCTGTCACGGTGATGAGAAAGGCAGCTTCAAATCTCTAGTAAATTTTTGTTTGCTTTAGTTTCATCTACCACAGGTCATTGCAACAACTTCCTTTTATAGGACTGATGCGTAACGAGATAGTTTACCAGATATGTGTACATAACTGGTTTTAATCTTAGTGCACGTATATGTAATTTTCAGTACAGATCCTGCAACCACAAAAAAATAATAATAATAATTTCTTTTAAGAAAAATTCGATAAAGGAATAGAAGGAGTTGTCGAGAAGAAATTATTTAAGGTTAGTTTCCTACCTGTCACATATTTTATGGTATTGCGCTTATGATCAAAAATTTTTCTTGAGCATTTTGAACACCTATCTGAGCCCCTTACAGCTACATTAATGTGAAATAAAGGTAATTTTTTCTTACAGTTTGTCTGTATGGACCTTACTCCTCACAAACTGTGATGGATTATTTATGATTAATGTCATTAGGAACGTACTGAGTGACAATTACTGAACTATATGAAAAAAAAAAAAACGTAAATCAGTTGCGAACTGCGGCGTGCACACACTTTATTCAAAATGTAAACGCCGCTACAGACATTCGGATTTATATTATGACATGTTCGATATGCCTGCTATCATTGGCGATGACGTAACGCAGAGAAATAGTGAAACTCTGCAAGATCCGCTGAAGTGTTAAAACAACGATGCTGTCGATGACGTCCTGAATGGCTGTTTTCAGATCAGTAAAGGTTTTGCGGTTATTGCTGCACACCTTGTATTTAATGCAGCCCCACAAAAAGGAGTCGCACGTGTTCAGATCCAGACAGTATCGCGGTGAATTGAAACCCATGCCAGTGGCCTCTGGGTACCCCGGAGCCAGAATGCGGCCCTAGAGGATTCCCCTAGGACATCAAGCACTTTCCTGCTTCGATGGGGTCAAACTCCGTTTTACATGAATCACATCTTGTCGAAATGAGAGTACTTTGGCTAATGGGGACTAAATCATCTTCCAAAACCTTCACATATCGCTCGGTAGTCACCATGCCATCACGGAATATCGCACCGATTATTCCATGACTGGAATTGTAGACCACACCGTCACCCTTTGTGGGTAAAAAGACTTCTCGATTGCCAAATGCTGATTCTCAGTCCCTGAAATTCGCCAATTTTGCTTGTCGACGAACCCATCCAAATGAAAATGGGCTTCGTCGTTAAACCAAATCATACAGCGCATACTAATTCCCATGATGTCCCACGGACAACCGTACAATTTGAACGTCCTAACGCGAACCTTTCAGAAGTTATAACGATTTTATTTCATATAGTTAGTTAATTGTTACCCTGTGCATATTGTGGAGGTGCATTCAAAGCCTGTCATTCATTAAATACATAGCTACAAGGTGACAGTTTGTGAACATTACATACACTCCTGGAAATGGAAAAAAGAACACATTGACACCGGTGTGTCAGACCCACCATACTTGCTCCGGACACTGCGAGAGGGCTGTACAAGCAATGATCACACGCACGGCACAGCGGACACACCGGGAACCGCGGTGTTGGCCGTCGAATGGCGCTAGCTGCGCAACATTTGTGCACCGCTGCCGTCAGTGTCAGCCAGTTTGCCGTGGCATACGGAGCTCCATCGCAGTCTTTAACACTGGTAGCATGCCGCGACAGTGTGGACGTGAATCGTATGTGCAGTTGACGGACTTTGAGCGAGGGCGTATAGTGAGCATGTGGGAGGCCGGGTGGACGTACCGCCGAATTGCTCAACACGTGGGGCGTGAGGTCTCCACAGTACATCGATGTTGTCGCCAGTGGTCTGCGGAAGGTGCACGTGCCCGTCGACCTGGGACCGGACCGCAGCGACGCACGGATGCACGCCAAGACCGTAGGATCCTACGCAGTGCCGTAGGGGACCACACCGCCACTTCCCAGCAAATTAGGGACACTGTTGCTCCTGGGGTATCGGCGAGGACCATTCGCAACCGTCTCCATGAAGCTGGGCTACGGTCCCGCACACCGTTAGGCCGTCTTCCGCTCACGCCCCAACATCGTGCAGCCCGCCTCCAGTGGTGTCGCGACAGGCGTGAATGGAGGGACGAATGGAGACGTGTCGTCTTCAGCGATGAGAGTCGCTTCTGCCTTGGTGCCAATGATGGTCGTATGCGTGTTTGGCGCCGTGCAGGTGAGCGCCACAATCAGGACTGCATACGACCGAGGCACACAGGGCCAACACCCGGCATCATGGTGTGGGGAGCGATCTCCTACACTGGCCGTACACCACTGGTGATCGTCGAGAGGACACTGAATAGTGCACGGTACATCCAAACCGTCATCGAACCCATCGTTCTACCATTCCTAGACCGGCAAGGGAACTTGCTGTTCCAACAGGACAATGCACGTCCGCATGTATCCCGTGCCACCCAACGTGCTCTAGAAGGTGTAAGTCAACTACCCTGGCCAGTAAGATCTCCGGATCTGTCCCCCATTGAGCATGTTTGGGACTGGATGAAGCGTCGTCTCACGCGGTCTGCACGTCCAGCACGAACGCTGGTCCAACTGAGGCGCCAGGTGGAAATGGCATGGCAAGCCGTTCCACAGGACTACATCCAGCATCTCTACGATCGTCTCCATGGGAGAATAGCAGCCTGCATTGCTGCGAAAGGTGGATATACACTGTACTAGTGCCGACATTGTGCATGCTCTGTTGCCTGTGTCTATGTGCCTGTGGTTCTGTCAGTGTGATCATGTGATGTATCTGACCCCAGGAATGTGTCAATAAAGTTTCCCCTTCCTGGGACAATGAATTCACGATGTTCTTATTTCAATTTCCAGGAGTGTATAACCACAGTCAAATGCCACATATCACCAGTCCCAATTCAGTTCTAAACCTCTCATCCAGATCCCTCTATCCTCCAGAGACATCTGTTCTATCAAAAGGCTTAACCTTTAGCCCCATGCTTAAATTCAACCACACTGCCCTGGTTAAAGATCACCTCTCATTCACCTAGAAGCTCAACCGGGAATATCACTTCACCACCCAAACACAACCCCCAAATACTAGACCCAGTGTTGAATCCTGTCTAGAAAAGTTCCGACTGACCAGTTCTTTCCTCTCCCGCAACTATCCTGCAGACCTTGTCCACAAACAGATCTCCCGAACAATACATTCCTTTCCGTCCAACAATAATGTTCCTACCCCCAGACCACACAGAAGCATCCCCCTTGTGACCCAATATTATCTTAGCCTCGAATACATCAACGAATTACTCCTCCACGGATATGACTTTCTCAAGTAAAGCCCTGAAATGAGATCATCCCTTGACAATATTCTCCCCACACCACCCAGTGTTGCCTTTCGTCGCCCCCCTAACCTCCGTAACATCCTTGTGAAACCTTACAATATTTCCAGACCACCTTCTTCACCCAGTGGTTCCTACCCCTGCAACCGACCCCGCTGCAAAACCTGCCCCATGCATACCCCCACAAACAACTACCCCAGCCCCGCTGCTGGCAAAACATACACAATTCAAGGCAGGGCCACATGTGAAACAACACATGTCATTTATCAGCTGACATGCCTGCACTGCACAGCCTTTCACATTGGTATGACGACAACTAACCTGTCTGAGTGCATAAATGGGCACAGACGAACTGTCTGCCTAGGAGATGTCCAATACCCAGTAGAAGAGCTTGCCCTTCAGCATAATTCTAGGGACCTAGCAGCCTGCTACACTGTACATGCCATTTGGCTTCTCCCACCCAACACCAGTCCCTCGGAACTGCGGAGATGGGAACTTGCACTCCAACACATCCTTTCATCCTGCCATCCCCTTGGACTGAACCTACTTTACCCAACCTTACTCCCATTTACTCTTCAGTCTTCTTCTCTTTCCCTTTCCTCTTTAGCCATTCACGCATCTTTTCATCCTACATAGTTGTGTTTATCTTTATACTGTATACCTCTTCACTCCTGTATGCATCCTCTTCGGTTTGAAGCTGGCACAGTACTTACAGTAGAATATCTTTGGCTTTCCTATGACACCTCCATCTTTGCTATCCTCCCTGTTTACATTTCCCCTGTAGCTTCATAAACTGGGTTGTGGGTAACTGAATCCACTTTCCCTTCTTTCACTTTCTTCCCCTCTCTCCTCCCTGACGAAGGAACAAAGTTCTGAAAACTAGGATAAAAATTTTCTGTTCTGTTTTGTGTTTCTATCGGCTATACTGAGCTGAGGTGAGTACTGGCCAGCCCCCCAATTTGTTTGTTAGATTACTCTTAAGTAAATTTACTTTTTCGAATATTTTGGAAGAAGGGATCAGTGAGGAAACTGGATGAGGATTACTTAAGGCTTTTTTGTTACATTTCTCAATAAGATGTTAAAAATGGCATATATTGATCTGTGCATTAAAGTTTTCTGATCGAGTTATGTTTTATATATATCACTAAAGGTCTGGCCAGAGAGAAAGTGGCCTGGCAGAGTCTTTCAGCGGCGAGGGACGCGGTTCCCACAGAGCGTCCTATGGGGGTACGCGAGAAATACGAGTTTCCGAATTTATTACTGTAATAAATACTGTACGTAAATGAAGCAAAACTACGTCAACTCCTGTCGTTAGTTTTTCGGTAGAGATTTTCTTCCTCATTTAAAAAATTAAAAACAACTTCTTTTGGTTTTGTGCATTTCGTGACTATAAAATATTTCTTATTCGTGTCTGAAGAAACTAATTATCGCAAAACGTTGATATTTGCATATCTCATACACTGAAGCGCTCAAAGAAACTGGTATAGGCATACGTATTCAAACACAGAAATATGTAATCAGGCAGAATATGGCGCTGCGATCGGCAACGCCTATAAAAGACGACAAGTGTGTGACGCAGTTGTTCGATCGAATGAAACCACACTATAATAAAAATAACGAAGGTAAAACTAAAATGTTAGTGGTGACTAAAGAAAAACCCGTTGACCAATGCTCACTTGACAACGAGCGACTGGAGAGCGTCTAATCTCTTGCTCAGCCAGTGAGTGAAACTGTATCTGACTGAACATCAAATAAGGGTATTACAAACAGAATCCACCAGGCAAAAGCTGCTGTTAACAAGAGAAGAAACCTTTTCACTTCCAGTTCCACAGAAAAACAACTGAGGTAAGAGCTCTAGTCTGCCGGAGCGGCCGAGCTTTGCTAGGCGCTACAGTCTGGAACCGCGCGACCGCTTCGGTCGCAGGTTCGAATCCTGCCTCGGGCATGGATGTGTGTGATGTCCTTAAGTAATAGCCTTTGAGATACGGTACTGTAAGCCGAGCTCGGTCCCATATGCAGTTCTTGAGTGGAGGGCTGGAGAATTATCCCAATTACAGTACCATAACAACCACTTATTTCAACAGCCAAATGAGCGGTCAGACCCGAAAACACACTAACTGCAGATATACAGAGATGAAGGATATCCGGTACTTGTATCACAGCGTTTTAAAATTGTTAGCATCCACGTTTAGCAGGAACGGTAAACATCGTCAGTATCTCTCTTCGAGTCCCAACTGCCATTAAGACCACCAACGTCAAACTGTAGCCTCGGTAAACATTCAGAAGCTGCTGGCCTGAACTGCGCACCAATTAAAGGAACGTAATACACTGAAGAGCCAAAGAAACTGGTATATCTGCCTAATATCGTGTAGGGCCCCAGCGAGCACGCAGAACTGCCGCAACACGTTGCGACACGGACTCGACTAATGTCTGAAGTAGTGCTGGAGGGAGCTGACAACATGGCTGTCCATAAATTCGTAAGAGTACGAGGGGGTGGAGATGTCTCCTGAACAGCACGTTGATAGGCATCCCAGATATGCCCAATAATGTTCATGTCAGGGGAGTTTGGTGGACAGCGGAAGTCTTTAAAATCAGAAGAGTGCTCCTGGAACCACTCTGTAGCAATTCTGGACGTGTAGGGTGTCGCATAGTCCTGCTGGAAATGCTCAAGTCCGTCGGAATGCACAATGGACATGAATGGATGCATGTGATCAGAAAGGTGGCTTACGCACGTGTCACCCGTCAGAATCGTATCTAGACGTATCAGGGGTCTAATATCACTCCAACTGCACCCCCCCCCCCTCCCCACCATTACAGAGCCTCCATCAGCTTGAACAGTCCCCTGCTGACATACAGGGTCCATGGACCCATGAGGTAGTCTCGATACCTGTACACGTCCATTCGCTAGATACCATCTGAAACGAGATTCGTCCGACCAGGCAACATGTTTTCAGTCATCAGCAGTCCAATGTCGGTGTTGACGAGTCCAGGCGAGACGTAAAGCTTTGTGTCGTGTAGTCATCAAGGGTACACGAGAGGGCCTTCGGCTCCGAAAGCCCATATCGGTGACTTTTCGTTGAATGATTCGCACACTGGCGCTTATTAATGGCCGAGCACTGAAATCTGCAGCAATTTGCGGAAGGATTGCACCTCTGTCACGTTGAACGATTCTCTTCAGTCGTCGTCGGTCCTATTCTTGCAGGATCTTTTCCCAGCCGCAGCGATGTTGCTCATTTGATCTTTTACCGGATTCCTGATATTCTCGGTACACTCGTGGAATGGTCGCACTGGAAAATCCCCACTTCATTGTTACCTCGGAGATGCTGTGTCCCATCGGTCGTGCGCCGACTATAACACCACGTTCAAAGTCCCTTAAATCTTGATAACTTGCCATTGTAGCAACAGTTACTGATCTAACAACTACGCCAGATACTTGTTGCCTTATATAAGCGTTGCTAGCTGCAGTGCCGGATTCTGCCTGTTTACGTATCTCTGTATTTCAATACGCATGCCTAAACCAGTTTCTTTGGCGCTTTAGTGTATATAACAAGCAAGATCTGCAGCAACATTAGTCATGCCAACAGCTGCGTGACTTATCTCTGCAGCACTTAAAATCCACGAAATTCAACCAACAACTGCAACAACACGAAAGAACACCACAGCTGCCCAGCTGATATGAGCAGCACGTAAAGCCACTGGTATATATATATATAAACCCTGCTACAAGGCTAACGAACACAATGGCTGCTTACTCTGCGCGCGACAGATCGGAGCAGCGAGTCTCCAGAATAAACCTCTAGCTGGCCCCGAGCCGAGAGGGAAGAGGTACGCTCGCCACAAGTGCCGTACAGCACAATGGTGTCG
The DNA here is from genome assembly GCF_023864345.2 of Schistocerca serialis cubense. NCBI lineage: Eukaryota > Metazoa > Arthropoda > Insecta > Orthoptera > Acrididae > Schistocerca > Schistocerca serialis. Next base: position 485,880,210 of record NC_064646.1, on the reverse strand, counting down.
CAGAACTCTTCAGATTTTCTGGATAGACAATTGTTGATCTATATGAAATAAAGTCGATACGGTTTGCGTTTGAACGTTCAAACTGTACGGTTGGCCGCGGGGCATGGTGCGAATTAGCAGGCGCATTGAAACTTCCTGGCAGATTAAAACTGTGCTGTGAGGACGGGGTGTGAGTCGTGCTTCGGCTGCTGAGATGGGCAGAGCACTTGCCCGCGAAAGGCAAAGGTCCCGAGTCCGAGTCTCGGTCCGGCAAACAGTTTAATCTGCCACTCCGCTGCAGAGTGAAAATCTCATACAGTAGGCGCATTGTCGTTTGGTTTAGCGACGAATCCCATTTCCATTTGGATAGGTTCGCCAATAAGCAAAATTGGCGCGTTTGGGCGACTGAGAATCCGCATTTCGCGATGGAGAAGTCTCTTCACCCTCAACGAATGACTCTGTGGTGTGAAATTGCATGTAGCCTGTTTGTATGTTGGCAGCGCTACAGACTGTGTTAATATCACCGACAGCGCTCTGTACCCTCGGCAAGAGAGTCTGTGGTTGGTCTGAATAGAAGTTAGCGAGTGGATAGAGAAGTATACGGTCATGTTTTTCTTTTTGGAGACTTGGTGTTGGTGGGACATGCATTGTGAAGTGAGACGCAAGGAAATATAGGATGATAGATGATGTTGGTAGTATTCGTGTAGTGGAATTATTGGCAACTATATAGTTTTTGGAACTGGTTGTCACATGAATACGGTAAAATTTTCTAATTACTGTATTTGCTTTTAAAAAAAATCTTTCTTTTGCTAACCATATATCTCCTAGTAGTTAAAGTCTATAGGCGTTAGAATCTTTTTATTTAGAGGTCTGTAGCTGCTTCTTGCTGTAATTGCTGTAGTTCGTGTTACGAAGATTTTCTATGAAGTTAGTGACTTACAAAGAAAAACGGGATTCGTGACTGAAATGAGTTTAGGAAATTAACAGAGTTTGAGGTAGTTTCATATTTCTTTAATTTCATATTTTTTGGATTTTTATTATTGTTAGGAACCATGGACCTTACCGTTGGTGGGGAGGCTTGCGTGCCTCAGCGATAAAGATGGCCGTACCGTAGGTGCAACCACAACTGAGGGGTATCTGTTGAGAGGCCAGACAAACGTGTGGCTCCTGAAGAGGGACAGCAGCCTTCTCAGCAGTTGCAGGGGCGACAGTCTGGATGATTGACTAATCTGGCCTTGTAACACTAACCAAAACGGCCTTGCTGTGCTGGTACTGCGAACGGCTGCAAGCAAAAGGAAACTATGGCCGTAATTTTTCCCGAGGACATGCAACTTTACTGTATGCTTAAATGATGATGGCGTCCTCTTGGGTAAAATATTCCGGAGGTAAAATAGTCCCCCATTCGGATCTCCAGGCAGGGACTACTCAGGAGGACGTCGTTATCAGGAGAAAGAAAACTGGCGTTCTACGGATCGGAGCGTGGAATGTCAGATCCCTTAATCGGGCAGGTAGGTAAGAAAATTTAAAAAGGGAAATGGATAGGTTAAAGTTAGATATAGTGGAAATTAGTGAAGTTCGGTGGCAGGAGGAACAAGACTTTTAGTCAGGTGATTACAGGGTTATAAATACAAAATCAAATAGGGGTAATGCAGGAGTAGGTTTAATAATGAATAAAAAAATAGGAGTGCGGGTTAGCTACTACAAAGAGCATAGTGAACGCATTATTGTGGCCAAGATAGACACAAAGCCCATGCCTACTACAGTAGTACAAGTTTATATGCCAACTAGCTCTGCAGATGATGAAGAAATTGATGAAATGTATGACGAGATAAAAGAAATTATTCAGGTAGTGAAGGGAGACGAAAATTTAATAGTCATGGGTGACTGGATTTCGTCAGTAGGAAAAGGGAGAGAAGGAAACATAGTAGGTGAGTATGGATTGGGGGGAAGGAATGAAAGAGGAAGCCGCCTTGTAGAATTTTGCACAGAGCATAACTTAATCATAGCTAACACTTGGTTCAAGAATCATAAAAGAAGGTTGTATACCTGGAAGAAGCCTGGAGATGCTGACAGGTTTCAGATAGATTACATAATGGTAAGACAGAGATTTAGGAACCAGGTTTTAAATTGTAAGACATTTCCTGGGGCAAATGTGGATTCTGATCACAATCTATTGGTTATGAACTGCAGATTGAAACTGAAGAAACTACAAAAAGGTGGGAATTTAAGGAGATGGGACCTGGATAAACTGAAAGAACCAGAGGTTTCAGAGAGTTTCAGGGAGAGCATAAGGGAACAATTGACAGGAATGGGGGAAAGAAATACAGTAGAAGAAGAATGGGTAGCTCTGAGGGATGAGCTAGTGAAGGCAGCAGACGATCAAGTAGGTAAAAAGACGAGGGCTAATCGAAATCCGTGGGTAACAGAAGAAATATTGAATTTAATTGATGAAAGGAGAAAATATAAAAATGCAGCAAATGAAGCAGGCAAAAAGGAATACAAACGTCTCAAAAACGATATCGACAGGAAGTGCAAACTGGCTAAGCAGGGATGGCTAGAGGACAAATATAAGGATGTAGACGCTTGTCTCAGTAGCGGTAAGATAGATACAGCCTACAGGAAAATTAAAGAGACCTTTGCAGAGAAGAGAATCACTTGTATGAATATCAAGAGCTCAGATGGCAACCCAGTTCTAAGCAAAGAAGGTAAGGCAGAAAGTTGGAAGGAATATATAGAGGGTCTATACAAGGGCGATGTACTTGAGGACAATATTATGGAAATGGAAGAGGATGTAGATGAAGACGAAATGGGAGATAAGATACTGCGTGAAGAGTTTGACAGAGCACTGAAAGACCTGAGTCGAAACAAGGCCCCGGGAGTAGACAACATTCCATTAGAACTACTGATGGCCCCGGGAGAGCCAGTCATGACAAAACTCTACCATCTGGTGAGCACGATGTATGAGACAGGCGATATACCCACAGACTTCAAGAAGAATATAATAATTCCAATCCCAAAGAAAGCAGGTGATGACAGATGTGAACATTACCTAACTATCAGTTTAATAAGTCACAGCTGCAAAATACTAACGCGAATTCTTTACAGCCGAATGGAAAAACTTGTAGAAGCCGACCTCGGGGAAGATCAGTTTGGATTCCGTAGAAATGTTGGAACACGTGAGGCAATACTGACCTTACGACTTATCTTAGAAGAAAGATTAAGAAAACGCAAACCTACGTTTGTAGCATTTGTAGACTTAGAGAAAGCTTTTGACAATGTTAACTGGAATACTCTCTTTCAAATTCTGAAGGTGGCGGGGGTAAAATACAGGGAGCGAAAGGCTATTTACAATTTGTACAGAAAGCAGTTGGCAGTTATAAGAGTCGAGGGGCATGAAAGGGAAGCAGTGGTTGGGAAAGGAGTGAGACGGGGTTGTAGCCTCTCCCCGATGTTATTCAATCTGTATATTGAGCAAGCAGTGAAGGAAACAAAAGAAAAATTCGGAGTAGGTATTAAAATTCATGGAGAAGAAGTAAAAACGTTGAGGTTCGCCGATGACATTGTAATTCTGTCAGAGACAGCAAAGGACTTGGAAGAGCAGTTGAGCGGAATGGACAGTGTCTTGAAAGGAGGATATAAGATGAACATCAACAAAAGCAAAACGAGGATAATGGAATGTAGTCGAATTAAGTCGGGTGATGCTGCGGGAATTAGATTAGGAAATGAGACGCTTAAAGTAGTAAAGGAGTTTTGCTATTTAGGGAGTAAAATAACTGATGATGGTCGAAGTAGAGAGGATATAAAATGTAACTGGCAATGGCAAGGAAAACGTTTCTCAAGAAGAGAAATTTGTTAACATCGAGTATAGATTTAAGTGTCAGGAATTCGTTTCTGAAAGTATTTGTATGGAGTGTAGCCATGTATGGAAGTGAAACATGGACGATAACTAGTTTCGACAAGAAGAGAATAGAAGCTTTCGAAATGTGGTGCCACGGAAGAATGCTGAAGATAAGGTGGGTACATCACGTAACTAATGAGGAGGTATTGAATAGGATTGGGGAGAAGAGAAGTTTGTGGCACAACTTGACTAGAAGAAGGGATCGGTTGGTAGGACATGTTTTGAGGCATCAAAGGATCTCAAATTTAGCATTGGAGGGCAGCGTGGAGGGTAAAAATCGTAGAGGGAGACCAAGAGATGAATACACTAAGCAGATTCAGAAGGATGTAGGTTGCAGTACGTACTGGGAGATGAAGAAGCTTGCACAGGATAGAGTAGCATGGAGAGCTGCATCAAACCAGTCTCAGGACTGAAGACCACAACAACAACAACAGGAATTCTTGCAATTCAGGGCCATTCTATTGTGTAATTATTGGAAGTCATGTCGTCACTGTATAGCAGTCAAATTGCGTTTGGCTTGTATGTTGTGGGTAATAAATGAATAGTCTAAGCTTGAGTTGTTTATGTCAGGGAAAATTCTGTAGGCCAGAATAAATAAAGACTCAGTAGTTTCACAGCGATCAATCACGGAAAAAAAGGGAACGATATTCATTAATGGCGCGATTCATTGAAGACCACATCCAAATATTGCATCATGTTGAGAAAGGTAGCCTCATGAATCTGCTTGAAGAGAGAGAAATATACAGGGTGGTCCATTGATAGTGACCGGGCCTAATATCTCACGAAAAAAGCATCAAACGAAAAAACAAAGAATGAAACTCGTCTAGCTTGAAGGGGGAAACCAGATGGCACTATGGTTGGTCCGCTAGATGGCGCTGCCATAGGTCAAACGGATATTAACTGCGTTTTTTAAAAATAGGAACCCCCTTTTTTATTAAATGTTCGTGTAGTACATAAAGAATTATGAATGTTTTAGTTGGACCACTTTTTTCGCTTTGTGGTAGATGGCGCTGTAATAGTCACAAACGTATAAGTACGTGGTATCACGTAACATTCCGCCAGTGCGGACGGTATTTGCTTTGAGATACATTACTTGTGTTAAAATGGACCGTTTACCAATTGCGGAAAAGGGCTGTTGTGATCAAAATGCCCAACGGGCGTGTGATATGTATGCTGCTCGGTATCCTGGACGACATCATCTAAGTGTACGGACCGTTCGTCGGATAGTTACGTTATTTAAGGAAACAGGAAGTGTTCAACCACATATGAAACGTCAACGACGACCTGCAACAAATGATGATGCCCAAGTAGGTGTTTTAGCTGCTGTCGCGGCTAATCCGCACATCAGTAGCAGACAAATTGCGCGAGAATCGGGAATCTCAAAAACGTCGGTGTTGAGAATGCTACATCAATATCGATTGCATCCGTACCATGTTTCTATGCACCAGGAATTGCATGGCGAAGACTTTGAACGTCGTGTACAGTTCTGCCACCTGGCATGAGAGAAGTTACGGGACGGTGACAGATTTTTTGTACACGTTCTATTTAGCGACGAAGCGTCATTCACCAACAGCGTAACGTAAACCGCCATAATATGCACTATTGGGCATTGGAATATCCACGATGACTGCGACTAGTGGAACATCAGCGACCTTGGCGGGTTAATGTATGGTGCGGCATTATGGGAGGAAGGATAATTGGCCCCCCATTTTATCGATGTCAATCTAAATGGTGCGATGTATGCTGATTTCCTACGTAATGTTCTACCGATGTTACTACAAGATGTGTCACTGCATGACAGAATGGCGATGTACTTCCAACATGATGGATGTCCGTCACATAGCTCGCGTGCGGTTGAAGCGGTATTGAATAGCATATTTCATGACAGGTGGATTAGTCGTCGAAGCACGTTCACCGGATCCGACGTCCCTTTCTTTCTGTGGCGTATGTGGAAGGATATTTGCTATCGTGATCCACCGACAACGCCTGACAACATGCGTCAGCGCATTGTCAATCCATGTGCGAATATTACGGAAGGCGAACTACTCGCTGTTGAGAGGAATGTCGTTACACGTATTGCCAAATGCACTGAGGTTGACGGACATCATTTTGAGCATTTATTGCATTAATGTGGTATTTACAGGTAATCACGCTGTAACAGCGTGGGTTCTCAGAAATGATAAGTTGACAAAGTACATGTATTACATTGGAACAACCGAAATAAATGTTCAAACGTACCTACGTTCTGAATTTTAATTGTAAAAAATCTACCTGTTAACAACTGTTCGTCTAAAATTGTGAGCCATATGTATGTGACTATTACAGCGCCATCTATCCCAAAGCGAAAAGAGTGGTCCAACTTAAACATTCATATTTCTTTACGTACTACACGAATATGCAATAAAAATGGGAGTTCCTATTTTTAAAAAAGCAGTTGATATCCTTTTGACCTATGGCAGTGCCATCTAACGGGCCAACCATGACGCCATTTGGTCCCCCCCTTCAAGCTAGACATGTTTCGTTCTTTGTAGTTTTTTCGTTCGACGAAAATATCGTGAGATATTTGTCCCGATCACGATCAATGGACCACACTGTATACACATAAAAGCAAATCACCACATCATATTCTCAATGAACAGACAGGGCTAGCCAATGCAACCTTTCTACAAAACTTCACTCACCTGTTACCCAGTTTAAAACATAAATAAACACTACTCCTTTTAACAACAACATGCAATCAATAATCCAAATAAAGCATTACATCATAACATGGCTGCCTCCTTGGTCACACATTACTGAAACTGTAAAATTGATTTCAAAATGAAAGTGGTTGCCATATTACATTAATATGATATTAACACAGTCTGTAGCGCTGCCAACATACAATATTCATGTATCTCCTATACATGCTGTCACGAATTTATTGCATTGTATTTACACTATACCATGTAAGTAACATTCATACAACTGACCACCACATTTTCCCAATTTGTTTGTAATTAATGCTCACTGAATATGTTATGCTCACAAGGTAACGTTTATTCTTTGTAATATAAATACTTGTACTGCTACCTTGATTCCTTGGGAAAAAATTACTGCAACTATACTTGATTCAAATTTTCAGTGCAATATAGATGTTAATGTTGAGAGGCACCCACTTGCCTTTCTCATACTGTGGCATCAAGCAGTCAGGCCTGCAAGATGTGTGGTTTGCCAAGCGAGTGGAATCTTCCTTAATTTATCGAGCAACATGAATTCTCGTATCTTACTATTTAGTTACAAATTATCCTCCTGTATGAATAATACGCAACGGAAACACGCATCTGACTATCAGTGATTTATAGAACTCTGACTGTACACTACGCACTGGCAATACCACATTTACCTTTTGTCTTTGATTTAACGGCTTTTATATAAATTCGGGACATTACGATAACATACAATTTAATGAAAAAGGCCACCAATCTCTTTCTTTTCACTATTTGATTTATTCCTAAACACACAAATTCTACAACCTACAACAAAATCACATGAGAAATTCCGCCCAGTGGGCATGGCTTTACGTTAGTGAATCTCTATACTATGGTCTCGTAATCTATTTACCGCAACAGTGCACTCCCTGGATCGGATGGTGGATCTTTTATTATACCTCACACTTCGCCTCTCACAATAATCCTCACGAAACTTTCCTCCAGATCGAGCGATACAGAAGGAACAGGCATACCCACAAATCTTTCGAAACTACCTTGCTACTCCCATGCAAAACACACATACCCAAATTACAAGACATACACAACACAACAATATCAAATATTACACAAAGAACGGTTGCAACTTCATCACTTTCCGCTTTCCCACTTCAATCAATATTCATCCCAGTTTCACACGACACTGCCCCACTTTGTAATTTCTACTTTCCTAATGTGAACTCTGGAGATAAACGCACGTCTTCCTGTGCAATGCAAGCCATGTGGCGTTGCTGGAAAAACGGCCGACTCACCTTGATTCTCTCTCAGAGTTTAAATTCAGCGTCACACGGAATGATATTTCTTAAATACTTCAACTTATGATACACACGCTATTTCTTAAATATTTCAGCTTATTGTACACACGCTATTAATTCTTAAATATTTCAGCTTATTGTACACACGCTATTAATTCTTAAATATTTCAGCTTAAGCTCACGGAAGTATCTCAACTTATATCTACACGTGGGCTCTTTGTGACCGTTGGTTTACTACAATCCCCTTAAAATTACCTGCCTCACTTTGTAATTTTCCCCACAAAAGGTCCTGTGAAAGAGAAATTATTAATTCTAACTACTCTTAAATATTCCACATCCATACCATGCCTCCACTCTTTCATTCCGGAGCACAACAAAAAAACAGGTCTTTACAGCAGAAGGTCCAGCGGCAGAGTGCTGAAACATGGCCGTATTCTGATTCTCTCGCACCTCTCTCGAAGTGGGAGAAGCACCTTGCTACCTTATTGGTCAGCCACATTTCAGACGCTCAAAGCTCTGGTAACTTCCATCTCTTTGGTCTCACCAAAGGTAGCCAAAGGATCGACTCAAAGATGATCATATATTCCGATTCACTATCTGTGGTTAGCAGACGACCATACATTCATTCCTTTCACAGATCTCACCAAACTGGATGTAGGGATTTATTTTGAGGGAGTGCACATGTGATAAATTAAATAAATAAATTGTCATTCTTTCCCACACTGGTATCCGGCTTCGCTGTATTAATTGAAATTGAGTTATTTTACAAAAAAAATGTGTTCTTCTGACAAAAATAATGATGTATTTTGTACCTATTTTCAATGTCGGGTGGTACTGTACCCTTTCACCACCGGCTACCCATGCAGAAAAAAATGGCACGGTACTATCCTTGCAATGCGAGGGTAGTTCCGAACATTTTTTTTTTTTTTAAGAAAACAGTATTCGAACAAACGTAGCAAGTCATCAAAGTAACCAGGAGGAGACCTTAGCTCCTGGTGACCTCAAATTGACGACCAAATGTTGTTACTTTACCAAATTGGCAGTTGTTGCATTATTGTACTCTCCACAATCCGGAGGAACGTACACATACTAATTTACAACAATCTACATGACAAATAAAACATCACATCATAGAAATGAAAAAATAATCTTGAGATAAAATTTTGCTTTAGTTACTGGGATCTTCGTTATTTTTATGAGTAATCCAAATTTCAATAATTCTAAAACAAATAAAAAATACTTTCTCTGTTGTCACACATATAGACGACAAGAACTTGCATTTCTACTAGCCTTCGTTACACTTTAATGTGAAATGTCACCACTGTGGTAATAAAAATAAGTGGCTTCAGTCAAAACACCAACAAGATTATTACTATGGACGACATCAAAATACATCAGTTAATTCCGATATTTGTTGTGCAATGCAAACTCTTGTCCCCTGTGACAATCTTACTGATCAATGCTACATGAACCGCTACGTTAGTATTACGCCACTGGCTTATAATTAGAGCATCATTGTACCAAATATTCTAATAAACATGCTACGTGAACTTGATAACCCAGAACAGACAAAAAACAAACACTAACTATTCTAAACACAAATGTTGATGAAATACAATTACACTTGCTGTCCCTTCAGGAATGAAACACATAAAAAAAACATTTACACATTTACAAATACATTATTCCCTATCTTGCGAGTCACACGGAAACCTTTCATTCTGTGATTTTCTTGGGGTCAAAAAGTTGCTGATAGTTTTCCTAGAACCACTGTCTCGGTGTCAAAGCTCTCCCATGGTTACCCGGACGAAAGTCTTTGAGTCACTCAAATCGGCATTTTGAACACGCACTGAACAGTAAACTGTATCTCACATTAAAGACAAATGTCATAGTCACTGTCAGAGTACCATCCACACGAATCTGTTCGTCCAAAAAAAAAAATGGTCCTACAACTACTATTACCCACGGTTCTGTCCTTTCAGTTCATGGTGTAATTAAAAGTCGTAAGTTTCAACAAACAGCACTTATTCCCGCACCAGTTCAAGAAATGTCTCCTACTACAGACGCAAATGTCAATGTCCCACTCTAGTTTCTTGCCTTCATACAATAATTGTTCACCAAACGACAACTGTCCTCTAAGTATACCAAGTGTCCCACATGCAATTCACAAAGCACACTTAACAAGTCACTGCCAAAAGTTTATGGATCCCACCATTCAGTGGTCAAGACAAAACAAAACGATCGTCCTGTCTGCTAAAGACAAAATCTTTTCCACCACTCACAACGTGGAAACACCAGTCCTTCACTTTCCACATTATGGAAAGTCGCAGTCATCTTGTTTCACGGCTCCACAGTCCAGTACTAGTTATTAGCTGCTGGTAAAAAAAAATGCTCGCCGGGCTCTGCCGCGCCTCGTCCATTCTGCAGTAGCGCCGCTGCGCGCGCCGTTGAGCAGAAGAAACCACCCGCTGTTGCCTCCGCGGGATACCTTCCCCAGTCGTAAGGGTGGCGGAACTCATGAATGGCCAGTGGTACGTGCGTGTCGCCTCAGGCCGTTGACCTGCTGTAGCGGGCGCGTGGAGTGTACCCCGTCCGACAGTGGAGTGGGGAGTGCCGCGGCTCTGTCGCCTGTCGCCATGGCATCGTCAGCTCGGCCCGCTAGCGGTATGGGCGTTACGACACCCAATCAGTTAGCCTTCCGTGCATCTCGCAACATTACAGACAAAAGGAAATTCTTACATTAAAATTATACACCCTAGTTTTCTACCCATACAACATCAACATTTATCTCTTTTCTATAGACAGCCCACACTCGTTCTATTCATTGTACCTGTCGTCCCTCATACAAAACATGAAAGTGTAAAAAAAAAAAAAAAAAAACAAAAGGAATAATAAACAATCTATACAGCTCATAATTACAATATCAAATAGTAGGCTACTCTAACATCCTATCACAGTGAAAGTATTAGAAACTTTATCCTAAAACTACAATATACAATGTACTTTTGTGCTTGTGACACACTGAAATTAATACCCCTTGAAAGTGTTCTAACAAAAAAAATAAGAAATAATCTACACAGCTCACAATTACCTACCACATGTTATTAAATATTAAACTACTTTCACATCCTAACACAATAAACATTTTTTTAGAAACTGATGACTCTAAATCTACAACATACAATGCACCTTTGTGCTTGTGACAGATTGAAATTAATACCACTTGAAAGTGTTCTAACAAAAAAAGAAATAATCTATACAGCTCACAATTACCTAACACAGGTTATTAAATATTAAACTACTTTAACATCCTAAGACAATAAACATTTTAGAAACTGGTGACTCTAAATCTACAACATACAATGCACCTTTGTGTTTGTGACAGTCTGAAATTAGTATCTCTTTATACATTTTACATTTTATTATATATAACAACATTTCTAGGACATGTATGAACCATCCACATGATGTCAAATCCTGACCTGCCATCGAGGTTCATCCCAATCAAACAATACATAATAATGTTGTAGTTACAGAACGGTAGCATCCCCTTTACAGGAGTGTGTGCATTGATCACACTACTCTACGACTCTCACTCACCAGACATCACATTTTCCCTCTCATTCAATCCATAGATACACTAACAGAATAGGTCTAGAAGTCGGCTAACCTTAACACCACCACACTCACGACAACATACCATACCTTAGCTCCCTTATACTCAACCACATAACACATGAAGCTGTTTCAGAGATAGCATTCCAGTCTCCGAATTCGTCCTTTCACTCTGGCACCTCTCGCCATCGGCTTACCTCCGCATTCGCTTTTACCCATTAATCATTCTGCTAAACACCAACTTAGAATTGCGACATTTCATCTAAGAACAAAAAATACACAAATTAATCAACCTGCAAAATAACTGTACACATTCTTGGTACCGTTTTGATTGGTTATACTGGTACCAGGCTTCAACAACAACAAAAAATATTATTTTTGCCCAATCGCAAATTTTATGCTAAGAATTAGATCTACACTTATATCACATCTTACGTCAGTATTCCACAACGTTCACCATCTGGATCTCATACTCCCTTTATGTCCTTTCACATTGTGCAGTTGTCCTCATCTCTTCATTCGTATTTCGGCTCTCCGTCCGTCCATTACTCCATCATTTCCTGGTCTTCCTTCGCCATTCGCATCAATCTCTATTGCAGCATACACAGGTCTCTCTGTAACATACATCTAAGACATCTCCACATTATTCAGTTCTACTCACCTTTATTTACCACTGTTTCATCACGTCGAATCTCTATTTATTAATCACACTGCTTCACGTCGCTTCTTCCCTTACCTATCACCTTTATCCACTACTATTTATCACGTCGCTTCTCTATCTACCATCTTTATTCCCTCATAAATCATCACGTCGTTTCTGCTTGATCCTTATTCATACGACAAAAAATACGTACATACACCACTCTGTCGACTCCTGTTCATGACTCATTTGACCAGTCTATTCCGTCATACTTCCTGACATCCCGCCTGAAAATTCTTATGTTCGATTTGACCCTGCACAACGTTACACACCACAAATAAATACACTGACTATCTACCATAAATTGCCTACTTTAGATCTATCCTTAACTTTTCCATAATTTGATGTTAGAAATGTGATGAAGCCCACGAGACTGTTTTCCCTTGATCGTCTCAATCAGTACAGCATTTTCATGGACAATCCGCCTCGCTCTGAATGGTCCACTATACACAGTAAAGAATTTGCTAGTTAGGAATCTAAGTTTACATGAAAATTAAAAGTGTGCAGAGAATATACAAGCTGGGAGAGATGGGCAGCCCAAGTGTTAGTAACTTTGGTGCTAGTGGCCTCTCTCACTAACACCAGATTCCGAGCAACCATACGCAGCACCTCATTATAACTGTCACCACGACAATGACATACTATAGATCAGATGGCATCTAATTTAAAAACTTCGATCACAATGTTGACTTTTTACATTACGTGTTAGGTACCTGCAATAGTCAAATCGCACTAATTACACTGGACTCATTGGCATTATTCCATAACATTTTAGCAACTGGTTTCTTTGAAGAAACAGTTCTTTTACTTTACAGTTCGAAATAAAAATTTGCAAATTTTGCTCTGAGAGACCAGCCTAACAGATGCCATTACTGGTGGTTTATTCTCTGATCAGAAGTATGGTATTTGCACTCCTACATATCAGTAGAGTATGTCCGCTACATAGACAATTTTCAGCGCCAGCTGCATGTGTTTTAAGGCAAGATGCTAAGGGCTGATATGTTGGATTTGTTTCTCCTATCCATCAATCTATTATGACAAGAAAGAAATACCAGGATTCCATGCTCTCCTGTCATTCTGATAGTTTCTGCCGTTCCTATCCTCGACTCTGTCTGACCTATGAGTCGTGTCTCCGTTCACGATATTGCTCTCATTACCCAATTCTTGTAACAAGTGCTGAAATGACGCAGAATCGTCTAAGCCTCTGCCTGCTATCACTATATCTCTGCGCAGTTTCACTGGCAACTTCGCTCTACAGATCCTAATGAGCTCCCCAGGTTCGTATGTCACATCCAAATACCTATTTCGTCTCAGGATTTCCTGATAGCACGACACTGGATCTCTTATACCACCTTCGTTACCATTTCGCATCATCAATATGCTTTGCGTAACCTGGTCCTGCTTACTTTGCGACCAGAATTCATTTAAATAGCTACTACAGTCTTTAATAACTTCCTGCATTTTCGCTCTAGCCTCGTCCCTCAAATGGTTATACACAAACTTCGTTTTGAGGAGCAGTCCCCACGATGAAGGTAATGAATCTTGAAATTGAGACAGCCTTGGACTATACCCAGTTGAGTCTACCACCTGTTTTATCCGACACAACCGTTCTTCTGACTCTGTGAATTCGTCTTGCTCTTTCTGCCTATTTTCGCTTTTTGAGTTTATCTCAATCTCCCTCTCCACTCTACCTGGTGATGTGTCACCTTCGCTGCTGCACGCTAATTGCAACTGTGCTAGTTCTTCACTATGTTTCCTACTTATTACTAATTGCGCCTCTTTAAACTGTAATAGTGATTGTATCTCTTCCTGCTCGGCATAAACCTCTCGCTGCGTACTGTCAGAGCCTGTCTCGCCTCTTACACTGACCTTTTCTACCTTTGCACTAATTGTATTCATTCTGACCACTACCTCCGCAACTTCATCCCTGTATTTATTTAGCGCCACTTCCTGCTGGGTGACTTGAGCTTCCACGCTTTCTAATGCCCCTTGTTTATCCGCAAGTAAGTCCTTCACTACCTCTTTGATTCGCTCATCTGGCAACACGTCCCTACGTTCTGTGATATCCCTCTCTATTGCAATTATTCGTACCTCCAAATTATTGGTTTTTTCTTTCACGGCGTCACATACTTGCTTCAACGCACCCAGATTCTTCTCCCCCTCATCTAACCGATTATTAACTGCGGACAGACGCTCATCGATAACTGAGAGTAGCTTCCTCATTGCCTCTTTATTTCCCTTATCAATTGCCTCCAATCTTTTCTTATTTGCTTCCAATCTCTCCTTAGTCTCCCTATCTCTCTCCTTAGCCTCCCTATCTCTCTCCTTATTCTCCCTATCTCTCTCCTTATTCTCCCTATCTCTCTCCTTATTATCTCTATTGATTGCTTCTAATCTTTCGTTAGTTGCTTCAAATCTTTCCTTAGTCTCCCTATTCATCGCTTTATTATCTCTACTCATCGCTTCTAATCTTTCGTTAGTCTCCCTACTCATCGCTTGTAAAAACTGCAGTATCACATCGTTATTTCCTACTTTCGACGCGCTCACCTCGTTCGCCTGAGAAACGGTAGCTTCGCTAAGGGTAGCTTCACTTTCACTGAATACCTGACCTAGTCCCGAGCCCGCGTCGTCGGGAAAAGCCCGCGTCTGTGGACAAAGCCCGCCGCATAAAGGTTCCCCTTGCAGCGGTCCACTGAACAATACAGCCCGTTCGGAGTGTTTGTCTTTCTCGCTCATTAACCCATGGTCAACAGCTACTTCCTGCTGCACTGCTACGTCCACCCCAGAATCGCTATTCTCCATGGTGGCTACACTTTTCGACTGCGACCTAGTTACTACGGACATTACGCAAAAAAAATTATGAAACGATCTTCCAGCCTTGTGCGATATAGCAATTAATTACATAAAATAAAATAAAAGATCCTCACCAATCCAGAAAGAATTTGCAAACAGAAAAAATTTTACTTCTTAACGCTATCACAATACATTCCATAAAAAAAATCTTAACAGCAAACCCTAACAACAAAATATCCTAACAAAAACGATCCTGGCAAAGGAATCCTGGCAACAAATTAAATATCCTGGTAACAAAATTATCGTGGCAAAAAAACGGAATCCTGGCAACAAATTAAATATCCTGGTAACAAAATTATCGTGGCAAAAAACGGAATCCTGGCAACAAATTAAATATCTTGGTAACAAAATTATCGTGGCAAAAAACGGGATCCTGGCATCAAATTAAATATCCTGGTAACAAAATTATCGTGGCAAAAAACGGAATCCTGGCAAGAAATTAAATATCCAGGTAAAATTATCGTGGCAAAAAATGGAATCCTGGCAACAAATTAAATACCCAGGTAACAAAATTATCGTGGCAAAAAAAACGGAATCCTGGCTGGGTCGAGATTATGAGAGGCACCCACTTGCCTTTCTCATACTGTGGCATCAAGCAGTCAGGCCTGCAAGATGTGTGGTTTGCCAAGCGAGTGGAATCTTCCTTAATTTATCGAGCAACATGAATTCTCGTATCTTACTATTTAGTTACAAATTATCCTCCTGTATGAATAATACGCAACGGAAACACGCATCTGACTATCAGTGATTTATAGAACTCTGACTGTACACTACGCACTGGCAATACCACATTTACCTTTTGTCTTTGATTTAACGGCTTTTATATAAATTCGGGACATTACGATAACATACAATTTAATGAAAAAGGCCACCAATCTCTTTCTTTTCACTATTTGATTTATTCCTAAACACACAAATTCTACAACCTACAACAAAATCACATGAGAAATTCCGCCCAGTGGGCATGGCTTTACGTTAGTGAATCTCTATACTATGGTCTCGTAATCTATTTACCGCAACAGTGCACTCCCTGGATCGGATGGTGGATCTTTTATTATACCTCACACTTCGCCTCTCACAATAATCCTCACGAAACTTTCCTCCAGATCGAGCGATACAGAAGGAACAGGCATACCCACAAATCTTTCGAAACTACCTTGCTACTCCCATGCAAAACACACATACCCAAATTACAAGACATACACAACACAACAATATCAAATATTACACAAAGAACGGTTGCAACTTCATCACTTTCCGCTTTCCCACTTCAATCAATATTCATCCCAGTTTCACACGACACTGCCCCACTTTGTAATTTCTACTTTCCTAATGTGAACTCTGGAGATAAACGCACGTCTTCCTGTGCAATGCAAGCCATGTGGCGTTGCTGGAAAAACGGCCGACTCACCTTGATTCTCTCTCAGAGTTTAAATTCAGCGTCACACGGAATGATATTTCTTAAATACTTCAACTTATGATACACACGCTATTTCTTAAATATTTCAGCTTATTGTACACACGCTATCAATTCTTAAATATTTCAGCTTATTGTACACACGCTATTAATTCTTAAATATTTCAGCTTAAGCTCACGGAAGTATCTCAACTTATATCTACACGTGGGCTCTTTGTGACCGTTGGTTTACTACAATCCCCTTAAAATTACCTGCCTCACTTTGTAATTTTCCCCACAAAAGGTCCTGTGAAAGAGAAATTATTAATTCTAACTACTCTTAAATATTCCACATCCATACCATGCCTCCACTCTTTCATTCCGGAGCACAACAAAAAAACAGGTCTTTACAGCAGAAGGTCCAGCGGCAGAGTGCTGAAACATGGCCGTATTCTGATTCTCTCGCACCTCTCTCGAAGTGGGAGAAGCACCTTGCTACCTTATTGGTCAGCCACATTTCAGACGCTCAAAGCTCTGGTAACTTCCATCTCTTTGGTCTCACCAAAGGTAGCCAAAGGATCGACTCAAAGATGATCATATATTCCGATTCACTATCTGTGGTTAGCAGACGACCATACATTCATTCCTTTCACAGATCTCACCAAACTGGATGTAGGGATTTATTTTGAGGGAGTGCACATGTGATAAATTAAATAAATAAATTGTCATTCTTTCCCACACTGGTATCCGGCTTCGCTGTATTAATTGAAATTGAGTTATTTTACAAAAAAAATGTGTTCTTCTGACAAAAATAATGATGTATTTTGTACCTATTTTCAATGTCGGGTGGTACTGTACCCTTTCAATGTTACTGTCGTATTATTCATTTTATCTGACCTCTGTGTTGCTCCTTGTATATAGCACAGTATTTACATAATACCACATAAATAGCCTTCACACAAGCTGGTTACCACATCTGTCAACTTTATTTGTATTATTATATGCCCATAATGTAAGATTTATCTTTGTGTTTTAATTTTCATTATGTTATGTTAGTCTTTAAAAACCGTCATACCGTGAAATCAAAACAATCTGTATATTGTAATGTCTCTGAGAGAGAACGTCTCTGACACTGTTGTATTTGTAAATCTGCAATCTTTGTGATAACTTCACATGTGGCCAATTCTTTGTGTGTGTGTGTGTCTGTGTGTGTGTGTGTGTGTGTGGTGCTTTGCACAATATGGTGACGTACAAATTACATAAGTGCTGGATATATTTTGGAATATTCGAAAAATAAAATCTCGCAGCTTCGCAAAAAAATCAAGCGGAATTTTCGACGTAAGTACCGTAACCACTTAACCTCACATATTTATTTGTATTTCATCGTTTGGATGTTAGTTATTTTCATATAGGGCGCTTGTAACGCTGTTTTCTACCTTAGGGCATCAACACACCAGGAATATTTGGCCATAGTGGAAGAATAAAAATCGAAAACTGACAATTGTATAGAGTGTATCTTGCAAATCATGTGAACAGCCGTCTGATGATGAACTTGCCAGTTCTAAACCGGTTACGGCGCTGTTTACCTAAATAAATAGCAGTATTAATAGTGGCTGGTTGCTGTCTTCTTCTCTGTAAGAATTAACCTACATTACGAATATATCTGTTGATTCAAATGTTTGTCTAACCACTGGTAACTCACTGAATTTCACAAACAACCGTCACTATTTCGCATGAGTTTAAAAAGTAGATTGAATGTTTTAAGATCTTCACGACACAAGAAAACAGAATCACTTCTTGGAAGTGGCTCCTTCAGTTCTACAAAGTTTCTAAGAAAGTCCTGCTTCCTGATCAGAAAATTTCGAAATCGGGAGAAGCTTCTAATTACAGGTTGCAATCGTAGCATAGTCATGACCTTTCTGGTAGATTGGAAGGCTACAATCCTCTGGCCATTTTTCCTTGTCCAGTGTCCTTACCAATATCTTTAAATTGGACGATAACACTCTGATGTTCGTAACAGGACCAGAAACACGGGCCCCCTTCAACATCTCGTCGACCATTTCATTTTAAGCCAACCCTGCATCTTCTAGGGCTCATTGAAAACAGATTCACCCATCTCTTCGTTTACTCCGGGTTTCCTGTTGTGTAGCTTAAAGTATTCGGATGACCATTTTACTGTCCAATTTCGTATCTTAAATAGAGTGGAGTCTGCTTTTTCTCTTACACTGCAGGTAGGTTACGGGACCCAGAATGACGATTAACATGAGGGCCTGTGGAATCGCTATCGCTTCTGCTTCATAAATCGAGTAATACGGATTAGTCGAAATTCCTTGAAATATTTCAGCACGGGCACAGAAATGCACATCATATTATGGTGAGGCATCAATATATACATGAACAGAGTTTTCAGGGTCTTTTGTTGTATTTGCCAATACGAAATGGTTAAAATGGCTCTAAGCACTATGGGACTTAACATCGGAGGTCATCAGTCCCGAGACATAGAACTACTTAAACCTAACTAACCTAAGGACATCACACACACAGCCATGTCCGAGGCAGGATTCGAACCTGCGACCGTAGCAGCAGCGTGGTTTCGGACTGAAACGCCTAGAACCGCTCACAGCGGTACTCTAATGGATCAGAGGCCAAGGAGCAAATTTCTATCGTCGAGGAAATGAAAAATTCTTAGAACGCACGTTTTTTAGGGAGATAACTATGTTGTAGATAGTGATAAGTATCTGCGTCACTCTGATTTGTAGTACAGCACTTCATAGAAGTTACTTGGCCTTTCACAATAATTTACAATTTACTTTCGGAATTTTCTCGTAAGTAACATTACTGTTGATACATATTACGGAAATCGATTTGCTCGGCCACAGCGGCCGGCTTGCCAATACGGCTGAGGGAAGAAAAAATTGGAACTTGCTAGCAGTCGCGGGGGGTACTAACTCTATTTAAACTTTTTTCGATAAAAGAGAAACGTACCCAAGTTTAGAATCATCTGTGGCAATGACTGCTGTCTCAACAACAGTTTTGTTGCCCGTGTCGACAGCTGTAGCCGTGCGGATAATAAGGGCTATCGGCCTGACCGCAGAAGGTTTCCGTGCACCAGTCGGGTGCGCAAACGAGCGGCACACGCGACGCAACGCGGATTGCTACGCACGTGCGTGTCAGGGGTGGGGCGGCCGGAACTAAACGCGCGATTACTGATGGCGCCCCGGGCGCCCGCCGACGTCGGATACGCATCTGACGATGCGTCAGCGGAGAGCCGCCTCTTCCGCTCTGACTGGCCGCGAGTAGCCAGTGACGGCGTCTTTCCGCTCCCGTAAACGTATGGGGTAATAATAACTGGGCAATGATGTGCGTTCCGTGTCCTTAGCTGATCTCACTCTGTGCGTGCTATGAGAGTAATAATTTTTTTTCTCTCCAGATAGTGAACGTCTCTTTTACGTGGACTATTTTTCTACAAAGTCTCTTCCACGTTCTATGGCCTTATGCTAGCGTTGTGCAAGGCCCCGTTCAAGGGCTTGATACTACTATAACTCCAAACCGGTGAGTCGGCGAGCTGCCATCTGTGTTGGTACAACAAAGGCCTGTGCTACGTCAATTTACTGCAGTATGTAGACCGTTTACGGTAGTAGCAATAGTGCAACTGCCCTCGCGTCATGTTTACAGAGATACAGTAACGTTCTTGGCTCAAAGATGAAATAGCACGAGGTCGATGTACGCAGGAATGTTTCCAGAGACTACTTGAAGCATGTCGTGACGCAGCGTTACCATACAGTACAGTCGCATGGTGGGTTAAACCTTTCAGACTGAGCGGGGATGCTGTCAAGGATCACACCCTACAGGACGACCCCACGTGGAGGAGAATACAGTTCACCTCCTTGCTTCTTTGTTGGACGGTGATCGTCGCTGGACTGCGCGCGAGTTAACAGAAGAAGTCAGAGTATGCCACAAAACTGTGCTCCACATTCCGCACGACGTTCTTGGGTGCCGAAAAGTTGCAGCACGTTGGATACCTCACGATATCCCCGAAGTGGAACAATGGCACAGCTATGCCGCTGCACAAGATTTGTTGGACCCGTACCAAAGGGAAGGTAACGGCTTTCTTCAGTGCATCGTCGCCATCGAAAAAACTTAGGCACGATCGTACGAAGCAAACTTGAAACGCCAATTCAATGGATGGAGGCAGCCCGGTTATCCTCGTACAAAGGAATTTTGCTGTTTGGGTGATGTTCATTGTGGCGTATGACAGTGATGGGTCAGTGCTGCATCTCTTTGTACCACCAAGGGTGACGGTAGACGCTGCCTACTACTGCACGTTCCTGCAGCACCACCTTCGTCCAGCGCTCAGGCGAAAACGACGACATTTCATAGCACAGCCCCCCCCCCTCCCCACCCGTTCTACACTATGCCACACTTCTGTTGCTGTCCACAACCTCTTGCGCGGCTGGCAGTGGGAGAGTCTGAAACATCCACCATGCTCACCCGGCATGAATCTCTGGAATTACGATATTTCTGCCAAAGTGAAAGAACACTGCGAAGAATCCGGTACAACACCAGAGATGGCATGATCCATGCCATAAGGCAACAGAAACAGAGGCGCAAATAGTATACGATGCCTTCTGAACATTTGGCAAAAGGTCATAAATAATGGGGGCGATTTTATTGGAGTTGCGTAGCTGTAATTATCTTTCTCAAAGAAGTCATTTCAGAGAAAAATAACAGTTCTCATTACTTTTTATCCAACACTTATATATGCCGTTGGTAATGGCTCTTGTCCTGTGCTTACCATGTATTATGCTCTCATCATCTTGAACGCCAGATCCTCGTAAAGAGTCCTTCAGTGGTCCAAGCAGATGGAAGTCCGAGGGCACCAGCTCTGCACTGTAGCGTGGATGAGGCAGTGACCTCCAACACAATTTGGTGATGTGTTGCCGTGTTCCGACAGTTGTGTGTAGGTGTGGATTGCCGCGATGGGGAAAGTTTTTTTTTTCGATTCTTGTCACACCGGACACGTCGGAAATGGTTCTTTAGTTTGTTAAGTGTCGTCTCATATATCTCTGGATTAATGGTTGACCCACTTGGCACCGCATTCAAAGAGAATGACAGCATCACTATCCAAAACAATTGTCATCATGAACTTGTCGGCATGGGATCTACTTTTGGTGACTACAGGAGGTGCCAGTCCAGTGCTGCCCTTTCGTTTCCATCTCAAAATGGTGCACCTATGTTTCGCCACCTGGAGCGATTTCTGTCGGCAAAGGACTCTGCATTGGATTGAAATGAAATGAAATGATCGTATGGCATTGTTGGCCGGGAGGCCCCATGCAGGGAAGTTCGGCCGCCGTATTGCAAGTCCTTTTTAGTTGACGCCACTCCGACGACTTGCGAGTGAAAGATGATGAAGAACACACAACACCCAGTCATCACGAGGCAGAGAAAATCCCTGACCCCGCAGGGAATCGAACCCGGGACCACGTGCGCGGGAAGCGAGACCGCTACCGCAAGACCACGAGCTGCGGACTGCATGGGATTAAACTGCTCTAACGGTTCAGACGAAACTGGTTTTCTTTAATTCTAGAGGTCTTTCTTCAGCAGTTGTGGGACCCATATTGAGCATACTTTTGAATATACAAGAATCTCAACCACTGCACACGCACCTCCAATGCTCATCCATACCTGTAGGGACATCTGCCGAAATCTGATGCGCTGATGGGCACAAATAATGTTAACCACGTGGTTGACAATGTCGGGAGCAGAGGCTGTTACAGGACGTTCTTAACGCGGCCCATCGTTGAGCTCAGTATCTGTACTTCTGACAGTTTCAATCTCTATACCTATAGAACAACAGTACACCTATCAACTGCATGGTCACCACACACTGCACACAAATGTTTGGGGATCATCACTACGATTTCAGTAACAGCATGTTGACTGTAACGAGTATCTCGCTTAGACACCATTTTAATGGTTCGTTAACGTTTAGCCATCACCCGTGATTTTTTTGCAATTCGCACCCAAGCGGAAGAAACACAAAATCTGTAGAACCAAAGGGACGTTTTCCTTTGACCACCTCTGAAAAGCCAGAATAATTATATTTTGTAGCGCGGACCACTGCGAGACGCACAGTGAGAGTCATGTTCTGGAAGCTACCGACAGAGATAAGGAGCTATGCTGACTCCAGGGTCGTGGCCAGTTGCTCCAGGTTTCTCAGCGAAGGATCCGCTGCCCGAACAGCCCGATCGAGATGGTCACACAGATTCTCGACCAGGCTTAAATCCGGAGAGTTCGGTGGCCACGGAGGTACGGTAAAGTCTTCCTGGTGCTCTTAGAACCACGCACATATAATGTGACCTGTGTGATACGTTGTATTGTACTGCAGGTAGATGCCTTCGTGCCGAGTAGAAACAAACACGACGTGGGGATGGACATTTTTTGCGAGGATAGGTACATAGTTGTGTTGATGCATTACGCCTTTCAGAACGACGAGATTACCGAGAGAATGCTACGGAAACATTCCCCAGACCCCAACGCTCCCTCCTTGTTTGTGTTTAGACGTTCTACACCGTACAAGCCAACAGCCATCTGTCCGAAGCAGCATAAAAAGTGATTCATCTGAAAAGACGACTTGTCGCCACTCAGTGGAGGTCTTTTTGCCGTACTGGCGTGCAAATCCCAGTCTCCGTCGCTAATGAACAGCGGTCAGCGTGAGTGGATAAACCAAGCGCCTGATGCAGTGGTCCATACGCAGCAACTTTCGCTGACCGATCATTGGGGACTCACTGTTGGCAGCCTCTTTGTTTATCTGGGCGGTTAGACTCTCAACAGTTGAAACTCTATTCAGTCGTACACATCTCTACAGCCGTCATTCACCTCTGTCATACGAGGGTGAGTCAAATCAAAACCTTAAATTTACAATAACAAATCGAAATTTCGCGCCGTTATCCTGTAAGTTGGTAAGCGTGCTACAAACAGCGTGCAGAATGGCCTGTAGGTGGCAGCACAGTGCAGATGCACACATACCGTCGCAGTATCAGCATAAAGATGGCCGCCCCACTTGCGCCTTGCACCAGGGAAGAACAGCGTTCTGTTATTCGCTTTTTGCGTAGTGAAGGTGTGTAACCTATTGAA
This sequence comes from Schistocerca serialis cubense, assembly GCF_023864345.2. NCBI lineage: Eukaryota > Metazoa > Arthropoda > Insecta > Orthoptera > Acrididae > Schistocerca > Schistocerca serialis. Next base: position 485,856,629 of record NC_064646.1, on the reverse strand, counting down.
ATTCATCGACGAATAAAGGTTGAGTACGGCGATGCGTGTTTATCACAGCAGCAAGTCTACAAATGGAGCAGGAAGTTCGTAAATGGTGTGACTTCAGCGGAAGATGCTCCTCGTCCAGGTCAGGCACAACGAGTTGTGACTCCACAGAACATTGCAGCAGTTGAAGCCATAGTGAAGGAAAACCACCGAGTGACACTGAATGATATTGCAGCATGTTTACTGATTAGTCATGGGTCAGCACACCACATTGTGCATGATGTGCTCCAGTTTCACAAAGTGTCTGCAAGATGGGTGACACGGCAGGTGACTTCTGAAACGAGAGAACGACGTGTTGATGCTTGTGAAGAACTTCTTCGGCGCTTTGAAAGAGAAGGTGATGGCTTCCTTGCCAGAATCATTACTGGGGACGAAACCTGTGTTCACTTCCACCAACCGAAAACGAAGAGAGCGAGCAAGGAATGACGCCATTCCTCATACCAAACCAAAGAAGTTTCGAACAGAACCATCGGCAGGGAATTTATGCTGACTCTCTTTTGGGACGGAAAAGCCGTCTTTTTGGAGTATTATATGCGTAGAGGGACCGCTGTCACCAGTGCATCATACACAGATCCCCTAAAAATCATCTGCGGCCTGCAATCAAATCAAAGCGACGTGGATTGCTGTCGGCAAGTGTCCTTTTGCAACATGACAATGCAAGGCCACACACTGCCCGTACAACAGTTGCAACAATCACACACATACGTTTTGAGTGTCTTCCTCATCCACCATACTCACCAGACCTTGTCCCAAGTGATTTCCATATATCTGGACCACTCAAAGACACAATGGGAGGACCGAGCGAGGTGGCGCAGTGGTTACACACTGGACTCGCATTCGGAAGGACGACGGTTCAATCCCGCGTCCGGCCATCCTGATTTAGGTTTTCCGTGATTTCCCTAAATCACTCCAGGCAAATGCCGGGATGGTTCCTCTGAAAGGGCACGGCCGACTTCCTTCCCCATCCTTCCCTAATCCGATGAGACCGATGACCACGCTGTCTGGTCTCCTTCCCCAAACCAACCAACCAACCACAATGGGAGGAAATAAGTTCCGTTCTGATGAAGAGGCACGCCATGCGTGGTTGTGCGGACTGCCAAAAGAATTTTTTTCTAAAGGAATTTATGCACTTTCTAAGCGCTGGAGGACTTGCATTGAGCGTGGGGGAGATTATGTTGAAAAGTGATTCAGCTTTGTACCACTTCTGCTCAATAAATAATATTTCAAAAAATATTTAAGTTTTTCATTTGACTCAACCTCGTATATGGTCAATGATGTACGACAGTTGCCTGGTCCGTGTTGTGGATAGCTCTGTTTTGCCATGTACGGTATTTTTTAACAGTGGCGGAACGTGAACAGATTACAAAGTTAGCCGTTTCGGAAATGCTTACACCACTGACCCCAAAGTCAGTGTTCACGCCATTTTGGATGTCAGATAAATCGCTCCACTTCCGCATTATGACAACAATTGTACTGTTATCCGCGCCCCTCGCCTCAACCCCCCCCCCCTCCTCCCTTCCCAAAAACATGTTACATGCTTTGTATACCCTCCACTGTTAGTGCTGCCAACTACCGTTTCTGAAAGTTTATTGCGAGTCGACATCGCACACACTCGATGGTCACGTTAATGAGACGGGAGAGTGTTTACTAATGACAGAAAAGAAACTGTGGAATTTTGTAATGGACGTTGTGGTACTAGGTCTTAGGAAATAAGTACACGGGACAAAAGTCTCTTCGTACTCAGGAGACATCACACTAACGCAGCGTAACGCAGTAACTATCCATGATAACGGGTTCAATTCGGCCTGAACGTTAGACCACAAGCTTCTTCATTTATGCCATGAACAGCTGAAGCTACATTCCACCTGCTGTTCGATAAAGTCACAGAAGTCTTCTGCGAGACGAAGATAGAATGACTTAGCTAGTTAAAGAACGCTAGGTTGCCCGAGTGTTGTTCGAACAAGGACAGCATGTGTGCAGCCCTGTAAAGAGAGTTGGTGTCATCCTGGAAGACAGGAATGTCCAAAGTGCACTCATCATTAAGGCGTAGAGAAAAAAGTAATACTTGGGCACCGAGACTATTCAAATAAATATCCTGTTTCGTGTTCAACACAACCCGAATGATTAGGCCTATGTCATGCTACACCCCTGAAACATCGCACAACCACCTAAGGTATGAACTGCGTCCTAGTCAAACTGCCTGTTAAACACCTCGTTGGGTCATCGGTGCACTAGAAACCGTACATATTTTAAAAGACTCAAAATGGCGACTCGCCGGACCACACTACACGTCTGCAGTCAGCTACCGTGTTGTATGAGGCACTGAAGACGGACTACTTTGTGTCTCGCTGTGAGCAATGGTCTTTTATCAGATACTCAACACCAAATGCTGTTACCTTTGCAGTGTTCACTATTTGAGTTGGTCCTGCATTCACTGACAGCGGCAATTCTTGTCAGGTTCAAAACTGATTGTCGCTGACAAAGGCGTGACACTCACTGGTCCCTATCGGACAGCACTTTCTTACGACCAGTGTCCTTGCGTCACCTTACGTGGCTGCGACAGATACACCGTTCCTTGTAGACGCGTTGGACGGTACGTGTTGATACTTAAACGAATGGGCCAAGTACTTTTACAGTGATTCCACGTCCGTAGTTGAGTAGTCAACGCGGCTTGCTGCAGTGCGTGAACCCACGTTCGATTCCTTGCTGGGTTGAAGATTTTTTCCACTCGGGGATTGGCGATGTGTTATCGTCGCCACCATTTTACCACCATCGACGCGCGTGTCGCTGCAGTGGCCTCAAATAAAAACACCTGCACTAGGCGACTGAACAACCCCTGGATGGGGTCTTCCAGCCAATAATGCCATACCTTCATTTCACTTCATTTATAGAGTAGTTGTACGTCCAAACAACATATGTCTTCTCTCCCATTCTGTGCCTTCTGCACGTATACCCATTTTATTGTTATTGTTCAATGCAGTCAGTTGGCACATGCACACTTCTTTCACTGCCATGACTTTCGTTGTAAACTGCCTTTCAAAACGACACACAAATGTTCATGCAGGATTATGAACACAGATTTTGCCCTGACATAGACCCCTAGACAGTAATATGATCCATTGATAAGGCGGTCTGACTTTTAACTGGCGACTGGAAATGGCAAGATAACTTCTTTTTCATCTTTTATCTACAGCGCCGAGTAACCTGAAACACTGAGCTTCCGTAGTGAATGCGATGTATTTTAATTACCTTGTCTCAGTGGCTGTGTACCTTGGAAAACTGCATTAGCGTCAAGTTACTGCATTGCTGAAACTTTCTTCACAACAATAAATACTACTGGGGCACACATGTGCAATGTAACGCCTGAACAAATGCAACGTAATTTGTCGGAAAACCAATATAATTTGCAAGCAGTGCAAACGTAGATAAGCCAATATAATTTGCAAGCAGCACAAATATACAGTTTCACCATTGCGTTTGTCAGTAAATGTTCAATGGAAGTATGTAAGATCCCTTCCGATCAACATATCTCAAGATCAAAGAAGAACCAACGTTACAAATCGCTTGCAAAACTAGTCGTGAATGACAGACTCTGCCTCTAACTCATTTGAATTTAAGGACGCCAAGCATAGGAACGGACTCATATCGCGACGTGTCCTGCAGCACTCGGAAAATTAGAACAAAGACCAAGAACACGAACAGAAAAAAACGCAACACCAAGAGGGAGTAGCGAGACATAAGTCAGTAGGCGTGTTTCTACAACTGAAGGATGATGTCTATTCAAATTCCGTGTCAGCCGCATAAGAGTGGCGCCAGTAGGGTCAATATGAAAGTCAGGTTTGTTTTCCACAAACGATGATATTGTCGTGTGCTTTAATTACCCTTGAGATTGGACGTGATGATTTGATGTTGTCAAAAATACAGGGCTATTACAAATGATTGAAGCGATTTCGTAAATTCACTGTAGCTCCATTCATTGACATATGGTCAAGACACACTACAGATACGTAGAAAAACTCATAAAGTTTTGTTCGGCTGAAGTCGCACTTCAGGTTTCTGCCGCCAGAGCGCTCGTGAGCGCAGTGAGACAAAATGGCGACAGGAGCCGAGAAAGCGTATGTTGTGCTTGAAATGAACTCACATCAGTCAGTCATAACAGTGCAACGACACTTCAGGACGAAGTTCAACAAAGATCCAACAACTGCTAAATCCATTCGGCGATGGTATGCGCAGTTTAAAGCTTCTGGATGCCTCTGTAAGGGGAAATCAACGGGTCGGCCTGCAGTGAGCGAAGAAACGGTTGAACGCGTGCGGGCAAGTTTCACGCGTAGCCCGCGGAAGTCGACGAATAAAGCAAGCAGGGAGCTGAACGTACCACAGCCGACGGTTTGGAAAATCTTACGGAAAAGGCTAAAGCAGAAGCCTTACCGTTTACAATTGCTAGATGCCCTGACACCCGATGACAAAGTCAAAGGCTTTGAATTTTCAGCGTGGTTGCAACAGCTCATGGAAGAGGATGCGTTCAGTGCGAAACTTGTTTTCAGTGATGAAGCAACATTTTTTCTTAATGGTGAAGTGGACAGACACAATGTGCGAATCTGGGCGGTAGAGAATCCTCACGCATTCGTGCAGCAAATTCGCAATTCACCAAAAGATAACGTGTTTTGTGCAATCTCACGGTTTAAAGTTTACGGCCCCTTTTTCTTCTGCGAAAAAAACGTTACAGGACACGTGTATCTGGACATGCTGGAAAATTGGGTCATGCCACAACTGGAGACCGACAGCGCCGACTTCATCTTTCAACAGGATGGTGCTCCACCGCACTTCCATCATAATGTTCGGCATTTCTTAAACAGGAGATTGGAAAACCGATGGATCGGTCGTGGTGGAGCTCATGATCAGCAATTCATGTCATGGCCTCCACGCTCTCCCGACTTAACCCCATGCGATTTCTTTCTGTGGGGTTATGTGAAAGATTCAGTGTTTAAACCTCCTCTACCAAGAAACGTGCCAGAACTGCGAGCTTGCATCAACGATGCTTTCGAACTCATTGATGGGGACATGCTGCGCCGAGTGTGGGAGGAACTTGATTATCGGCTTGATGTCTGCCGAATCAGTAAAGGGGCACATATCGAACATTTGTGAATGCCTAAAAATACTTTTTGAGTTTTTGTATGTGTGTGCAAAGTATTGTGAAAATATCTCAAATAATAAAGTTATTGTAGAGCTGTGAAATCGCTTCAATCATTTGTAGTAACCCTGTACTTTCAAGGTGACAAAGACACCATTCTCATTACCTCACTGAATTTGCACAAGGTCATGTAATAGGACCACGAGAAGCTGGATACTTCTTGTGCGATACTGCAGGAAGACTTGGCAGGAACGTAGCCACTGTACGTGACTGCCGGCAGCGGTGGTCACGAGAATGTACACTAGCAAGAAGACCGGACTCTGGGCGAGCAAGTTGCGCTGCCCATAGGGAAGACCGTCGTGTTCGACTTACGGCTCTGGCGCATCGTATTACGTGTGCAGCAGTTTGAGCAGCGGTCGCCATCGCTGTGACACAACGAACTGTTACAAATCGGTTACTTCAAGGACATCTCCGATCCAGACACCTTGCAGCGTGTATTCCACTGACCCCAAACCACCGTCCCTTGCGACTTCTGTGGTGTCAGGCGAGACCTCATTGGAGGGTACGGTGTAGGTCTGGTGAAAGTTGGTTCTGCCTCTGCGTCAGTGATGGCCGTGAGTTGGTTAGAAGGAGGCAAGTTGAGGGCCTGTGACAAACCTGTTCAAAAATTGTTGAAATGGCTCTGAGCACTATGGGACTCAACAACTGAGGTCATCAGTCCCCTAGAACTGAGAACTACTCAAACCTAACTAACCTAAGGACATCACACACATCCATGACCGAGGCAGGATTCGAACCTGCGACCGTAGCAGTGGCGCGGTTCCGGACTGAAGCGCCTAGAACCGCTGGGCCACCGCGGCTGGCAACCAACCTGTCTGTGTGCTAGACACACTGGACCTACATCCGGAGTTACAGTCTGTGGTGCCATTTCGTATGATAGCAGGGGCCATCTCGTGGCTATCCCTCTCACTCTGACTGCAAATCTGTACGTCAGTCTGCTGATTCGACTTGTTCTGCTGCCATTCTTGAACAGCATTCCAGGGAGATTTTCCAACAGGATAACGCTTGCTCACGTTGCGCTGTTGCAACCCAACATACTCTACAGAGTGTCGACATGTTGTCTTGGCCTGGTCGACCACGAGGTCTGTCTCCTATCGGTCATGTACAAGAGACCATCGGACGACAACTCCAGCGTCACCCACAAACAGCGTTAACCGTATTGACCGACCACGTGCAACAGGCATGGAACTCCATCCCACAAACTGATTTGCGGCACCTGTACAACATAATGCACGCACGTTGGCATGCTTCCATTCAATATTTTGTATCTTACAGCCGTTATTGATGTACCAGCATTTCAGATTTCCCATGGCTTATCTCGCGCTTACATCAACCTGTGACTTTGCAGTTAAATACTTTACCTAGGCAAATGTATTCCGGAAATTTCATCACTCTACACTAATTATTTTTTATGTTGCAATTTTTCCGCTAGTGAAATAGTTATGTAAAAGGCAACTAGAAAAGGACACGATTTTACCGAACTTGAATGTTATCATAGATATCAAGCATAAGAACGCAAGGAAATGCTCGCTGTTTGATGAGACCTGACTACTACACCGAAAGTTTCTGGTTGACTGCGTCCACATCAGACACAGAGAAACGTCTGAAAGACTGCTCGCTGCAACGGAATGGCCAGGGCGGAGGACAAGGCGAGAGCGCTTCTGCGTTTCAAAGCGTGATGGAACTCAAACGAACTCTGCAGACCAGCACCCTACTGGCTGGCTACATTGATAGCTTTGACCTCTCAGTAAGATAAACTAGCAGTTCCTTGTTTTCGAGGAAGCTGAGGTCCTCTTGCGGTTAGAGGTGACTTGTGAGTGATTGACTGTGTGTCATCAATAGGTGACCTACACAGGGCGTGGAGCAGTTCTGCGATGCATGAAACTTGCTCGGTATGACCTCTCAACGTCGGCGATGGAGGGTCATATGGTACCGTGCAACAGCGCCACAGATGTCAGATGTCCTTTACGCACATAAATAACTAGAACTAATCGCAAGTGCGGCATGCGTTAATCTGAGATTCACTGCAAGAAACCTTGGGAAGTGTAGTTCACTCATCAAGGAGGTAACTTGCCCGTTAGTCTGGGACCATCAGCAGGCAGTATTGACAGAGAAAATAAAAGACTATCCAGACAATCTCTAGATGCGAAAGCGCCACGAACGTAGTCATGCAACTCCAGCAGCAGACGTTACAAGAGGGACGTTCTTCACGACGGTCCAGCTTACTCCTAAAATACAGGCACACCTGTGCCTAGAAGTGACAACCAGTATGCCGCTCCGTGGTTTGTATATCTCACGAAAAGAGCGAAAAGGTAAACTTTCTCCGCGCGCCGTTTGCGACTGGCTTAAGAAAGGGGAAAGCTGACTGTCGTACAAAAAATGGTTCAAATGGCTCTGAGCACTATTCGACTCAAATGCTGAGGTAATTAGTCCCCTAGAACTTAGAACTAGTTAAACCTAACTAACCTAAGGACATCACAAACATCCATGCCCGAGGCAGGATTCGAACCTGCGACCGTAGCGGTCTTGCGGTTCCAGACTGCAGCGCCTTTAACCGCACGGCCACTTCGGCCGGCGACTGTAGTACACGAAGTACACTCCGCCACATGCTGTACGATGACTTACAAAGTGTAGATGCAGATGAATATGAAGCGATGATGTACGTTAACTCGTGCAGCCGTATTTTCCCAAATATAAGATACTACGTTTTCGTACGTTCTCGTTTCATTCCGTATCGTAATTCAAATGGGCAATTTCATTAAACTGATTACAGCGCAGCAGATTGGGACAGTATGCCCACTGGACAAGAGAAAACGTCGACACGCTGCATCATTTTCGGTGTATCCCCATTCCAGTAGAACAACAACAGAAACTCCGCTAATACATTATCCAGAAGTTGCTTCGAGATGTTCCCTCTTTTAATCAAATGGTTCAAATGGCTCTGAGCACTATGGGACTCAACTGCTGTGGTCATCAGTCCCCTAGAACTTAGAACTAATTAAACCTAACTAACCTAAGGACATCACACACATCCATGGCCGAGGCAGGATTCGAACCTGCGACCGTAGCAGCAGCGCGGCTCCGGACTGGAGCGCCTAGAACCGCACGACCACTGCGGCCGGCCTATCATTCCAGCCTGTAAAGAAGGAAAGGAAACGTCATAAACAGGAAGTTCTATTTAGAAAAATGTGAGTTAGTAAGTACTGCATGAGATAACGTCCAGTATATTGGTCATCTGTTGCCAAAGTATACCTCAGTTGTGGCTTTTGTGGATCTGCTGGTCATATGACGGATAACCATGTAGCTTTAATCCCTGAAAGAGCTAAATAAGACCTGCTTTCATTGAGACAGAGCGCCATTTCGTCCCGTTTTCGCTGACTGCAGCAAGACACGAAAGCCTTGGATAGACGAGAAGGCCAATGCTTTCCTGTATTTATTTTTAATCCATTTAGCCCGTTTCCTCACAGTTTTTCCTAGTGAGAGAGTCTCTTTGTAGCTGTGAAAGTACCACCACCACCACTCCGTCTACAGGCCACAAGTGGCCCATCGGGCCCATCCGACCGCCGTGTCATCCTCAGACGAGGACGCGGATAGGAGGGGCATGGGGTCACCACACCGCTCTCCCGGTCGTTATGCTGGTGTTCTTGACCGAAGCCGCTACCTATCGGTTGAGTAGCTCCTCAATTGGCATCACGAGGCTGAGTGCACTCCGAAAAATGGCAACAGCACATGGCAGCCTGAATGGTCACCCATCCAAGTGCCGACCACGCCCGACAGCGCGGTGATCTCACGTGAACCGGTGTATCCTCTGCGGCAAGGCCGTTCCCTGTGGAAGTACGAATGTATCGAATTACACTGGTGAACCAAAACATTATGACCACTCGCTTGATAGTTTGTCCGTGTTTGGAACGAAATACTTCAATGATTCAGTCACAGATCCGACAGTTTGTTGATAAGTTTCTGGAGGTTTGTGGAATTCTATGTCTACGCACAGGTCACGTAATTTGCATAAATAAAGGGCCGCTGATTCGTGTACGCTGTGATGGCGCACTATAGCAAACCAGATTTACATCAGGAGAATTTGGGCGCCGAGACACCAACATGAGTTCACTATAATGCTTCTCAAACTACTGTAGCACGGTTCTGGCTCCGAGACACGGACAATTATACTGCTGAAAGATGACATTGCCGTCGGGGAAGACATCAAGCATAAAGGAATGCATGCGGTCGGCAGCTGTCAGCGTGTTTTCGATCACCACCACAGGTCCGTTGTAAGGGCAGGAGAGTGTCTCCCGTAGCATAATAACGTTCCCACCAGCCTGCGGTCATGGTGCGTTGCACGTTTCGATCCACCGTTTACCTCGATGACTGCGTTCGTGGAGACGACCATCGATCTAGTGTACCAAATATGTGATTCATTCGAAGAGCCGACTCCTTTCCGTTGACTGACGGTCGAATCCCGATGGTCCTGCGTCCACTGCAATCGGAGATGACGATGTCGTTGGGTCAACGAGTGCACACGTAAGGGTGGTTTGCTACGGAGCTTCATTGCAACAATGTACAATGAAACATGCGCTCCGAAACAATGTTGTGCTCCTTCGGCAGAGATGCTACAGATCACCATCTTTGCAGAACAGACAGGTCTCCGAGTCCCACGATCTATGAAGAGTCGTGGGCGTCCAAACACTCAGCGCCTGGTGTCAGTCTCACTGTCCCGCTACCTCTTTTCGTAGATGCTCACGACAGTAGCACGTGACCATTCGACCGGCTTCGCCATTTTCGAGATGTTCGTTCGCAGGTTTTGCGCAATAATAATCTGCCCTTTGGCGAAGATTTCCCCATTTACAGCCCATATCTTCGCTAGAGTGTTCCCCATCCATCTCTGCTGTGCTTACACACTTTTCATAGCGCGTCACGCACTCGCAACTTCACCACGTGGCATCCAGCCTCGCCGTTGGACATTGGTCTTAATGTTTTGGCTTGTCAGTGTACTCACCCTGCTGGGCGGAGAGTGTAGTTAACTGCATGCTGGCAGCACGCCTTCACATCCTGTATGCTGAGGGTAGATCGGAGATACGGTTCTTGTCACTTCACTCTTAAGGGGGATAGGACGCCAAACGGGCCGACTTGGAGCAGGAGAGGCACCACAGAACATTTTAATTTACACTGTCTATACTTTTACAAATAAATTCATAAAACTTTGTCAGAATGACCGGGAAGGATTCAGAATTCACACTCATAGCAATGGAAGTTCTAAAACATAACGAAGTAATTTTTTTTACATGTGAAATTTCATCATTTTTTTCACTTACTAACGGCAACATTTGTTGCTATAGGTACACTTTTCTTCATAAGTAACAGAGATTCTTCGATGAATTTTGCACAGCATACAAACCAAACTTAAAGGTGTATGAAACTCTAGAATTTTCCAAATATATTAAAAACTGTGGTAAAAATTGAGGTAATTAACTAGAAAATTTGTTTTTCCTGAACATGAAGTTTAAAATATAACAATTCATTTGTTTTTTCATAAATTAAATAAATTCTAGAGTTTCATACACCTGTGAATATGGTATGTATGATGTGTAAAGTTCATCGAAGAATCTCTCTAATTTATGAAGAAAAGTGTACCTAAAGCAACGAATGCCGCCATTAGAAGTGAAAAAATGATGAAATTTAACACTTAAAAAATTTATTTTGTTATGTTTTCGAACTTCCACTGGAATGACTGTGAATCCTGAATCCTTCCTGGTGATGCTGACAAAGTTTTATGAATTTTGTTTCTAAAGGTATAGACACTGGAAATTAAACTGTCTTGTGGTGCCTCTCCAAGTCGGCCCGTTTGACGTCCTACCCCCCTTGAGAGCAGATAGAAAGGCTGCCACTAATCAGTTCCACTTCTCCTCGCCCCGTCCGCACGGTGCTAGAGAACACAAAGGACACTTGTCGCTGAAATTTAGGTGAATTTGTAGCCGTATTACTGGGTCTGAATATAATGGTCTGAGAAAGTGATTGCTGACATTTGGGCGATTCTGTGCTAGAATCATTCTTAGGAACTGCGGTTTGCTGTAATGTTTCGCCTCTTTTAACTGTGGTATAATTTGACGAGTAATTTACCTGCATTTGGGCTGGCGCTATTCACGAAGAATCTCCGTTAAACACGCTGCTTTGATGTTTATAATGTGGAATAAGTTCCCCTGTGGTTACCTTCCAAGGAGTGATTATTGTCTATTTATACGAATTTCACTGAACTTTTCTTTGTACGAACTAAGTTGAAGCTTGGATATTTAGTCACCACGTACGTTCAAAGCATGAGCAACCTCATTCATACCGCGTTCATTCAGTACCATATTTTTGCTAAAATCAACGGGGCATAGCATACAGGTATTTCCCAGTCGATTTTTAGAATTACGGAACGATCCGAGTTCAGCTGAATCTTTGACCATGTACCACTACGTGTAACTAATGTCCGTGCTCGTTCATTACAACCATGCTCATTCAGTAGCCTGTCTCATCCAAAACTGAAAGGTGCGTGGCAGGTCCACATATTCTGTCCGGTTACTGATTTATTCATCCCTCTGAACGTAACTGAATCGTGTGTATTCAGCGGCCCTTTGTGTTGTCATAGTGCGTGGTTCCTAACCTTTCTTAGACCATTACCTCTGATGCTATCAGATATTAGCTAGTACCCCCGCCCTTCATCCCCCTACCATCTGTTCATCTGTTGTTCAGCATGGTAAATATTGGTGCTTCCATGTTATGCCTTTGTTACAGTAGACGTTAATAACTTCAAAAGCAAGTGCACTGACTTTCATAAATGCTCGCCTGCCCACCCAGAATACGATCGTGTTCAGTCAGTGGGTAATTCCATGCATGTGCCTAGTGTGTGAGATGAAATTTTAGAATATTAAATGACCCTCAGCCCCCTACAACCACCAGCAACACTGTTTAATTGTTGCCTTTTTCATTAACGAAGTTTTGGTCGTTATTTTTTTATGATAGGTGTGAGTCGAATCCTTAAAACATTCCACGTTGTTACGAGATGCATTCAAGGTCTAAGGCCTCCGATTTTTTTTCTAATTAACTACTCACCCGAAATCGATGAAACTGGCGTTACTTCTTGACGTAATCTCCCTGCAGACGTACACATTTTTCACAACGCTGACGCCATGATTCCATGGCAGCGGCGAAGGCTTCTTTAGGAGTCTGTTTTGACCACTGGAAAATTGCTGAGGCAATAGCAGCACGGCTGGTGAATGTGCGGCCACTGAGAGTGTCTTTCATTGTTGGAAAAAGCCAAAAGTCACTAGGAGCCAGGTCAGGTGAGTAGGGAGCATGAGGAATCACTTCAAAGTTGTTATCACGAAGAAACTGTTGCGTAACGTTAGCTCGATGTGCGGGTGCGTTGTCTTGGTGAAACAGCACACGCGCAGCCCTTCCCGGACGTTTTTGATGCAGTGCAGGAAGGAATTTGTTCTTCAAAACATTTTCGTAGGATGCACCTGTTACCGTAGTGCCCTTTGGAACGCAATGGGTAAGGATTACGCCCTCGTTGTCCCAGAACATGGACACCATCATTTTTTCAGCACTGGCGGTTACCCGAAATTTTTTTGGTGGCGGTTAATCTGTGTGCTTCCATTGAGCTGACTGGCGCTTTGTTTCTGGATTGAAAAATGGCATCCACGTCTCATCCATTGTCACAACCGACGAAAAGAAAGTCCCATTCATGCTGTCGTTGCGCGTCAACATTGCTTGGCAACATGCCACACGGGCAGCCATGTGGTCGTCCGTCAGCATTGGTGGCACCCACCTGGATGACACTTTTCGCATTTTCAGGTCGTCATGCAGGATTGTGTGCAAAGAACCCACAGAAATGCCAACTCTGGAGGTGATCTGTTCAACAGTCATTCGGCGATCCCCCAAAACAATTCTCTCCACTTTCTCGATCATGTCGTCAGACCGGCTTGTGCGAGCCCGAGGTTGTTCCGGTTTGTTGTCACACGATGTTCTGCCTTCATTAAACTGTCGCACCTACGAACGCACTTTGGACACATCCATAACTCCATCACCACATGTCTCCTTCAACTGTCGATGAATTTCAATTGGTTTCACACCACGCAAATTCATAAAACGAATGATTGCACGCTGTTCAAGTAAGGAAAACGTCGCCATTTTAAGTATTTCAAACAGTTCTCATTCTCGCCGCTGTTGGTAAAATTCCATCTGCCGTACGGTGCTTCCATCTCTGGGACGTATTGACAATGAACGCGACCTCATTTTGAAACATTGTGCATGTTTCTATCTCTTTCCAGACCGGAGAAAAAAAATCGGAGGCCTTAGAACTTGAATGCACCTCGTATGACTCTTGAAAACTGTTGTGAAATCCCGATGGTGTGATTTGTCTTGTTTAATCTGGCCAATAAAAGTAAATAATAATTCAGTCAAGCTGGTATTTATAGCGCCTCAGGGCATCACTGTATCCTCCTATCGGTCATTATTTGTGAAAATTAAAATCTCTCCCACCTGGCCAGTGATTTTTGCGAAACGTAATTGCATGTGTCCCTCACATCTGCATGTCGTATCTTGTTCATAATTAAATTCTGAGCTGTAATCCCTTTCCGCTATGGAGTGAGATTGCTAGGACGTCCATGTATCCTAGGTGACCTGTAGTGACCTAAGGTGAAACTGTATCGATAGACATGGAACAGGATAAACAGGAATGGTCAAGACGAGTCAGGCATAATAAATGAAAGCAAGCACGTACTTCTCCTGGAGAAATGGAGGGCCTGGTGCTCGGAGGTCGGCTTACAACAATCGAGACGATTGTGGAAAAAGTCAAAATCAGTTAGAGATGAGTTTTCAACAATTCATAAGGCATTTTGAAGACGACGAAGGTCGAAGCCCGCTGTATTCAACTACTGCTCACACCCACTGAAAAAACCCACGGAATCGAGGCAGTAGCGTATATATTGGTGCAGTCTCACGTCTATTTAGACCACTTCTTTAGCCACCCACTCACCATGGGCTAGTGCCTGATGATCAGTATATCAGCGTGGCTGGATACCAAGCGAAGAGGCCAGGGGTCGGTTAGCGGCCGGGCCGGGGATTTTATCCGCTCTGGGACTGGGTGTCCCTCATCACTGACACGCAAGTTGCCTAAATGGTGTCAACAAAAACGACTCGCACCCACCGGCGAAGAGACAGATATCACCGTGACTCATGACAAAGGAACAAAACAAGGTGTGGAAACACCGCCGAAAAAAACCGAAGGATCTATCGGTATAGAGTAAGGTGATGGTGAGAACTTCTTGGAACTGACGAAGAGGTGAACTCCTAAGAGGTGAACCATCAATGGACCTTTATAGCGAAACCTGCTGATGAGGTTACTGAAGGCTGTTGAGACGAAGCGTCCTGGAAAGACGTCTGAGGTATTTGTTTTTGGTCCACAACAGCGCATCACGTCACTCTACACAGGACACAACTGCACGAGTGACATCTTCGATGCGTCAGATTTTGTCTGTCACCTATATTCTCTTGACACGGCACCCATCGATTTTTTCCCCTTTCCTCATATGAAGAAACAATTAAATGGTAGGCGTCTCCGAAATGACAACGAGGTGGTATTCCAGGTTGCACTCTTCGACAACCTAGGTATCTATCAAGTCATTCATTGTCGGGAATAACGTGTCACGAAGAAGAGCGATCATGTAGAAATGGACTGACTCCGTCAGCCCCAACTTGTGTGTCTCGAGGTGGTAATTAAAACGTTAAGATCGCCCCACATAACTGTCTATTATAAGGAATTGGTTCTTCAACAAGGTCTGCTTCTTTAGGGTGCGTTTATGCCGCAACATCGCTGCACGTACCTCCTCGACATGGTCCTACGGTGAAGAAACACTGCTCGCTCTGATCCTCGCTAGCCTTGGATATCATGCTGGTTTGTAGAGAACTGCTCATGTCGCACACCGTAGATCTAGCTCTACATCTACATTCACATCAACTTTCTCCACTTTCTATAAAGCACTGTCAGTGCATAGTAGAAGGCGCCAGCAATTTCACCACGCATTAAATGTTTCTTCTTGTTCTGCTCGCGAATGAAACTCGGGAAAAATGACTGCTGAAATAGCTCTGTGTGCTCTACAGTTAGTTTAATCTTGTCTTCTTGATACCAGCAAAAGCATTAAATAGGGGATTGCAATATATTCCTTACTTATTACTGGTACTTGAAACTTTATAAGTAGTCTTTGGCGAGATAATTGGCATTTATCTTCAAGTCTGCCCTTCTACGCATACGTTCAAATGTGCTCATAGAATTATTTGGTATGTGTCCCACACACGTGAGCAGTATTCTAGGATGGGAGCCACGAGTGCATTGTAAGCAGTCTCTTTAGTAGACCGACAGCATTTTCTCAGAATATTACCAATAAAACCACCCTACACGGACAGCAATCTTTGCTATGCGCTTACGAGACAATTTCAAGACAGAGAATTTCAAGTGACGATTTTAAACCGACAGATATTGTAGCAGTTTTTGGATCCAAAGATTCCGGGCACAGAGGACTTCAGATGATAATAGCAATTCGGGACTGATGATATTGGATGTAATAATTTCTGGAAAGTAGTTCCTCACTTGCGATATATATTTTCTTTTCTATTTTTCCATAAAAGATTAGCACGAAAACCTGAATGTGGCAGAAATAATACTCGAAGTAAATGCTGACAGATATCGTGCCAAATTCTGTCCAATTGTAGCGCCAGAATCACGAGCTGTTTCGAGAACCCTACCCATAATGCTCCAAAACGTTCTCAGCTGGGGAGAGATTCAGCGATTTTGTTGGCTAAGGCAGAATTTGACAAGCACGAAGACAATCTGTAGAAACTTTCGCCGTATGCGGTCCGGTCGGGCATTATCTTGCTGAAGTCCAGTCAATGAGATTCCAGAGGGAAGACCAGTCAGGAGACGCCTGGACAGTGGTGGATGTCAATCTGACTGTTACCCGCCGTATGATCTGACAATCAAATGTGAAAGTCTGGGGTGCCATTTCGTGCCAGTACTCCACTGAGGTACGTCAGCGATATCCTACGCCCCCTTGTGTTATCCTTCATGGCAAGTTCAAATACTAAGGACATCAAACACATCCATGCCCGATTTGGGTTGTGTGGGGAAGGAGACCAGACAGCGAGGTCATCGCTCTCACCGGATTAGGGAAGGATGGGAAAGGAAGTCGGCCGTGCCCTTTCAGAGGAACCATCCCGGCATTTGCCTGGAGTGATTTAGGGAAATCACGGAAAACCTAAATCAGGATGGCCGGACGCGGGATTAAACCGTCGTCCTCCCGAATGCGAGTCCAATGGCGACTGCAGCAACAGCCTGGTTCCGGACTGAAGCACCTATAACTGCTCGGCCACAGCGGCCGGCACATGGCAAGTCATCTTGTGCTTACATTTCCTCGAGATAATGCCCGATCGGACGTGCCAACGGTTCTACTGTTTGTCTTCGTATTTGCCAAACTCTACAAGGCCAGCAAGGTCACCGCATCTCTTCCTAACTCAGAATGTTTCGATATTTATGGGTAGGACCCTCAGACCAGCATGGAATTTTGACGATCTAACGCATCAGTTGTACAGAATGTGGAAAGATATTCTTCAGTAAGACATTCAACAAGTCTGCCAATCAGGTCCAAACCGAATAACTGCTTGTTTAAGGACGAGAAATGGACCAACGCGTTACTGACATCCTCAAATTGTGAAGCTCTTTCTCGAGAATAAATCATGCAATTTCCCTGAGACAGTAGTCATTTCTTTCTCTGTCAGGTACGCCACATGTACCAACTTACGTCCCATTCGGATAACTCCTTTGTGGCACGTCGTTTTCTTCCTATTTTTTATTTCTTCGAGTGTATTTATAAAAAAATGGAAAATCCTTTGCGATATTTGTAGGGACCAGAAAAAAATGCTCTGGGTAATTTCTGAGCCGTTGTCGGAACAGTCGGCTATATCTACAGCGTCGATGGCCTATATTTAAAGCGTGCGCCCATATGTCTTCTTCTTTCTCCTTATCAATAACCACATTTTTAGCGCGAACTGAGCACTCTAACTGACGATGTAGAAGATACCATTTTTGCTTCTAACAATGCAAGTGATGCACTAAACTAGCCGCAGAATAAAAGTTTCCGTCGAAAAGGCTGTGCGCCCAGGGATGTCCAAGCAGCGAGCACGCAGCCACACGTGACACAGTTCCCAGTGAGCAGCGAATGTTGTCTCCCAGCAGCCAGAAGCGAGGTACCATTGGTGTGATTGTAGTATAAACGTATCCCAAGTCTTTAACTGTCGTTAACCTTCATACAGGGTGAAAAGTATTTAAACCGACAAACTCTGGGAGGCTGTAGGGGACATCAAAACAAATATTTTTCCCTAATGTCATTTTTTCCTATGAGGAGTATTTAAACCGGTGGAGGCCGTATTACGCTCTTCAGTTGTTAGAGGGCGTATTACGCTCTTCAGTTGTAGGCAACTGCTGCCCACCCTGTGGTAGTGCATTGTCTCTGTTTACTAATGGAACGATACACCTGGAGTGAGTACACTGATATGGTTGGTGCGTTCTACGTAGCGCACCACAACGGTCGAGCTGCACAGCGGGTTTATCAACAACAATATCCTAATCGCCGTATCCCACATCATACGACCTTTTCTGCTGTGTAGCAACGTCTGCGTGAGACCGGATCATTTAGCAGATTAACTGGACAGGGACGCCGTCGCACGGTAAGAACGCTGCAATTTGTGGAAGCTGTCTTGCAGCATGTGGAGCGGGATCCTTCAGTCAGCATTCGTGCAATTGCACGTAACGAGGGGACGAATCAGACGAATGTAAGAACAGTCCTTCGAGAGCAATTGTTACGTCCATTTCACTTACAGCGTGTCCACAACCTGGAACCAGTTGATTATCCACCCAGAGCACAGTTTTCGCAGTGGTACCTGGGACACTGTGAAATGCATCCTACATTTCCATACTCTGTGTTGTTTACCGATGAAGCAACGTTCGGTCGTGATGGAGTCTTCAACATGCACAATTCGCATGTTTGGAGTGAGGATAACCCACATATCACAGTTACTAGCGCTCATCAAGTGCGGTTCTTCGTTATTGTGTGGGTCGTTGTTGTTGGGGACTGTTTAATTGGGCCGTATCTGCTACCTAGGCTATTAAATGGTCAGAGCATTGCTATAATTGCTGGAAGAGGTTCCGCTCTCTACAAGACAACGCATGTGGTTCCAACATGACGCGGCGCCAGCACATTTCAGTCGTCATGTGCGTCGATTCTTTGACCGACGGTTCCCAGAAACGTGGATTGGCAGAGGTGGTCCTGCACCACGGCCTGCTCGATCCCCAGATATGTCCCCTCTGAGCGTTTTTAGTGGGGAGAGATGCGCAACCTTGTGTACGCGGCTCCTGTTGCGTCAGAAGAGGATCCGGTTGCCCGGATAGTAGCAGCAGCAGGAACAATTCATGATACTCCTGGGGTTTTTGTCCGTGTCAGACAGAACATGATCCGACGGTGTAACCTTTGTTTACGTGTCAATGGAGGCATTTTTGCAAATCTACTGTAACTGTAATTGGGTTGTGTTAATGTGTTGTCTCCTGGTCATATAAAAATAGAAAAGTGTATGTTGGTTTAATTAATTTGCCACTAGAGAAATCTTCGCACTATCTGTTTAAATACTCCTCATAGGAAAAAATGACATTGGGGAAAAGTATTTGTTTTGATGTTCCCTACAAACTCCCAGAGTTTGTCGGTTTAAATACTTTTCACCCTGAAGAATGTGGAAAGATATTCCTCAGGAAGACATCCAACAAGTCTGTCAATCAAGTCCAAACCGAATAATTGCTTGCATGAGGACCAGAAGTGGACCAACGCGTTACTAACTTACTCAAATTGTGAAGCTCTTTCTCGTGAATAAATCGTGCAGTTTCCCTGAGACGGTAATCATTTGCTTCTCTGTCAGGTACGTCACATGTACCAATTTACGTCCCATTCGGATAATTCCTTCATGGCGCGTCGTTTTCTTCCTTTTATTTATTTTTTGGAGCGTATTTAACATGAAATGGAAAATCCTTTGCGATATTCGTAGTGACCAGAAAAAAATGCTCTGGGTAATTTCTGAACCGTTGTTGGAACTATCGACTATATCTACAGCGTTGATGGCCTGTATTTAAAGGGTGCGTTCATATGTCTTCTTCTTTCTCCTTATCAATAACCACATTTTTAGCGTGAACTAAGCACTCTTACAGACGATGTAGAAAATATCGTTGTTGCTTCTAACAATGCAAGTGATGCACTCAACTAGCCGCAGGATTAAAGTCCCTGTCGAAAAGTCTGTGCGACCAGGGATGTCCAAGCAGCGAGAACAGCTACATGTGACAGCTCCAGGTGAGCCAGCAACCAGAAGCGAGCTGCCATTGATGTCGTTGTAGTATAAACGTATCCCAAGGCTTTAGCTGTCGTTAACCTTCATACAAGGTGAAAATTATTTAAACCGACAAACTCTGGGAGGTTGTAGGGGACATAAAAACAAATATTTTTCCCTAATGTCATTTTTTCCTATGACGAGTATTTAAACTGGTGGAGGCCGTATTACGCTCTTTAGTTGTTGGATGCCGTATTACGCTCTTCAGTTGTAGGCAACTCCTGTCCACCAGTGTAGTAGTGCATTGTCTCTGTTTACAAATGGAGCGATACACCTGGAGTGATTACACTGGATGCTTGGTGCGTACTACGTAGCGCACCACAACGGGCGAGCTGCACAGCGGGTTTATCAACAACAATATCATAATCGCCGTATCGCCGTATCCCGCATCATGCGACCTTTGCTGCTGTGTACCAACGTCTGCGTGAGACCGGCTCATTTAGCAGATTACCTGGACAGGGACGCCGTCGCACGGCAAGAACGCTACAATTTAAGGAAGCTGTCTTGCAGAATGTGGAGCGGGATCCTTCAATCAGCGCTCGCGCAACAGCACGTAACATGGGGACGAATCAGACGTATGTAAGAACAGTCCTTCGAGAACAACTGTTACGTCCATTTCACTTACAGCGTGTCCAAAACCTGAACCAATTGATTATCCACTCAGAGCACAGTTTTCGCAGTCGAACCTGGAACTAGTCGTATGCCAACTAGCTCTGCAGATGACGAATTAATTGAAGAAATGTGTGATGAAATAAAAGAAATTATTGAGATAGTGAAGGGAGACGAAAATTTGATAGTCATGGGTGACTGGAATTCGGTAGTAGGAAAAGGGAGAGAAGGAAACGTAGTAGGTGAATATGGATTGTGGCTAAGAAATGAAAGAGGAAGCCGCCTGATAGAATTTTGCACAGAGCTCAACTTAATCATAGCTATCACTTGGTTCAAGAATCATAAAAGATGGTTGTATACATGGAAGAAGCCTGGAGATACTGACAGGTTTCAGATAGATTATATACTGGTAAGACAGAGATTTAGGAACCAGGTTTTAAATTGTAAGACATTCCCAGGGGCAGATGTGGAGTCTGACCACAATCTATTGGTTATGAACTGTAGATTAAAAATGAAGATACTGCAAAAAGGTGGGAGTTTGAGATGGGACCTGGATAAACTGAAAGAACCAAAGGTTGTACAGAGTTTCAGGGAGAGCATAAAGGCACAATTGACAGGAATGGGGGAAAGAAATACAGTAGAAGAAGAATGGGTAGCTATGAGAGATGAAGTAGTGAAGGCATCAGAGGAACTAGTGGGTAAAAAGACGAGGGCTAGTAGAAATCCTTGGGTAACAGAAGAAATATTGTATTTAATTGAAGAAAGGAGAAAATATAAAAATGCAGTAAATGAAGCAGGCAAAAAGGAATACAAACGTCTCAAAAATGAGATCGACAGGAAGTACAAAATGGCTAAGCAGGGATGGCTAGAGGACAAATGTAAGGATGTAGAGGGTTATCTCACTAGGGGTAAGATAGATACTGCCTACAGGAAAATTAAAGAGACCTTTGGAGAAAAGATAACCACTTGTATGAATATCAAGAGCTCAGATGGAAACCCAGTTCTAAGCAAAGAAGGGAAAGCAGGAAGGTGGAAGGAGTATATAGAGGTTTTATACAAGGTCGATGTGCTTGAGGACAATATTACGGAAATGGAAGAGGATGTAGATGAAGATGAAATGGGACATACGATACTGCGTGAAGAGTTTGACAGAGCACTGAAAGACCTGAGTCGAAACAAGGCCCCGGGAGTAGACAACATTCCATTAGAACTACTGACGGCCTTGGGAGAGCCAGTCCTGACAAAACTCTACCATCTGGTGAGCAAGATGTATGAGACAGGCGAAATATCCTCAGACTTCTAGAAGAATATAATGATTCCAATCCCAAAGAAAGCAGGCGCTGACAGATGTGAAACTGTCAGTTTAATAAGTCACAGCTGCAAAATACTAACACGAATTCTTTACAGACGAATGGAAAAACTGGTAGAAGCCGACCTCGGGGAAGATCAGTTTGGATTCCGTAGAAATATTGGAACACGTGAGGCAATACTGACCCTACGAATTATCTTAGAAGCTAGATTAAGGGAAGGCAAACCTATGTTTCTAGCGTTTGTAGACTTAGAGAAAGCTTTTGATAGTGTTGACTGGAATACTCTCTTTCAAATTCTAAAGGTGGCAGGGGTAAAACACAGGGAGCGAAAGGCTATTTACAATTTGTACAGAAAGCAGATGGCAGTTACAAGAGTCGAGGGGTATGAAAGGGAAGCACTGGTTGGGAAGGGAGTGAGGCAGGGTTGTAGCCTATCCCCGATGTTAGTCAATCTGTATATTGAGCAAGTAGTGAAGGAAACAAAAGAAAAATTCGGAGTAGGTATTAATATGCATGGAGAAGATATAAAAACTTTGTGGTTTGCCGATGACATTGTAATTCTGTCAGAGACAGCAAAGGACTTGGAAGAGCAGTTGAAGGGAATGGACAGTGTCATGAAAGGAGGATATAAGATGAACATCAACAAAAGCAAAACGAAGATAATGAAAAACAGTCGAATTAAGTCGGGTGATGCTGCGGGAATTAGATCAGGAAATGAGACACTTAAAGTAGTAAAGGAGTTTTGCTGTTTGGGGAGCAAAATAACTGATGATGGTCGAAGCAGAGAGGATATAAAATGTAGACTGGCAATGGCAAGGAAAGCGTTTCTGAAGAAGAGAAATTTGTTAACGCCGAGCATAGATTTAAGTGTCAGGAAGTCGTTTCTGAAAGTATTTGTTTGGGGTGTAGCCATGTATGGAAGTGAAACATGGACGATAACTAGTTTGGACAAGAAGAGAATAGAAGCTTTCGAAATGTGTTGCTACAGAAGAATGCTGAAGATTAGATGGGTAGATCATATGACTAATGAGGAGGTATTGAATAGGAATGGGGAGAAGAGGAGTTTGTGGCATAACTTGACTAGAAGAAGGGATCGGTTGGTAGGACATGTTCTGAGGCATCAAGGAGGGCAGCGTGGAGGGTAAAAATCGTAGAGGGAGGCCAACAGGTGAATAGACTAAGCAGATTCAGATGGATGTAGGTTGTAGTAAGTACTGGGAGATGAAGAAGCTTGCACAGGATAGAGTAGCATAGAGAGCTGCATCAAACCAGTCTCAGGACTGAAGACCACAACAGCAACAACAACCTGGAACAGTGTGAAATGCATCTTAGATTTCCATCCTCTGTGTTGTTTACCGATGAAGCAACGTTCGGTCGTGATGGAGTCTTCAACATGCACAATTCGCATGTTTGGAGTGAGGATAACCCACATGCCACAGTTACTAGCGCTCATCAAGTGCGGTTCTTCGTTCGTGTGTGGGTCGGTGTTGTTGGGGACTGTTTAACTGGGCCGTATCTGCTACCTAGGCCATTAAATGGCAGGCACTATTGCAATTTTCTCGCCAGAGCATTGCCAGAATTGCTGGAAGTCGTCCCGCTCCCTGCAAGACAACGCATGTGGTTCCAACATGACGGGGCGCCGGCACATTTCAGTCGTCGTGTGCGTCGATTCCTGGACCAACGGTTCCTAGAAACGTGGATTGGCGGAGGTGGGCCTGTTCCATGGCCTGCTCGATCCCCAGATATGTCCCCTCTCGACTTTTTTGTTGGTTTAATTAATTAGTCGCCAGGTAAATCTTCCTCTACCGGTTTAATTACTCCTCATAGGAAGAAATGACGTTAGGGAAAAATAATTATTTTTATGCCCCCTACAACCGCCCAGAGTTTGTCGGTTTAAGTACTTTTCACACTGTATATCTGAATTTTAGAGGTAGATTCTCTCATGAGGGCAGAAGAGAAACTCCGCCCGTGTTTTGAAATAATTTTGCCACGGCTCCGGCGCCGGAGCCCTGGTACGTCCCTTAACAGATGGAGCCGTCACGCATCTGCGCGGCAGCTACTGCAGCCAGCCGTCCCTGCCGACGGGAGCGGGCGCGCGGTCTGCGAGACGCGCGTGCGTCGGCCGCAGGCGTGGCGCGGCGCGCTCGTCAGTCACGCACGTGCGTGCGCGGCGCACGCGACGCTAGCTGCGGGGCCGCCGCCTGTCACCAGCCGCCAGGCGTCCACCACGCGCTCCCACCTCGTCAGTCAAGGCGGCGTGCGATCTAGCCGCGTGGGACGCGCGCGCCTCGTCAAAGCACACGGCACGCACTGGAACATACAGGGGACAGGCAAACTAACGCACTTACTT
This sequence comes from Schistocerca serialis cubense, assembly GCF_023864345.2. Taxonomy (NCBI): domain Eukaryota; kingdom Metazoa; phylum Arthropoda; class Insecta; order Orthoptera; family Acrididae; genus Schistocerca; species Schistocerca serialis. The sequence continues at coordinate 485,832,670 of NC_064646.1, read as the reverse complement.
GGGAACGGTGAGGTGTGCGTACTGTAGGACCTTCGGTACACACACCGTCAGATTATTTGACTTGTCACTCTAACGAAGTAGGCGAGTGTCAGCAATATGTCTCGTGGTCTTATCGTGGCGTGTTTATCTTCTGCCGTTAGGTCAGACGATAGAAATCCCACTTGCACGCCTAGAGTAGCAGATTGACGGTGACCAAATTTTAAACAGAACTTGATTAATTTCCACACACATTTATTAAAATAATAATAAGCATAAAATTACTTAACTTGATTCTGGATGCTGTTTACAATTGACAATCTGAAGTTCCTTTGGTCTTGGTACGTAAATCTTATTCTCACATATCTCTGATACTTGACAAAGTGTCTATTCATTTCTCTTCATGGCTATGTACAGGAATGTGATAATCTTATTAGGTGCATACCGAAACTTGACTACAGACTGGTACAGACTAATGCAGACAAATGCAGACTAATGCAGACTCATGCAGAATAATGCAGACTGACTAATCGGAGGTCTGTACACTCGTTATAATACCTCGAGCGTTCAGGTATCACAGCGCGAGTGTGATCCGCGAGGAGAAAAGGTTCTACGTTAGCAGCAATCTCATTGGCTGCGTTACATATTAATACGCGGATCGGCGGAAGCAGAATTTGGTCCGTCTCTATGGCAGCGCCATCTCGTAGTGCGGAGACGGACGAGCGCTGCGCCTGCGCTGTTGTGCTTAGCAGGGCGCGCTCTAGTGGGAAAGTTGTGTACGCGCTGACTACGCGGAACTATGTACACAACAAACGGTTTATTAATATGGGGTTGGACACCCATTTGCCTGTAACACTGCTGCGAGTCTCCTTGGAATACTGGCATGTAATGATTTCAGATTCTCCAGAGGAATGTTATGCCACTCTCCACTCGTCTAACTCCTGTAGTGACGAGAGAGGCGGAATTCTGCTCCAGAGTCTGCACTCCAATGCCGCCCACAAAGGTCTGATTATGTTCAAGTCCGGGGACAGTGCTGGCGAGGGAAGACGCTACAGTTCAGTTGCATGCTCCTCATTCCTCGATTGTACTGTCCTGGCTGTGTGGTGCATTATCTTCCTGAAAAATGGCATCATTGTCGGGGAACAACATTTGAATCATGGGGTGCAACTGATAACCTAAAATGTTCACATAATTGTTGGCTGTAGCACGGCCTTTATGGGTAATGACGGAACCAGCAGAATACCATGATATGGCTTCCCACACCATCGTTCTTCCACTTCCATGCTTAACGGTTGGAATCGAGCACTCAGGATTGTAGTCTTCTTTTGGCGTTCTCCAGACGTAAACCCGGCTCTACGTTGGAAATAACGAAAACGTTGACTTATCGTATCATGTGATGTATTTCCATTGATCAGCTGTCTAGGATTTATGCTCCTGACACCATGTTTTACGCTTCTCTGCGTTGGTTGTTGTCAAAATGGTTCAAATGGCTCTGAGCACTATGGGACTCAACTTCTGAGGCTATTAGTCCCCTACAGCTTAGAACTAGTTAAACCTAACTAACCTACGGACATCACACACATCCATGCCCGTGGCAGGATTCCACCTGCAACCGTAGCGGTCACGCGGTTCCAGACTGCAGCGCCTAGAACCGCACGGCCACTTCGGCCGGCGGTTGTTGTCACTAATGGTTTCTGTATACCAGCTCGTCCATGAATATTCGCTTTATAGAGTTCTCGGCGGACAGTGGCGATAGATACGGGGTCTCCAAGATGGCTACTGAGCTCTGCAGTCACTTTAGCAGCCATAGTTTTGTGTTGTTCTGACACAGTTGAAAATGGTTCAAATGGCTCTGAGCACTATGGGACTCAACTGCTGTGGTCATCAGTCCCCTAGAACTTAGAACTACTTAAACCTAACTAACCTAAGGACATCACACACACCCATGCCCGAGGCAGGATTCGAACCTGCGACCGTTGCAGCAGCGCGGCTCCGGACTGCAGCGCCTAGAACCGCACGGCCACCGGGTCCGACTGACAGTTCGTCTTAGCGTACGACGATCTCTGTGATTTAGTTTTGATTTGAGACCAGTATTATGTTTACACGTGAAACGTCCCCTTAGAAAAATTATAAATGACTGTGCTTAAACTGACACACAATATTTTTAGCGCAACGCAATCTGACTTTCAATAATCCCTACAAAAGAATGGCCCTGACTAACAATAACCTATACCTTTCATCAATCACTTACCTCACAAAAATCTTCGTTACTCCAACTACTGCAATACAGCGAGCGCCACTACTGCCAGCTAAATAAAAGATTCAAACTACTGAAGGCACTGACTACTGATAGGCATAGTTAGCAAATGAAAGATTTTGATAGAGAACAAACAATGTATTTATCTTAATAGTGTTCGAAAGTTATAATATATATAGCAGTTCATGACATCCATTCTTACAAATTTACTGTCTCTGATGGACACACGTCCAGATCACCCGCTCTCAAAACTCCGCCATCTCACTCCCCACATCCACCACTGCTGGCGGCTCACCTCCAACTGCCCAACACTACAGTAGCGAATATTCCAACAATGTCAACCAGCCACAGACTGCACACAGCACAGCCAGCGATTTTCACTCAGAGCGCTACGTGGCGTTACCAATAAAAAAACCTAAACAGCCTACTTACACACGGTGATGTCTTTCTTTACTTTGTGCAGGCTGTCATGACTGTCGAAACTGTTGTTCTTGAAACATTCAATAAGTTGGCTGTCTTGGTTAGTGCTGCTCCGGTTAATCGGGGCCCCACCAACCTACCGTCTTTGGAACACTGTTCGGTCTTTCATTGCACGTCGACCTCGGACTCTGAATTCAAATACAAAGTTTGCACTTCTCGTAAACAACCTGCACCGATGAATAGTCCGTACTGAACACGCACAGTCCAGCGCAACATTTACCTTACCTGTGTTGTTAACCGTCAAAGACAACCATCTCATTACTACCACTGTTCACATTATTTTGCCTATAATCAGCAGAAGGGAAGAAGAAACAAAAAGTCGTTACGTACGATAAATATTTCTCAAAAACATAAGTAACGCATTTAGTAATACAGTAGCTTGCACACAGAGAATAAATTAGAAACGAACATTATGTACACAACAGACAGAGCCCAAAACTTGACGAATCAGGAATTTGTAAAATTAAATGGGGTGACTCTGATATATTCAACATCTGGCAAACAGCAAAAGATTTACCACATTACGCAAATAACATTTAGAGAAAGTGAAATCAATCTCTCTACATTCAGTATACATCTTCGAGAAAAACGACTCTTTAGGGTAGGCATAAGCTCTAATCTTCCCATTCATTGTCGAGGCAAAAAAGGGACTTAGACGAACGTCTTAGAAAAAATAGAAACCTACACGCATTTGACAAAAAATCCAAAAAACATTTGAAACGAACAAGTACAACTTACAAATAAAAAAAAGATATTGAAAACTTTCACAAAATTGTACTGAGTGATAGATAATTCACAACAAAAGGCAACTCTAATTGTTACGTATGATATAAATAGATTTTCACCAAATATATAAATTTCATAACAAACCATATATATGTGCGACATAAAGCAATATCATAGCAATCATGAAGAAATGAGACGAAATAAAAGAAGATCAAATTAAAAAACAGCATGTAAGGTGTTATAATACAAGTAAAATTTACACATACGACGAAAAATTGTAAGACAGTGATTGTACACTATGTGATCAAAAGTATCCGGACACCCCCAAAAACATACGTTTTTAAAATTAGGTGCTGCCAGGTACTCCATTTCAGCAACCTCAGTAGTCATTAGACGTGAGGGACCAGAACGGGGCGTTCTACGGAAGTCACGAACTTTAAACATAGTCAGATGATTGGGTGTCACTTGGGACATACGTCGTCTGTACGAAAGATTTCCACACTCCTAAACATCCCTAGGTCCACTGTTTCCGATGTGATAGTGAAGTCGAAACGTGAAGGGACACTTACAGAACAAAAGCGTACAGACCAACTACATCTGTTGACTGACAGACACTGCCTACAGTTGAAGAGGGTCGTAATATGTAATAGGGAGAAATCTATCATGACCACCACACACGAATTCCAAACTGCATCAGGATCCACTGGAAGTACTATGACAGTTAGGCGGGAGGTGAGAAAACTTGGATTTCATGGTCGAGCGGCTGCTCATAAGCCACACATCATGCCGTTAAATGCCAAACGACGCCTCGCTTGTTGAAAGGAGCGTAAACATTGGACGGTTGAAAAGTGGAAAATGTTGTTGTAGTGACTGATCACGGTACAAAATGTGGCGATCCGATGACAGGTTGCGGTTATGGCGAATGCCCGGTGAACGTCATCTGCCAGTGTGCGTAGTGCCAACAGTAAAATTCGGAGACGGTGGTGTTATGTTGTGGTCGTGGTTTTCATGGAGGAGGCTTGCATCCTTTGTAGTTTCGGGTCACAGCATAGGCCTACATTTATGTTTTAAGCACCTTCTTGCTTCCCACTGTTGAAGAGCAGTTTGGGGATGGCGACTACATCTTTCAACACGATCGAGCACCTGTCCCTATAGAACACCTTTGGGATGTTTCGGAACGCCGACTTCGTGTCAGGCCTCACCGACCGACATCGATACCTCTTCTCATTGCAGCACTCCGTGAAGAATGGGCTACCATTCCCCAAGAAACCTTCCAGCACCTGATCAAACGTACACCTGCGAGAGTGGAAGGTGTCTTCAAGGCTAAGTACGGGTGAACACATTCCTGAATTCCAGCATTACCAATGGAGGTCCCACGAACTTGTAAGTCATCTTCAGTCAGATGTCCGGATACTTTTGGTCACATACTGTATCTAGGTACTGCTTGAAAATGAGCCGTCACTGTAATCTGATAGTGGTAAATAAATAGAAATAAAAGCAGCTCTTGTGAATTATTATTACAACACCGTGTGCTTCATACAACTGGTTGATACTGCACGACAGCGCACACAAGAAATTTTCAACACTGAAATCAATCTGTTTCAGTCACTCATCTCCCTAGTCCACTCCTTCAACTAAGGACAAATTTGCAGACAGTAGGACAAGGAAAAAAACCGCAAACAGTAATCAAAATCAACTGACATAAATTACCCATTGAAGAAATGGCGAATTTATAACACACATCACAAGTAAGAAATCCTCATAATGTGGTCTTGTTTAATTACTGAATGCAAATTTTATTTTTAAATCGACTGCGTTTCGTATCTCATGAAACAAAAGTATTCTTTGTCGGAAAAGACAAGTCATGACTCATTGTCAAGCAGTACCTAGATAAAATTAAGGTGTTACAACCTTTGGTCCTATGTGTAATGTTTAGTTATTCAGTTGTATACCGGGTAGCTATAATTAAATTTTCCCTATTTAACACGTTATAACACGGGAACTAATTACCGTAAGAGTACCGAACTTGCTAGCATTAATGTCCAGAGTATGGAGTGCATAATTTCCATGCGTCACAGCGCCATCGTCGAGTTCCAACTATGGCCACAAGGTGCCGTGATCAGTCATCGCGATTCATAGAGTCATGCACCTGACCAGTCGCATTTCACAGTGAGCGTGGACAATAGGAGCAGAGCATTATTGGTGAAGCTTTATTATAAAAGCAACAGGAATGCTGCAGCTGTATTTCGAGAATAACACCGACTGAAAGGATTACGGAAGGGTTCTCTTTCTCCACCTGCTGTGCGGAGCATGATGAAGAAGTTCGAATCAACTGGAGAACTGGGCGTCGCTCCGGGAAGAGGCCGATGACCGGTTGCTCCATAGGTGGTTGATGAAATCGCTGTTGCTATGGCAGACAACGCTGCGCGCAATTCCCGATCGTCAGGCAATGCACGTTCCGTGCGAGCACAGTTCAGCATCCCGTGGTCCACTGTACTGAAGGTGCTTCGAACCACTCTAAAATGGTATCCGTACAAGATCCGTATCGTACAGCAGCTTGCACCACAGGACGCAAAACGACGTGTTGACTTAGCTGTCCACTTTGCCACAAGGATTGAAGTTGACGAGCGCTGGCCCTGGACCGTTCTCACTTTCCTCTGACGGGTAAGATGAACACACAGAATTTCCGAGTGTGGGGGTCTTCACCTTCAGTCACTGTGCGTGAAATTCCTTTGTATGGTGAACGTGAAACCGTATTGCGTGGCTTCCCGGCTATGTTCATCATTGGACCATTTTTTTTTGAACAGGTAGGCGCTCAAGAACTAAATTCTGGCGAGCGCTACTGCGATATGCTCCCCCAGCATGTCATACCCGCCATGAAGGAGAAAGACGCATTGAACTCAACTGTTTTCATGTAAGACGAGGTCCCACCACACATCGCTTGGGAAGTTCACCTGCTTCTCCGAAACTCACTTGAAAAAAATCGAATTATCAGCCGATCATTTCCAGGTGCTTCGCTGGTACGATTACCTGATCTCAATTCCTATGATGTCTGGTTCTTTGGCTACCTGAAGGACAGGGTTTACATGTGTTATCTGAAGCGCAGCATATGAAGAGAGGTAGAGAGCATACCTACGGACATGCTTCGTTCTGCCATGCAGAATGCAATCCTGTGCTTTCAGACTCTTCTGGACACTGATGGGGGCCATATTGATACCCTCTTAAAGCAGTAATGGTACCGGTATGTAATGGTATGATGTACCGTAGCAGCACATTAAGATTGTTTCAACTGAATTTATTGTACATTATTTCTCTCCTCCTTGTCCTTGACATTAATGCTACCAAGTTTGGTACTAATACGGTAATTAGTTTCCGTGTTATGAAGTGTTAAATAGGGAAAGTTTCATTATAACCACCCAATATACTTTATGCTCCTGTCCGTGCTTGCTGCTCTTCAACATGTAAGTTACCGGATTAGAAATTTATTAAAATATGTTTTTGCAGAGTCGCTTTTTTAGCAACACGAGAGACAGAAGTTGCAAGGAAGTCAGAAAAATGAAACACTCTCCACAGGCCGCCAAACAGAATACAAAGTTCCAAAAGTCGACGTAAATAGAATTCTTCCCTGACATAAAGTATACTTAAACTCTTCCTAAATCCCATCTCATTGTGTTTAAAATATCCTGAAACTGCTTCCTATGTCTTCTCAACCTGTAAAAATGAAATTTATGACTCATTAAAAATAATATGTGCCATCTTAATAGATCAGTTCACTATTCTCTGATATTACTTAAATGCACATAAATGATATTGTGCAACTTGCGGCTAACATTAACTTTTATTCATCTTGATATAAACCTGACGGTAAGTTTATGGCAGCTGAGTAGTGAATGAATGAAATCAGCACACCAGAAAACAAGAAATTATAGTATTTTTATTCCAAATAAAAGTTCTCAGTTTTCAACAACGACAGGACACCACAGGGACAACACGCGATTGCTTCTCTAACAACCGACGGCCTTTGATGCATTTCCGGGTGCTGAACAGGCAGTCGGCATAATTCGGCAAATGTGACGAATGAACGCTATGTCGGCTGTTGCTATGAGTAAACAGCCAACCAGAAAAATGTTCTAAAACAGTTCCAGTATCCTAGTAAGCAAATGCTACGAAATAATTACCTGTAAAATAACAATATTTCCAGCAGAAAGTAACAAACAATTAATAGTAGTGAAAAGGTTAGTATGGCATTATTGCCCTGGAAACCCCACATGGGGTTGTCCACCCGGCTGGTGCGAGTCTTTCTATTTGACTCAACTTTTGCGACTTGCGCGTCTGTGATGACGAGTCGATGATGATGACTACACAACAAAGTCTCCGAAAGCACAAAATCTCCGACCTGGTACGGAATCGAACATGTGACCCACTGATATAGGGACAAACGCTACCCACTAGACCATCAGCTGCGGATATTAGCAGAATTATAAGGCAACAGTAAAAAAGGCGCAAAATGAACTTCGAATTTACAGAGTGGGGCAAGTAAAAGCGGCCGGACGAGTGTGTATACAGTACACCCGGTGACGCGCACGCCACGTGTACGCCGACCATGTGATCCACACCCGTTCACAGTGTAATGCGAGCTGCGCCAGTGTGAGTGGAGCAATTCAAAAATGGTTCAAATGGCTCTGAGCACTATGGGACTTAACTTCCAAGGTCATCAGTCCCCTAGAACTTAGAACTACTTAAACCTAACTAACCTAAGGACATCACACACATCCATGCCCGAGGAAGGATTCGAACTTGCGACCGTAGCGGTCGCGCGGCTCCAGATCGTAGCGCCTAGAACAGCTCGACCACTCCGGCCGGCCGGAGCAGTTCAAAGGGGACGATGGTATTCACAGTGGAACAGCGGGTATCCATTGTGGAAAGTCACGCGACAACAAAGTCGTGGAAACGGTGTGGTCAGTTGTTTGCTGAGAAGTTTGATGATGACAAAGTGCCAGCAAAGATTTCCATGCAACGCTTAGTCCGAAAATGGCGTCAGACTGGATCTGTTTTGAACAAGTCAAAAAACATTTAGAAATGTGCCCCAACACCAGCAAATGTGGTTGCAGTTCAACAGAAAATGCTCAGAGTTCTACCAAATCAAACCGACGCCTGCCACAAGAGACCGTCATACCACGTCGGTCGTGCGGACGAATGCTCCACCTGCACCTACACATGCATCCCTACCGAATGTCTGTTGTTCATTCATTAAAACCAGCGAAAGCTCCTCCGCGCCTCTAGTCTTGTAAGTGGCTTTTCGCTGACATAAGAATAAATTTGGACATGGATTCGTTCTTCATGTCTGGTGAAGCCTGGTTTCACCAGAGTGTTTATGTCAGCCCACAGAATCACTGGTTCTGCAATCCGGAGAATCCGCATAACTACCACGAAACATCTTTGCATGATCAGGAAGTTGGGATTTGGTGGGCAGTGTCTGCACGCCGCATTATTGCCCACGTCTTCTTTTCTTAGACGATGACTTCGGCGCGTTACATTGATAACATTTGGAAACCATTTGTGGCAGCTTTAACGGAGGAGGAAACGATCTATAGTTACTTTCAAAAGAATGGAGCAACAGCCCATGCAGCCAGCCGAATCTTGGAGCACATTTACACAATCTTCATGCTTGACAGAAGTGTTAGCAGAGGTCGCAGCCCTAGCTGGCCACCCAGGTCATCTGATTTGTCAGTGTCCGATTACTTTGTGTAGGGAGCACTCAAGTTTAAGGCGTAACACAATAACCCTCATAGTCTTCAACAACTGCAGCAAGCCGGCCGCGGTGGTCTAGCGGTTCTAGGCGCTCAGTCCGGAACCGCGGGACTGCTACGGTCGCAGGTTCGAATCCTGCCTCGGGCATGGATGTGTGTGATGTCCTTAGGTTGGTTAGGTTTAAGTAGTTCTAAGTTCTAGGGGACTGATGACCACAGATGTTAAGTCCCATAGTGCTCAGAGCCATTTGAACCATTTGAACTGCAGCAAAACATTTCGGACGAGGTTGCAGCAATTCCAGCAGTCCAGCTTCTATCCGCCTTCAGCAACCTGCTGACCAGGACACAAAAGGGCCAAGAGATAAATCGTGGTCACTTTCAACATCTACTATAGACAAGTTAGTAATGTATCTTGGAGGTCACCAGGACAATTTGTCTTTCGCATCAATGTATTTTTCAAGGGAAAGAATCACAATTGTCACATAATGTTCTCGAGCTTTTACGATTATTCTAGATTGTTAACGCATGTTTTCGAGTGTTACAGAATATCTTCTACGTTGAGAACAGAACTCGGAAACGGTGAGTTGTGCAACGTAGTGAAGACAGAGAAACAGTTCATCAAAAAACACCGTCCGCTTACAGGGAGGTACTATGTACACAGAGAATCGTTGGGTACCGAACAATGTTAACAAAGAATAATGACGTACTTCAACAAACATCAGCGAATATAGAATATGGCATCAGGAGAAGAAAAAACATCAAACGCCGTTGATACAACGACGAACAAAGACGAAAGAGAAATTTCTCTACATAATTAATTAAATAGCTCAATGATATTGGTTTTCCCTCGCATAAACACTTCAGACCCACATCATAGAAAGATATTAATATCACGAATTCCACTAATTTGAATCAGCCTACCGTTCAGCTTTAAGAGCCCAGTTCCCAGCAAGATTGTCACGCATTGTGGCTGTCGATAAAGGACAATGGTAAACATTCCAGTATTGCGGACTGCCGTTAGAAGAATCGTATTTCTCGCATGGACATCTAAATCATATGATCAGGCCTATAATGTAATGCGAAGTCGATCACTAGATGTCACGAGAAGTGGTTCCACCTATGCAAATGGAGGCAGCAGTGAAGCAGGAACAGGACAATGGGTCTGTACAGCCGACATAGAGTTCAAAGACGACAGTTTTTGTGTCAGCAAGACATTGCACGCTGTCTATAAGGCAGTGGTTTGTGACAGTAGCATTCCTGAACTGGACAGACCCGCCCAGAGTTCCGAACTATACTTAATGGAACGCTTTTGGGGTGAGCTAGAACGTCGACTCCGTTTCAGACCCAGCATCCACCATAATTATCCTCTCTAGTCACGGACCTTGAACCGGAATGGGCTGCCAGTCTTCGACGGGCTTTCAGACGTCTCTTTGCAATTGTCACGAACAGAGCTCAAGCACTCATAAAAGGGACGGGGTAGGGTAACGGGAAGGGGAAGGGTGGAGATTGTCGATATGAAAGTCCAGTCTGTTTGTAATCAGAGAGTGTATAAGTAGTGCTTTTTCGTTTTAGTCTATCCGAAAACTTATCCGCCAATGCAGTCGAAAGCAGAAGACCAAAAACAGTACCCTTTGAATAAATTAGATGCTATACAAACGACAGTCCACCACTGTAGTTGAGTGGTCAACTCGCCTGACTGCCATGCTGATGACCTGGGTTCTGTTACCTGTACTAGCTGCGGTTTTTCTTAGGTGGGATGACTGGTAGAGGATGCACTCACCCTCTTGCGGATGTGGGGTGTCGTGAATTTTTGCGTAGCCCTATGATGCTAAAGTCTGTTCTCCGGCGACCTGCAGAGAAGCGGAGCAGCCAATATGTTCATGCAGATTAATTAAACGAAATAATAAAGTTGCACATCGGAAACGTTTTACTGAATCCCAATTAATATGGGTTGTCCAATCAAGCACGACAATATGGGAACAATGACTGATGAGCCAAAACAGTATGACAACTTGTTTAACAGCGTGTTGCTCCACTTTTCAAACACAGCACGACAGAGATTTTTATTGTCATGGATTATACAAGTAGTTTACAAGATTCCAGGCCACCGTATGGCTACGCACAGGCCAAGCGATTGCCGCGGATTACGGGATAGCGGTTTTACGGGCACCTAAAGGCCGTCCGATGTGTGTTGCAGTAGGTACAGATCAGGCACATTTGCCGGCCGAGACCTCATTGTGAGTTCACTACAATGCCCTTCAAACCAATAAGCACGCTTCTGACCTTGCAGCGTGGACAGTTATCCTGCTGGAAGATGTCATAGCCACAGGGGGAGGCTTCAAGCACTAAGCGACACGGGTGGTCCGCAGTGACGTTCACGCGGTTCACTGCTGTCGTGATGCCTTCGACCACCACCACAGATCCCACGGGAGCCAAACTCAGTGTGCCCCACTGCTCAATTCTGCCCTCACTGGCCCGCATCTGTGGCGCGCTGCGCGTTTCGTGCAGCCATTCTCGTGGATGACGGCGTATAAGAACCCAACCATCGACAAGAAATGCGATTCATCCGACAGACGCCCCGTTTCTGTTGATCTACGGTGAAAACTCCTTGATGCTGTGCCCTCTGCAATCATAACTGTCGATGTCGTTGGGTCAACACAGGAACCTGTAGGAGTCGTGTGATGTGGAGCTCCGTCTTCAACAATGGCCTTTGAGCAGTGGGCTCCGAAACACCTGTGCCTGCACCAGCGTTGTACTTTATCGTCAGATCTGCCACAGATCGTTGCCTATCCTGGCTTACACAGTGAGGGATCCTAGGACCTTTATGTTCCGTGATGAGACGAGGTCGTCCAATACCATACAGCCTACTCGGTACTTCACCATCCTTCAACCACTTTATATAGGTGCTCACGACAAGAGTACTCGAACAGTACTCGAATGGTTTGAGGAACACAGTAACAGTAACGTTTTCAATTGATATGTTGCCCCCCCCCCCCCCTTTCCAACTTGACAGATATCAAACCGAAGGTACAAAAAAGTGTTCAAATGTGTGTGAAATCTTATGGGACTTAACTGCTGAGGTCATCAGTCCCTAAGCTTACACACTACTTAACTTAAATTATCCTAAGGACAAACACACACACCCATGCCGGAGGGAGAACTCGAAACTCCGCCGGGACCAGCCGCACAATCCATGACTGCAGCGCCGTAGACCGCTCGGCTAATCCCGCGCCAGAAGGTACACATCTATGAGGTGTTTAATGGTGTCGTCAGAGCTCATCGCCTCCCATCCTGCAATTTACGGTAATCGGGTGACTTGTATGTGTAAAATGGCTCTGAGCACTATGAGACTTAATATCGGAGGTTATAAGTCCCCTAGAACTTAAACTACTTAAACCTAACTAACCTGAGGACATCACACACAGCCATGCCCGAGGCAGGATTCGAACCTGCGACCGTAGCGGTCGCGCGGTTCCAGACTGCAGCGCCTGGAAGTGCTCGGCCACCTCGGCCGGCACTTGTGTGTACAGCCCTGATGCCACGTCCCTCCAGCGACATACTAAGCCGTCATGGCTTCCATGCCACGACGCATCGCCGCTGTTAGCCGTGCCAAAGGTGGAAATACCGCCTCCTAGGAAGATGGTAAGTGTATACACGTCACTCCTACGAAGAACAGGTGAATTTTACACCGAGTTCACAAAAGAAGTGCGCTGAGATGGTTGGCGCGCAGGAAGCGCAGTGCTAATTCGGCGGCTATCAGGAGTCCAAGTGGAACAGAACGGCATGACAGTGGAGAGGGGGGGAGGGGGGAGGGGTGGGGGGAGGCTGGGCTGTGCGGCAGGCGCCTGGCGCAGCTTCAGCCCTCGGCCCTCGGCCCCCGGTCCTGGGCTGCTCGCGTGAGTAATGCGGCGCACGCGCGCAGATTACTTCCCACAATGCATCACGCCGCGTGCGACTGACGGCGCCTGACAACATCTCAGCAGCGGCCGATAGCGGGGGCGGAGGGGGGCGGCAGGGGCGGCGCGGCAGCGTGTTCCGGCGCGGGCCGCCTTCCGGGGCGGCTCCCGTTACACGTTTTAAAGCGAGCGGCCCACTGCGGCCCAGGTCGGCCGCACAAGCGCGCTCGTTAGCGCCTCGCGCACTGGACTCCCCTCGGCTGCGCAGTGCTGGACGATTACAACGATATATTACTGCGTGGCAGTTTAGTTAGCATCGTTCTGAGGCATCAAAAGGCCGCTTGAACATGTAAATAACGCGCGACTCACGACCCACCCTCACAGCCTTACATCTGCTGATAACCCCTCTCGTAATTTTCAAATTTCACACAGGCTCTTATGTGTTACCTCGCAGGAATACGCTATTGAGCCAGAACATTATGACCGCTGGCCACCGCGACGTTGCACGCTGCCTCGTAGCGCTTAGGGCACGTGACGCTGTAAGGGAAGTATATGAGTGGATCAGAGACGAATGGGGAATCATTCTAGTGACAGAATGAGATCTTCACTCTGCAGCGGAGTGTGCGCTGATATGAAACTCCCTGGCAGATTAAAACTGTGTACCGGACCGAGACACGAACTCGGGACATTTGCCTTTCGCGGGCAAGTATTCTACCATCTGAGCTACCCAAGCACGACTCACGCCCCGTCCTCACAGATTTACTTTCGCCAGTACCTCGTCTCCTACGTTCCATACTTCTAAGAGGCTCTCCTCCGAACCTTTCGTATCACCTTACACTCCGTTGCAGAGTGAAAATCTCATTCTGGAAACATCCCCCAGGCTGTGGCTAAGCCACGTGTCCGCAATATCCTTTCTTCCTGGAGTGCTAGTTCTACAAGGTTCGCAGGAGAACTTCTGTAAAGTTTGGAAAGTAGGAGACGAGGTACTGGCGGAAGTAAAGCTGTGAGGACGGGGCGTGAGTCGTGTTTGGGTAACTCAGACGGTAGAGCACATGCCTGCGAAAGGCAAAGGTCCCGATTTCTAGTCTCGATCCGGCACACAGTTTCATTCTAGTGACGATAAGTGGCGGAAATTCGCCGACTTAAGCGACTTTGACAAAAGCCAGATTGTTGTGGCCCAGTGTCTGGGAGCGAGCATCTCGAGAGGAGCGAAGCTGGTCGATTGTTGGGGTGCTGCTGTCGTGAGTATTTGTGGAAAGCGGTTGAAGGCTACTGAAAACACGAGTTGGCAACAAGAAATTGGACGCCCACACCTCATCAAAGAACATAGGGATCGGAGGATGTAAAGCAGGATAAGCTGCGATCTGTGGCAGATCTGGCGACAGAGTACACTGCTGAAGCAGGCATAAGAGTTTTGGAGAACGCTATTCAGGGCACAGTATTCAATATGGTGTACCGCAGCAGAGGTCCTCTACGTGTTCCCATGTTGACACAACAACGTCGTCAATTGTGATTACAGTGGGCACGGGCAGGGGATCACCGGAGTTGTGTCGCTTTGTCGGATGGATCTCGTTTGTTGCCAGACCACGTCATTCAGGTGGACCGCCGCTGCTCGAAACATGCAGCGCGCCGCGGACGCAGGACGGTGGCAGCAGTGTTATGTTATGGGGAACATTGACCTGCGTTTACATAGGACGTGCGGTGGTAGTAGAAGGCATCATGACAGCTGTGGACTATAATCCCTTACGCTTCATGCCTTCCTCAACAGCGACGCCATCTTCTAGCAGAATAACTGTCAGCAACTCGTGCTCCAGTGTCTAGCGTTGCTGATTCTGGATCGCGGAGTACCGATTCCCGAGCTGCTCGGGGATTTTCTCCGCCCGGAGACTGGGTGTTTGTGCTGTCCTCATCATGTCATCATCATTCGGGTAGTGACGAGACTGGAAATGAAAAGATTCGAACTCGTACGGGCGGTCATGACCACGATGTTCATCACCCCACGAACCAACATCGTAATCAGCAGCAGTATAACTGTCGCTGCCACAAGGCCAGAATCGTGCTGCAATGGTTAGAGCAATATGATAGCGAACTGACGTTGATGTCCTCGCTATAAAATTCGGCTTATCTGAATCCGATGAAGCCCAAGTAGGGTGCTATAGGGCGCTGCTTCCGCACCCACAAACCAACCGCCCGTAAATTACAGGAAGTGTGTGACCTGTGCGTAGGCATCTGGTGCCATAAACCTGAGGAAAGATATCAAGTGCTTGTCGAATCCATGACGCACAGAACACTGCTGAATTGCGTTCCAGAAGTGGACTGATCAACACGCTTTAATGTAGGGGCCCATAATGTATTCGCTCATCAGTGTACAGCTCTTGGTAAAGAGGCTATTACGAAGTAGTAGCTTAGCGACAGCCTGGGGAATTGTTTCAAACCAGCGTAAATTCCACTGCAGAGTGAAATACCCATTCAGAAAATAATCCCCCACGCTGTGGATAAGCCAATTATCCGCTGGAGCCTTCCTTCCATGAGTGCTAGTGTCTGACATACCTGTCCAATCTCATTAATTTATTAAGTATCATTGTCATGGCTGTCCAGTTTCATTTCTGAAAATGAATGATTGAGGCAGTGCAGAATCAGGGGACGCAGAAGCGGAGTAACAACGTAAACACTACGAGGGATCAGTAAGTCATCACTCGGAGATATGGTTCCAGAAAGGGGGAGGCATGTTCGTCACGCCGCCACGGCAAGCAGCTGAAGCACAGAAGTGTTAGGAAGCCAAGCAGATTGAGCGCCTTTCTAACCGGCAGTGGAAGGTTTCCTCAACTTGGGAAAAACAGTCACAGAGAGTAACTAATAAGTTCAAAATGGTTCAAATGGCTCTGAGCTCTATGGGACTTAACATCGCAGGTCATCAGTCCACTAGAACTTAGAACTACTTAAACCTAACTAACCTAAGGACATCACACGCATCCATGCCCAAGGCAGGATTCGAACCTGCGACCGCAGCAGCAGCGCCGTTCCAGACTGAAGCGCCTAGAACCGCTCGACGACACTGCCCGTCTAACTAATAAGTGACAAGACACCGAGACAAAGAACTAGTAGGCAATAATGGACTTCAAGTACTTCACAGTATAGAGCCGACAGGTAGTTCACAGTTTGTCAGCGTTGAGGAACCATGGTTGTGCAGTTCGAGATGTGGAGCGCTTCGAGATGTAGGAAGAACAGCTGCACCGATTCGATGTCGCTTGAGGTAAAGCAACGCAGGTAAAAGCATTCTACAAGGAGCCTGTAACCTAATTAGGTGAGCAACTGACTTAGATAACAGAGTTCAGACGTGTTGGGTGTTTTTGCCTGTATGTCAGAAGAATAATGACAGTCTGCACTTGTCTCTGTTGGTGAAGTTATATACCGGAGTTTCTCTAAAGAAATCAGAAGAAGTCGCAAGATGGTACTACAGCACTCGTATCTGGTGGCTAGAAGACAAGATTGCCGAAGTAAGTGGAACAGTTTTGCAGGAACATTAATTACGCCAGTGAGGCATAAGAGAGAATCCACTGTAGATATCTCACTCAGCAGTGAAAATAATTGTTGAATAAATTAGTAAATTACTTAACTTTATCTCTTCAAGTATTTCCAAATCTGATAAACAACCCTCTCCGTTCTTTCCAAAGTAACGGAGGAAAGCTTGTACACCATCTCACTTCGTACAATGTACATAGGAGCCAACACACGAGTAGTTCTCACTCAAGACATGTTAGCTACCAACAAGGACGCGACGTCCCGTAAGGTATACATGAGATGTTCTGTGAAGTTTGGAAACTAAGAGAGAGGTACTGGCGGAAGTGACGGTGGTTCTTTAGTCGTGCCTGGATAACAACGTCGGCAGGAGCATTGCACTTGAAAGGCAAGGGTTCCATGTTCCACACCGGGTCCATCATGCAGATGTCATATTCCAGAAAAGTTTATAAACCGCTGCCACTCCATTTAAAGAGACCGATTAATTCTGGAGATAAATAATATTCTCACCTTGTTTGTAGGATACATTTGGCGTTTCTTATCAAGGAGGCGCTGAGGGCGATGGAGAACTCTGCGCTGCGCTCGGAGGAACATCGTACAGTGACAAGAACTGCCGAAATTCCATGTATTCTAAATGATCGATTAAGAGTTCCAATTTTTCTACTGTACAAAGCAATCTATCCTGTGTGTCATAAGTTTAAGCATATATCGGACTGGGACTCGGAAGCAGATGCTTGAGGTGTGCGTTACACACCCGAGAGTGATGCTGTGAGAAAGGCGCCACCAAAAGTCCAAATACTGCTCCTAGGCATCCACGTAATTGTTTCCGAAGCTTGCACTAGGCATCTTAAGGCTCATTCCGTGATCTTCCTTTGAAAACGACCTGACCGATTTCATATCGCCTTGTTCCCCAATAGTTGTGAATCACTGAAAGCACACCATAATATCGTCAAAACAAGTGTTGCATACGGTAGGCAGGCGCGGAAAGTCTCGTTGCGGAGCTATTCAGTAATTAAAGTAAGTTGACTGAACCGATACCGACCATACGCTTCTTCATAGATGTTTGACTGAAAGGAAGTATTTGTAAATTTAAAAAAGGGAACTACAGTATTCTCCTTCCCCTGTATTACTGCCAGTATTTCAGTTTCTGGCATATACACTCCTGGAAATTGAAATAAGAACACCGTGAATTCATTGTCCCAGGAAGGGGAAACTTTATTGACACATTCCTGGGGTCAGATACATCACATGATCACACTGACAGAACCACAGGCACATAGACACAGGCAACAGAGCATGCACAATGTCGGCACTAGTACAGTGTATATCCACCTTTCGCAGCTATGCAGGCTGCTATTCTCCCGTGGAGACGATCGTAGAGATGCTGGATGTAGTCCTGTGGAACGGCTTGCCATGCCATTTCCACCTGGCGCCTCAGTTGGACCAGCGTTCGTGCTGGACGTGCAGACCGCGTGAGACGACGCTTCATCCAGTCCCAAACATGCTCAATGGGGGACAGATCCGGAGATCTTGCTGGCCAGGGTAGTTGACTTACACCTTCTAGAGCACGTTGGGTGGCACGGGATACATGCGGACGTGCATTGTCCTGTTGGAACAGCAAGTTCCCTTGCCGGTCTAGGAATGGTAGAACTATGGGTTCGATGACGGTTTGGATGTACCGTGCACTATTCAGTGTCCCCTCGACGATCACCAGTGGTGTACGGCCAGTGTAGGAGATCGCTCCCCACACCATGATGCCGGGTGTTGGCCCTGTGTGCCTCGGTCGTATGCAGTCCTGATTGTGGCGCTCACCTGCACGGCGCCAAACACGCATACGACCATCATTGGCACCAAGGCAGAAGCGACTCTCATCGCTGAAGACGACACGTCTCCATTCGTCCCTCCATTCACGCCTGTCGCGACACCACTGGAGGCGGGCTGCACGATGTTGGGGCGTGAGCGGAAGACGGCCTAACGGTGTGCGGGACCGTAGCCCAGCTTCATGGAGACGGTTGCGAATGGTCCTCGCCGATACCCCAGCAGCAACAGTGTCCCTAATTTGCTGGGAAGTGGCGGTGCGGTCCCCTACGGCACTGCGTAGGATCCTACGGTCTTGGCGTGCATCCGTGCGTCGCTGCGGTCCGGTCCCAGGTCGACGGGCACGTGCACCTTCCGCCGACCACTGGCGACAACATCGATGTACTGTGGAGACCTCACGCCCCACGTGTTGAGCAATTTGGCGGTACGTCCACCCGGCCTCCCGCATGCCCACTATACGCCCTCGCTCAAAGTCCGTCAACTGCACATACGGTTCACGTCCACGCTGTCGCGGCATGCTACCAGTGTTAAAGACTGCGATGGAGCTCCGTATGCCACGGCAAACTGGCTGACACTGACGGCGGCGGTGCACAAATGCTGCGCAGCTAGCGCCATTCGACGGCCAACACCGCGGTTCCTGGTGTGTCCGCTGTGCCGTGCGTGTGATCATTGCTTGTACAGCCCTCTCGCAGTGTCCGGAGCAAGTATGGTGGGTCTGACACACCGGTGTCAATGTGTTCTTTTTTCCATTTCTAGGAGTGTATTTGTACCGCCATTGTGTATTTTAATTTTATATCGCTTTTCATATCGCACAGCTGTAATTCTAGATTTGACGATGTGTTGCGACATGTAGTAGTCCCGAATGCAACAAATATTTTGTGTAGCGTTTTACCACTGTAAATTCATTACCTTTTGTATAAGCAAAATATTTCTTTTAACGTAAGTTGGTTCATAGCCATCAGACATACGGAATAGTAAACAAACAGCAGTTGGTGCGCCTTGGCGCCACTATAAATTTTGTGATGCCACCTGGTGTCAAAAATGCCCTCTCGGTGTGCTCTCTGCAGAGTTATATCAGAAGTCTTCGGATGTTTATCTTACACACAGCTGGAAAAGCTATATCTACGTGCAGCAGTCGTCCTGAGTAAATGTGTTATAGTTTGAGCAAGGTGTTTTCGAAGTGGAATACTATAGGCATCCATTACTATGTTTTGTAAAATATGTTTGTATCTGATGTTTTGTAGATATCTGATGCGAATAAATTCAGAAAAACGTCATCTCAGCAATAAAGTCATCCCTAGCTTGATGTCTGACTTTGCATCGCAGTCAACCTGAACGTAGAACTATTGGTTATTATCATAATGGTCGACTGCCTCCTGTGTGACTTAATATAACATTTATATTGTTTCAGAAACAGACTGCTACATAGGTTTAGGCTCACAATTTCAAAAGTTGTGCATTATGTGTTTTGTCTGCAAAGTAAAACGTTGCTCCAATTGTAATTTTCTCTTAGATCGACAGTACTGCTACTAATTTTTGAGACAATGCTAATAATATAAATGTGGTGGTTGCTCCCAATGCCTCAGTTTCCTTTGTGTGCATAAGTTTGCATCTGTGTGTGCATGCGTACGTGTGTGTGTGTGTGTGTGTGTGTGTGTGTGTGTGCAAAACAGAAGTTACACACGATCCAGTCTATTCAGTGCATTTGCCGTGTTCCCCAGCTTCTGATTCCTTACGTAACAAGTAATTGAACTTGCGAATGCGTGCCGTTAGACGGCATGCATACGGAACTATTATAAACGTGGATTGTTCAGAGTAAAAGGTGTCCGTATCATGCTTAAACCCTTCTGTCTCTATTCTTGGTTCTTATGAATAGCCGCCCGGGGTGGCCGTGCGGTTTGAGGCGCCATGTCACGGATTGCGCGGCCGCTTCCGCCGGCGGTTCAAGTCCTCCCTCGGGCATGGGTGTGTGTGTTGTTCTTAGCGTAAGTTAGTGTAAGTAGCGTGTAAGTCTAGGGACCGATGACCTCAGCAGTTTGGTCCCTTAGGAATTCACGCACATTTGAACATTTTTTTCTTATTCGTATTTGAATTCTTATTTTTCGGATCACGGTTTTTGCCAGACGCCATGTACTTTTGGAAATTACTTTCTGTACCTCAGTTCCACCGTGTGCACTACTATCATATGATGTCTACGGAACTTTAATTATATCTGATACAATGAGTTGTTTGAAAAGCGCAACGGAAATTAGTATTGAGACCTCAGCTCGACGATCTATTGAATGATTTTCGTTAAATATTTGTTACTCATTCGTAAACCAGGACTTTTTCCATCATCGATTTCACAGGGGGGCGTAGGAAAACGGCGGAATGCATTTCTTTAAGAAACACCGTAAAATGAACCTGTTGACATTGCTTGTAAGCTAACTATTTACGCTACCAGCGCATGGTCTACCGCATGATGAGATCGAAAGGCTTCGTATCGACGGCTGCCGACTACGGCGCACAGTCTGTAACTTGAGCGTACAATCGTATAATTCGTATAACATAGAACATCCTCGGTTATGTCGTAGTTATTAATTTATTATTAATATCAACGTTTCCTGATATTGTAAAATAACTGAAAGATAGTATTTATGACCCACAGACTTAGTGCCTGAATGCCAAAAGGCAGCTTTTATTGGCAAATACTTACTAATAACAATACTTGATTCGCGCCAGAAATGTTCTTTCCGTACATATCTCTTTCCTGACGTCACAAGCGATTTCCGCATGGCCTCCTCATCCCACTGGCTCTGAAAAAGCCAGATGGCCAACTGCCTCTGCTAGCCAGAGTGGGAACCTCCTTACTTCGAACGTACTGAAACGCTGATACATTCCCTTCATGTATGTGGAATAGCAAAACTGGAAGTAAAGTAAAATGCGCTCTTATCTGGAAATAGGGGGTACCTTACAAAGTGGAATTCATCCTCTTGAATCTATCGAAGTGGCGCAGTGGTTAGCATACTGGACTCGCATTCGGGAGGACTTTGCTTCAAACCCGTGACCAGCCATCCTTATTTAAGTTTTCCGTGAATGTCCTAAATCGCTTCAGGCAAAGGCCGATATGGTTCCTTTGAAAGAGCACGGCCAACTTCCTCATCCTTCCCTCATCCGATGGAACCGACGACCTCACTGTTTGGACCCCTCCCTCAACAAACCAGCCAACCAACCTATTGTCTTCTGACTAACAAGCTTAAGATCATTCAGTGCAACACGACGAGATTAGGCCATCACTTGAGTACATAGTTATTTACATGGTTTAAATTGCCGCTCTGAGATGATATTGTCAGTTCCAAGAAGCTGTCACAGAAATAGATGATGTGGTGGGATAATGAGGTGCAGCATCTCCTCGTGGGGGATACGTTAAAGACATGGTGCTTACGTCAATAGCAGGATGGTCGAAGAGGGAATGATTTGGGATCTGTTCAGGGAAACTGCCAGGTAAACACATGATGTATTTAGGAAATCTGCTCACAACGGTATCGTAGCAGGTCGTCAAAGGAACCAAAATACAATGGCGCAGCGCTTGAGTGTAGGGGGAGAATGGGTTTTTGCGTTTGTTGGGCAACATCGCTGTAGCAGCCCGTGCCGAGCTGATGGAAGTGTGCGGCCACTTACATAGTTGCTTCACCGGAAAGTAACGGATCAGTGTATTCGAGATTATAAGAAAGAGATAACTTATGTCAAAGCAGTTAACAGCACGTGGGTTTCATGAGAGAATGAAAACTTTAATCCTATAGACGTCTTTATAAAATTGACGAGACGCGATTATCAACAGATGAATGTAACATTCTCGGTACTAGACATCAAGTTTCAAATAAATGGTTCCAATATATCAGAAAATACCTCGGTAACTTCGGATTAACACAAGAAGGATTTCAAATGTAGGAAAAAAGGCAGTAATACGTTAATTCCAACAAAAGCGCAAAATGGCAGACAGTCGGTGTTATAACGCCATTTATTAGGAAGGTATACCGCAGTTTCGGCTCCTGACGTACAGGTCCCTTCTTAAGAGTTTGCCTGGCGGCAACGTGAAACTAGTCCCCTGATCTGAATAAAAAATGTATCTCACTGTTGTGAAAATACACACCAACTCCAGGAAGTATCACGCTCAAGGATGGAAGAATGCATAAGAATCTATCTGACCCTGTCTTTAAGGCCAATTCACAGGCTTACCCCCTTTACATAATTTACAATATATTAAATAACTTCCCCCATAAATCTGCTTAAGTGGCGGATACCCTAATAGGGCTCTACAGTTTACGGAAATGATATCAACACCTCTCCCCCCTCTCCTCCCCGAAGAGGGCAATTACAGAAAATAAGTGAAAGGACAAGCCAAAAGAATTATTTATTTATTTGCTGCTGTCATTTACAAATGACCTGCGACGTCGCTACTAAGACAGGTCAGTTTATAACTAGAAGATAGAAATGGAGAGAGATTGAAAGAGGTTATGATATATAATTACTTTATGACATATTATAAATTTGAAAAAAATTTCTAAATAAAAAAAATCTTGCATTTAAGTATGAGAAATAAAACATAATAGTAAAGTACATAGATTTGTATTAGAATTCCCACCACCTAGCTATCTCGGGTGTGAGGGCTAACCAATCGAGCCTGTCACTTTCGAAGAAGCGTACAAAATTATTTAATACTCATCTGATAAGTTTATTTGTACAGACGTGTGTTATATTATGGTTATATTACGTTTATTAAAGGTCATATGTGCTTTACACAAGGGCATAAACGGTACATTATTTGTGCATCTTTGACTTCCTCATTTTTACATATTGTGTGCGTGGTTTTTGTGTTGTGTGTAAGGTAAAAAATTATTTAAACTTAATACCCAACTGCATCATTTTCTTTACATGTATTATTTCACGTAAGCTTAGTCACAATTATATCATTTAAATTACACGCGTTACTCAGAACGTTTCTACATACCGTATATTAAAACGACATTTGACCCATTTCTGCGTTCCTTAATTTACTCTTATCTTACATCTAAGGCTGTACATAAATCTTACTGTTTGTATCCGTTACAGCATCTGAGGCTATTTATATGTTTGTGTCTGTGTCTTTCCAAGTATCTTGCTCCCGTGTTTGCTCTAAATGTATACGTTTTTGTTCTTGTTTGTGTAATTTGTGTAACGCACGTGACACATTATTTGTTATGTCATTCAGTATGCTCCAATCGTCTGGCTGTAGCAGAATTTGTCCTGTGTAGTCATACTCAGTTTGGAGTCTATGTGTGTGAGTGTGTCACAGTGTAAAGTGAGAGGTTCAGGAGTGCTACTTCTCCATAAGTGCACCTGGGTGTTCGGCTGAGACCAAACCAACGGAGATGCTCTGGGTATGGACCGAGGCCCGCGAGGAAATGGACCATGTCACTTGCGGGATCTATACGTTTTAGCTTCAATTGTTCCTTGATGTTTGGGGGAAAAGGTGTAGACGCAATGTGCCCCTTTTCTTTAAAGTCGCATTATCTCTTACAGGTATCCTTTCGCCAGTGGTTTAATGGCGCCTTTCTATGGCGTCCTCGCCTGTAATTTCAAATACCTTGTCGCATCTACCATTCTTCAATCAGTACGCGGCTGGTCTTTGACGGATGGTGATGTCAGTGGGGCACACTACCGTCACGAAGTATAGTGCCTCCGCCGATGATGTGCAGAAGGTCCCCGACACTCTGAGCAGACAATTTCTTTGGCCAAGTCTAGCAATGATTTTATGTCTAGCAAGCCTCTATGGATTCGAATAGTGCGATATGATGTGTATGTATTGTCTTTATGGGCAGTCTATATTTTGTTGTATTTAGCCTTGCTAATTTATGCATTATCTTCATTGGTTTTCCGGTTGTAAGTCTGATACTTTCAGTGAACTTCAGTTTCTTCTTAAATGTCTACACCTAGATATCTTGTTACCTTTTTGCGTTGCAAGGTTGTGTTATTTAGCCTGATACCGTGGTTTGTTTTAAGTTCATCTTTCAGCAGTAAGTACACCGATTTATTAGCTAGCTGTCTAGTCTTTTGTTCTATGTGAGTAGAACGAAAAACCAGTCCAAAGTTACAAATTTTACTTCTTTTATACACTCGATGACTAATTTCGGTACGAGACCTATTTTCACAACACCGTAACACAGTCGAAAATGGCATTTCCGAAGATGTGAGCAGCCGGCCGAAGTGGCCGTGCGGTTAAAGGCGCTGCAGTCTGGAACCGCAAGACCGCTACGGTCGCAGGTTCGAATCCTGCCTCGGGCATGGATGTTTGTGATGTCCTTAGGTTAGTTAGGTTTAACTAGTTCTAAGTTCTAGGGGATTAATGACCTCAGCAGTTGAGTCCCATAGTGCTCAGAGCCATTTGAACCATTTTGAAAATGTGAGCCGGCCGCGGTGGTCTAGTGGTTCTAGGCGCGCAGTCCGGAACCGCGGGACTGCTACGGTCGCAGGTTCGAATCCTGCCTCGGGCATGGATGTGTATGATGTCCTTAGGTTAGTTAGGTTTAAGTATCTCTAAGTTCTAGGGGACTGATGACCACAGAAGTTAAGTCCCATAGTGCTCAGAGCCATCTGAACCATTTTTTTGAAGATGTGACAATCGTGTCAAAAATGTGCAATGACCAGTTACAGTGCATACAGGTAAATGTGTGGACAATTGTGGGTAACCTTTAGTGATTTTCTTGACAACTGTTCGATGGCCGGCTCGCCATTCTCGAACTCTGTCACTGCAGTTGTCAAGGAAGCTGTTGTATAAAGCTGTTAGTATTTGCAATTGGATTAAGTTTGCTAATAGCGCAGGCCACAAAAGGTTGACAAAAGCCCAGACATACCAATTGGTATTGCTGCCGCCACATATTTGTCCTGTGTGCTCAGAGTTACGTGTGAAACCCTATTTACCGCATCGTCGCTAGACTTGTGCGGCCTGAACCCATACTAATGTGGACTGAGGCACAGTAGCTGTCTGTGTGACTGTAATCTGTCGCACAGTAGCCTTTGTCGGACCCTACCTAGTATATTCAGTAGAAAGATCGATCTATATGAGATTGTGTCTGTTGAGTCCTTGTTCTCTGATTTTTTGATAATGCGAGTATTAGCCGTCTCCCAACAGGCGGGTATTCTCCCTTGCAGTGTGATTTCTGAGTGAACTCAATTTGGGCCCGGAGCTTTTCCGTCTTTAGGTTTCGTTATCGCCAGCGCAGCCTCCTCACGAGGAGTAGTGAATCCACTACTTATATGGTTAATGTTCGTTTGTCTGCGTAGGTCTATGCAGCGGTGTTGGTCATGTGAAGGGTCATCGTATGGTAGTAGCTTGTTTAACTGGTACTCTGCCGACTATCTCCAGGCCTGCTCCACTGTACAGTTTTGTTGTTTTAATTATGATATTGGTGTTTTTTTCCATTATTATTATTCAGTTTGTATTTCGAATGGTTCTCGCTATATGTTATTCTTTAAGCTGGTCTTGACAAAATTGTCCCAACGGTCCTGCATTGTGTTTTGTAATTCGTCTTTGTATCGCCGTTTGGCATCAAGATATTGTTGCAGCCTGACTTCTTTACTTGTTGGTATTACCATCTTTCGTCTCGTCAGTCCTTCCTTACTTTTGTTAATCTTGTCGACCACGCTATACTTTATGTATGTCATTGATTTGTTGGATTGCAGCAATTTCAGATCTCTGTAGTATGTCAGATGATACTGTATGTGTGCCCTGTAATTAATACTTCCTCTGGTGGTGTGCAACGGGAATTCTTCTATAATATCTTTGAATGCTGTCAGTCTGCCCTGTTCAGCAACAGTGGGTGAGCCATGCTCACTCCCAACCATGCGTTCTCGTGAACTTCGCTACCTGTGTTTGGTTGCCCACCCCTGTTGCGGTTACGTCGTGGTTCTTCTTCTTTCTACGTGTGGCAGCAGCGATGTGTATCGATATTTGCACTGTGTACCATCTTTGGTTTTGTGCATATAGTTTCCGGCTAGGGGGTCGGCGGGGAGTCCGTCGCTTGCTGCGGACCGGGGAACTTACCTGCGCGTGGTGCAGTCGGCTGGGTCCGTTGGCCGTCCCTGCTCAGTGTCGGAGCGTGTGTGGAGCTGTCCGATCGCTACGAGCTTCGTGGTTCACCGACCCAGGCCGTCAAAGTTGAGTAGTGGTTTCAACTACCGAAGCCACGTATATTCATGTTGTGTGGTTCGTTTCGATGGTTCGCTGATGGGGAGGTTTTCCTGTGAGCAACACCGACAGTTTCTATTGCTGAAATTTAGCCCCCATGCGGTGCAATTAACTAGATTGGTTGACTACAATTCGAGTGCACCAGCGGAATTTTCTGCCTTGTGGCCGTTAGTGTTCTGGTTACCTGCCCTGGCCACTGACGTAAATTCAGGCAGTGTTCCTTTTGGGTGGAGTTAACTATTTTACCATACTTCAGATTCAAGTGTACCAGCGGAATTTTCTGCCTTGTGGCCGTTAGTGTTCCGCTTACCTGCCCTGGCCACTAAGGTAATTTCAGGCAGCGTCCTTTCCTCACCTGTTGTCGCTGTCCAACATGGTGTGTAGTTTTGACAGCTAATACAAATTTCATCGTGGATAATCACGTTCCTAACGTTTTGTGTTTGAGTTCTCATGTGCTGATTGGTGGTAAGTAAGTCGTTGTGTCGGTCGGTCCGTGGCTGTCCCCTGGTTGGGTTCTAACGGATCAAGTGTAGTTGGGCACACCACCTGTCTCACCTAAGTGAACGAGGGCAGACCGACCTCCCTGGAGGCTTCTGAGTCCTGGTTCTTTATTGTCCTTCTCACTGGTGTTTAATTCAAAAATGGTTCAAATGGCTCTGAGCACTATGCGACTTAACTTCTGAGGTCATCAGTCGCCTAGAACTTAGAACTAATTAAACCTAACTAACCTAAGGACATCACACACATCCATGCCCGAGGCAGGGTTCGAACCTGCGACCGGAGCGGTCGCTCGGCTCCAGATTGTAGCGCCTAGAACCGCACGGCCGGTGTTTAATTGTCTGTGTATAATCTATCATAGCCAATGATTTAAAAATTCTTGTTTTCACTGGACTTTGTGTATTTTTGAATTTTGGAAAATCAATTGTGGGCCTTAGGCCGCTTAAAACCTTCTTCTTGAAATCGCCCTCTAAACAAAAACATTGCGGCCTTTTGCCTTAAAAGATTATGGTAATATATTTTAAGATTTTCAAATTTAATTGTGGCCCTCGACCGCTTGTATTGCATCTCGCATATGTTTGTTCTATCTACTTTGGCCTTGAGACTTTCCAGCCTACCTGTAATACCATATATATTTTAATTATTTTATTTGTTATGCATCTCGCATATGTTTGTTCTATCTACTTTGGCCTTGAGACTTTCCAGCCTACCTGTGGTACCATATATATTTTAATTATTTTATTTGTTATTTTAACTGCATTTTTATTTTAGTGTCTTTCAAGATTTCTTGTTTGGAGGCCCTCAGCCGTGACATAAATACCTTTGTGAAACTCTTAGTTCTAAAGGTTCGGCTATGTTCGTTTTGGTTTAAAGATTTTATTAAATTATAATAAATTATAATTATGAGTGTACCTGACCAATACCTTATTTGGCCCTTTAAACAATCCTAATCATCTGTTCTGCCCTGCGGGTTTAGCGGGAGTTTCAATGGGTTTGGCGTATCACATCCTCATAGGGCTGTTAACGTTAATAATATCAGATTTAATCTATGCCCTACACTCGATGCAGCTTGTTCCTCCCCATGCCCAAATATATTTCGGGTAGCAGTGTCGTTGAAAATTCTGCGTCGTTTTATGACTCTATACACCATCTTCGAAGAAATTTATGTTCAGAGGAATCATAAGCAAGATTACACAGGCGGTATAGAGCACCACATACACCCTCCCACACATTTCGTTCACACGATGGATCTGCCTGCTGTAAAATGGTAACGGTACTATTTGACGTTCACAACTAGCACTGTTCAGAGTGACTTCTAGCTGATTTTACTTAATTGTAAAAATTAAAAAAATAACGATTATATTCAACAGCCACGGTTTCAACATGACAACGTTCGGTGAAACAGGAATACACAAGTACCACGTGACATCTTCAAAGATCTCCACGTAGAAGTAAAATATGACAGCCAGCCAAGGAAGAAACGTTGAGGACCTATCCAACATAGGAAATTACCTGTCTATGTCACTAAATGGCCAAAAAAAGACACCAGGTCAATTCGTCTCAGTTGCAGGTTTCCCATCTAACGATTTCTAGGAGCCACAAAAGTTTGATTTGCATTATTACCTATAATTACTGAACAAATTTAAAAATATGCCCTTTATGAGATGTAATCTTACGTTAAAGGTTCAATGAAATACGTCGTATTAAAGAGTGTATATACATCTCGAGGGACGATGACTCACAGTCCGCAAATTACCCAGGCTATACTGAGGTGACAACAGTCGAGGGATACCTCCTAAATTGTGTTGGTCCTGCTTTTGCCCGGAGTAGCTCAGCAGCTTGACATGGGATGTACTCTACAAGTCGCTGGACGTCCCCTGCAGAAACACTGCCTTGTTGTCTCTGTGGCTGTCCGTAATTGCGAAAATGTTGCTGCTGTTAGATCTTGTGCAGGAAGTGATATCTCGATTATACTCCATAAATGTTCGATGGGATTCATGTCGGTCATCTGCTCGAACTGCCCAGAATGTTTTGACACGGTGCATTGTCATCCAGTTCCATCGTTGTGATTTAGATCAGCTGAGACCTTAGACGTTGAGCTGTAAAATCCGAATGTTATGGCTTAGGTGTCTGGTTGGTTGGTTCTGAGAAGAATCGTTGTGAAGTAAATTCGCGTTCAGGAGATCTGTAGTAGACAAGTCTGGCTGCCAGCTCTGATACTCGTTTAGCACCACCCAGGGGTTACGTGCGGCTTATAGTGTGGTGCGGACGCGAGTATATTGTACAAACTCGCCAGTATCATGCACTGCCAAACCACAATCATTATCAACACGCTATCTGAGAAATACTACCAAGCAGTCCTTGGCTACCAACTAAGCAGACACAACAAACTTAATAATGATCTTCATCAAGGCTCAGTTTTGGTGCCAATCCTGTTCAACTGATATACATCTGACCACCCTGAGCCAGCCGCTGTGGCCGAGCGGTTCTAGGCGCTTCAGTCAGGAACAGCACTGCTGCTACGGTCACAGGTTCGAATCCTGCCACAGGCATGGATGTGTGTGATGTCCTTAGGTTAGGTTTTTTAGTAGTTCTGAGTCTAGGGGAATGATGACCTCAGATGTTAAGTCCCATAGTGCTTAGAGCCATTTGAACTTTTTATGACCTCCCTGAAACAGAGTGAGGAAGTTCATCTATGCAGACGATCTGGCATTGGCCACCCAGCGCAGAACTCTTAATGCTGGTGAGGAGATCCTATCCGCAAATCTGAGGGCAATAGATGAATACTTGAAAAAGTGGAGACTGATACCAAAATCCAACGAAGACTGCTTTCACCTTAACGGTCAGGTCCTTCACCAACAAGACTCTCCAAAATATCTAGGAGTGACTCTTGATAGAACCTTCTTTTACAGGAAGCACATACAATAGAAAAGACGCAATAATATCATACAGAAGCTGAGTGGTACCTCATGGGGCGCAGGAGCTACGACATTGTGATGTGCTGCCTTAGGGCTGGCCTATTCTGTTATTCTGTTGCCAAATACTGTGCCCCAGTGTGGCTCAATAGCATACATGTGAGAAAAATTGACGTGGAGCTAAATGCAGCAATGAGGAGAATAACAGGCTGCATCAAATCTACTCCCCTATACTGCTTACCACCTCTAAGCAACATTGCGCCACCAGACCTCCGAAGACAGAACGCCCTCCTCAAGGAATAACAAAAATTACTTAAAATCCCCGAGCTTCCAATGCACTTTGACGTCCCTGCACTCCGAAAGAACCGATTAAAATCCAGGCAGCCATCTGTCCTACTGGCAGAATCGCTACAGGCAGCTACATTCAGCGTCAACAAAAAGTGGACAGAAATGTGGAACACTACTGCCCATGAGGAACATCAGACCCTCCAAAGGCCAGAGACAAGACTAGCCGGTATGGAACTAACGTTACGTACCTGGAAAACAATTAATCGGATCCGCACAGGACACGGCATCTGTGCTGAAAACCTCTACCGATGGGGAAGGGCTTCATCTTCTCAGTTTGACTGTGGAAATGAACACCAGACGATCCATCACATTGTAACAAGCTGTATCAGAAGAGCCTACCATGAGAACTTGGAACATTTCTTTGAAGTGACAGAGGCAGCCCTTGAATGGATAGACAAATTAGATATTAATTTATAGACTTATTTTTTATATTATAATTTATGAAATTAATATATTTCAGTAAAATTTTGTAAAACTGTGTAGTCCCGATTGCTTGTCGCTGTTCATATGTAAGGCCATACGCTAAATAAATAAATAAATCCATCGTTGTTTGGAAACATGAAGTCCATGAATGGCTGCAAATGGTCTCCAAGGAGCCGAACATAACCATTTACAGGGAATGATCAGTTTAGTTGTACTAGAGCACCCAGTCAAAAAAAATGGTTCAAATGGCTCTGAGCAGTATGGGACTTAACACTATGGGAGGTCATCAGTCCTCTAGAACTTAGAACTACTTAAACCTAACTAACCTAAGAACATCACACACATCCATGCCCGAGGCAGGATTCGAACCTGCAACCGTAGCGGTAGCGCGGTTCCGGACTGAAGCTCCTAGAACCAATCGACCACAGCGGCCGGATGCACCCAGTCTATTCCATGTAAACACTGACCACACCATTATTATGGAGCCACCACCAGCTCGCACAGTGACTTGTTGACAACTTGGGTTCACGGCTTCGTGGGGCTGCGTCACACTCGAACCCTATCATAAGCTGTTACCAATCGAATTCGGGACTTATCTGACCAGGTCACGGTTTTCCAGTCGTCTCGTCGCCTAGGGTCCAACCAATATGTGAACAAGAGTAGGAGAGGCGCTGGAGGCGATGTCGTGCTGTTAGCAAAGGCGCTGGTGTCGGTCGTCTGCTGCCACAGCCCATTAACGCCGAATTTCGCCGCACTGTCCTAACGGATATGTTCGTCGTACGTCCCACGTAGACTTCTGCGGTTATTTCACGCCGTGTCGCTTACCTGTTAGCGCTGACAACTCTAAGCAAACGCTTCTGGTCCCAGTAGTTAAGTGATGGGCGGAGCCCACTATGTTGTACCTGGTGAGGTAATGTCTAAAATTTGGTACTGTCGGCACACTCTCGACACTTTGGCTCTCGGTATACCGAGTTACCTAACGATTTCCGAAATGGATTGTATCATACGTTTATCTCCAACTACCATTCCGAGTTCAAAGTCTGTTAATTCCTGTCGTGCGGCCGGAACGTCGTTGGACAACTTTTCACGAGAATCACCTGAGTATAAATGACAACTCTGGCAATGCACTGCGCTTTTATACCTTGTGTACCCGATACTACCGCCTTTTATACACTACTGGCCATTAAAATTGCTACACTAAGAAGAAATGCAGACGATAAACGGGTATTCATTGGACAAATATATTATACTAGAACTGACATGTGATTACATTTTCAAGGAATTTGGGTGCAGAGCTACAGAGACATCACTACACAGAACAACCACCTCTGGCCGAAATAACGGCCTTGATACGCCTGGGCATTGAGTCAAACAGAGCTTGGATGGCGTGTACGGGAACAGCTGCCCATGCAGCTTCAACACTATACCACAGTTCATCAAGAGTAGTGACTGGTGTATTGTGACGAGCCAGTTGCTCGGCCACCATTGACCAGACGTTTGCAGTTGGTGAGAGATCTGGAGAATGTGCTGGCCAGGGCAGCAGTCGAAAATTTTCTGTATCCAGAAATGCCCGTACTGGACCTGCAACATGCAGTCGTGCATTATCCTGCTGAAGTGTAGGGTTTCTCAGTGATCGAATGAAGGGTAGAGCCACGGGTCGTAACACATCTGAAATGTAACGTCCACTGTTCAAAGTGCCGTCAATGCGAACAAGAGGTAACCGAGACGTGTAACCAATAGCACCCCATACCATCACGCCGGGTGATACGCCAGTATGGCGATGACGAATACGCGCTTCCAATGTGCGTTCACCGCGATGTCGCCAAACACGGATGCGACCATCGTGATGCTGTAAACATAACCTGGATTCATCGGCAAAAAAATGACGTTTTGCCATTCGTGCACCCTGGTTCGTCGTTGAGCACACCATCGCAGGCGCTCCTGTCTGTGATGCAGCGTCAAGGGTAACCGCAGCCATGGTCTCCGAGCTGATAGTCCATGGTGCTGCAAACGTCGTCGAACTGTTCGTGCAGATGGTTGTCGTCTTGCAAACGTCCCCATGTGTTGACTCAGGGATCGAGACGTGGCTGCAAGTTCCGTTACATCCATGCAGATAAGATGCCTGTCATCTCGACTGGTACTGAAACGAAGCCGTTGGGATCCAGCACGGCGTTCCGTATTACCCTCCTGAACCCACCGATTCCATATTCTGCTAACAGTCATTGGATATCGACCAACACGAGCAGCAGTGTCGCGATACGATAAACCGTAATCGCGATAGGCTACAATCCGACCTTTATCAAAGTCGGAAACGTGATGGTACACATTTCTCCTCCTCACACGAGGCATCACAACAACGTTTCACCAGGCAACGCCGGTCAACTGCTGTTTGTCTATGAGAAATCGGTTGGAAACTTTCCTCATGTCAGCACGTTGTAGGTGTCGCCACCGGCGCCAACCTAGTGTGAATGCTCTAAAAAGCTGATCATTTGCATATCCCAGCATCTTCTTCCTGTAGGTCAAATTTCGCGTCTTTAGCACGTCATCTTCGTGGTGTAGCAATTTTAATGACCAGTGGTCTATATGTGTATATCTCTGTCTCACGAATTCTGGCACCTCAGTGTATTCTCATCCAGTATTTGAGAATTAGAGCAGCTTCCAACAAACTTTACACATAATTTCAAACGTTTTCGAAACTGCTTGTTCATAGTACCTGTCCCCGCACCACATAATATGTTTGATACATTTTCGATATTTTTCCAGGAAAACTTCATCTTCAGACATGATGTTATAATGCACAACTTCTTCAGTACTAGCTCTGTTCGCATCAGACTTTCAGGTACCATTGAAGGTACCTGTAAAATTGTATCATTGTAGGACACGTAAGTCAGGATATACGACATTATAAACACTGAGATGAGGAAAAATTGTTGTTGTAAAATCGGAGCCCACATTAACCAGACTTTATTCAACCAGTGTTTGATGACAAATGAGTGATGAGGAAGGATGGGGGGTTATATGTAATGCCACTGATCTTGTTGTCTAATTGTTCAGTGCAAGCAGTAAGAAAGATAGAAAATATTTTTCAGCGTGAGACGAAGTCGAGTTAGATCGGAGTTTCACATTGCATCTGCAGTGAGGTTATTACTGTGCAGCCGCCAAATGTCACGTCGTCCTTGCTGCTAATAAAAAATGGTTAGTATGGAGCCTAAGAATTTGTCGCCGTAGGAGTCTGGATAGGCAAGCAAAGGATTAGTTGAGACAAGTGCACTTTAAATAAACATATTGTACTCAGTTTGTGCGTGAAGAAATACACACACTGTTCACAAGTTGTGGCGGCAGTGGCTACCCGTAAGCAGAGGTCCAACACGGGGGTGCGTGAAAGTACACTGAATGTTTGCCGGTAGAGCTAGCATCGTTGGGCACCAACTTGCGACACAGAAGTAATCTTGAACTATGAGACTACTACCCATGTAGTCAGCGGCCTAGAGGTTGGCAGCGATATTGAAAGCACTAATGGCAGGTATCCTTGACGCACCGGCTCTGGCAGTTTCGATAACCTGCGATTCTACAATTTGGTATGGACTATAAGCTCGGTCTGTACAAGGACAGTGCAGGAGCCCACCCTTTTACAAGGAATCTGTTTTGGTTGGCAGAAGAGCCAACACCGGGTTACTAGAGGAGGCCGAAAGGCACGCGTTTTAGCTCACGCAGGCTGGCGTGAGGTCTGGAACAGGACAAGGAAATTAGAATTTAGAAAAACGGACGTAGCTGGTGAAATACTTAACTTTAATCCGTTAATGGTGAACGTCGGTCTAACGGTACCTGATTCACAAGATCCATAGTAACTGATAATGGTGCCTTGCTAGGTCGTAGCAAATGACGTAGCTGAAGGCTATGTTAAACTATCGTCTCGGCAAAGGAGAGCGTAATTTGTCAGTGAACCATCGCTAGCAAAGTCGGGTGTACAACTGGGCGAGTGCTAGGAAGTCTCTCTAGACAGGCCGTGTGGCGGCGCTCGGTCTGCAATCACTGATAGTGGCGACATGCGGGTCCGACGTATACTAACGGACCGCGGCCGATTTAAAGGCTACCACCCAGCAAGTGTGGTGTCTGGCGGTGACACCACAGAATCACGTTAATCGATTTCTGCAAATCATGGAAGACAACATTTCACTCTATACTATCGCTGTGCACGTTAAAGCGCCGCTTCCGGGAGGTCCGCCAGTCCTGTATAAAACCCACCCGGAGGATTAATAACGAGGATCGGTGAGTCGACCAGCCTGGATGAGGTTTTTAGCCCGTTTCCACATACCACTAGGTGAATGCCAGGTTGGTTCCCAAGCTCAGGTTCAGGTACACGGTTTGCAAACATTTAGATAACTTTTGCTCACACTTGCAGACAGCTATGGTACTTGTATTCCGTCCCAGAGGGTAATGATATGGCGAGGTGACAGCAAGGCCATCTCGCCATCACTTACTAACACTGCCTGTACTGTACTCCGTCCGTACAGGTCTCGAAAGACCCGACAGTACCAGCCAACCGCTGTGTCATCCTCAGCCGATGGGCGTCACTGGTTGCGTATATGAAGGGCCACATCACCTCACCGCTCTCGCAGTCGTCGTCAGTTATCATGACTGGAGCCGCTACTCAATGGAGTAGCTCGTCAACCGGTCTCACAAGGGCTGAGTGCAACCCTCTTGCAGCAGCGGTTGTCAGACCCGGACGGTAACCTATCCAAGCGCTACCAAGCCCGACAGCCCTTAACTCCGGTAATAATAATAATGAGCGTATGGCATTGGTGGCCGGGAGATCCCTCGCGGGGCGGTTCGGCCGCCGCTCCACAAGTTCTTTAACGCAACTACGGTGACTTGAGAGTGAATGAGGATGAAATGATGATGAAAGACACACAAAACCCAGTTACCTCGAGGCAGCGAAAATCCCTGGCCCCGCCGGGAAACGAACCCGGGACCCCGTGCGCGTGAAGCGAGAACGCTACCGCAAGACCACGAGCCGCGGACCTTAACTCCGGTGATCTGACCGGAACCAGAATTACCATCGCGGAAAGGACGTCGACAAACTAACCGTGTCACGTTCGTTAATAACCGTGCCGATTCTGCGCGGATTAGGAACAGAGGCAAAACAATTGAAGAGGATACGACTGACTGCCTAAATATTGATCTTCTAAATCCGATGCTAATACTGTCCATCCGTTTCCATACGACAGTCAGTCCCCCCGTGCATCATCTAGTCCTTAACCTTTGCCGACAAGGGCAATTACTCACTGTTCGGCGACTAGTCAGTTCTGTCCTTGTCAGTAGAGTGTGGGACCACTGGTCGGTGTCTCCAGCCTCGTGGAACACAAATGGCCGTGACGACAGTGCCGAGGGCGGCAGCGGACAAAAACGCAGGAGCAACAGGCTGCGGCTTCGCGCAGAATTAATGGCGGGCAGAAGCGCTGGCGCCAGCAAAGTGGCGGCTGTCCGGCCCAGCCGTGGCGGTGGAGGCGGCGGCCCGTGCGCGCGCCGCTGTTGTCGTGCACGTAATTAGGAGAGCAGGCAGCAGCCGCCCCCGGAGGTTCCCGTGCGACCCGGCACGTGGTCCCGCGGGGCGAGCGTGCGCCTCGCCGCGGGGGCGGGGCACGGCTGCCAATCGCCGCCTGCGCCTGACAGCGCCCTCACGTGACGTCACGCCGCCCCCGACGAGACTCGGCCCGCTGCCGGCGCGTAGGGAGCCTCCCGTCCGCAACACCTCGCCCTGCTGGATTTCTTAAGGCCTCTCATTTGATTTACACGGTCCAGTCACAATGATGTGGCAACGGGTTTGACGTCGCGGTTTATACGTCTTCCTGTCAGATCACTAAAGTTAGCACAGTCGGGCTCGGCTAGCACTTGGATAGGTGACTGTCGTGGACTCCTGACAGCTGCTGGCAAGCAGGGTGCACTTGAGGAGTTACTTGATTGAGAAGTAGCGGCTCCGGTCACAAAAATAGACAACGACTGGGAGATCGATGTGGCGACTACATGTCCCAATTTGTCGTATCCAGAGACGCCTATTGGCTGCGGACGAGACGGCGGTCGGTCGGTACCTTTGGGTCACTTAAACCTGTTCGGAGTTAGTTACTCTCATTATTTTGACCACAGCCTTTTTCAACGTCAATGTCCAATAACCATCCATAGACGGCAGGACTAGCAGTGGAGGGTGTATGAAACATGTCGGGAGGACTCGGAAAACAGTGCAGTCGTTGTCGTAATGCGGAAACGGAGCGATTTATCTGACGTCCTAAAGGACATGATTATTGACTTTCGAGACACAGCTGGAAGCATTCCCGTAAAGGTTAAGTTTGTAAACAGTTCGCGTGTCACCATGGTTAAAGTACACTACTGGCCATTAAAATTGCAACACCAGGAAGATGACGTGCTACAGACGCGAAATTTAACCTACAAGAAGTAGATGCTCTGATATACAGATGATTAGCTTTTCAAAGCATTCACAAAAGGTTGGCGCCGGTGGCGACACCTACAACGTGCTGACATGAGGAACGTTTCCAACCGATTTCTCATACACAATCAGCAGTTGACCGGCGTTGGCTGGTGAAACGTTGTTGTGATGCCTCGTGTAAGGAAGAGAAATGCATACCATCACGTTTCCGACTTTGATAAAGGTCGGACTGTACTCTATCGCGATTGCGGTTTATCGTATCGCGACATTGCTGCTCGCGTTGGTCGAGATCCAATGACTGTTAGCAGAATCTGGAATCGGTGGGTTCAGGAGGATAATACGGAACGCCGTGCTGGATCCCAACGGCCTCGTATCACTAGCCGCCGAGATGATAGACATCTTATCTGCTTGGCTGTAACGGATCGTGCAGCCACGTCTCGATCCCTCAGTCAACAGATGGGGACGTTTGCAAGACAACAACCATATGCACGAACAGTTCGACGACGTTTGCAGCACCATGGACTATCAGTTCGGAGACCATGGCTGCGGTTACCCTTGACGCTCCATCGCAAGCAGGAACGCTTGCGACGGTGTACTCAACGACGAACCTGGGTGCACGAATGGCAAAACGTCATTTTTTCGGATGAATCAAGGTTCTGTTTACAGCATCATGAGGGTCGGATCCGTGTTTGGCGACATCGCGGTGAACGCACATTGGAAGAGTGTATTCGTCATCGCCATACTGGCGTATCACCTGGCGTGATGGTATGGGGTGCCATTGGTTACACGTCTCGGTCACCTCTTGTTCGCATTGACGGCACTTTGAACAGTGGACGTTACTTTTCAGATGTGTTACGACCCGTGGCTCTACCCTTCATTCGATCCCTGCGAAACCCTACATTTCAGCAGGATAATGGACGACCGCATGTTGCAGGTCCTGTACGATTCCTGTCAATGGTGGCCGAGCAACTGGCTCGTGGCAATACGCCAGTCACTACTCTTGATGAACTGTGGTATCGTGTTGAAACTGCATGGGCAGCTGTACCTGTACACGCTATCCACTAGAGGTGGTTGTTATGGGAACTGATTTCTCAGGATCTATGCACCCAAATTACGTGAAAATGTAATCACATGTCAGTGCTAGTATATATATATTTGTCCAATGAATACCCGTTTACCATCTGCATTTCTTCTTGGTGTAGCAATTTTAATGGCCAGTAGTTTATATCGTGCGTGGCAAAACAGCGCTATCCAAAATTGGTGCTAGGGCAATTGTGACGCACCACGGACCATAGATTATAGGGCTGAACGACGCCTGCGGTCAATAGACGCGCAACTCTTGAGCACCTGTCGACTTAGACGAACCAAGGCGCTAGGAACAGCGTCTCCTCGACAGACGTTCAGCGAACGTTGCCGTGCACCAGACGATTGTGTCTACCAGTAGGACAAGGCAACGCGTCACACGGCTTGCAGCGCACGAGCGTGGTTCGAAGAGTGGCAAAATGAATTTACTGTATTCCGATGGCCACCGAATTCCGCGCAATTAAACCCAGCCGAGGATTTATGGGACTACATCGATCGGGCCGTTCGCGCCACACATACGGTCGCCGTGTTGGCGCTAATGGGATTCTGGCCATCAGACCTACTTACCAGACAGAACGCGGCAATATACTGGATACATAAACGTGCCTAAGGAAGTATCATTGACGTAACTGGCAAACATGTGGCCAATAATAAAGAAATTAAGAACTGGACGATAGACACTTGGCAGACTCAATGGGAGACGTCTGACACTGGGAGATGAGTTTATAACCTTTTCCCTGATGTGCGGGGGAGGCTAAAGCTAAAACGCAAAACCTACAGAAAGAAAGATCCATTTGCTCACTAGACGTGTTTCCTGTCCGATGCATTTAAGTCGGATAGGCAGCCGACCGTCATCCGACTGCGTCTGTGGTGCCCCTAAAGGTACGCTTGAACATGTGGCCCAGCTTTAGAGCAAGCTGCCTTGGAGTTCAGGCAGGAATTAGTGGAACATCAACTTCTGGAGGTCTTAACAGACCTGTGATGTTCATTCCATTTAGAGGATTGGTTGAGCAAATGTCCAAGTATGCAGAGACAGTATTCGAGCAAAATTACGTTCGGGAGAAAATGTAGGTGAAAAAAGCCTACTCCTCAGCAAGGCTGAGCAGTATCGGCATCGACAAATAACACAACAATACACAACGTCCCATCGAGGGTGGTCTGTCAGACTCATGATTTGACCGCCCCAAAGAGCAGAGGGCATCCGTTGTTCTCGGTGGACTGGCCAGCCGGTCTAGGGCCCGACCGCCAACTCGCGATTGGGGATAGCATACGAACAATACGCGACAAAACAGAGGACAAGTTCGGTAGTCCTGGTGAGACTCCGCTATGTATTGGAAAAAACATAAGGAGGATGTCTCAGGGTGTTTCCATGAGTGAGTTTTGCCTTCATGCATAGTACAAATCTTAAGAAGCTACATGAAGACTATATTACCGATCGTGACAAACCGGATAATGACATATAAATAAGTGAAGACCATGCTGTACTAATGATTCTACACTCAATCGCCAACGAAATTGGTATAGGCACGTGTATTCAAATACAGAGGTATGTAAAACAGGCAGAATACGGCGGATCGGTCGGCAACGCCCATATACGACAACAGGTGTCTGGTGTAGTGGTTAGATCGTGTATGCTGCTATAATGCCGGGTTATCAAGATTAGAGTGAGTCTGAACGTGGTGCGATAGTCAGTGCCCGAGCGATGGGACACAGCATCTCCAAGGATGCGATGAAGTGGGTTTTTCCCTTACGACAATTTCACGAGTGTTCCGTGAATGAAACATCAAATCTCCGACATCACTGTGGCCAGGAAAAGATTCTGCAAGAACGGGACCAACGACGACTGAAGAGAATCTTTCAGCGTGACAGACATACAAGCCTTCCGCAAATTGCTGCATATTTCAATACCGGGCCATCAGCAAGCGTCACCATCCGAAGAAGTCAACAGCCGGCTGGAGTGGCCGAGCGGTTCTAGGCGCCTCAGTCCGGAACCGCGCGACTGATACGGTCGGAGGTTCGAATCCTGCCTCGGGCATGGATGTGTGTGATGTCCTTAGGTTCGTTAGGTGTAAGTAGTTCTAAGTCCTAGGGGACTGATGACCTCAGAAGTTAAGTCTCATAGTGCTCAGAGCCATTTGAACCATTTACGCCTCGCCTAGGCCTGTCAACACCGACAGTGCATTGTCCATTCAGTAAAACATGTTGCCTGGTCGGACGAGTGTCGTTTCAGACTGAGCGCATGGACGTGTGAGTGTATGGAGACAACCTCATGAATCCATGGACCGTGCATATCAGCAGGGGACTGTTCAGGCTGGTGGAGGATTTGTAATGGTGTGGGGCCTTCGTAGTTGGAGTGATATGGGATCCCTAATAAGTCTAGATATGACTCTGACAGGTGACACTTACGTAAGCATCCTGTCTGATCACCCGCATCCATTCATGTCCATTGGCACTCCGACGGACTTGGGCTATTCCAGCAGGACAATGCGACACCCCACACGTCCAGAATTGCTACAGAGAGGCTCCAGGAACACTCTTCTGAGTTTCACACTTCCGCTGGTCACCAAACTTCCCAGATCTGTACGTTTTTGAGCATATTAGGGATGCCTTGCAATGTGCTGTTCAGAAGACATATATAGTTGTGACGGTAAAACGATGAAGTGTTAACAATAGTCTTTCAATGATATCTTATTTGTATATCAACGTAGTTCACTGGTTTAAATAACTAATTTACTTATTGATAGCTGAAAACATTACAACTAAGACATAAAATCTATTTATCTTTACTTAACACACTCAATAATTCCTAATCAAATACAAAATCAAAACCAGAAGTAAGATTTACAATCTTAGTTCATTTGGTTTTCCTTCTCAGTCTCAATCGACACTAAACGTATCAAAGATTGTGTGGTTTTCGTGTAACAGAAACTTACAAGTTGCGAAACGTAACAAACTACAGTTTTATGTAGTTTTCAGGTATAGTTCTTCGCACTCCTTACACATATCTAGGGCTAATTTGATTCTTTTGTGTGGGCGTCGTGTATTCTGCCAATAACCTTCTTCAACCTTCCTGGGTGCTAAACACCACGAGGTTTGGCCCATGGCTTTAATTTGTAAAGCATAATAATTTTTATTAACTCTAAAATAAATCACAATATCTATTAATATGATTAGACGTTTACTCTAACAATTAAAAATATAATTTTATTTACAAATTTGGCACACCTATTCTGTCAGTATCTGTAGAATAAATTTTAAGTGCTGTAACCGGCTAATACATATGTTAGGGAATACTGAATAATATTGTGAATTCACCTTCATGAGACTGTGTCAGCACCCTAATGCATACTAAGTCATTTTAAGCAAAATAAATACACAAAAGAAATGTTTTTACTTATTTGAAATTGTTATTTGCTTTGAGTGGCAAGTACCCCTAAAGAGAAAATGTGCAGCATATGTACTGGATTTTCTTGCGGCATGTATCTCGATCTGTAGGAGAGGGACGCCGCACCTTATAACTTCATGACCTCGATAGACAAGATGGCGCTCTAAAACCAATACACGCGCAATAGAACTTATTGTTGATATTGTCGATATTGTTGATACCCCATCCATTTGGAAATATTTGATTATACTGCATACAGTAAGAACTAATCGTGACGCTGAAAAGATTTTGCAGGGATAATTATAGGATTGCCTCAATTAGTCCCCCAGAGCTTATGTAGCACTTACTCGAACGAATCATGACCATTTTTATTATGACCTGGAGTCAGATACGCGCACACTGTGTTTTATGTTTGCCGAGACTATGAGGGGCGTGCAGTTTACACGTATGCAGCACCTCTTCCCGATTTATCCAACAGCTTAGAGTTCCACTTCAGACGACAATTTTTGAGCACTGTTGCTTGAACGTGGCTATTGTTAGGGAGTATTAAAATAAGTTTATCCACGTTGTGTGCTAGGTTGACTACTGATATTACCATTTCCAATTTTACTTAGTTAAGTTATTTACTTTTCAGTATTTAATGTTTATATTGTTGGATTTGTACTAAATATTGCACAATATGCTCCACACTGTGTCTATATTTCTTTGCGTTTTTACGTTTTGTTTGAATTTTTGCTGTCACGAGTACTGATAACACTGTACTCGAATTTCTGTACCAAATAAAAGAAGAAATGTTAACATGACTCCAGATGCAGCAACATTGTTGGCTTAGTTTGATGACATTAGTGATGCAGATGATGATCTCGTCTTCTCTAATGATTCTGAAGGTGAAGAAGACAAGATAGTGCTCAGTAACCACCATTCAGCTCATGAGAAAGAGATGTTGCAGAATGAAGAAGGGGATGTTTTAAGTGAGGATGCATATGAGAGGCATTTCTTGGTAAAGATAAGAGCACAAATATTCCTGAAAAAGAGGCCTACAACCAACATACGTACTCGGGCACACAATATAACCTAAACACACACGTGCCTGGACCGAGAAATGGGGCCCGGGAAATACAATCAGAAGCTAGACTGTTTCGGCTTTTGTTTCATGATAATTTCGTTGGAGTAACAATCAGTTGTACAAATATTTACGTAGAGACAATGTCATCACATTCTGGAATGGACAGAGATGCCCATAATATGGATGAAGCAGAAATCAGAACATTGTTGGATTTAATGTATCTAGGAAAAACACTCATCAAATGTGGGACAGTTCCAAAGGCAGTAGCCAAGAATCATGTTACTTATCAACGACTGAACAAAGATTTCCCTCTGTCTTACTATGCTCACGATTTGATGATGTAAGAGACAAAAAATTGAGAAAGGAAATTGATAATTTAGCCCCCATAAAAGAAGTGTTTGAAATAAGAACATACTTCTTGCAAAGTTCAAAATGGTTCAAATGGCTCTGAGCACTATGGGACTTAAGTGCTGATGTCATCAGTCTCCTAGAACTTAGAACTACTTAAACCTAACTAACCTAAGGACATCACAAACATCCACGTCCGAGGCAGGATTCGAACCTGCGACCGTAGCGGTCGCGCGGTTCCAAACTGTAGCGCCTAGAACCGCTCGGCCACTTGCAAAGTGAATACCTTATTGTAGATGACTAACTGTTAGTGTTTAGGGGTAACTATTCTTTTCGGCAATTCATATGTAGCAAACCTGTTAAGTATGACCTGAAAGCATTTGCTTTAGTTGATGCTAAGACAGCATATCCAGTAAATTAAAAAAACTATGTTGGTTCGCTGCCTGATGGATCTCGTAAACAAAGTAATAGCCCACGTAATAATAATAATTACGGGTACTAACCATCGATAACTGGTTTTCGACGAATTCTCTTGGGGGAAGTCTAAAAGATAAGTGTCTTACTTACGAGGGAACACTTCCTGGAGTTACTTCCAAATAAACAAAGAACAGCAAAATCTTCAATTTTCGGCTTTCAAAAAGACAACACCCCTGTGTTGTTGGGTACCAAGAAGAATAAAGCTGTCCTTGTAATTTCTGCAATGCAGCGTGACTATGTTATCGATAGCGATACAGAGAATACGGACAAGCCGGAGATCATAATATTTTAAAATATGACAAAAGTTTGCGTCGACTTGGTTGACCAGCTGTCTGAAAAAGTGATGTGTCTCGAGGTACAAGGTACTGGCCCATGGTAGTCTTCTACAGTCCGCTGAACGTAGCTGCAGTAAAGGCATTTTGCAATAATGGATTCAGTAAAAATGAAGATAAAACGCTAAAGAGTACTTGTTTCCTAACCAACCTTGCGTAACAACTTATAAAGCTCCAAATAGAAAGCAGATTTCAAGCAACATATATTCCTATGGAGGCAGGAGGAGTGGACTTTCACTGCTTGGAATGGAAGAGACTGTAAACGGGACGCAAGAAGAAAGAAAGGGAACAAGAGGAAGAGGTTATGACTGTGACAGATCAAGTAAAAAATCAGCCATGGAATGGTGTGTTATGTGCTATTAGTGGACCTGCCCTAAACATTTAAAGGATGTTTGTGTCAATTCTTCCCCATGAACCATGGACCTTGCCGTTGGTG
This sequence comes from Schistocerca serialis cubense, assembly GCF_023864345.2. Classification (NCBI taxonomy): domain Eukaryota; kingdom Metazoa; phylum Arthropoda; class Insecta; order Orthoptera; family Acrididae; genus Schistocerca; species Schistocerca serialis. The sequence continues at coordinate 485,788,289 of NC_064646.1, read as the reverse complement.
GGGAGGCTTGCGTGCCTCAGCGATACAGATGGCCGTACCGTAGGTGCAACCACAACGGAGGGGTATCTGTTGAGAGGCCAGACAAACGTGTGGTTCCTGAAGAGGGGCAGCAGCCTTTTCAGTAGTTGCAGGGGCAACAGTCTGGATGATTGACTGACCTGGCCTTGCAACATTAACCAAAACGGCCTTGCTGTGCTGGTACTGCGAACGGCTGAAACCAAGGGGAAACTACGGCCGTAATTTTTCCCGTGGGCATGCAGCTTTACTGTATGGATAAATGATGATGGCGTTCTCTTGGGTAAAATATTCCGGAGGTACAATAGTCCGCCATTCGGATCTCCGGGCGGGGACTACTCAGGAGAACGTCGTTATCAGGAAAAAGAAAACAGGCGTTCCATGGATCGGAGCGTGGAACGTCAGATCCCTGAACCGGGCAGGTAGATTAGAAAATTTAAAAAGTGAAATGGATAGGTTAAAGTTAGATATAGTGAGAATTAGTGAAGTTCGGTGGCAGGAGGAACAAGACTTTTGGTCAGGTGAATACAAGGTTATAAACACAAAATCAAATAGGGGTAAAGCAGGAGTAGGTTTGATAATGAATTAAAAAATAGGAGAGCGGGTAAGCTACTACAAACAGCATAGTGAACGCATTATTATGGCCAAGATAGACACGAAGCCCACGCCTACTACAGTAGTACAAGTTTATATGCCAACTATCTCTGCAGATGATGAAGAAATTGAAGAAATGTATAATGAGATAAAAGAAATTATTCAGGTGGTGAAGGGAGACGAAAATTTAATAGTCATGGGTGACTGGAATTCGAGAGTAGGAAAAGTGAGAGAAGGAAACATAGTATGTGAATATGGATTGGGGGTAAGAAATGAATGAGGAAGCCGCCTGGTAGAGTTTTGCACAGAGCATAACTTAATCATAGCTAACACTTGGTTCAAGAATCATGAAAGAAGGTTGTATACATGGAAGAATCCTGGAGATACTAAAAGGTATCAGATAGATTATATAATGGTAAGACAGAGATTTAGGAACCAAGTTTTAAACTGTTAGACATTTCCAGGGGCAGATGTGGACTCTGACCACAATCTATTGGTTATGAACTGTAGATTAAAACTGAAGAAACTGCAAAAAGGTGGGAATTTAAAGAGATGGGACCTGGATAAACTGAAAGAACCAGAGGTTGTACAGAGTTTCAGGAAGAGCATAAGGGAACAACTGACAGGAATGGGAAAAAGAAGTACAGTAGAAGAAGAATGTGTAGCTCTGAGGGATGAAGTAGTGAAGGCAGCAGAGGATCAAGTAGGTAAAAAGACGAGGGCTAGTAGATCTCCTTGGGTAACAGAAGAAATATTGAACTTATTTGATGAAAGGAGAAAATGTAAAAATACAGTAAATGAAGCAGGTAAAAAGGAATACAAACGTCTCAAAAATGAGGTCGACAGGAAGTGCAAAATGGCTAAGCAGGGATGGCTAGAGGACAAATATAAGGATGTAGAGACTTATCTCACTAGGGGTAAGAGAGATACTGCCTACAGGAAAATTAAAGAGACCTTTGGAGAGAAGAGAACCACTTGTATGAATATCAAGAGCTCAGATGGAAACCCAGTTCTAAGCAAAGAAGGGAAAGCAGAAAGGTGGAAGGAGTATATAGAGGGTCTATACAAGGGCGATGTACTTGAGGACAATATTATGGAAGTGGAAGAGGATGTAGATGAAGATGAAATGGGAGATACGAAACTGCGTGAAGAGGTTGACAGAGCACTGAAAGACAGGATTGTAGCGTCTCCCCGATGTTATTCAATCTGTATACTGAGCAGGCAGTAAAGGAAACAAAACAAAAAATCGGAGTTGGTATTAAAATCCATGGAGAAGAAATAAAAACTTTGAGGTTCGCCGATGACATTGTAGTTCTGTCAGAGACAGCAAAGGACTTGGAAGAGCAGTTGAACGGAATGGACAGTGTCTTGAAGGGAGGATATAAGATGAACATCAACAAAAGCAAAACGAAGATAATGGAATGTAGTCGAATTAAGTCGGGTGATGCTGAGGGAATGAGATTAGGAAATGAGACACTTAAAGTAGTAAAGGAGTTTTGCTACTTGGGGAGCAAAATAACTGACGATGGTCGAAGTAGAGAGGATATAAAATGTAGAGTGGCAATGGCAAGGAAAGCGTTTCTGAAGAAGAGAAATTTGCTAACATCGAGTATAGATTTAAGTGTCAGGAAGTCGTTTCTAAAAGTATTTGTATGGAGTGTAGCCATGAATGGAAGTGAAACATGGACGATAAATAGTTTGGACAAGAAGAGAATAGAAGCTTTCGAAATGTGGTGCTACAGAAGAATGCTGAAGATTAGATGGGTAGATCACATAACTAATGATAAAGTATTGAATAGTATTGGGGAGAAGAGGAGTATGTGCCACAACTTGACAAAAAGAAGGGACCGGTTAGTAGGACATGTTCTGAGGCATCGAGGGATCACAAATTTGGCACTGGAGGGCAGCGTGGAGGGTAAATATCGTAGAGGGAGACCAAGAGATGAATACACTAAGCAGATTCAGAAGGATGTGGATTGCAGTAAGTACTGGGAGATGAAGAAGCTTGCACAGGATAGGGTACCGTGGAGAGCTGCATCAAACCAGTCTGAGGACTGAAGACCAGAACAACAACAACATTGTGTCAATTGTTCGCACAGTGTGGACTGAAATAAAGCACATCAGAATGTAATTTTGGAGGTACTGGTTTAATTTTTGCATTAGTGAGGTGCATGTGCAGGTATTACAGCGTATGGTTCACAAACTACACTCATTATTCATTTTTACTGCAATATAAGTTGACTTTTGTTCGTTTTCGTTAAAATATTCTATGTATGTATATTATAATAAATATAGTTCATTCAAGTATGAAGATAAGTAATTGATTGAATCCAACATCATCATGCACGTATCCTATTTTGTTTTAGAATTGTTAAAGTAACCTTAAAAACAATGGTGGGTGCCAGCTGTCATCCACGCGACCAATGATGTAACATAAATTCACAAGACTACTTCAGGGTTAATACATTTATTCCGCTGCGAGGCAAGACGGTCAATGTCTTTATGAAAAAATGTGTGCGGTTGCCTATGGAACCATGATTGTACCCAAGCTTGCTCCTCTTCGTCCGAAGCAAATCGGCGGGCACGAATGTTTTTCTTCAGAACTCCAAGAATATGGAAATCGCATGGGGATGGACCCGGATTGTATGGAGCATGTGTAAGGACTTCCCAGCGAAACTTGTGCAGCGTACTCGAGATTTCCTTGACAACATGTGGACGGGCGTACATCCTCACTACAGCTCCGACCTCTCTCCACGCGATTTCCATATTTTTGGAGCCCTAAAGAAAGACATTCGTTGCCGTCGGTTTTATTCGGACGCAGAGGTGCACCCCTGGGTACTGTCGTGGTTCCGTAGGCAGACGCACCCGTTTTCCGTGAAGGCACTGACCGACTTGCCTCGCAGTAGGATAAATGTGTCAATAGTTATGGCGATTAATTTTGAAATAATAAACACTTTACTCACTTTTCTTTCCGACAGGCTCGTTTTCATATGACTAACCTAATGTATTGGTTTTGCAGTGTATTTAGTGGATTTCAGTTATCCATCAAGAAGTGCAGTTGCCAATTACTTACTATATTTCCGTTACACATGACAATTTAACAAAGAAAATAGTTAATGATGAGCTTCCTCTACACAGCCGATTTGTCGTTTCGGTTTCCTGCACGAGATTTAGAGGACCGAGGCAACCGTCCTCTTCAGGTGCTGCGAATTTTTCTGGTTTGTGTACTCGCTGCCCTCACTTGGTCTCGCAGCGTTATTTATAGCTGACAATGAGTTCGACTCCCGACGCCCGGTACGTAATTTGATGTTCTTTTTCAGAGCACGCACTGATACTTCGTGAGACACGGATTCTCTTGGCGTTTCTCAGCTTCTTGCAGGCTGTAAAGGGTCAGCTACAATAGTGTAATCTTCAATATGTACCTCACCTAATATGGGAAAAGGAGGAGCTTAACATAGTCGTATATTAATATCGGACACAGGTATAAAACTTTGGAAAAAGTATATTTTTAAGTGTGCGCTTGTGAATTAATCTGAAAAACAGTTCACTTTTAGTTGTAGCTGTATATAGATCCCCACTGGGAAATTTTGAACTACTTATGAGGAGTCTGGATTCCTTATTTTCCTATCTCTCAGACAGCGGCAAGCAGTTAATACTCTATAGTGACTTCAGTGCACATTTTAAAAGATTCTGATAAGAAAAATGATCTGGAAACCTTGTTTCGATCCTCCACTTTGGTTGCAGTAATTGACTTTCAACACGGGTGGTTATAGACAGCAGGATGCTAACTGACGATGTTTTCTTTGATGAAGCTCAAATCACGATAAGAACTGTTTATCCAGTAACAAAAGCTTTCTCTAATCATTATGCACAGTTAGTTAGGATAAACAAATAGTGGTTTACAGAGTGGACACTCCTCAGTCGAAATCAGTTGCAATTATTAATAACCACTGGACAAATGTTAAGCAGGGAGCTATTGAATCAGCGTACTCTGAAAGGAACCTAATTGGATACAGTCTGGATCAGAAGACTTGCTTTTATTAAGTGAAAGTTGCTTCACTACTCCGAGGATATTTACTTCTACGTTACTCAAGTTGGCAGCTGTTCTTAACTCGAATTCTGGAATGTTTACTTCGTCTTCTTTTGTGAAGGTATTTCAGAAGGCTGTGTTTAGTAATTCTGCTTTGGCAGCACTATCTTCGATATTGCTATTGCACAGAGAAGGCATTGATTTTGTCTTGCCGCTAGCATACTTCACATACGACAAGAATCTCTTTGGCTTTTCTGCCAGGTTTCGAGTCAAAGTTTCGTTGTGGAAACTATTATAAGCATTTCGTATTGAAGTCCGCACTAAATTTCTAGCTTTGTAAAAGATCAGCAATCTTAGGGATTTTGCGACTGTTTAAATTTGGCATGTTTGTTTCGTTGTTTCTGCAAAAGTGTTCTGACCCGTTTTGTGTACCAAGGAGGATCAGCTCCATCGTTTGTTAATTTATTTGGTATAAATCTCTGAATTGCTGCCCATACTATTTCTTTGAATTCAAGCCACATCTGGTCTACACTAATATCGTTAATTTGGAAGGAGTGGAGATTGTCACTCAGGAAGGCGTCAAGTGGATTTTTATCAGCTTTTTTAATCGGTATATTTTTCGTTTATTTTTGGAGGATTTGTGGGTTGAAATATTCAGTCTTCCTACGACAAACCTGTGTTTGCTAATATCTGTATCCGTTTTGATGCTCGTTATTAATTTAGAATTATTTGTTGCTAAGAGCTGTTTGCTATTCGCGTGGGCTCATGAACTAATTGTTCGAAATAATTTTCAGAGAATGCGTTTAGCACAATTTCGGATGATGTTTTATGCGTACCTCCAGAGTTAAACATGTATTTTCGCCAGCATATCGAGGGTAAATTAAAGTGACCACTAACTATAATCGTGTGAATCGGGCACGTGTTTGATATCAAACTCAAGTTTTCTTTGGAACTTTCAGCAAATGTATCATCTGAATTGGGAGGTCGGTAAAAGGTTCCAATCATTATTTTATTACGGTTTCCAACAATGATCTCTGTCCATAATAATTCACAGGAACTATGTACTTCAATTTCGCGACAAGATAAACTACTTCTAACAGCAACAAACATGCCACCGCCAACCATGTTTAGGCTATCCTCTCGGAACTCCGTAAGTTTCTTCGCAAAAATTTCGGCTGAGATTATCTCCGGCTTTAGCCAGCATTCAGTGTCTATAACGAATTCAGCATCAGTGCTATCTATTAGCGCTTGAAGCTCTGTTACTTTCCCAACACAGCTATGACAATTTACAACTGTTACACCGATGTTTACTATATCTACGTTCTTCCTGTGTTCGGCCTGCACCCTTTGTGACTGAAGCCCTTTTTGTGCTTTCCCGAGACCCTCAAACCTAAAAAATCGCCCAGTCTACACCACATAGCCCCTGCTACCCGTGTAGCCGCCTCCTGCGTATGGTTGATTTCTGACATATTCAGCGGAACCCGAAAGTCATCCACCCTTTGGCGCAAGTCGAGGAATCCGCAGCCTACACGGTCGCAGAACCTCAGAGCCTCTGATTCAGACCCTCCACTCGGCTCTGTGCCAGAGGTTCGCAATCGGTCCTGTCGACTGCGTTGCAAATGGTCAGCTCTGCTTTCATCTTGCAAGCAAGCCTGTCAGCCTTTACCACTTCTGTTAGCCGCTCGAAACCAGGGAGAATCTCTTCTGATCCCGAGTGACACGCGTCATTGGTACGGATGTGAGCAACCACCTGCAGTTGGCTGCACCCTGTGCTCTGCATGGCGCCTGGGAGGACCCGTTCCACGTCTGGAATGCACTCCCGGTATGCACATGGAGTGCGCGTTGGTTTCATTACCCTTCTTGGCAGCCATGTCCCTAAGGGGCCCCATAACGCGCCTAACGTTGGAGCTCCCAACTATCAATAATCCCACCCTCTGTTATTGTCCGTATCATGCCGTATGAAAGGTTTTCTCTGAAACATGACAGGGGACAGCACCTGGCTCATCGACAGTGGCAGCCACAGACAGCACCTGGAACCTCTTTGTCAGACTAACTGGGGAGGCCTTACATGTGGCCTCCTGGGAAGTCCTTCGCTGCCTGCTACGCTCAGGGGCGACCTCCCACTGGACCACAGGTGAGGGGTCAACCTCAGTGCGAGCGGTAACTGGCTGGTCACTGGTGAGGACCGATCGTTAAGACTCGGACGTGCTGGACGTCCGTTGGATCCCCACGGTCCGCCCACAACAGTGGGGCCCATCCACTGCAGCCTCAAGCTGTGTAACCGAAGCCATCACAGCCTGGAACTGAGAGCGAAGTGTCACCAACTCCGCCGTCCATACTAAAGAACGTGGAAAACGAAATTACACAGATAAAATGACTATCGGCACGTGCTGCGGAACTGTAGATGCTGACGAAAATGCAGGAACCGTGTCTTATAAATGAGATTAATACCTAGAGATTCATATTTGGCAAGAACAAGTAGGGATCCTGCAGTGGTTACACATTGCATAAATTATTCAAAATTACTATGAGAGGTTACTAAAAAATCAAAGGACATGCACATAATGTCAGAAATAAGTACTTCCGACAACAGGTTTTAGGCAATATGGAATGCACTGGAACGAGAGACAGGACAGCCAACCACAGAAAAGGACAACATCGGTACTGAACTGAATGGAAGGGCTATAAACGATGAGTCACAGGCATATGGTAGAAAGTGCAGGGCGAAAGAGTTCAAGATCTAAATCACAGCAGTATGTTGAAAATGTAGCTGTCATAAAATTCAATCGCATGAATCTATCACTAACTTCTCCTCCTGAAATTAAGAAAATTCTACATTTTCTCAAAAATAAAAGCTCATCTGTTTCTGACGGTGTTTCCAAGAGAGTACTAAAGATTTATTCCCATGTAATATGACCAGTCTTATCCAAAATACGTGATGCATCGCTAATTCAAGACATTTTTCCAAGAGACTGAAATATGTCATCGTTAAACCTCTCTTTGAGAAAGGTGATATGAAAGGTGCCAGTATCTACCAACCAACATTACTCTCCAAAATTTGTGAGAAGGTAATATATTCTAGAATAGTATCTCACGTTGGCCACAATAATGTTCTTACCAGATCACAATTTGGATTTCGCGAGGTTTCGTGTACCCAGAACGCCATTTGCATCTTCACTCGCCAGATTTTACAAGCATTGATAACAAAACAGCGTAACCAAAGGATAACGTCATACCAAATCAAAAGACTGCAGAAAATTGTACTTAGTAAATCAAGTCCAAGGTTTAATTTTACTGTTCCTCATAAATGTAAACGATCTTCTGCCTAATATGCAGCAAGCAGAATCAGTTCTTTTTGCATATGACAATAGTACTGTAATCAGTCCGAGCATACCTACAGAAACAGAAGAAGCGACAAACAAAGTTCTTAAAAGTAACTTTGACTGGTTTTCTGCAAATGGCCTGACTGTCAGTTTTAAAAAGACACAATATATCCAGTTCTGCACATCAAGGGATACTGCACTAATCGTAAGTGTAACACATGGAGAAGAAATAATAAATAGTTTGGAAACTCCAAAATTCTTAGGTTCCATATTGCTGAGAATTTAACTGGAAAAAAATACACGTTTTGGACTCCTAAAACAACTCAGTTCAGACACATTTGCGCTTAGAATAATTGCAAATGTTGGGGAGAGACATATCAGTAAGTTGACATATGTTGCATATTTTCGTTCAATAATGTTATATGGAATAATGTTCTGGGGTAACTCATCTTTAAGAAAGAAAGTCTGTGCCGGCCGGAGTGGCCGAGCGGTTCTAGGCGCTACATTCTGGAACCGCGCGACCGCTACGGTCGCAGGTTCGAATCCTGCCTCGGGCATGAATGTGTGTGATGTCCTTAGGTTGTTTAGGTTTAAATAGTTCTAAGTTCTAGGGGACTGATGACCTCTGAAGTTAAGTCCCATAGTGCTCAGAGCCATTTGAACCATTTGAACCAAAGAAAGTCTGCATCGTGCAAACACGTGCTATAGGAATAATGTGTGGTGCTCGCTGACAATCATCTTGTAGACATCTGTTTAAGGAGTTGGGCACATTGACTACTGCTTCGCAGCATATTTATTAGCTTCTGAAGTTTCTTGTAAATAATCCACTACAGTTCAAAATCAACAATGATGTACATAATTACAATACCAGAAAGAAAAATGATATTCATTACTCCACGTTAACGTAGTCTTTAGCACAAAAAGGGGTGCACAATGCTGCAACAGAAATTTTTGATAACTTACCCAGTAACACAAAAGTTTGACAGACAGCAAAGTAAAATTTGAAGACGAACTGAGAAAGTTTCTCCTTGAAAACTCCTACTTTTCCGTAGAAGAATTCTCTTACTGTAATGTGTAAAAGGCCATGGGTACGAATTACTAATCCACATCCGTTTATCTTTTTTCATATCAGCGCACACTCCGCTGCAGAGTGAAAGTCTCATTCTGGAAACATCCCCTAGGCTGTAGCTAAGCCATGTCTTCGCAATATCCTTTCTGTCAGTAGTGCTAGTTGTGCTTGGTTCGCAGGAGAGCTTCTGTAAAGTTTGGAAGGTAGGAGACGAGATACTGACAGAAGTAAAGCTGTGGGGACGAGGCGTGAGTCGTGCTTGGGTAGCTCAGATGGCACAGCACTTGCCCGCGAAAGGCAAAAGTCCCAAGTTTGTGTCTCGATCCGGCACACAGTTTTAATCTGCCATGAAGTTCCATACCAGCGCACACTCCTCTGTAGAGTGAAAATCTCATTCTGGAATATGTCTTTTTTCTTTTTATAATAAAAAGTAAATAAAATGAAAAAACTTAAAAATGTTAGATATGTAACCGTATGTGCAAATTAATTTTCAATGTGAATGTAAAATGACTCATTACTATATATCGTTAAGTTCCTTGTTCATTACATGGAACATATAACTAACTATCTAACTAAGCAGCATTGTTGTTGTCGTGGAGGTCCTGCGTCTCATTACTCATGGATACATGCAACACAGTCGCTTTGCATGATGTGAGGCACTGTTCTACACGCCATGGGATTATTTACTGGACAGCATACACTGTTCATAGTCCGTGACATGGTTTACAGTCAGTTTTCTTACGCTACGATGCTACTACCAGCACTTGATAAGACGTGCCTTGGTAGAGCAACCAAACACAGCATATCCGGTGACTAGGAATACCGCATGACCACGCGGCTGACATTCCACAGCGACAATCCAGTCTAGAGTGGAGCATTGTCGTCGATCAACGTTCGCATTACAGCAGTAGCGACAGTTTGTTGGGCGCACTGTGTTCCCTAGTGGGTGTAACTTTTGAGCCTGGCAGTGCATTGCTTTTCATTACGCACAGGAGTTCCTTTACACGATGCTGCACGTGCTCACACGATTCCACACATCGATTTAGATAAGTGTAAACTTTACTCCGTGCGACCAGCGCTAGATTTGCCATCTTTTGCAACACACTAGAGCAGTCGTACGGTTCACTATCTATCTAGTATTCAAAGTCAACGCACTACGGATGCAGTGGAAGTCTGTAATGCAACTGGCTTTGACATTCGTTTATGTTCTGGATTGTGTATTAGGTTCCGTCCTTCACTCGTCGCCGATCTGTTAAAGCTATCGTTTTGCATTACATCGAGAACGTCTCTCTTTTGTTGAGTTGCATGTAGCTCCTTCTTACGAGAGTTCTTTATAGAACTTATCTTACGTAAACTCCCAGAAGTTATCAATATATTCACATTACATACAATAAATCTTTCCAGTTACAATTTCTCAGTTCGCGTTGCGAATATGTGTTTGACCTTGTTTATTTAAACTGTGTGGCCGTGCTTTACATAGGTGTATTTTGCAAAGCGTTGGCACGCAGTTAATAGTCGTTAACTTAGGTACCCCTCTTCAAGAGCGTTGCAAATCTTTGCACATTAATCAGCAAGGAACCCGAGAAAAAGAAAATGTCCAACCTTCTAGGATGAAACCATTTATACCACAACTCAAGTACTAATCTAATGCCTTCAACATTACATGATTCAATTTGATCACATTCCATTACCATTTTTGTTGACATTTCTCTAATATGCTTGTACGAAATAACAATACAACATTGTCGTGGGCAACTCTATAATAGAGGACACTATATAAAGATGTTACTAGGACTGTAGTCAGGAAGAAACAGCGGTTTTTTTTGCAGACAAATAAATATATCAATACTCTTTTCCCTGGAGAATCAGCCAAGAAATTACTAGACTCCATGAAATGTATTCGCAGTTGCGAATACGGACAACCATCAGCTGTATAACTGAGTAACGACAGTGAAAATTTGTGACAGACCGGGCCTCTAACCCGGAGTGTCCGCTTATCGCGAGCGGTAGCTTTACCATTTGGCTAACCTCTCGCGGTAAGCGGGAAATCCGGATTAGAGGCCCGGTCTGTCACAAATTTTCACTGTCGTTACTCAGTTATACAGCTGATGGTTGTCCGTATTCGCAACTGCGAATACATTTCATGTGTTTCATAACGGCCCTAGTGGCCGCAGTGCTTGTCCCTTCGGACGCGCACGCATATTCGAAAGAACATTGGATCGTACGTCTGAGCAACACAAGCATTGGAATATGGTGCTAAAACTGTCCTCCTTAAGGACTGGTGATAGTGCAGTGTCCAATCTAAAGAGAAAATTAGTGTAATATGGGCGATGAAAAGCGTGGTTTTTGTTGTTGTGGTCTTCAGTCCTGAGACTGGTTTGATGCAGCTCTCCATGCTACTCTGTCCTGTGCAAGTTTCTTCATCCTTCTGAATCTGCTTAGTGTATTCATCTCTTGGTCTCCCTCTACGATTTTTACCCTCCATGTTGTCCTCCAATGCTAAATTTGTGATCCCTTGCTGCCTCAGAACATGTCCTACCAACCGATCCCTTCTTCTAGTCAAGTTGTGCCACAAACTCCTCTTCTCCCCAATTCTATTCAATACCTCCTCATTAGTTATGTGATCTACCCATCTAATCTTCAGCATTCTTCTGTAGCACCAGATTTCGAAAGCTTATATTCTCTTCTTGTCTAAACTATTTGTCGTCCATGTTTCACTTCCATACATGGCTGCACTCCATACAAATACTTTCAGAAACGACTTCCTGACATTTAAATCTATACTCGATGTTAACAAATTATCCATGTTCAGAAACGCTTTCCTTGCCATTGCCAGTCTACACTTTATGTCTTCTCTACTTCGACCATCATCAGTTATTTTGCTCCCCAAATAACAAAACTGCTTTACTACTTTAAGCGTCTCATTTCCTAATCTAATTCCCTCAGCATCACCCGAATTAAGTCGACTACATTCCATTATCCTCGTTTTGCTTTTGTTGATGTTCATCTTCTACCCTCCTTTCAAGACACTGTCCATTCCGTTCAACTGCTCTTCCAAGTCCTTTGCCGTCTCTGACAGAATTACAATGTCATCGGCGAACCTCAAAGTTTTTATTTCTTCTCCATGAATTTTAATACCTACTCCGAACTTTTCTTTTGTTTCCTTTACTACTTGCTCAATATACAGATTGAATAACATCGGGGACAGGCTAAAACCCTGTGGAAAATGTAGCAAACTACAATTAAATGTTTCCTTCGTTCAAAATTCAAGCACTTCTGCAGAACCCTTCAGTACTTATTTCGATGTTTGAAACTATTCATAGAAAACAGAAAATATTGGACAAAACATAAGCAGGAACTTTTCCCTTCCTCCTGCCCAAATGGCTCTGAGCACTATGGGACTTATCTTCTGAGGTCATCAGTCCCTCCTGCCCACCCCAACCCATATTAGGCTAATAACTCCTCACATAAGCTTTAGCTCCCCTAAAGGAAGCATTCCCACTTCATGTAACTGCAGCATGAAAGTATTAGTAATATCAGTGTTAGGGTCGGCAGCGATTACATTTACCCTCATATTTTCATGAAAGAAGCGCACTAAGCATTGTGGTCTGGATTCACGATTTGTTGTTGTTGCGGTTTCAGTTCGAAGTCTGGTCTGATGTAGCTCTTGACGCTATGCTATCTTGTTCGATTCTCTCCATTTCTGGATAACTGCTGCAACCAACACTCATTTGTACGTGCTTGCTGTGTTGATGCCTTGGCCTCTCTGCAGTTTTTAAACCCAGCAATAGTTTACGTTACCAAACAATGGGTCCCATGTTGTTTTGGCATGTGTCTTACCAGCCAATACTTTCTTTAATCAAGTCGTGACACGAATTTCTTTTTTCCCCATCCACATCTATATCTAGGTACATACTCTGCAATCCACCATACGGTGCGTGGCGGAAGGTACCTCGTACCACAACTAGCATCTTCTCTCCCTGTTCCACTCCCAAACAGAACGAGGGAAAAATGACAGCCTATATGCCTCTGTACGAGTCCTAATCTCTCTTATCTTATCTTTGTGGTCTTTCCGCGAAATGTAAGTTGGCGGCAGTAAAATTGTACTGCAGTCAGCCTCAAAAGCTGGTTCTCTAAATTTCCTGAGTAGCGATTCACGAAAAGAACGCCTCCTTTCCTCCAGAGACTCCCACCCGAGTTCCTGAAGCGTGATAATCAAACCTACCAGTAACAAATCTAGCAGCCCGCCCCTGAATTGCTTCTCCTCCCTCAATCCGGCCTGATAGGGATCCGAAACGCTCGAGCAGTACTCAAAAATAGGTCGTATTAGTGTTGTATAAGCGATCTCCTTTACAGATGAACCACATCTTCCAAAATTCTACCAACGAACCGAAGGCGACTACCCGACTTCCCCACAACTGCCTATACATGCTTGTCCCACTTCTTGTAGCTCTGCGATGTTACGCCCAAATATTTAATCGACGTTGCTGTGTGAAGCGCTACACTACTAATGGCGTATTCAAACATTACGTGATTCTTTTTCCTATTCGTCTCCATTATTTACATTTATCTATATTTAGACTTAGTTGACATTCTTTACACCAATCACAAATACTGTCCAAGTCATCTTGTATCCTCCTACAGTCACTCAACTACGACACCTTCTCGTACACCACAGCATCATCAGCAAACAGCCGCACATTGCTATCCACCCTATCCAAAAGATCATTTATGTACATAGAAAACAACGGCGGACCTATCACACTTCCCTGGGGCACTCCAGATGATACCCTCACCTCCGATGAACACTCACCATCGAGGACAACGTACTGGGTTCTTTTACTTAAGAAGTCTTCGAGCCACTCACATATTTGGGAACCAATAACATATGCTCGAACCTTAGGAGTCTGCAGTGGGGCACCGAGTCAAACGCTTTCCGGAAGTCAAGGAATATGGCACCCGTCTGATACCCTTCATCCATGGTTCGTAAGATATCATGTGAAAAAAGGGCGAGTTGCGTTTCGCAGGAACGATGCTTTCTAAAGCTGATGCATGACAGCAACTTCTCTGTCTCAAGGAAATTCATTATATTCGAACTGAGAATATGTTCGAGAATCCTGCAACAAACCAATGTTGAGGATATTGGTCTGTAATTTTGAGGATCCGTCCTTCTCCCCTCCTTATATAGAGGCGCCACCTGCGCTTTTTTCCAGTCGCTCGGGACTTTACTTTGGGCAAGAGATTCGCGATAAATGCAAGCTAAGTAAGGAGCCAATGCAGTAGAGTACTCTCTGTAAAACCAAACTGAAATCCCATCAGGAGCTGGCGATTTATTTATTTTCAACCCATTCAGCTGCTTCACAACCCCAGGGATGTCTATCACTATGTCCTCCATACGGGAATCTGTACGAGACTCAAACGGCGGTATGATTGTACGATCCTCATGCGTGAAAGATTTCTCAAATGCTATTGTGATTCGAGTCAGTAACTACTCAAACCTTCAAAAAGGTATTCGTAAAATACACTCTTGAGATAGAAAAGACAGGCGGGTGGGACGTCTCCAGATACGTCTTCCCTGCGGATTGGGGTTCATTTTGAAGCGGGACTCAGCACTGAAGACAATTCTACTTCAGTCAATGGGATTCCAGGCCGAAGGCGTGTCTATAGACGCCCCGGACAGCGATGGGATTCAAACCTGAGTGTTGCTCACCATATGGCCAACAACCAGGGATGATGGTCAGGGATGCCATTTCATTGCACAGCAAGACTCCTTTGGTTGTCATTCGCAGCATCCTTCCGACACACCGTTGCGTCGGCGATATTCTACGCTCATATTTGTTGCCCTCATTGCAAGCCATCCTGGGCTTACATTTCAGCAAGATAATGATCGCCCCTATGTGGCAAGAGTTTCTATTGTTTGTCTTCGTGGTTGTCGAGCAGCAAGGTCGCCGAATCTCTCACCAACTGAGGACGTTTGGAGCGTTATGGGCATGGCCCTTCAACTAGATCCGAATTTTGGCGATGTAACACACTAGTTGGGCAGAATTTGCCACGATGTCTCTCAGGAGGGCATCCAACAAATCTGTCAATCAATGCCAAGCAGAATAACTGCTTGCATAAGACAAACCGATTACTGACTTGTTCAATTTGTGAAGCTCTTTCTTTTCAATAAATCATGCAATTTTTCTGAAACTGTAGTCATTTGTTTGTACTTGACCATCACATCTACCAATTACCGTCCGATTTAGATAATTTTTTTATAGGGTGCTCTTTTTTTTATTACAGTGTATAAATTTCTATTCGTTTACAGCGAAGGTTTCTTGGTATTGGCAGTCTGTGTTTTACATTCTTTCTACTTCGGCAACGGACAGTGATTTTGCATTTGCTGTCAAAAAAAAAAAAAAAAAAAGAAAAAAAGGTTCAAATATATGTGAAATCTTACGTGACTTAACTGCTAAGATCACCAGTCCCTAAGCTTACACACTACTTAACCTAAATTATTCTAAGGACAAACACACACACCCATGCCCGAGGGAGTCCATGACTGCAGCGCCTTAGTCCAAATGGCAAAACTCATCGACTAGTTTTAGCATCTGATTTCTCACTACAATTCCCCTTCCTTCCTCTGATATAATTTGACTACAGCCACTGACCCTTCCTCTACTATTCTTGGTATCATTTGATAAGTTTCTTTCAAGATACTGTGCATATATTCTATCTGATCTTCCAAGTCAGCTGCCGTCTCTAACGAATGTTCAGTATCAAGTCCCGAAGTTTTCATTGCTTTTCCCTCAACCTTCGTTCCCTTCCCAAATCTGTCAATGACCTCCTGTACTGTTTGCTCAAGGAGCAGAATGAAGTAACATGAGGCTGCAGTCCCTTATCAATGACTATCTCTCTCAGTCATTTACATCTACTTTTATAGCTGCAGTCTAGTTTCTGCAGAAAAAATTATAGATAACCACACTTACTGTACTAATATCTGTCATTAAGGGGAGCCTTCCTCAAGCTGCAATAACTTTTACCCGACTTCACGCGGAGCAATAGATGAAACGCCTCCCTCCCTTGTTTAACATGCAACAGCTGTGCTTCTTTTGACGAGAGGTCCTCGCAGTGCCGTTGGATTACGCTATTCAGTAGCATGCTCTCGGCAGCGTAGAGCGCCATTCGGGCGCAGCGACAGCGGCCGCGTCCTGGGAGTCCCTGCGCAGGCTGGCAAACTGCCGCGTCCCGGGAATCCCCGCGCACGCTGGGAAACTGCCCTTGCAGACTAGCACGCGCGCAGCCCGCAGATACGCGCAGACAAATAATAAAACAGTCGGCAGCGCGGCGTCCCCTCCCTCCCCTAGCCCCAAGTTGCCGCCCCTGCGCGCTACGCTCCCTGTTTTCCTCTTTTTTTTCCCCCCGTCCTGTCTTTCCCCCTGCTGCCATTCTTCCCGGCAGATAGCGGTCCGGTGTGTTAATGTCTGTTCTTTACGACGTGTCTGGCGAAATGCCTGACGGCGGGCGGCGGGCGGCGCTGCGCGTTATCTGCGTTTCGGGCCGCGACCCCCTCGGCGTCATCAGGAGCGCCGACGCTCTTTTACGCGCGGTCGTTATGCCGCCCCAGATTAGCCGGCCGGCTCCTTCGGCCTGAGAAACGGCGGCCTCCAGTATCACAGCTGTGAATGACGCAGACGTAAACATTCCGCGCCAGAGTCTGCCCTGCCCTCCCCGGCAATGACACTATCAGCCGGACACGAAAGCGAGCGCGCAATAAAGCCGCAGTAGTTCACCGCCAACTTCCCCCGCTGTTTACTCTCTCGCTGCGACACCGCTCGACTTCCTTAGCGTTCTTCGAAAGAGAAATTCGGGAAGATACGGGGAAATGTCAGGTTTATCTCGAAAGGAGGCCAGTTACACGGAATTAGAGCGACCTTTCCTCGAGCATTATTCAAGCATCCCTTAGGCTTGGCATGTTAACGCCGCATCCTCGCTGCTGCCCCATCTCTGCCCGTACGGAAGTATTTATCCCGCAGTTGTTCACGACGGTAGCTGTAGCGGAGTGAATCGAAAATGATGCTTCTGCATCGTCCGACGAAAATGATAGTATTTCGCAACAAAACTGCAACTAGGAAGACTAAGAATGTTTCGCTACGAGATCACAGTGACAGTCTTCTAATTTCTTGGAAGGATATACTTCACCCTCACGTCACACAAGGGATATCATTGTCGGTTCGATTCACCAGCAAGGGATTATCAGGTGATCTGTTTAAAAGAAGGAAAAGGGACCGTAGCAAAATACTAGGAAACTACACTACTGGCCATTAAAATTGCTACACCACGAAGATCATGTGCGACAGACGCGAAATTTAACCGACAGGAAGAACATGCTGTGATATGTAAATGATTAGCTTTTCAGAGCATTCACACAAGGTTGGCGCCGGTGGCGACACCTACAACGTGCTGACATGAGGAAAGTTTACAGCCGATTTCTCATACACAAACAACGGTTGATCGGCGTTGCCTGGTGAAACGTTGTTGTGGTGCCTCGTGCAAGGAGAAGAAATGTACCATCACGTTTTCGACTTTGATAAGGGTCGGATTGTAGCCTATCGCAATTGCTGTTTATCGTATTGCGATAATGCTGCTCGCGTTGGTCGAGATCTAATGACTGTTAGTAGAATATGGAATCAGTGGGTTCAGGAGGGTAATACGAAACGCCGCGCAGGATCCCAACGGCCTCGTATTACTAGCAGTCAAGATGACAGGCATCTTATCCGCATGGCTGTAACGGATCGTGCAGCCACATCTCGATGCCTGAGTCAACAGATGGGGACGTTTGCAAGACAACCACCATCTGCACGAACAGTTAGACGACGTTTGCAGCAGCATGGACTATCAGCTCGGGGACCATGGCTGCGGTTATCCTTGACGCTGCATCACAGACAGGAGCGCCTGCCCTGGTGTACTCGACGACGAACCTGGGTGCACGAATGGCAAAATGTCATTTTTTTCGGATGAATCCAGGTTCTGTTTACAGCATCATGATGGTCGCATCCGTGTTTGGCGACATCGCGGTGAACGCACATTGGAAGAGTGTATTCGTCATCGCTATACTGGCGTATCACTCGGCGTGATGATATGGGGTGCCATTGGATACACGTCTCGGTCACCTCTTGTTCGCATTGACATCACTTTGAACAGTGGACGTTGCATTTCAGATGTGTTACGACCTGTGGCTCTACCCTTCATGCGGTCCCTGCGAAACCCTACATTTCAGCAGGATAATGCATGATCGCATGTTGCAGGTCCTGTACTGGCCTTTCTGGATACAGAAAATGTTCGACTGCTGCCCTGGCCAGCACATTCTCCAGATCTCTCACCAACTGAAAACGTCTGGTCGATGGTGGCCGAGCAACTGCCTCGTCACAATACGCCAGTCACTACTGTGGTATCGTGTTGAAGTTGCATGGGCAGCTGTACCTGTACACGCCATCCAAGCTCTGTTTGACTCAATGCCCAGGCGTATCAAGCCCGTTATTACGGCCAGAGGTGGTTGTTCTGTGTACTGATTTCTCAGGATCTATGCACCCAAATTTCGTGAAAATGTAACCTTATGTCATTTCTAGAACAATATATTTGTCCAATGAATACCAGTTTATCACCTGCATTTCTTCTTGTAGCAATTTTAATGGCCAGTAGTGTAAATTAAAGAGATAACTAACTTCTATACGCAGCCACACGTACACCTATACGTTTCCTGATGACTCGTTAGCCGAAGAGACTTACAGTATGGCTCACAATGTAGTAACTATCTGCCCTCTGATTGCAGGAATTGAAACGTCGTGTTGTGTACATATTAGTGTGGAGCTGACTCTTGAACGCAAATATCGGATTAAGAAAACTCAAAATGTAAACCTGACTGTCGGAAAAAGCTTTTCAAAATGAAACCTACTTTAAAGCATTCGATTCTGTCAACAAGAAGATCCTCATCCGAAAGCTGGAGAATATACAAGGTAAATCAAGCCCATGAACTACATGTTTTCCTACTAGTTGCAAGAAACGTGAAAGTGATTACACAGGAAGGTCAGAAACGGTCTGAAGGGCTTGTAAGGGTACTCCAGAGTACACTGTGCATGTCCAATATTTGCATCGCTCTCTTGTTTGATTTTTGGAAAGCAAACAAAGATCACGTTTGGCGATACCGTCTCTGGCGGGACGCTGAATTTGAGGGCGCAACGGCTTGATTCTCTAACTCCAACGCCAATTAATTTGGAAATGGCGCAACGTATGGAATATTTTGTTGAGATTCATTTCTCAACACAACGCTCCTGGCAACACTCTGTTTGCCACCACTTAAGCACCCTGTACATGCAGACGAAATGTTTCGTTGAAAATTTCTGTAAGAAAATTCTTGGTCTGGAAGTAAGTCCTCTCAAATCTTACTTAAATAAAACTTTTAAATAAAACGGGGAAACTTCTAGATGGACTTGAGTCGGATTCTAGTGAGAATATGGTGTCGCAGTAATGAAGAGTACACGCCCTTTTATCTTAATTTGTTCTAAAGCGTGCACTTACGTTTAGAATTTCATTCTACACAAAATTTGTGAGCGTTTTCCACATGACTCATACGCAACACATTTTTATTGCATATCTTCTGGTTGGCACACAGTTCACAGTATTGGTGCGCCTTTCTTCATCTTCCTTCCTTTCATCGTAAACATAAGACTCACCTCGTGCACCTCTGCACTCTTTCCTGTAATTTGTCAGTCACTTTGTCCAAGAACGCTTGCGAAATCAAACTCCTTCACTCAAACATCTGTGATGATGTTTTGTGGACGAGCGGTTCTAGGCGCTTCAGTCCGGAACCGCGCCGCTGCTACGGTCGCAGGTTCGAATCCTGCCTCGGGCATGGATGTGTGTGATGTCCTTAAGTTAGTTAGGTTTAAGTAGCTCTAAGTCTAGGGGACTGATGACCTCAGATGTTAAGTCCCATAGTGCTCAGAGCCATTTGAACCATTTTTTTGTGATGATGTTGTTTCTGTTATCTCCTACTTCTCCTGACTGCTACTTCCCCTTCGCTTCTCCTGCCACTACTATACTGCATAATCCCAGATGTATATGAAATGTTCAGGCCCTTGTAGCACCTTGTCCCACATGTTTCTTCGCTTATCTCCTTTGCATAACACATAGCCGTGTGCCTTTTTGTCTCATTAATCTTGGAAACGATCTTCCGTTGCCCTGTATTTGACTTGCTTCCTAACTCTTCGAACTCTGCTGTGGATTGTAGTTCACTTTCATTTTTCTTCGTTAACTTGTGAAATCTACACATCTTGGATGTTTAGGATGGCGTACAAGGAGGAATAAATCCCTAACTAGTATTATTACGCGGGTAACCTGTGTCTCTTTCTGCAGGTTTCTTTAATTTTGCGTTAAGGTTTCATTTGCTGATATTGAGGGGTTATTTCAGCGAGTTCTGTTGGTGGAATTTAAATTCACACGTTATGTGCAGTGTCTCCTACTGTGTGTGTATCGTAAAGTGTGTGTATTGAACTGGGGACCTAGAAACGATGGAGAGGCTTCGTCCAGCCGTAACCCTCAGTGGTTGACAACCCCACAACAGGCCACAGCAGTCCACCCACGCCACTGTCGCCCTAGACCACACCCAGAGTTATTGTGCGGTTCGGCCCCCAGTGGGCTCCCCCCCCCTCCCCCCCCCTCCCCCCCCTCCTTCCGGGAACGTCTCATACCAGACGAGTGTAACCCCAATGTCAGCGTGCTATAGTAATCACGATGTACGCGTACGTGGAGACAGTGTTTGAGCAGCAATTGCCGACATTGTGAAAATAAGGTGAAATAAGGAGAACCAGCCCGCATTCGCCGAGCCATATGGAAAACCGCTTTAAAAACGATCCACAGGCTGGCCGGCACACCGGACACCGACACTAATCCGCCAGGCGGACTCGAGCCAGTGATCGGCACGCCTTCCCGTTCGGGAAGCAGCGCGGTAGACGGCGCGGCTAGTTGGGCGGGCCTCCTACTGTCTTGTAGTAACATAAATTTCGAAAGAGCAAATAAGCCAAATAAGCCTGTAATCATTTACAAATGCAATCTTTTATCTGATGCAGCTCGCATGACATCGCCAGTAACGAGAGTGTGGTTTCTGTGGTCAGATAATTGAATTGGAAACAAAATATTCTGATTAATATGTTTACACAACAACCACATAAATGAAGCTTGTGGAGCAGTTATCATATTCACACAGTTTTACCTGTTGCGATTTGACTGAACGTCGGTATTTACTTTATTAAGATTATTAGTCTCCAGTTCGTTCCGTTTGATATTTCGTGCTCCACATGAAGAGCACGCGTTTCTGCAGCCTTGCCTTTCAGGCGGTTTCGTCACATGCACGGAGTAGCCAAAGAAAACCGGAATAACATTGCCGTGGACGTCTTTCTGCCGCCAGTAGTGTATAGTGCAATTCATTGCCAGTTCAGCGCCGCCTGTGTTGTCGACTTGGCTTTTTCTGTTTATGTGCAGTGATTGTCTTAGCTAGTGCTCTTTATTTCTTGTTTCGATTTTTATGATGACAAGTTTAAGTGAACAATGGGCAGCTGTGAAATTTTGTTTTGTACTCGGTAAAAATGCTGCTGAAACCGTTTTGATGTTGAAAAGAGCTCACTAAGATGAGGCTAAGGGAAAAACTGAGGTATACGAGTCGTCTCGGTTAAAAAATGACGATATGTCGATTAATGACAAACGTCGCCCATTAACTGTCCGAATCGACGAAAATATTGAGAAAATTCGAGAGCTTATGCTCACAGATCGTCGACAGGCAATTGATCAACTGTCAGCGACTAGTGTTCGTAAAAAAAAAAAAAAAAAAAAAAAAAAAAAAAAAACTCTTTGTGGCAGACAGGAGACTGGTTCTTCCAACAGGACAACGCACCTGCACTCACAGACATCTCCGTTAGACACCTTCTGGCAAAAAAAGGCATGTTTCCGCTGCCCCACGAATCTTATTCGCCTGATCTGGCTCCTTGCGACTTTTTCTTACTTCCATGCATGAAAAGGGGCATGAAAGGACACCGAGCATTGGAAGTATCGGTGGCGCAAATGTTTTAGTTCTAATGGAGAGTATTTCGAAAGGGATAAGATTGTTTTGTGGACAATTTGAAAATATATAGCTTTTAGAAGCAATTCCGTATTTTTTTCTTTTTTTGGCACCCCGTCGTAAATCTCATACACTGGTGTCCAAAATTAAAGCAAGAAACCGCTGTATCCGCGCCCTGTGTGTAATTCACGATATAATCACACAAACAATCGACAGATGTTCCTGCGATCGAGTTCTGCACGGAAGATGGCATTCCGGTCAACGGACAACCGCGTCAACGATGACGTCACAGCATCTATTAAACGGTCTAGTGTTTGCCACATTCACAATCACTGCGTACACAGTCGCAGACGGTGCAGTATGACACACAGAAGACCTCCCTGCGGTGGAGGGCCTTTGGAAGAATGGAAACGGGACAGTCGCAGCCTGATGTGGCCTGATGGCTTAATGGTTGGTTGTTTGGGGGAAGAGACCAAACAGCGAGGTTATCGGTCTCACAGGGTTAGGGAAGGATGGGGAAGGAAGTCGGCCGTGCCCTTTCAAAGGAACCATCCCGCCATTTGCCTGGAGCAATTTAGGGAAATCACGGAAAACCTAAATCAGGATGGCCGGACGCGGGACCCGTCTTTCCGAATGCGAGTCCAGTGTGCTAACCACTGCGCCACCTTGCTCGGCGATGGCTTAATGGGAATCGTTCTGTTGTTTTTCGTATGTGGCACAGTTTATAGAGAACGAAACTGAATTCTGAAGACTACCGCAGGGTCGACCACGCCTGACATCAGAAAGAGAGGCGCGTTATTTGGCTGTAAGGGCACGACGGTACCGCCTTAGTACTGCGCAGCAACTGGCATCTGTCCTCGCAGCATCCACTGGACGTGTTGCATCGAGGCAAACGGCGTAAGGGGGGGGGGGGGGCCTCTGCAGAGTGACCTTTATTGTCGGAGACCTGCTGTATGGGTTCTTCTGATGCGTCTTCACAGAAGGGAACGTCTAGAGTGAAGTCGTCAACATGCCACCTGGACGGTCGAACAGTGGGCTAATATTCGTGTCACAGGTTGAGTCCCGACTTGGTCTGGAGAGTGGTTCTAGACGGATTGGCATTTGGAGGGAACGTGGAACATGATTTCGGGACCCGAACATGATGGAAAGAGGCTGGTATCGGGGAGGATCACTAAAAGTGAGGGCAAGTACTATGTTGACAAATCTTCATGAAATTGTATGGGGCGTTCAAATGGCTCTGAGCACTATGTGGCTTAACATCTGAGGTCATCAGTCCCCTAGAACTTAGAGCTACTTAAACCTAACTAACCTAAGGACATCACACACATCCATGCCCGAGACAGGATTCGAACCTGTGACCGTAGCGGTCGCGCGGTTCCAGACTGAAGCGCCTCGAACCGCTCGGCCGCTCTGGCCAGCTTGTACGGGTGAATTGACAAGTTTTAACTGCTGTTAGGTATCGCGAACAGATCTTGGGACCTCATGTGCGGTTGTTGTGAGGTGCTGTAAACCCACACTTCGTATTGCCGAACGATCTTACTCGATCTCATAAAGCACAGGTGGTTAATGTTTTTATGGAAGCGGAAGATATTGCACCAGAGACGTGCTGAGACGCAGAAGGGAGACAGGTTGCTTTGTTTCAGCATCCACCAACCACTCTTCAACAGATGCGAGCAACTCTGCAGGAGGAATGTGCGTTATTGCCTCAACATGAGACCGATGACCTCATTCACAGCATGTCCCATCGTTGTCAGACCTGTATTGCTGGCAGAGGCCATTACACCCTCTTCTGAGCACGTTAACTATTCGTTGAAATGTATGTCCAAATCCGTTAAGTTGAAAAAAACAAAGAACGTTTTTGTCTACCGTTATGCATGTTGCAAATGTTTATATTCTGTATTCTTTACACTGTTTCTACTGTACCATCGCCCTTTACACAGTTTCGTGGCAAAATAAACACAACCTTGCCAAATTTCCAATTGTTGCTTCAATTGTGGACACCAGTGTACATATTTTTTACTACTGTACATCATTTCAGGTTTTCATCGCCACTCGCTCCCTGTCCTTGAAGGTAACAAGTCTGTCAGAAGGAAGTAAGTAGTTTTACTTTCTATGTTTACGTCGATATTTGCCTCTGTGCCTTTCCTGTATTCTTTTCCTATGGGAGTTTTGCAAGGCTGACCAGCAGAAGTCTTACTGTGTGCCTCCAGCGCAGCCTCCATTGCTGCTACATCTACATCCTCCCTCACTCACCTCTCCCCCTCATCCCTCATGCACCCCCCAGACTCCCACTACTCTGATCAGTTGCCTTATGCATAATTGGTGGGCTGTTCTCTTATTGGCTGAGGAATCCTGCATGGAGAGGGTTCCTTATTTTTATCACTATAATTTATTACCCAAGTAGGGCTACTCTTTTCCTTCTCACTTAGTTTATTACCATTATCACTGATACACTGTCGCTATCAAACACAGTAGGAATATAACGTAATAAAATCTAAGTAAAGATAGCTCGTATATTGCAAGGTCTATTTATTGAGGAACTTGTCTTGACCGCTCTGAACATATACGCACCAGTATTGTGCTAAAACAAGCTACTGGTGTTGTGCAGGGCACCGCCAGCACTGTAGTAAGTCTTAACAAAAGATAAAAGAAAGAAAGCACGTGAGATAGTTTGTTTTACGTTTTTATGTTGTATGGTGTTGTGTAAAAAAGATAGCAACCACAACGGTGCAGCAGAGTGGTGGTGAGATGAACTAGAGGTCCTCGTTAGAGAAAAACGAAATGCGTTCCTTCAGTGGTTGAATGATAAATCAGAAGAAACAAGATCAATATACAAGGAAAAGAAGAATGAAGTGATGAAAAAAATAAGGATGGCAAAAAATGAAGCATGGGAAAAAAATGGTTCAAATGGCTCTGAGCACTATGGGACTTAACTGCTACGGTCATCAGTCCACTAGAACTTAGAACTACTTAAACCTAACTAACCTAAGGACAGCACACAACACCTAGCCGTCACGAGGCAGAGAAAATCCCTGACCCCGCCGGGAATCGAACCCGGGAACCCGGGCGTGGGAAGCGAGAACGCTACGGCGCGACCACGAGATGCGGGCGAAGCATGGGAAAGAACATGTGCCAAGGTGAATAGCAATTTAGGATTTGGGAGAGCAAAAGAAGCATGGTCAGTATCGAAAGGGCTTCGACAAGATACAAAAAGTAAAACTAATCTCCAACTGATAACACAAAAGGAATGGGAAGAGTATTTCCAAAAATTATTAAATGAGGACAGAGAAGAACATCTAGAAGAAGGAACAGGGGAAGATAAAGGACATGAAGATGATGAGATCCAGATTTTAGAAAGTGAAGTACTTCAGGCGTTGAGAACAGGAAAGAATTGTAAATCACCGGGACCAGGCAATATCAATCTGGAGTGTCTGAAATATGGCGGTGACAAAATTGTGAAACTGATAACACAGCTCTTCAACAAAATGATACATGGAGATTCAATACCCAACGAGATGAAGCTAGGTTACATTAATACAATATTTAAGAAAGGGGATCGCAAAATTTGTTCAAACTATCGAGGAATTTGTGTTACAAACACATTAATGAGAATTTTTGCGAAAGTAATTAAAAACAAACTGGAACAAAATTTTAGAACCCAAGAAGAACAATGTGGATTCACGGCTGGGAGATCATGTGTAGAGCATATTTTCACATTACGACAGATTTTGGAGAAACATAGGGAAAAATCAAAAAATATAGGATTAATTTTCATAAATCTAGAAAAAGCATATGATACTGTTCCAAGAAAATTACTTTGGAGAGCGCTACATATGGCAAACATAAACCCTCCCTTGATTAAAGTAATACAACAGATGTATAAAGATAACATTTGCCAAGTGAATGTTGGTAATAAACTTTCACAGAAATTTAGAACAAGCAAAGGCCTTTTACAAGGCTGTCCCATGTCACCATCATTATTTAAAATCTATATAGATACTAGCCTTAGAACATGGTCTCGTAAATGTAATAGTAGGGATTAGAAATAAGAGATGGAGTTTACCTACATCATTTATTATTTGCTGATGATCAAGTAGTCGTAGCACAAGATGGGGAGGATGCTATCTATATGTGCAATCAACTAGCAGTAGCATACAAAACTTGGGGTTTGAAGATTAATTACCAAAAAACAGAATACTTGACTAATGATTCAGATGAGCTATACATTGAAGGAAAGAAAATCAAAAATATAAACACTTTCTGTTATTTAGGATCCATTTTAGAAATCGAGGGAAAATCAGAGTCAGAAATCAATAAAAGAATTAGTAGCGGACGGAGGGTCATTGGGATGCTTAACTCACTCTTATGGAGCAGGAATGTAATGAGCAGAACTAAAAAACTAATATACAAATTCATATTAGAGAGTGTTGTTCTGTCTGTAACGGAGACCTGGACAATAACATGAAGCACATTAAAAAATTACAAACTCTAGAGATGGACTTTTGGAGAAGATCGGCAAGGATCTCCAGGAAAGAAAAGATAAGGAACACCGACATAATAAGGAAAATGGAAATAAAAGAAAGAATATATGACGTAATGGATAGGAAGAAATTACAGTGGTATGGGCATGTACGACGAATGGAGAAAACCAGAATACCAAAATTGATACTGGAGTGGGAACCGGAGGGGAGAAGAAGAAGAGGACGACCTATGACAACCTGGCTCCAAAATGTGCAGCACATAATGAGGAGAATGGGCG
This sequence comes from Schistocerca serialis cubense, assembly GCF_023864345.2. NCBI lineage: Eukaryota > Metazoa > Arthropoda > Insecta > Orthoptera > Acrididae > Schistocerca > Schistocerca serialis. The sequence continues at coordinate 485,761,403 of NC_064646.1, read as the reverse complement.
CAGAGGAACAGGACACACAAGATCGAAACACCTGGAGAAATATTTTGAGATTATAGTGTAAGAAAGTTTATTGTTTGTATTGTAATTTCCAAGTAAATTATTATGTTGGAGATAAGCCTCTGTAATGAGGAAAAGCTCAGAATAATAATAATAATATATTGTATGGTTTATTTCTTTATAGTATTTCGGGTTGTCTTGTAAAGTGTTTCACATCGCATTTCTTATGGTATGGTCCTGGCCCTCTGTTCCAGTGTACCACCATAGTGTCTGTGATGTCACCGGAGGGATCCACACTACCATGACCTCCAACATATACCTGCTGCATACACAAACGCAGCGTTCGAGGCAGCGTTTCACGTGCTGTGCTCCAGCAGAGAATATTACACGGTTTCCCTCACGAAAAAAGGTGCTTCTAAACTTCAGTTTTCATGTTTTTCATTAAATCTAGGAGCTCAGTTCAAATTTTATAGATTTTTAGGCCATACACTGTTGCGTGTAGTATGTGAGAAAGATCAGGTACAGCTGGTACTTAAACAAGGAGCAAGTAATGCTAGATATACTAGTTCTTCCAAAGTCATCACACTGTACAAAACAAGAGAGATTCAGGCTTTAATCACTATCATGTGCAATTCTGCCTGCAGAATATTATTGCTAAGACATCTAGACCTTCACTACAGAGATACCTATTACCTAGTAACAAGTGTGTTGCGATATCGGAACTGTAGATCAGAGGCAACTGGTACACACTCTCTCTCTCTCTCTCTCTCTCTCACACACACACACACACTCACATTATACATACATTCATATATATATATATATATATATATATATATATATATATATATACTCCTGGAAATGGAAAAAAGAACACATTGACACCGGTGTGTCAGACCCACCATACTTGCTCCGGACACTGCGAGAGGGCTGTACAAGCAATGATCACACGCACGGCACAGCGGACACACCAGGAACCGCGGTGTTGGCCGTCGAATGGCGCTAGCTGCGCAGCATTTGTGCACCGCCGCCGTCAGTGTCAGCCAGTTTGCCGTGGCATACGGAGCTCCATCGCAGTCTTTAACACTGGTAGCATGCCGCGACAGCGTGGACGTGAACCGTATGTGCAGTTGACGGACTTTGAGCGAGGGCGTATGCGGGAGGCCGGGTGGACGTACCGCCGAATTGCTCAACACGTGGGGCGTGAGGTCTCCACAGTACATCGATGTTGTCGCCAGTGGTCGGCGGAAGGTGCACGTGCACGTCGACCTGGGACCGGATCGCAGCGACGCACGGATGCACGCCAAAACCGTAGGATCCAACGCAGTGCCGTAGGGGACCGCACCGCCACTTCCCAGCAAATTAGGGACACTGTTGCTCCTGGGGTATCGGCGAGGACCATTCGCAACCGTCTCCATGAAGCTGGGCTACGGTCCCGCACACCGTTAGGCCGTCTTCCGCTCACGCCCCAACATCGTGCAGCCCGCCTCCAGTGGTGTCGCGACAGGCGTGAATGGAGGGACGAATGGACACGTGTCGTCTTCAGCGATGAGAGTCACTTCTGCCTTGGTGCCAATGATGGTCGTATGCGTGTTTGTGCCGTGCAGGTGAGCGCCACAGTCAGGCCTGCATAGGACCGAGGCACACAGGGCCAACACCCGGCATCATGGTGTGGGGAGCGATCTCCTACACTGGCCGTACACCACTAGTGATCGTCGAGGGGACACTGAATAGTGCACGGTACATCCAAACCGTGTTCGAACCCATCGTTCTACCATTCCTAGACCGGCAAGGGAACTTGCTGTTCCAACAGGACAATGCACGTCCGCATGTATCCCGTGCCACCCAACGTGCTCTAGAAGGTGTAAGTCAACTACCCTGGCCAGCAAGATCTCCGGATCTGTCCCCCATTGAGCATGTTTGGGACTGGATGAAGCGTCGTCTCACGCGGTCTGCACGTCCAGCACGAACGCTGGTCCAACTGAGGGGCCAGGTGGAAATGGCATGGCAAGCCGTTCCACAGGACTACATCCAACATCTCTACGATCGTCTCCATGGGAGAATAGCAGCCTGCATTGCTGCGAAAGGTGGATATACACTGTACTAGTGCCGACATTGTGCATGCTCTGTTGCCTGTGTCTATGTGCCTGTGGTTCTGTCAGTGTGATCATGTGATGTATCTGACCCCAGGAATGTGTCAATAAAGTTTCCCCTTCCTGGGACAATGAATTCACAGTGTTCTTATTTCAATTTCCAGGAGTGTATATATATTCTCTCTTTCACAATATTGTACAAATTTTATAGATACACTTAGCAAAAGAAGTGTCAGGAGGAAGTAATTACAGTTTGCAACAGAACCTTTGGATCTTTAATGTAGGTACTAGATATTGTATCTATACTTTCATGCATATAAGACACCAAAACTTTTTCCATATTCTGCAAAATGTAGGACAAAACATGATAGTAGTAAATTATTGAGATGTCATAATTGTTGTTGTTGTGGTCTTCAGTCCAGAGAGCGGTTTGATGCAGCTCTCCATGCTACTCTATCCTGTGCAAGCTTCTTCATCTCCCAGTACGTACTGCAGCCTACATCCTTCTGAATCTGCTCTGTGTATTCATCGCTTGGTCTCCCCCTACGATTTTTACCCTCCACGCTTCAATACCTCCTCAGTAGTTATGTGATCTACCCATCTAATCTTCAGCATTCTTCTGTAGCACCACATTTCGAAAGCTTCTATTCTCTTCTTGTCTAAACTATTTAATGTCCATCTTTCACTTCGATACATGGCTACACTCCATACAAATACTTTCAGAAACTACTTCCTGACACTTAAATCTATAGTCAATGTTAACAAATTTCTCTTTTTCAGAAACGCTTTCCTAGCCATTGCCAGTCTACATTTTATATCCTCCCTACTTCGACCATCATCAGTTATTTTGCTCCCCAAATAACAAAACTCCTTTACTAGTTTAAGTGTCTCATTTCCTAACCTAATTCCCTCAGCGTCACCCGACTTAATTCGACTATATTTCTTTATCCTCGTTTTGCTTTTGTTGATGTTCATCTTATATCTTCCTTTCAAGACACTGTACATTCCGTTCAACTGCTCTTCCAAGTCCTTTGCTGTCTCTGACAGAATTACGTCATCGGCGAACCTCAAAGTTTTTATTTCTTCTCCCTGGATTTTAATACCTACTCCGAATTTTTCTTTTGTTTCCTTTACTGCTTGCTAAATATACACATTGAATAACATCGGGGAGAGGCTACAAGCCTGTCTCACTCCCTTCCCAACCACTGCTTCCCTTTCATGTCCCTCGACTCTTATAACTGCCATCTGGTTTCTTTACAAATTGTAAATAGCCTTTCGCTCCCTGAATTTTATCCCTGCCACCTTCAGAATTTGAAAGAGAATATTCCAGTTTTAATGGTCGCCTAGTCGTAGATATTCCTAATTGCTATAATCGCATTATTTCACTCCCATTTACGGAGCTTGTTAGCACTTGATGTTAGGTTGGCACCATTAAAATGCATTGTGGTAATCGCTGCTCCTTGCTGGATCGCTGCTGTGTCTCGATGCTGACGCTGGCTCTAAATCTGGTTGTCTAGGGTTAAAAACATGAGGTCCTGTGTTTTTTTATGTGCTTTTGATGATAAAGAACGAGCGAAACCAACAAATATAAATGTTTGTCACCTCTTTGGGTGCATGGTTGAACTTGCCCCTTGCAAGTAAAGAAGATGTCTCGAAATTTAATATTCAATAGTGACAATAAAAATATAAAAACATTGTCTCAGAGATCTGGAACTTTTCCAGGGTCTGTAGGATGAGTGGTAGTTGCTATTTGATACACCTTGTAAAAATCTTTGCTGATATCATGCTTTACGGAAAATGGGTAAGTAATTGTATTCAAACAGGGAAATGTGCTTAATCATGTTTGTATGGTTTCAATTCAGTGATGTTTCTTAATCCAAATAACCTTCTTGATCTGGGAAAGATAAGTCTATACGCATTAGGATGTGGGCTTAATCATGTTTGTATGGTTTCAATTCAGTGATGTTTCTTAATCCAAATAACCTTCTTGATCTGGGAAAGATAAGTCTATACGCATTAGGATGTGGGCTTTCTTTTATTTCAAATGGACCAATGTAAATATCAAAAAACTTTTTAAGTTCGTCTGACAATAATTTTGATTTCTCTTGTGTCTTGATGAGTACAAGGTCCCCTGGTTTGAACTGTGTAGCTTTTCCTTTGGCTGCATGTCGCCTTTTTCTCAATTCCCCTTGTTTTTTCATGGTTTCCTGTACACAGTCTTCTCTTTCTTGGGGTGACATAATTTTGCAAGGCGGATACTCTATGTTTTCAGTGAAGAAACTAGCGGGGTATTGGTTGTACATTATTTCGTGTGGGGAAAATCCAGTGGAAGAGTGCTGTAAGCTGTTCATTATTTCTTCAAAACTATTTACATACTCTAACCAATTAGTGTGGTTCTAGCTACAGTAGGTTCTGCAAAGTCTTCCAATCTCTCTCATGTATCTCTCAGCTGGGTTGCTCGATGGGTGGTAAGCAGATATTAAAATATGTTTAATTCTCTTGTCTTCAATAAAAGTTTTCCAGTAGTTAGAGGTGAACTGAGAGCCATTGTCTGAAAGTATTGCCTTTGTTTTTCCCACAGTGTTGAAATAATTACTTGTAATTTTTGAAACTGTCTGTTTGCTGGTAGCTTTCCTTAAGGGATAAAGTTTTATAAATTTGGAGAAGATTTCTATGATGACATAAATATAACTGTAACCCCCCATGACTTGGGTAACGGTCCGTAGATGTCAGTTGCAACGAGATCGAGTTTATTTGTGGGTAATATGTTCTGCATTATTCCCCTGGTTGTTTGGTTAGTCACTTTTACCCTCTGACATCTGTCACATGTTGATAACTTTTTCTTTACTCTTCTGATAATGTTGTAAAAATAAATGTTCTCCTGTATTTTCTGAATACACTTAGTGGTGCGACAGTGGCCAAAGCTTTCATGTACATAAGTAATGAGCATATCTATTTGTTGCTCAGGCCAACACAGTTTCCAATAGTCTGAATCGGGTTTAGGTCTTCTGAATAGTATCCCCTTGTGTACTTTATAGTATGCTTCTACCTTTTCTCCCTCAGTTTTTCCTATGTAACTTTTGACTAGTTTCCAGTTTTCATCGTGGTTCTGAAACCTCCTAATGTCGTTACAGATTTTTTGTATTTCCTTTTCCTCTTTAATGCCCTTTAGATACATAATTTTGAAAATTTTCTCATCCTCCCCACTACTTCCTTCCAAATCACTTTCCAAAGGTAGTCTTGCTAAAGCGTCTGCTACCACATTTTGTTTTCCCTGAATGTACCTCACTTCGTAATCAAACTGCTGGAGAAACATGGCCTATGTTGTGAGTCTCTTATGGTATAACCTGCACTCTTGGAGATAGCTCAATGCTTTGTGGTCTGTCTGCACTATTACTTTATGTCCCAAGAGGTAATTTCTAAATTTTGTAAAACCCCAATGTAAAGCTAGTAATTCCTTTTCTGTCACTGTGTAGTGTTTTTCATGTTTTTGCAGAATTCTGCTGGCAAATGCGATTGTTCCATTTTTCCATTTACTTCCTTTTCTTGAAATAAATGTACTCCTAACTCTGCATCGCTGCTGTCAGTAGCTAGCCAGAAAGGACTTGACATGTCTGGTCTATGTAGAAGTTGACTGTTACATAGTTGCGTTTTGATTTTGTTAAAAGCATCTTCACATTCTGGTGTCCAATCCCACACTACATTTTTCTTAAGCAAGTTATACAAACAAACTGCATTTAATGCTTGATTACTGATGAATTTCCTGTAAAATCCTGTGAAGCCAAAAAATGATTTGAGTTGTTTCTTGTTTCTAGGTGTTGGAAAATTTTCTATGGCTTTTATTTTGTCTTTGTCTGGCAAAAATCCTTTGTTCCGTAATGATGTGTCCCAAAAATTTTAACTCCTCTACCCCAAATTTACATTTTTCTAATTTTAATGTCATTCTTCCCTTTCTGAGTTTCATAAATACCACCCTTAATAGTTCAAGGTGTTCTTCTCAAGTTTTCCCAGTGATTAAAATGTCATCTACATAAATGGTTAATTTTGAATGTTTCATGACCAAGTACAAAATCTAATGCTCTGATGAATTCCGCAACTGATACATTGAGACCAAATGGTATGACTGTATACTGATAACATTTACCATTATATAAAAAGGCTGTATATTTTCTCGAATCAGGACTAAGTTCAACTTGATGAAAACCAGCGGTGAGGTCTAGGCTTGTCATATGTTTGACACACTCAAATTTACCTAACAGCTCATCTATACTTTCTGGGTGGTCGTTTTCTCTGATGAGATATTTGTTCAGATGTCTGGAGTCGTAATACAATCCTAACGCTATTGTCTCCCTTTTTTACAATGACCAACGGATTGTTGTAGGCACTGCAACTTCTTTCTATAACTTCCCAATTTTCCGTTTTTTGTATTTCTTTTTCCACAGCATCTCTTTTTGCAAACGGTATTCCGTATGGTTTTACAAAGAAAGGCTCATGAGGTTTTAACTGTAATTTACATTGATAATCTTTCACTCTACCAGGTCTGTCATCAAACACATCTTGGAATTCCCATAATAACTCTTTTAATTTTTTCCTTCTGTGTACTATTTAGGCTTTCAGCTTCCCCCCAGTTTTTTCTCTACTAACTTCTCAAACTCTTGACCCTCTGCATCTTCCTCTAAGTTCTCATCCGGGTAATAAACATCCTCATTTTCATGATACACTGATTGAATGTGGTTACAGCTGTCACCACAGTTTAAAATTAACAAATTCACTGCACAGCTTTGTTGCGTAACAGGTTCTATAATACACATTTGTTTTGCTGCAAAATTAAACCCAGCATTCACTTTTAATATCCAATCCATACCTAAAATGAAATTTTCATTCAGGTCATCTACTACTAAGCATCCATGTTCAAAATTTAGGTTACCAATTTTAAAAGTAAGTAACACTTGTTTCTTAACTACTTTACTGGCTCTGCCTGTAGCTCCTTTCACTTTTAATCCAACAACTGTAATCTCAGGAAAATGTTGAGAATTTCTAAGCTTATCTCTAAGTCTAGAAGTGATGGCAGAAACCGGACTTCCTGTGTCTACTAACACTCTTCTTTCCCACTTGTCAATGTTTACTTTAATATATGGACAACCTAGCTCAACATCTTTGTCTATTTCAGTATTTTCAAACAATGGATCATTTTCAATTTCTTTAGTTCCTAAGTCTAATGTCTCTTTCCTACACTTAAACACATCCCTCTCTGTTTGCAAAGCATTGACATTTAAATATAAACCTTTGTTTCCATCTGTTCCTCTTAACACTGTGTTGCCACTTAAACTCCTGTTTTCACCCCATTTTTTATGAAGTCCACTATGGGTTCTTAACCACTATGTAGGCTACAAGGTTGCACTAACCTCTGCTAATTCTTTCCAAAAGGCATATTTGTTAATACAGTTTCCATAGTTGTTCCACAAAACTTCTAAAAACTTTCCCCTTTTTCTTGAAAACACACATTTACATTCCACTCCTTTATATTTTCTTTAATATTATTATTATTGCCATTCTCATAGGTTAGTGTTTCATAGTTCCCAATAGGCATTAGCTTGTCATTAGATACACATTCCCTAGCCTGCATTTCACTTAAATTAACCTCATTATTACCCATATTTGTCACATCACTTACCTTTACCTCATCATCACTTTTCAATTCTACAAATACCTTTATTTCTTCCTCCACACTCTCATGAATAACATCACTTAACTTAGGATCATTATTTAAATGTCCCTCTATTACTTCTTCCTCCTTCTCCACAACAACCCCATCTTCAGTTTCCCCCCTATGTATCTGAATCTCAGCAACTGAGTCTTTGGGTCCATTAAACACTTCATCATCCCCCTTCTTATCAAATAAACCCCCAAAATAGATTCTATTTGTGGTGTGCCTCACTTGTTATTAACACCAGTATCTTTTTCAGCCCAACTATAGAACACTGCAATACCTTCAACTTCTGCACTTTCACTAACTACCTGTGCTTGAATGCTGTTTTTATTAACTGTATCACTTTTACTCATAGTATCCCAAAACCTTTTATTAAATTCTAATTTATTCATTCTAACAACATCAGTATTTTCATGGTACTTACTCTTTACATTGTATCCTCTCCTTTTCCAGTTTCGGTTTTGTGTTGTCCTGTCATAGTATTGTCTAGCCCCAAAACTACGGACATCTAGTGAGGCTGTCCACCATGTCCCGGTTGGTTCTCTTGGTCTGTCTGTTTGTAGTCGTCATTTTGTTCACTAGTTTCATCAAACGCCCTTCTATCTTGTTCTCTTCTCCAATACCTATTTCTATCATTCCTGTTATATCTCCTCCATCCTCCCTCCTGTGTATTGTTTCTGAAATCATTTTCATATCTCCTGTCTCCCCTGTTTGGAGCATTATTTCCAGAATTTTCAAAGTCTCTCCTCCCATAATAATCTCTATTTACATTCCTGTTCCTCCCCCCATACTGGTTGTTGCCAGAGACAAAACTTTGGTTATTTTCTCTTTCCAAGGCCCTATCTATTCGATCTACAAATTTTAGGAACTCTTCCATTGAATCGTCTGGTCCATGGACCAATTCCCACTGCAGTCTCTCTGGTAACCTTCTTTTTAAAACATCAATTTGTGTCATAATATCAAAAGAGTTATTCAAGTGGGCAAGTTTTTTCAATTGATCTCTGCAAAATTTTTGCATTCCCCCTACTTTCCCTCTATACACTGGTCCATTTAGAAATTCTGACTTTAATCTGGCTTGTATGGATTGTGAACAAAATTTAAAAATAAATTTAGCTTCAAACTCTTCAAAAGTATTCCAAGAATCATTATTCTCATTTGCCCAGGATAGGGCCTCCCTTCTAGAAACCGTTTTACTAACTTAATTTTTATGTTATCTGACATTTCTTCAACAAACATATCCTTACATTGGTGAATAAAGTCAATAGGGTGCAGATTTTCACCAGGAAAGCATTTCACTTGGATGTGCCCATACATTGTATTTTGATTGTAAATCGTTTGTTTGGACATCAATGCGTCCTCCAATTGTGTATATTTAGTGTGTATATTTTCTACTTTTGTATCTACATTAGTGGTATACAGGTTGTATTCTTGTTTAAGGTTTTCTGATGCTTTGTCTATTCTCTGATCTAATCTTTCAACTTCAGTATCTACTCTGTTGTAGATGACAGTAATGCTGTCTGTGTTAGCTTGTATGTTTTCATTTAAAGTTTCAACTTTAACTTGAAATTCTTTTCTGAAGTGTATCAACTGTTCTCTAGTGTCCTTACTGAGGGTAGTTTTAATTTCCTCACATTTCTCATTGAGATGAGTACTTAATAGATGAAAATTCAAACTTAACTTATCAAGTCTATCTGTGTTTTCTTTAAGTTTCAAACTTACTTGTTCACTCGATTGTTTAAGATGCGAGCTTATTTGAGTTGCAAACTCTGCTAGCTACTCTGTTAAGTTTAATTGTTCACCATCCCCTGGTTCAATTTTTACATTTCCTACGATCTCATCACTCTCAGGTACAGACATGTTAACTATTAATTTTTTTAATGACAACAACAACAAAATACCTTGCCTTTTTTTCTGTAGCTATGCTATGATGCCGTGGTCGGTGTTCCTTGTTGGCTTTCTTCACTTTTATCCGGTTTTATCGAAGCTGAAGTCTTGATTGATGAATTCCATTGACATAATCCAGATGTTAATCTTCTGAGCGCTGTGATGATTGTTTTTCGTAGTCGCACATACACATGTTTTTTTTCACTTTGAAATATTTTCACTGTTGCCACAATGCACAAATAAACTTTTTTGGAGTGCTAAGCACTTACGAAATTTATCGCTGCACTATTATCATCGATGCACTTAAAGATCCTGGGCGAGCCCCCTCTTTTGTAATGGTCGCCTAGTCGTAGATATTCCTAATTGCTATAATCGCACTATTTCACTCCCATTTACGGAGCTTGTTAGCACTTGATGTTAGGTTGGCACCATTAAAATGCATTGTGGTAATCGCTGCTCCTTGCTGGATCGCTGCTGTGTCTCGATTCTGATGCTGGCTCTAAATCTGGTTGTCTAGGGTTAAAAACATGAGGTCCCGTGTTTTTTTATGTGCTTTTGATGATAAAGAACGAGCGAAACCAACAAATATGTAAACTTCAAATATTTATTACTCTGGTGGCCATCTTAATTCCACTGTCCATCAAAGACCATGACACAACACAAAGTAGTACTTACTTTACATGTTCTTTGCATTGTTTATCCACCTCAAACAATAACACACAAACACACTTTACCAAAGTGACATTCTGACTGCGCCCCCGACCCTTCTTGCTGCTGGTATATACAACATTGTCAGAAAACTACTAAAAAGATATATAGTTTATAAGTCACATGTACATCTGTTATCATAATTTGTGCAGAAAAGTTATTAATTTGTGTCGAGTGACATAATTTAACATGTTATTAAAATGACAGACAGATTTGTTGACTTGACAGAATAATTCTTTGTTACAAAAAGGCCGTCTTTTAGAAATTTGTCAATTGACTTCTCAAATTTGCATAAATAAGTAAAGAACATGAATTATTAAGAATTACATTGGTTTTCGTCTAAAATAGGATTGATTACATGAATACTGAGTGGAAACGCTCCCAGTGAACAAATAGGTTTCACTGGGTGATTTTTATTTAAGGAGATCCAAAATACCTAAGTTGGCCACTATTTTTCGTACTTCATATTTATTATTCACGATGAACTTAGTGTTTTTACATGATGACATTTGCTGTATCAGTGATCAAGTGATATTAACTTTTGTGTGGGTCAGTTATTCAGTATAATTTAATGAGTTGACTGTTTATGGAGACATGTTATGCAGTCATTGTTAACATACACAACAACTTTTCTATAATCATAAATACTCGTTAAACTGGTTGAATTTTGAGGGTATCGCATACTTCGGCAAAGTAAGCCTTTAATATGTTCCATTACACAGTCAACAATGTCAAAAGCTTTCTCCAAGTCTACAAATGCTAGAAACGTAGGAGTGCCTTTTCTTAATCTATCTTCTAAGATAAGACGTAGGGTCAGTATTGCCTCATGTGTTCCCATATTTCTACAGAATCCAAACTGATCTTCCCCGAGGTCAGCTTCTACCAGTTTTTCCATTCGTCTGTAAATAATTCGCGTTAGTATTTTGCAGCTGTGACTTATTAAACTGATAGCTCGGTAATTTTCACATCTCTCAACACCTACTTTCTTTGGGATTGGAATTATTATATTCTTCTTGAAGTCTGAGGGTATTTCGCTTGTCTCGTACATCTTGCTCACCAGATGGTAGAGTTTTGTCAGGACTGGCTCTCCCAAGGCCGTCAGTAGTTCTAATGGAATGTTGTCTACTCCCGGGGCCTTGTTTCGTCTTATGTCTTGCAGTTCTCTGTCAAACTCTTCGCACAGTATCATATCTCCCATTTCATCTTCATCTACATCCTCTTCCATTTCCATAATATTGTCCTCAAGTACATGGCCCTTGTACAGACCCTCTGCATACTCCTTCCACCTTTCAGCTTTCCCTTCTTGGCTTAGAACTGGGTTTTTATCTGAGCTCTTGATATTCATACAAGAGGCTCTCTTTTCTCCAAAAGTCTCTTTAATTTTCCTGTAGGCAGTATCTAACTTACCCCTAGTGAGATAAGCCTTTACATCCTTACATTTGTCCTCTAGCCATGCCTGCTTAGCCATTTTGCACTTCCTGTCGATCTCATTTTTGAGAGTTTGTATTCCTTTTTGCCTGCTTCATTTACTAAATTTTTATGTTTTCTCCTTTCATCAATTAAATTCAATATTTCTTTTGTCACCCAAGGATTTCTACTAGCCCTCGTCTTTTTACCTACTTGATCCTCTGCTGCCTTCACTACTTCATCCCTCAGAGCTACCCATTCTTCTTCTACTGTATTTCTTTCCCCCAGTCTAGTCAATTGCTCCCTTATGCTCTCCCGTAAACTCTGTACAACCTCTGGTTTAGTCAGTTTATCCAGATCCCATCTCCTTACATTCCCACCTTTTTGCAGTTTGTTCAGTTTTAATCTACAGTTCATAAACAATAGATTGTGGCCAGAGTTCACATCTGCCCCTGGAAATGTCTTACAATTTAAAACACATCATACCATTAGAAGGAAATTTTGACATTATAGTCTTGAAATCGATATTTTTCCACTCAATGCACGAATAAAAACTCTGTAGCCCAAATTCCAGTGATGGGCCAGAAGTGAGGGGAGGAGGCGGTGGAGGGGGAGGTGCAAGTGGCAGCTCTTATCCCCCAACCCACTGCGGACGCCTGTGGTACAGCTGTTTCCGATTTTATTCAGTCTGTACATCGAGCAAGCTGTAAGTAAACCGCAGAGAAATTTGGAGAGGGAATTTAGCTTCAGGAAGAGAAAGTAAAAACTTTGATTTTCGTCGATGACATTGTGATTCAGTCACAGACCGCAAAAGACCTGGAATTGCATTTGAACGTAATGGACAACATCGACAGAAGTAAAACCAGCTATGGAAATGAATCGAATGAAGTCAGGCGATGCAGAATGAATTAAATTACGTAAAATAAAAACCCTGAAAGTAGCAAATGTATTTTGCTACATGATCTGCAAAATATCTAGTAATGGCCAAAATACAGAGGATATTAAAGGTCGACAGTTTGTAGCAACAAAAAGCATTTCCAATAATGAGAAATGGGTTAATATCGTACATAAATTTAAAAGTTAGGATGTGTTTTCTGAAGATGTTTTGATGGAGTTTTGCCTTGCCCGGAAGTGAAACGTGAACGACAACTTTCAGACAGGAAGACAATACAAGCTTTTAAATGTGTTGCAACAGAAGAGGTGGGTGAATCGAATAGCTAATGAGGAAGTACTGAATCGAACTGTGGAAAGAGGATCGGTTGACAGGTCATATGCTAAAGTAATCGTCAGCTTAGTAATGCAAGAAAGTGTGGAGAGTGAAAATTGTAGAGTTACTAAGGCCGAAATACAGGAAACAGCTTCAATGGATGAGGTTGCTGTGGTGTCACCGCCAGACACCACACTTGCTAGGTGGTAGCTTTAAATCGGCCGCGGTCCATTAGTACATGTCGGACCCGCGTGTCGCCACTGTCAGTGATCGCAGACCGAGCGCCACCACACGGCAGGTCTCAAGAGACGTACTGGCACTCGCCCCAGTTGTACGGACGACGTAGCTAGCGACGCACACTGACGAAGCCTCGCTCATTTGCAGAGCAGATAGTTAGAATAGCCTTCAGCTAAGTCCATCGCTACGACCTAGCAAGGCGCCATTAGCCTTACATTGCATTTATCTAGAGAGAGTCTCACTTGTATCATCAAGAACGCTGTATACAAATGATGGATTAAAGTTAAGTATTCCAGCAGCTACGTACTTTTCTTTATAGCATTCATTACGTATCCTGTTACAGACCTATCTCTTGCCTGCGTGAGCTTAACGCGTGCCTTTCGGCTACTTCCAAGTGGCGTGGCTGTCTTGCTACGCCACTACAGTTGCCACTGACATTAGGAGTAGAGGAGACCTGCACAGGGCTGGTGTGTTGCATGTAACTAGTCTTCGGACTGAATGCCACAACAGCAACAACAACAACAACAACAATAACAATACTGATAAACATAGGTCTCGTCGTCAACGGAACACAATCACAGGTAACCACCGTCGCTCATTTATGAAAAAACCGTACGAGTGCGAGTAATACAAGCACTCTGAGAGTTTCGCACCAACTTAATTACGTATATTGATAAAAATACTAATTGCGTATGGCTCAGTGCTGTGGAGCAAGTCTTTCTTGTCCCCGTCATCCAAAAGGGGGAATCAGAACTACGTATTGTTTCTGACAACTCTTCATATTGTTGAGAGGTGAAGGCTAGTTTAAAACAAAGGCTGAAATACAGGTACCAACGGCCCCCAGAGTGGCGACAACAAAGGGTAAAAAAAGGTGATATAAATTACAAATTTTTGGATTTTTTTCTCTTTACTTGTACTGTGAAACTGTGCTTTTTGACAAATTTCATGATTCCAGGTCCACAGGAAATATTCTATAGGTTTAGATGAGTGAGTTTGTGAGTATCGAAATATTTAACGTAAATTGCCGAATTGTTTGAGTGCATTGACGTAGAACCTTAGATGTTTCACACCACCGAGAGACCGTAGGTCTTGGTATATGACATTAATTTCAATTTGGTGCCTCGGTCCGTTCCTGAGAAAAGTGGATCTCAGCAATCGGACAGACGGACGGATGAAAGACAAAGTTTTCATATAAGGAGGTACGGAAACGTAAACAGAAAAAAATGATTTTTCACCTTTTATGTTATCATGATCTGAATTCCTTGGACGGAAGACGTTGCAGGAGAGCTCATATATTCGTGAAAGTCATTTTATTCCTTCACGTACAATACAGAGGACAGGGCAAGCTATGCAGCACAAGCGGAGCCTTTTCCCGTACAAGATTAAAGTGTTGTCTAAATACCAAGTACTTAAAACTGTTCAATCCCTGTGCGAATCAGTCAAAAATAATAACAATCTGGATAGTGAAATCTACCGAGGTAGGTGTTTTTGCTGAGTTCACCCAGTTTCATAGCATTCCTTGCAGCAGTGCAGAGACGAGTGATACCGTATTTCTGAAACAGAATCTCAGCAACCTTGCTCTTGTGAAGTGCGAAAGCGGAGCCATACAAGATCGCAAGCGTCTCGTTCGAAAGGTCCAGTTTCTGTCACTCGTGGCTGCACTTCATCATCAACAGTATGTCGATGATAAGAAAGGTCATCAGTATCAAGAAAAAAATTCCCAAGTTTTATTGAGTATTCTGTGGTCTAGGTTACGGACACACAGCGAGAAGGAAGTATCATCTCCGTAGTTCGGCCGACGGAGAGGATAATGTCTTGCAAACTCTGAAGAGAGAACCGCTTCCAGCAACAGAGAGACGGACTGAACTGTGCCTCTCGTGTCAAACCGCCTGCGCGCCATAAGAAACTGGCACGGATCAAGTTCATCTGCGAGGACAAACTTTCCTCATTCCAGGGGCTAACACGAAGCGTCTCTCCGTTCTTCTCCAGCTCGTCACGAGCGTCCTCGATATGACTGCCACCAGTTAGCACCGTCGATATACATGAACCGCCCACACTCCTCCACTCTGCCGTTCATCCTACGTTATTTCTTCATCCTCGGTATTTGATCCCTCTATTTTCTTATTATCTCCCTTCCTTCTGAGCAGCTCCCTTCCTACAGGCATTACAGTTCGCCGCAGGCACAGTCGAGAAGACGAAAAGAGAATCAGTGAATGCCACCAGCAGTAGCCTGCTACTATTTTTCTTTTTTTATCAGAGTAGATGGCTTCATGACTCCTCTGTTGTTCTGTGTGAACAAAGACATGACAAGAGAGAAGCATCACCCATGTAAAAAGAAATTTTAAAAAGGCAGGCGTTGCACAATTGCACAATTGCAGGATTCGAACCTGCGACCGTAGCGGTCGTGCGGTTCCAGACTGTAGCCCCTAGAACCGTTCGACCACTCCGGCCGTCAATAAACCACTAGGCGACCCGAGAGATCGAGAAATACGCTCGCTGCCAGTACCATACGGCGAAAGCTATTCTTTTGACATTATATAGTTTTTGTTTCTCCAATACAACATATGTGCTGTTGTGATCAACTGTTCCTCTTTGTAACCTGCATCTATTGGTCATACTTATAATCAGTTTTCTCCAATATTATGCGTTGTTCATTCGTACATGAAATAAAGACGGACAGATAACAACAATGCAATACGTATAATATTCATATGATACTCATACAGTTGATACAAGTTCCTGTCTTAAAGGAATCCGTGTGACATCCAGTTTATACAGATATCTGTCTGAAGGGAGCCCGTGTCACATTTCCCATGAAAATAAAGTCGGAATAGATGGTATGCTAGATTTCATTCCGCCTCAGAACAGCAACTGATCGGAGGTGGGAAACTCACAAAGGCTGCAGCGGGGTGAAGATGATTTTATTCTGTTTCCAATTACGATATAATTTGAACAAAGCCCCACTGTAGCTGATTCTGCGTATGTTATTATTGTTTTTCCCGTCGTGACAAAATCAGCCGTAGACATCTGTATAGGAGAGCGTTAAGTTTGGTGATGGTTGACAGTGTTCAGATATTGCACAGTGAGATGAAATACATCGAAGTAAGGAGTAAAAATAATCAGACTTCGAATAACAAACAATTTAGACTGTAGATTCTAACTGAAAGGATTCAGATATACCTATGAGAGCCCGCTGATGGCGAACTTAACGATTCCCTGCGGAATTAGATTGCTGAAACTTGTGGCAAGTTTGTACAGAGAATTAGTAATATTCAACGTACATCTTCAAAAGTACAGCGTGGAGCAAATAAAAGTGTCCCGGAGAACGGAGTTACAGGTTACAAAGAAAGACACCAGAGAAAAGGAAATGCAGTACTAAGCTGGCAATAGCAGATGTTTAAAGTGACCACCATTCATGTCTTGGACTTTTGAGCCGTGATCAGAAAGTTTCTGAAGGCGAATTGAAGCTCCGTTGCTGGAATTGATGCAGTCTCATCTGATATATTCTGTTGCAGTTCTTGAAGACTATGAGGATTTTAGCGATGCACCCGAGACTTGAACGCTGCCCACACAAAGTAATCGCACTCTGAAGATGAGGTGACCTGGGTCACCCAGGGCCGCAGACCAGCCTGGCCTCTGCCAACAACTCTGTCGGGCGTGAAGACTGCGTAAATGTGCTCCAAGGAACCGGAGCGAATCTCGTGGCGGGCGTACACGTGGTGTTCGCATCACGGAGTGTGGTTCTACGCGTAGATTCACGTCCAATCGTGTCCGCTCGTTCGGACTACTTTCATTTGCCCCACACTGTAGTTCGTCATTTTAACTGACTATCAATACTACAATGCACAATTAACATAAAGACATAAATATGGCTTTCTTACATGCATGTAGACAAATGAAGGTGTGGGAGATAAATAGTACTCTAGGGAACTTCGTTCGTTTCATATACAGAAGAACGAAATATTCCATCGACTCCAGTACATCGAGGTAAAGGATACACAACTGTCTCTGCGTAATTCTTAACTAAGCCACGAAAATTAATTTATTACAAGTTCTGGGAATCGAACCTGTCACGCCCGCATGTCACTTAGAAAAGCTGACCACTTAGCTATGGAGGCGGACGTGTCTCCTTATTCGCCTGAAATTAAAGCGACTCCTGGTTCGACGCGCCGGGTAGCCGCGCAGTCTGTGGCGCCTTGTCACAGTTCGTGCGGCTTCCCCCCGTCGGAGGTTCGAGAGCTTCCTCGGGCATGGGTGTGTGTGTGTGTTGTCCCTATCGTAAGATAGTTTAAGTTAGATTAAAGTAGTGTGCAGGCTTAGGGACCGATGACCTCAGCAGTTTAGTCCCATAAGACTTCACCACAAACTTCCAAAAACTCCTGGCTCAAGCATAGGAAACGTAATCGAAAGAGATCAGTTTCGTTGTGGTACGCTAGGTATAAGCCGGGTGAATAGAACATCAGTCATCGCCTTAAAACGGTAGACTGATCGCTCTGGAGTGGTTTGGGTGGTGTGGAACTGGTACCAGGGGTCTGCGTGACCCTCAACAGCTCGAGTGAGGTCGGTGGAGTTGTAAAGAACCAGCGTAGTAAAATAGTTCAACATGGAGACGCGACAATCACAGTAATGAGCTTTCTTGAAAGGACGCGCCCACGATTTTAACCGTTATTGAAGTTACGCAACTGAGTTGCTGGTTTGTTTGCGACGAGCATACAACGTGTGTGCTAGTAACGGTGTTAACCCTCGCAGCGCAGCCATATAACACGTCGTAAGAACAGCTGCCATAAAAAATACCTAACCAGTTGAAACAGAAGGCGAGTGCCAGGCCTTGTCAGTGAGTATCGGTTTCAGAACCACAGAAACTGTTGCTCTATTTCCGAGCGATCATTACGAATCGGAACTGCATGCAGTCGGCATTTGGAGTGAGGAGCCTTACGAAACCCAACTGCTCACTGCAACACATAGCGTTTTTCGTCTTCATTGTGTCCTGGAGACTGATTTGGCTTCCGTTGGCCGCCGTCTTTTACAGCCCTTCGTTCTACGAGGGGCGTTTGAAAAGACCGTGCAAAAATAAAAACTTATTACGTCTTTGGGGTAAACCTTTTTTTATTTTTCGCCATAGTCTCCTTTTAGACTCGTACACTTCGTCCAACGCTGTTCTGATTTGTTGATCCCTTCCGAATAATAGGAATTGTCCAAGTCTGCAAAATAGCTTGTTTGAATAAAATCTTTGTCCCGCCAGCCATTTCTTCAAATTGGGAAACAAATAGTAGTCGGAGAGGGCCAATCTGGAGAATAGTGGGGATGTGAAACGAGTCGGAATCATATTTCCATTAATTTTGCTGGTGCATTGTCGTGATGGAAAAGGACTTTTTTGCTGTCCAACCATCGGCGTTTTCCTTGCACCACGTGTACACCCGCCACGAGATTCGCTCCGGTTCCTTGGAGCACATTTACACAGTCTTCACGCCCGACAGAGTTGTTGGCAGAGGCCAGGCTGGTCGCGGTCCTGGGTGACCCAGGTCACCTCACCTTCAGGGTGCGATTACTTTGTGTGGGCAGCGTTCAAATCTCGAGTGCATCGCTAAAATCCTCACAGTCTTCAAACGGTCCAATAACGATGAATAATATGCACCTGCAATAGTTTTACCCTTTTCCAGATAGTCGATGAGGATTATCCCTTGCGAATCCCAAAAGACAGTCCCCATAACCTTTCCGGCCGAAGGAATGGTCTTCGCCTTTTTGATGCAGATTCTCCCTCGGTAACCCAATGTTTAGATTGTTGTTTGGTCTCAGGAATGTTGTAATGTGTCTATGTTTCATCCACAGTGACGAAACGACGCTTAACGTCTTGCGGATTCTTCCTGAACAGCTGAAAACCATCCTTGTAACACTTCACACGATTCCGTTTTTGGTCAAGCGTGAGCAGTCGCTGAACCCATCATGCGAAGAGATTTCTCCTGTCCAAATGTTTATGCAAAATATTATGTACCCGTTCACTCGAGATGCCCACAACACTAGCAATCTCATGCACCTTAACTCTTCTGTCATCGATCACCATATCATGGATTTTATCTATGATTTCTGGAGTCGTGACCTCCACAGGGCGTCCGGAAGGTTCAGCATCACTTGTGCCCATAGGGCCACTCCGAAAATTTTGAAACTACTTATAAACTGTTCTAATCGAAGATGTAGAGTCACCGTAATGTTTACCAAGCTTCTCTTTAGTCTCCTGAGCCGTTTTGCCTTCCGTAAAGTAATTACCACACGAAGTTCTTTTTCGTCCATTTTTTGACAATCACTCGACTTCCTTGATTAACACGAACGCCAAACACAAAAAAGTAGACCAATATGGCTAAAACGTGGTGTGCGTTCTTTGCAAAGATGCTACTAACTAATCATGATCACAATACGCACCGGTGGTGCATCTCTAGGACTTTGCACGGACTTTTGAAACGCCCCCCCCAGCCCTTCGCTCTAGATCTTCAGTTCGGAGCCGCTGGAGAGAGCAGGTGTAAAGGACGGAGGCCGGCAGAAGACAAATTGGTCATCAGGACCCATTGAAAATGCCAACTGATCGCACCATTTGGACGATGTCACCCTGTTGAATACCTGAGAACATTTCGGATCAAACTTCGCCTTGCTCTCTAAATATCTCAGTGTTCTGCTCAGTCAGTACACATATCCTTTTTTGACAGTTGGTAGCAATTTGACGCCGGTGAATCTGAAGATATTCATACATACACACAAACACACACATACACACACACACGCAAACATTATGAACTTGTATGTGGTGTTGACAAAGCTGTAAGACTTGAGAGTAGTTATCCAGACACATTCAATGCACGCTACATACCCATCGCTACTGCACCCTCGGCACAGAAAAATAGGAGATCTTACGAAATAAGATAGCCAATGGAGAATGTCAGATCTGTCCTTCACAAGGCACACCTTCTCTTTATATCACATTCGTTAAGTCATGGGTAAATAGGGTGTCTGACTGCGAATCATTGGTAAAATATCAGGGAAGTGCATGCAGTCCACAAAAGAGATTTCACGCAAAACACCCGTGCGACTCTTTCTACAACACTGCTCAAGTGTATGTGACCCGTCGCAAATGGGACGAACAGGGGATTTTGAACGTGTTAAGGAAGCCAGTACGCATGGTACCAGGCTTCTTTGATCCATGGGAAAGTGTCAGGGAAATGCTGAAAAAACTGAACTGACGAGACAAAACCTTCCGGAGAACACTTAAAAGCTTTCAAGATCTAACTTTACGTGATGAGTCTAGGAATACAATGCAACCCTCTAACTGTCACTATAGTAAGGATCACGAAGACAAGTTCGGACTAATTACAGTGCAGTCATTCTTCTGGGTACTCCACATGTGACTGGAAAGGGAAGAATCCCGATAACTGGTACAGCGGGAAATACCCTCTGCCATGCACTTCACAGTGGGTTCTAGAGTATGAATGTAGATGCAGATGTAGAGAGGACTAACTGCATGTAGTAAATATCTGCAACGTAGTGTACCAACTAGAAGTAGATTACTGACATTGCAAAATCACTTTCATTTTTTTATATATCGGGTGTCCCAGAAGTCTTTCCATGACTAAAACGTTCATAAGGCATAATATATGACACATAGACAAATACTTTTATCTTGGACTGCGCGTGACATATTCGAGTTTTTGCGTACATACTCACTTACTATTACTTTATTGGTTAAAGGATCCAGTGCCGTAACACAAGCAGAATCGGATACCATTTGCAAACAACGTCTACTCAAACCAGGAGGAAGCGCAGTGTGTCATATGGTATCACGAACGCGGTCACCAGTCCCCTAGAATTTAGAACTACTTAAACCTAACTAACTAAAAGACATCACACACATCCATGCCCGTAGCGGTCACGCGGTTCCAGACTGTAGCACCTAGAGCCGCTTGGCCACCCCGTCCAGCTCACCAAAAACAGTTCAGAGAAAATTCCGGACGACATATCACAGATAGCGACCAGATGTCTACGTGTAGTACGCTAAGTTTAAGGAAACAGGAAGCGTATGAG
The DNA here is from genome assembly GCF_023864345.2 of Schistocerca serialis cubense. Classification (NCBI taxonomy): domain Eukaryota; kingdom Metazoa; phylum Arthropoda; class Insecta; order Orthoptera; family Acrididae; genus Schistocerca; species Schistocerca serialis. Next base: position 485,740,093 of record NC_064646.1, on the reverse strand, counting down.
TGATCTCCCTAGAACAGGCAGGCGTGGGCCTAGTGCCCAGACAATTCAGACAATGAGACACGCCTTCGAGAGAAGTTCCAAAAAGTCAGTCTGCAGCCTCTGAAGACATCAGTGGACCGTGTGCTACACAAACAACTTCTTTACCGTGCTTACAAAGTACAGACTGTGGAGTCCCTCCATCCAACAGATTACAGCGCTCTTTATGATGGGCTGCTTCCATGCTGCTTCCATGCTGGCTAAAATGTATCCTTTTCTCAGGTGAGGCCACATTTCATTTGAACTGTCTTGTCGAGCGACAGTATGTTAGATCTGGTGGTCCGAGAATCCCCATGTTGTGTTTCAGACCGTCAGAGACAGTCCTAAGCTAGACGTGTGGTGCGGCCTTATGCACAATAAAATCAAAAGATTTTCCTTATTCAGTTAAACTCCACTCACAGCCACTATCTGTCCGGATTTTTTTTTTTTTTTGCAGTTATTTGTTGTGCCACAGATTCAAAACATCGGGACTTAATTTTCCAACATGATAGTGTGCCACCTTGTTAGGTGTTATACGTTCTTGCCTACTTGGATAAAACATTTCCGGGAAGATGTCCCATCAACTTGCCTCCGCGATCACTTGATATAACAACGCTGGATTTCTTCCTTTGAGGTTATGTCATGTACCACGTTTGCCAGACACTACTGAACTGCATCACAGCATTACGGCAGAAAAATGAGAGGAAACGAAGAGGTAATACAGGACAGCTTACGATAATTCTCCCATACGCAGTACTTCTCACAAAGTGGTTGTTGTCTCTTCAATCGATCTATAAATAGGCTAGTCGTCAGTGACCTGAGTACAGCGAGAATAGATATGAGCCCGGACATCCAACATGCATTCTCTCTCTGATTTCTTTTTATCTTCCAATTTACTATAAACTGGCACATAGAAGGAGGAAAAATGAACAGTAGATCAAATGATTATTTTTCTGAAACTAAACAGCTGTCCGCTCTAGTTTCAGAAGACTTTTGTCAGGTGATACCAGGTAAACATGGCGCATATTTAATAACAGTTTTCGGAAAAAGTACAGAAATTAGAGACAGAGTAGCGATCTGCCGTGGTCTGACGCGGGCAGCACTGAGTGTATGACCGCACGACCTGTCTAGCGTAGCGATAGTACACTCAAGAGCCAAATAAACTGTTACACCTACCTAATATTGTGTAGGGCCCCGCGAGCACACGTAAGTGTCGCAACACGACGTGGCATGGACTCGACTAATGTCTCAAGTAGCACTTGTGGGAGTTTACACTATGAATCCTGCAGAGCTGCCCTTAATCCGTAAGAGTACGAGGGGGGGGGGGGGGAAATCTCTTCTGAACAGCACGTTGCAAGGCATCCTCAGATATACTCAATAATGTCCATTTCTGGGGAGTTTGGCGACCAGCGGAAGTGTTTAACCTCAGAAGAGTGTTCCTGGAGCCACTCTGCAGCAATTCTGGACGTGTGGGGTGTCGCATTGTCCTGCTGGATTTGCTCAAGTCCGTGGGAATCCACAATGGACATGAATGGACGCAGGTGATCAGACGCGATGCTTAGTCAAGTGTCACCTGTCACAGTCGTACCTTGACGTATCAGGGGTCACATATCACTCCGACTGCACTCGCCCCATAGCACTAGAGAGCCTCCACCTGCTTGAACAGTCCCCAGCTGACGTGCAGGGTCCATGGATTTATGAGATTGTCTCCATACCCTCACACGTCCATCCGCTCGATACAATTTGAAACGAGACTAGTCCGACCAGGCAACACGTTTCCAGGCATCAAGAATTCAATGTCGGTGGTGACAGCCCAGGCGAGGCGTAAAGCTTCGTGTCGCGCAGTCATCAAGGGTACACGAATGAGCCTTCGGCTCCGTAGGCCCATATCGATGATGTTTCATTGAATGGTTCGCACGCTGACACTTGTTGATGGCCCAGCATTGATATCTGCAGCAATTTGCTAAAGGGTTGCACTTCTGTCGGGTTGAACGATTCTCTAGTCGTCGTTGGTCTCCTTCTCGCAGGATGTTTTTCCGGCCTCAGCGACATCGGAGATTTGACATTTCATCGGATTTCTGATATTCACGGTACACTCGTGAAATGGTCGTACGGGAATGTCCCTACTTCATCGCTACCTCGGAGATGCTGTGTCCCATCGTTCGTGCGCCGCCTATAACACGACGTACATACTCACTTAAATCTTGATAACCTGCCATGCTATTGTAGCAACAGTAAAGGATCTAACTACTGCGCCAGACGACTTATATAGTCGGTGCCGACTGCAGCGCTGTATTCTACCTATTTCAATATCTCTGTATTTGAATATGCATGCCTATACCAGTTTCTTTGGTGTTGCAATGGGAATTACATTCACAAATCTTTCTCGTGAATTTGACTGTCTGTTAGTGAAATCCATACCAATTCGTTACAGCATCTCCTGAGATTAGCTTTCGTATACAGGCAGGAAAACGCGATGGATTTTTTAATTTATAGATAGGTGTAGAAGGAGTGTATAGACTCTTATCAAAGACGCTTCTGTCTGGAGTTGCGGTTGCTGTTTACTTTACTGCTTTACTGCCACACGCCGCTTCCAGTTCACGTTTCGTTTCATTACCATAAGAAATCACTCCAAACGCCAATTACATTTGGAACATATAATTATACATACAGTACATATTCATCGTTGCTACAGTAATATTCGACGAGTCCAGAATTTACGTTCAGTTGAGGAACATATTGTCTGCGAACCGTACTTATTCTAACCGACGCACATGTTCGCACCATTTTCGCAAATACCGTGCTTCCTTCTTGTGGTCTTCAACCGGAATGCTTGTTCTCTCCTCGCAGGTCTATCCTGGGCAAGCCTTTTCATCTCTGCCTAAGTACTGCAGCCTAGATCCAGTCGAACCTGCTTACTGTAGTTGTAGCTACGACCCTTTCTACGGTTTTTACCAGCCACCCTTCCGTTAACAAACTGAAAGTTCCTTGATGACTCAGGATTGATCTCATTAATCAATTTCTTCTTATAGTGATGATGTGCCATACTTTTTTCTCTCCACTACGATTCACTACCTCTAAGTAGTGTATGTGATGTACGCAGCTATCTACAGCGTCCGTCACCAGTAGCGAGTTTCGAAATATATTATTCTCTTCTTGTCTGATCTGTTTATCGTCGGCGTGTGTCTTCCGTACAAGGCTGCACTACAGACAAGTACCTTATGAAAACGTTTCCTAATACTTAATTTTTTTGTATGTTAACATATTTCTCTTTTTCAGAACTACTTCTCTTGACATCGTATTTATATTCACTCTACTTCGACTATCGTCGATTATTTTGCTGAGCAAAATATAAGTCAGCAAACACTTTTACTGTCTTATCTCCTGCTATATTATACAGCTCTTGTATTGCTATTGTTTTTGTTCATATTATATTCCCTTTGGAAGGCACTGACTTTTTCGTTCAACCTTCTAACTCTTCCAAGGCCTTTGACGTCTCTGTCAGAATCACAGTGCCATTATACAAACTGATAGTCTGAACTTTTTAACCCCGAACTTTAATTCCATTTCAAAATTTATTCTTCGTCTCCACTCAAGTTTCTCCAGTGCAGATACATAATAGTTTCGGAAGCAGATTGCAACACTGCCTCACTCCCTCAGCATATACTGCCAATCCCTCACGTCCTCCGAGTCTTCTAATTGCAGTGTGGTTCCTATGCAAGTTGTAAGTAACTTTTCACCTGCTGTATCGTACTTTTCCTACCATCATAATTTCGAGGAGCGTTTGATTTGCCGTTGATACATCATTCTTCACCAAATATTAACAAGGTCTCCAAAAGGCAATGAACAAGGAATTTTCAGAAAGATCCTTGTATACAGCAAAGTTCGGTAGCAGCAAGCTGCTTCTGGATGGTGAGAATAGGAAGCAAGTCACCAGGAGTACACCAAATATAGACTTGAAGGAATGGGAAGACCACTTCAGTAAGATAGTGAACAAATGAGGAATCAAAACACGCCAAAAGAAAGAGAAACAACATCAAACTAAGGAAAAAGACAATATATGGGAACCTCTAAATGAAGAACATGTGAACGAAGTAATAAAAGCACTGAGGAACAAAAAAGCAGCAGGACCCGATAATACATATAATGAACATGTAAAAGATGCAAAAGAGGCCCTCCAACACGTATGGACCAAACTATTTAACAAATACCTGGAACTTGGAAGAATTCCGGCACAATGGAGACACTCTACATTAAAAGTTCTCTACAAAGGTAGAGGAGACCCAATGGATCCAAACAAGTACAGATGCATAGCCCTGGAAAATACTCAATTCATGATGTTTTCAAAGATAATAACACAAAAAATCCAAGCCTCTGTGGACAGTCATCTCCCAGAACGACAAATTGGTTTCAGATCTGGAAGATCAACACTTACGGAGTCAGGCTTCTTCTAAACAACATCGACGAAGCGATAAAAAAGAAACAAATGTTCTACACAGTGTTCATAGACTTTACCAAAGCCTTTGACCTACTGGAAAGAGTTCTTATAGACCGAAAACTGGAAAACGCAATGGAAGAAGATAGCGTATGCGCAAGAATAATCAAGTCAATCCTAGAACACAACTTAATCACAATATCAGACAACCTCTCTTTTACAAACCCCATTCTGCAATCGAACGGAGTCTTACAGGGTGACCCAGTGAGTCCTTTGCTGTACATTCTTGCTACTGAAGAAGTACTCCGAATTGAAGAAAATGAAGAAGATGTATATGTATATGCATACGGTGACGTCATAGCCGTAGGTTCAACAGATATACAGAAGCTGCAGAGAATCATTGAGAAAATAGACAAATGGTGCAGTGAACACAAATTAAACATAAACATAACAAAGACAGAAATGGCAATTTTCAGAAAAGGAGGCAAAACACCCAAGAATGCGGAAATCAGCATCAAAGGACAAAAAATAAAAATCTCATCAGACTTTAGATACCTAGGAGTGATATTGCAACCAAAAACCAAATGCTTCACAAAACATACAACAGAACCTGCAGCCCAAGCAATAATAGCAATACAGGACATCAAAAACATCCGCCTACTCAGTCTAGAAACAGCCATGAAATTATTCAACACAAAAATCTTGCCAATCCTGGCCTATGGGATGGAGGTTATATGGGACCACCTGACAGAAAAAAATCTTGAAACACTAGAAAAGGTAAAATCGACTTATCTAAAAACAGCACTAGGTCTCTCAACGACAACAAGATCTAGACTAGTGTACCTGCTAGCGAGACAGACATTCCTAATTGAAGACATCAGACTTCGATATATGATGCCACACACCAGGGCTTCCAGAAAGCAACTGAAGATCATAGAGGACAAACGAGAAAAAATATGGCCGGAGTTCTATGGCACCTAAGCAGTGACGAATCGCTCATGGACAGCACCAAACTTCGAACAGCGACATGTCGTAACTAGACTTTCTATTCACGGCTTTCATCATCTAATCTGCAAAAACAAAACTTATCACGACCCAACCACAACATGTGTGTGTGAACTGTGTAACGAAGCCTGTGAACGATATCACATAGAACTGTGCAGTAAAAGAGTGAAATCGATAAATGAATATGTAAAAATGTAAAATGTAAACGTAAAATGTTAAGCAAAGTAACTGTATATGGCTATTTGGCTGCAATTTTATTAAATATGAGTACTTGCGTTGTAGATTAACTAAGGATGGTAGATCTAACCAGCAGATCAAATGGTCGAGGAAGAGCTTGACGTTAGTATGTTAGGCAGATAAAACAATGTCTGAAATTGACAACATATTCTGGAGTGAAGAGACTTGCGGAATGTAGGGGAACATTGACAACGGGAATTGCTAGCAGTCCACTGGTTAATAACAAGAGAAGAACAAGAAGAGAAAGAAGAAGTTGTAAGAGGACTGTATGACCTTACCGAGAAGCCTTCCACACTTGACTGTACAGTACAGGGTATTCCAGGAGGAATGGTCAGTACTGAGAGATATGATTACAATCCTTATTTGAAGTAAAGAGATTAATATGTACATACGAATGGTTTCCGAGACAGAACACAATTAATGTCATTTTTTAAATATTTTTCTTGAATAACTCGAAAACGACGGCCTCTAACGAACATGTGTCACATTGCAAAATTAAATTTCCTACAAAGAAAGGCCTGCTCATTTCCTCTCAAGGACTATAATTTGCTCGAATGAGCGAGAGAATATTAAGGGGAGTATCAGTGTCCTTTCCTGATAATGTTAAATTTTAAATATTTATATCACATGTCCTGAGGAACTGTCCAGGGTAATAAAACAAAATTTCGCCAGGATGTAGAGCCGTATTTTATACGTTTACTAATTCACTATCTAGTAAATAACTTAATTGGGAATCAAGATATGAATTTTTTTATTGAAGGTCTTAAAAGACTTACCTAATATTTTAGGAAACATTTTTATGATCGAACTATGGATGCTCTCTCTACCATTCTAGATCCACATTACAACTGTCAGTAAGGGATAAAAATTTCAGAGCTTCAGTTGTGTTTTCTGAGATAATGGGAAATATTTGCAAAAAATGTAGTTTTCCAGAAATAGCACTTGAAAGTCGAAATATGGGAAAACTCACTACTGAATGAAGAGACAGCCTAAAACTCTCCAGCTTTGTTTATCTCCTTGAGGATCAACCAGATGCAGTCTGTCTCCCCCTCTGAGGTATCTTGCTGCTTCGTTTGTATTTTTCTTCATTGGAGAGTCGCTGTCTATCAAGTTCTTGTAGGATTCCTCCGGTGTTATGGCCAGACTTTCCATATTGCTTCAGAGTTTTTATTCTGCCTGAATTCCCGTCACTGATGATAATGGTCGTATGGCATTGTTGGCCGGGATGTCCCAATCGGGTTCGGCCGCCGAGTGCAAGTCTTATTTCAGTAGGCGCCACATTGGGCGACTTGCGCCCGATGATGAGGATGAAATGACGATTAGGGCAACACAACACCCAGTCCACGAGCAGAAAAAAATCTCCAACCCGGCCGGAAATCGAACCCGGGTCCAGTGCATGGGAGGCAAGCGGACATTTCCTTCACTAAAGGTATCACACCAACACTGACACCAGTTTTCAGTGTTTTTCAAGCCCACAGATACGTTTTTGGGTATTCTAATCCATACAAAATTATTGAAAGAGTCTTCTACATTCTGAGTTTTTCCTCTGAGGCACTTCTTCAGAAGTTCTGGATGAGCTAGATCTTTGTTTATTGGCTTTGATAGAACTATAACACCTTCAGGGATGGTGTTTTCGTGGGTGTATTCTGTTCCTGCTGCCTCAGTTTTTGCGGCATTTACATCAGTGTCTGGATGTAAACTTTTAACAGGACGTGCTCTATATAATCGGTTTCCGTTATCTCTTCTCTTCTGAAATATTCCCATTGGTGGAGTCAAATTAAACATAGAAACACAACTCAGTGAGCAAAAAATTTAAATATACACGACGAAAGGTGTCATACGCCTTAAAAAAACGTGGATGGTACCACGCATTAGACCACAAAGAAATTGGCTTTGAGCACTATGGGACTTAACTTCTGAGGTCATCAGTCCCTTAAAAATTAGAACTACTTAAACCTAACTAACCTAAGAACATCACACACATCCATGCCTGAGGCAGGAGTCGAACCTGCAACCGTAGGGGTTTCGCGGTTCCAGACTGAAGCGCCTAGAAACGGGACCACAAACAGGAAGTGATATCACAGCAAGCAGTGGAGCCAACCTGTGCAGCAGAATGTTTGCAATAAATCAACATAAATGACCACCTTCTAGATCAAGTACACTCCTGGATATTGAAATAAGAACACCGTGAATTCATTGTCCCAGGAAGGGGAATCTTTATTGACACATTCCTGGGGTCAGATACATCACATGATCACACTGACAGAACCACAGGCACATAGACACAGGCAACAGAGCATGCACAATGTCGGCACTAGTACAGTGTATATCCACCTTTCGCAGCAATGCAGGCTGCTATTCTCCCATGGAGACGATCGTAGAGATGCTGGATGTAGTCCTGTGGAACGGCTTGCCATGCCATTTCCACCTGGCGCCTCAGTTGGACCAGCGTTCGTGCTGGACGTGCAGACCGCGTGAGACGACGCTTCATCCAGTCCCAAACATGCTCAATGGGGGACAGATCCGGAGATCTTGCTGGCCAGGGTAGTTGACTTACACCTTCTAGAGCACGTTGGGTGGCACGGGATACATGCGGACGTGCATTGTCCTGTTGGAACAGCAAGTTCCCTTGCCGGTCTAGGAATGGTAGAACGATGGGTTCGATGACGGTTTGGATGTACCGTGCACTATTCAGTGTCCCCTCGACGATCACCAGTGGTGTACGGCCAGTGTAGGAGATCGCTCCCCACACCATGATGCCGGGTGTTGGCCCTGTGTGCCTCGGTCGTATGCAGTCCTGATTGTGGCGCTCACCTGCACGGCGCCAAACACGCATACGACCATCATTGGCACCAAGGCAGAAGCGACTCTCATCGCTGAAGACGACACGTCTCCATTCGTCCCTCCATTCACGCCTGTCGCGACACCACTGGAGGCGGGCTGCACGATGTTGGGGCGTGAGCGGAAGATGGCCTAACGGTGTGCGGGACCGTAGCCCAGCTTCATGGAGACGGTTGCGAATGGTCCTCGCCGATATCCCAGGAGCAACAGTGTCCCTAATTTGCTGGGAAGTGGCGGTGCGGTCCCCTACGGCACTGCGTAGGATCCTACGGTCTTGGCGTGCATCCGTGAGTCGCTGCGGTCCGGTCCCTGGTCGACGGGCACGTGCACCTTCCGCCGACCACTGGCGACAACATCGATGTACTGTGGAGACCTCACGCCCCACGTGTTGAGCAATTCGGCGGTACGTCCACCCGGCCTCCCGCATGCCCACTATACGCCCTCGCTCAAAGTCCGTCAACTGCACATACGGTTCACGTCCACGCTGTCGCGGCATGCTACCAGTGTTAAAGACTGCGATGGAGCTCCGTATGCCACGGCAAACTGGCTGACACTGACGGCGGCGGTACACAAATGCTGCGCAGCTAGCGCCATTCGACGGCCAACACCGCGGTTCCTGGTGTGTCCGCTGTGCCGTGCGTGTGATCATTGCTTGTACAGCCCTCTCGCAGTGTCCGGAGCAAGTATGGTGGGTCTGACACACCGGTGTCAAAGTGTTCTTTTTTCCATTTCCAGGAGTGTAGTTTCGGAGATCCCTTCTAGCTGAGCAAGTGCTCATGGAACGTGAAGAAACAAAATGGGCAGTAAATTATTTCAAAGCAAATAAAAAATATTTACAGTCATCTATAAACAACGAAACATATACCAATTAGAGAGACAACTGCAAATAACAATTTCCGATGAAGAACGAGAATCGACGTTTTATACCCACACCAGCTTTTATACTCGGCTTCAAAGTTCTGTGTCTACGAACAGCACGGATTTAGAAAGCATCGCTCATGCACAACTCAGCTTACCCTCTTCTCGCGTGGTATACTGCGAACTACGGATGAACGGGAAGAGGCGGATTCCACATTTCTAGACTTCGAGAAAGCGTTTGACGTGGTGCCGTATTGAACGCTGTTAAAGGAGGTACTAGGGTATGGAATAGGTTCACAGGAATGTGAGCGGCTCGAAGACTTATTAAGTTATAGAATCCATTATACTGTACTAGACAGCGAATGTTCATCAGAGATAAGGGTATCGTCAAGAATGTCCCAGGGAACTGTAATAGGACCGTTATTGTTTTCTATATAAATACACTACTGGCCATTAAAATTGCTACACCACGAAGATGACGTGCTACCGAAGCGAATTTTAACTGACAGGAAGTAGATGCTGTGACATGCACATGATTATCTTTTCAGAGCATTCACGCAAGGTTGGCAGAGGTGGCGACACCTACAACGTACTGACATGAGGAAAGTTTCCAACCGATTTCTCATACACAAACAGCAGTTGAACGGCTTTGTCTGGTGAAACGTTGTTGTTACGCCTCGTGTAAGGAGAAGAAATGGGTACCATCACGTTTCCGACTTTGATAAAGGTCGGATTGTAGCCCATCGCGATTGCCGTTTATCGTATCGCGACATTGCTGTTCGCGTTGGTCGAGAGCCAATGACTGTTAGCAGAATATGGAATTGGTGGATTCAGGAGGATAATAAGGAACACCGAGCTGGATCCCAATGGTCTCGTATCACTAGCAGTCGAGATGAGAGGCATCTTATCCGCATGGCTGTAACGGATCGTGCAGCCACGTCCCGATTCCTGAGTCAACAGATAGGGACGTTTCCAAGACAACAACCATCTGCACGAACAGTTCGACGACGTTTGCAGCACCATGGACTATCAGCTCGGAGACCATGGCTGCGGTTACCCTTGACTCTCCATCACAGACAGGAGCGCTTGCGATGGTGTACTCAACGACGACCCTGGGTGCACGAATGGCAAAACGTCAATTTTTTGGATGAATCCAGGTTCTGTTTACAGCATCATGATGGTCGCATCCGCGTTTGGCGACATCGCGGTGAACGCACATTGGAAGCGTGTATTCGTCATCGTCATACTGCCGTATCACCCGGCGTGATGGTATGGGGTGCCATTGGTTACACGTCTCGGTCGTCTCTTGTTCGCATTGACGGCGCTTTGAACAGTGGTTGTTACATTCCAGATGTGTTACGACCTGTGGCTCTACCCATCATTCGATCCCTGCGAAACCCTGCATTTCAGCGGTATAATGCCCATCCGCATGTTGCAGGTCCTGTACGGGTCTTTCTGGATACAGAAAATGTTCGACTGCTACCCTGGCCAGCACATTATCCGGATCTCTCACCAACTGAAAACGTCTGGTCAATGGTGGCCGAGCAACTGGCTCGTCACAATACGCCAGTCACTACTCTTGATGAACTGTGGTATCGTGTTGAAGCTGCATGGGCAGCTGTACCTGTACACGCCATCCAAGCTCTGTTTGACTCAATGTCCAGGCGTAGCAAGACCGTTATTACGGCCAGAGGTGGTTGTTCTGGGTATTGATTTCTCAGGATCTATGCACCCAAATTGCGTCAATTCTAGTATGATATATTTGTTCAATGAATACCCGTTTATCATCTGCGTTTCTTCTTGGTGTAGCAATTTTATTGGGCAGTAGTCTAAAAAACTTGGCCGACAGGGTGGGCAGCGATCTGATGTTGTTTGCTGACGTTGCCGCTGTGTACCGTAAGATGCCGAGGTTGACTGACTGTAGGAGGACGCAGTATGACTCAGACAAAATTTCTAGTTTGTGTGATCAGTGGCAGCTAGATCTAAATGTAGAAAAAGTAAGTTAATGCTGAAGAGTAGAAAAGACAAGCTCCAAATATTCGGATACAGCGTTAGCAGTTTCCTGCTTGAGACAGACACGTTTAAGTATGCGGGAGTAGCGTTGCAAAGCGATATGAAATGGAAGAAGCATGTGGGGATTGTGACCGGAAAGGCGAATAGTCGGCTTCAGTTTGTTGGGAGAATTTTAAGAATTTGTGGTTCATCTGTAAAGGAGATCGCATAAAGGACGCTAGTGCGACGTGTTCTTGAGTACTACTCGAGTGTTTGGGATCTGTACTAAGTCGGATTAAAGAAAGACATCGAAGCAATTCATAGGCGGTCTGCTAAATTTGTTACTGGTAGGTTCCAGCAGCACGGAGATGCTTAGAGAACTCAAATGAGCGTCCTTGGAGTGAGGGTGACGTTCTTTTCTAGGAACACTATTGAGAAAATTTAGAGAATCTGCCTTTGAAGCTGAGTGCAGAACGATTTTCTTGCCTCCAATTCATATTGCGCGTATGGAATACGACTGTAAGATACAAGAAATTAGGGCTAATACGGAGGCATATAGTCGTTTCTCCCTCGTTCTGTTTTGCGAGTGGAAGAGGACAGGAAATGACTAGTAGTGGTACGGGGTATCCTCCGCAAGGCGGCGTAAAGTTTTCAAGAAGGGTCGTCGAGCAGAGGCGCAAAACTATAGGCCTATATCTCTGACATCGATCTGTTGTAGAATTTTAGAACATGTTTTTTGCTCGCGTATCATGTCATTTCTGGAAACCCAGAATCTACTCTGTACGAATCAACATGGATTCCGGAAACAGCGATCATGTGAGACCCAACTCGCTTTATTTGTTCATGAGACCCAGAAAATGTTAGATACAGGCTCCCAGGTAGATGCCATTTTTCTTGACTTCCGGAAGCCGTTCGATAGAGTTCTGCACTGTCGCCTGATAAATTAAGAGCCAACGGAATATCAGACCAGCTGTGTGGCTGGATTGAAGACTTTTTAGGAAACAGAACACAGCATGTTGTTCTCAATGGAGAGACGTCTACAGATGTTAAAGTAACTTCTGGCGTGCCACAGGGGTGTGTTATAGGACCATTGCTTTTCACAATATATATAAATGACCTAGTAGATAGTGTCGGAAGTTCCATGCGGCTTTTCGCGGATGATGCTGTAGTATACAGAGAAGTTGCAGCATTAGAAAATTACAGCGAATTGCAGGAAGATCTGCAGTGGATAGGCACTTGGTGCAGGGAGTGGTAACTGACCCTTAACATAGACAAATGTGAAGTATTGCGAATACATAGAAAGAAGGATCCTTTATTGTATGAGTATATGATAGCGCAACAAACACTGGTAGCAGTTACTTCTGTAAAATATCTGGGAGTATGCGCACGGAACGATTTGAAGTGGAATGATCATACAAAATTAATTGTTGGTAAGGCGGGTGCCAGGTTGAGATTCATTGGGAGAGTCATTAGAAAATGTAGTCCATCAACAAAGGAGTTGGCTCACAAAATACTCGTGCGACCTATACTTGAGTATTGCTCATCAGTGTGGGATCCGTACCAGGTCGGGTTAAGAGAGGAGATAGAGAGGGTCCAAAGAAGAGCGGCGCGCTTCGTCACAGGGTTATTTGGTAAGGGTGATAGCGTTACGGAGATGTTTAGCAAACTCAAGTGGCAGACTCTACAAGAGAGGCGCTCTGCATCGCGGTGTAGCTTGCTGTCCAGGTTTCGAGAGGGTGCGTTTCTGGATTAGGTATCGAATATATTGCTTCCTCCTACTTATACCTCCCGAGGAGATCACGAATGTAAAATCAGAGAGATTCGAGCGCGCACGGAGGCTTTCCGGCAGTCGTTCTTCCCGCGAGCCATACGCGGCCGGAACAGGAAAGGGAGGTAATGACAGTGGCACGTAAAGTGCCCTCCGCCACACGCCGTTGGATGGCTTGCGGAGTATAGGTGTAGATGTAGATGAAACTGGGTTGCGCAGTATGAGAGTAGACATCTCACACGAGTCGCGTGTGCTGCGGCTTAGATAGTTTTTGTAGGCCAGTTTGAGAGAGCTACCCGACTTCATAGACCACAAGTGTCCCATATGAAATTATTGTTCTCGATTTCCTCTATAATACTTTAATGTGTTGTAAACCATGACTGTGTATTGAATAATACTGGAAATAAATGACGACGTACATTAAATGTTTGGGTCTAGTGAAGCAGGGTATACAATCCGTTGGCTTTGGCCAATGACGTCATACATTGGTCATAGATAGTAATGTCTTCACTTCGAGACATAGATAATAAAACAGTTCTGTGTTCCGGATAAGCGCTATCATTGTATATTAAAATAATTATTCGTAATGATATTGAGGTAACTTGGAGTATTAGTTTGTTATTGTAGAACAATTTTTAGTGTCTTATTTTCGTTTATAGGAATGGGTTTATCTGTTTGTGGGTATGTAATTTTCGTTACTGTCTGTCTAGGTGAGATTCGGTTATTCCTCGATATATCCATGTGGTAAGTTCACTTTCCATTTGCTTCTTTCACTGCATTTCAATATTTTGACATATTTCACTGTTTTATTCCACCAATACGTGTATTTTCGTGTTGTGAAGTACGTAATAGAAATTTCTCAGCTGTCGATCCACTTTCGTTTCCCAGCACTAGTATCAGTGACACATTTTCGTACGTCTACTTGCTATATTACAGGCGAAACCCCCGACACAACTAAAATTTGTATCCCGTCCTTCACTTCGCCTTTACACTGACGACACAACTAAAATTTGTATCCTGTCCTTCACTTCGCCTTTACACTGACACTATATATGTCAATTTGCGAGCAAGATACAAATGTTGCGTATAGCTATATAGCTCAAGTAACGAATGGGATACTATTAGCGTCCAAGGCAACAAGAAAACTGTACCCCATAGTGAAGTATGGGATACAAATTGTACATGTGTCGTCTTCTTGTCTCAGTGTTCTTCAATTGAGGTACGGCTTGCAAATGTAACGTACGTCTATTTCCACCTTTTTGTTACCAGTGTACATATATAGAGGTCAACGGAAGTCCGGTATACATATATTACATACGTAGGTCCTTCTGTCATCAGTAGCACTGATATGTACGTAACAAAAGACTGTTAGTAATAGCGGAGACGAAATAAACAACACATCTACAATTTGTATCTCGTGTTCCACTTAGGGTTAACTGAAGTGGAGGATACATCGTTCAAGTGAAGAACAGGACAGTAATGCTAGTGAAAACGAAGAAATCGACTTACGACAAACTCGTATTCCGTACTGTACTTAAGCAACACACTTCGAATGAGCTTTTAATTTGCATCGGGAGTTTCATTTACGGTTTAGTGAAGCAGGGGATGCATAGTTCAAGTGAACAACAGGACATCAATGCTAGCTGAAACTAAGAAATCGACGTACGCTCAACTTGTATCCCGTACTGCACTTGAGCAATGCAGTTCGAAAGAGTTTCGAGATACGACTGACAGACATGTAACGTCATGTATTCTTGGCTAGTAATATATTTCATTCATTTCTTTCCATTGTATTTTGCGGAGAAATACTAAGGTAAAAAAAATGATTCAAATGGCTCTGAGCACTATGGGACTTAACATCTGAGGTCATCAGTCCCCTAGAACTTAGAACTACTTAAACCTAACTAACCTAAGTCCATCACACACATCCATGCCCGAGGCAGGATTCGAACCTGCGACCGTAGCGGTCATACTAACAAGGAGATGGCACGACCGTGGGGTCCGGGATTTGTCCGAAATTTTGTGTGGTGAAAGAGGACCCTTAACACCTCACGTGGTTAAAATATTAGGACCCACTACTCGGAAAATCCCGAGAAAAAACGATCCAAAGTTTCTTAAGTGGCTTACGAGTATAAAATGTTAATCCTATTGTCGGGCCGCCGTCTGGCCTACATCGTTAGCGGTCGGACTCTTACGCCAGAGGTCTCGGGTTCGATTCCTCCTCCGGCACACATTTTTTTTCTTCTGTTGCTTGCAAAATTGCAGCGCATTGTTACAAGAGAATCGTGAAATTAATTCCCGGGAAGACTGTATAAATATTCATTCTATATTTCACCATCAGTTATCGTCACCAATATTCCGAGACATTATTCAATATGCCTGGTTTGCCTCAGAATTATCAGAAACTCCAAACATTTTCGTAAATGTTAATGGGGCATATTTTTCTATAGATTTATTGCAAACTCCCTGTGATTGTAAAAAATTCGCTTTTATATGCTGCGCAAGATGTCGCAAAAATTATTGCTTCGTTTGTTTTTACGATAATTACCACTGAGGTTCTTGTTTATAGTTATTATATGTATAAAAATTGAATGTTTCCCAATAGAATTTGTTATTCTGATTAAAGGCCCAATGATTCTCCTTATATACTTTACAATGAAAAATGGAAACCCCGCCGCCGTGAATTGTGTTGATGAACAAAAAGAAAATAATTTTTATTCAATAATGTAATTAATTTGTTAAAGATAATGTAGATTTGGTAAACTTTTTGAATAATTGGTGGAATAACGAAAGAAAATGAAACAGAAGAATAAAAACTGCCAGCGGAGGAATAGAACCCGAGATCTCTGGCGTAATGGTCCGACCCCTAAACATTTTTTTTTTTTTTTTTTTATCGTTGTGTTTGGTCATTGCGGACGTCATATGACATCTGGTCAAGTTCATTTGTTGATCCTTCAACTCAGCTTTTTTATTACACAGGCCAACCAGCTCTCTGGCCGAACACGCTGAACTACCGTGCCGGCGATAAGCCATCTAAGAAACTTTGGGTCGATTTTTTCCGGGATTTTTCGGGTAGTGCGTCCTAATATTTTAACCACGTGAGGTGTTAGGGGTCCTCTTTCACCACACAAAATTTCGGACAAATCCCCGACCCCACGCTCGTCCCGTCTCCTTGTAAGATACAAACATGCGATATCGTTAACGTGAAAATACTACTGGCCCTTATATATGTGAAGTACAGTTTTTCTCTCTTGCATTCCTTTGTTTCTGAACATTCTTCCCAGCTCTTTCATTTTTATAATACATGCTCTCTGCCCAATTCTGACGTCATTGGTCAAAGCCGACGGGTTGTATCCCCTGCTAAATTAGATCCAAATGTTTCCTGGCTCAGAAGCTATTCGGGACAGGGGATATCTCCATACGAACTGTTTATCTTCGAATGTGGATTCCTGCCATCTCTCTGACTTTTGACCATGTCCCCTGGAGCATCCTGTGCATGTTCCAGTCAATGGGGGAGGTGGTTTCGTCTCGCACAGAAGTACAAGTTGCGACACGCGTGGGGAGAAGCTCACCTCAAGCGCAGCGGCGACGCCTCCGCGGTGGGCAGCGCTTACCCGCGCGGGGCTCGAACCCGGCACCGTGCGGCGGCGTCGGCGGCCCGGCCCCCCGCCCCCGGAGCCAGCCTCGGCCCGCCCCCCACCTGAGCGCGCGGCCGCCATTGGCCGGCGGCCCGCCTCCGGCCGCCTCCGCAGCATCCCAAAAAACACAGCAAGTCGAGAGGCGGCTGCGGCACAGCACGGCCACGCCACGCCACGCCACGGTGGGACAGACGGGCAAGCAGCCGCTGCCCACGCAGTCTGGCCGCTGACTCCAAGCGCGCAGGCCGGCCGCACTCCACACACAACCGCCAGCCGTTGCCGTGGAAACGTCCGCGACAGGCGCCTGTAGACTCGTGGTTGCCACGGAAACGGCTAGGTTACTGCTGCTGGGCCGGCGCACTTTACCTTCGACATATTCACGGGGACCCCTCACACCTCCAGTTTAACTGCGCAGTTTAGAACGTGTGACGTCACACCTGAGTGATCGGCTGCACGAACACCTGTGACAACTGCACGGTCCGGGTAAGCAATTCGCCTGCGCGAAGACGCGTTTTTTTGCGGTGATAAACTGTGCAGTTTCTTCCCGTAAACAATTCGCACGGTCTGAACATAGGCCTGTTGCTATCACGATCGCCATGAAAGAACTTTTGGTTATTACATCTACATCTACATTTATACTCCGCAAGCCACCCAACGGTGTGTGGCGGAGGGCACTTTACGTGCCACTGTCATTACCTCCCTTTTCTGTTCCAGTCGCGTATGGTTCGCGGGAAGAACGACTGCCGGAAAGCCTCCGCGCGCACTCGAATCTCTCTAATTTTATATTCGTGATCTCCTCTGGAGGTATACGTAGAGGAAAGCAATATATTTGATACCTCATCCAGAAACGCACCCTCTCGAAACCTGGACAGCAAGCTACACCGCGATGCAGAGCGCCTCTCTTGTAGAGTCTGCCACTTGAGTTTGCTAAACATCTCCGTAACGCTATCACGCTTACCAAATAACCCTGTGACGAAACGCGCCGCTCTTCTTTGGACCCTCTCTATCTCCTCTCTCAACCCGACCTGGTACGGACCCCACACCGATGAGCAATACTCAAGTACAGGTCGAACGAGTGTTTTGTAAGCCACCTCCTTTGTTGATGGACTACATTTTCTAAGGACTCTCCCAATGAATCTCAACCTGGCACCCGCCTTACCAACAATTAATTTTATATCATGATTCCGCTTCAAATCGTTCTGCACGCATAGTCCCAGATATTTTACAGAAGTAACTGCTACCAGTGTTTGCTCCGCTATCGTATAATCATACAATAAAGGATCCTTCTTTCTATGTATTCGCAATACATTACGTTTGTCTATGTTAAGGGTCAGTTGCCACTCCCTGCACCAAGTGCCTATCCGCTGCAGATCATCCTGCATTTCGCTGCAATTCTCTAATACTGCAACTTGTCTGTATATTACAGCATCATCCGCGAAAAGCCGTATGGAATTTCCGACACTATCTATTGGAGGCTACCAGAATCTTCTGCAAGTTTGGATGTGCTTCATTTATCAATCCCTTTAAAAAGGTGGCTGTGTTCGATACTTTAACATTGAAACTGAAACTTCTAGTGTCTGAGGTGACTCCTGATAGTGCAAGGAGGAAAATAAACAACCACTTTTAGGGAAGAAACTGAAAAAGTAACATACCTCAACCACATAATAAACTACGGATCTCCTTTTCCTGTCACCCGTTTTCACATTTATCACCAAGAATACAGCATGGATGGCCAGGACTGGGGCGAAAACTCAGTGTACGCAACACATCTTCAACTCAGATAATTGCAAACCGTTTCAGTAAATCCGATAAGTGCACAGCTAAACTGGAAAGTCTAGGCTCCTTAAAAGATAGCGTTTATGTAACCCCTGGAAGTGAAATCACCATTCACTTCTACACTGTAATGTCTCGATGTTAGAAAAATATTACCTTTTAAATATTCCGAATGTGCACATACTATTGAAAGTCTTTTTTGTTACACTTCAGACAGTCTTAAACGTTCAGTTTTGTCTTGGTTTTGTTCTGAACTGCAGTTAATCAGGAATACAAAATAAAATCATTGTTTACCCAAATGTAGATTTGAGATTTTTATGGCTTCTTCTTTTAATTTTAAATTCCCAATTACACAGAAAATAAGTCAGGACACTGATGCAGAAGCAACGAGAAAAGCATTCCAGATTTAAAAAAAAAAAAAAAAAAAAACACACACACACACTTAAAATCTTAGTCGTTGGCGATATTTTACAGAAGTTCAAATTTTATCGTGCAGTTGAATCCGAGATATTTTTAATAGTTTCCACAACGAAACACTGTCTTGGATCTGACATAAAATGCCAAGAGATTCTAAGCGTATGTGCTATAAAGTACGGCCGGTGTGGCCGAGCGGTTCTTGCCGCTACAGTCTGGAACCGTGCGACCGCTACGGTCGCAGGTTCGAATCCTGCCTCGGGCATGGATGTGTGTAGTGTCCTTAGGTTAGTTAGGATTAATTAGTTCTAAGTTCTAGGGGACTGATGCCCTCAAAAGTTCAGTCCCATAGTGCTCAGAGCCATTTGAACAATTTTGCTATAAAGTTTACTACCGGCGAGACACAGTCAGTACCTAAGGTGCACGACAGCAATGATAATGTTAACGAAGATAAGCGCCAATATAGCGAAGTTACTAAACACGGTTTTCCAAAATTCATTCACGACAGAAAATCTCTTAAATATTCCACAATTCTAATAAAGAACAGCTGCCAACAAAAGTAACTTAGAAATCGAAACTCAAGTCACTTAATAAAGGTTAGTCTTTTGGTCTAGGTTGTATACCAGTTATGTGCCTTCAACATTATAGCTCTCTGTTTAGTAGTCCTCTACAACCGCTCTTTCCATGACAGTTACTCCGGTCATATCAATACACAAGGAAGAAAATCGAAGTAATGTCGCTAAATTATGGATCCATATCACTAACATAAATATACAATAAGATTTTGGAACATATGTTGCGTTCGAACATTATGAAATACATCGAAGAAAAAGGATCTTTTGTCAAAGAGTCAGCACATGTTCAGAAAAAAACGTTCTGGTGAAACAGAATTGGCTCGTTATTCACACGAAGACTGAGTGCTATCGACGGGGAACCTCAAGTTTTAGATTTCCAGAAGGCTTTTGCCTCCGTTTCTCAGAAGCGACTTCTAACCAAATTGCGTGTGTATGGAGTATTGTCGCTGTTCTCCGACTGATTCGTGATTCACAGTTCGTACATGACGGGAAGTCACCGAGTGAAAGACAAGTGATATCTGGCGTTCCCCAAGGAAAAGCTACAGGCTCTGTGCTGTTCCTAATATGTATAAGCGATTTAAGAGAAAACTGAGCAGCCATCTTAGATTGTTTAAAGATGATGCTGTCAATTACCGTCTAATAAAGTCACTAGAATATCGAAACCAATTGCAAACTGATTTAGACAAGACACCTGTATTGTGTGAAAACTGGCTATGGAAGCTATATAATAATAAGTGTGAGGCACAGTGTATGGGCACTAAAATATATCGGTTAGACAATAAATTGCACAAATTTAAGACTTGTAGCAAGGAAGAGGTTAGAGTGTAACGTTTTGTCGACAACGAGGTCACTAAGGAGGGAACAGAAACTTGTTTTCGGGAAGCTAGGGGAACGAAATCGGCCGTGCCCTTACAAAGGATCCATTCCGGAATTCACGTTACGCGATCTTGGGAAATCAAGGAAAACGAAATCTGGATGGCTGGACGAAGATTTGACACATTTTCCTCCCGAATGCGAGTCCAGTTTGCTGACCACTGGGTCACTCAGTCGGCTGGAAAGATTAGCGATTCAATTAGATACCTAGGGATTATATTTACGAACAACGTAAATTGGAACCAAACCACGGGAGTGTTTTGGGGAAGGCGAAAAAAAGACTGCATTTTGCTGGCAGAACACATGGAAGATACAATAATTCTGCTAAAGAGACTGCCTACATTACAGCTTTCCGTCCGTTTCTGGAGTGCTGTTGCGCGGTATGGGATTCTTACCAGATGAGATTGACAGACATCGAAAAAGTCGAAGGAAATGCGCTAAATAGGAGAGAGAGACTCACCAATGTAATTCGCCAGTACAGGTTGCAATTATTTTACCAAAGGCTTATTTCGTTGCAGCTCGACCTTTTCACGAAACTAAAAT
This sequence comes from Schistocerca serialis cubense, assembly GCF_023864345.2. Classification (NCBI taxonomy): domain Eukaryota; kingdom Metazoa; phylum Arthropoda; class Insecta; order Orthoptera; family Acrididae; genus Schistocerca; species Schistocerca serialis. Next base: position 485,719,126 of record NC_064646.1, on the reverse strand, counting down.
CATGAACGTTCTTTTCTAAATGCTGAAATATTTTTTTGACTTCCACCTTCATAGAGAGAAAACAGTGCTCACAGGGAAAGATTTATGTGTCATTTTCCTACATCCTATTCGAGAGTGGAGCGATGGAAAGATAGTGCTTACTGCCCACACTGATGTGCGAAATGTAGCATGGTATATGCATAACAGTTTTATCGTGATTTAGATTGGTAATACCCACGGGGGGGGGACCACGAAACGATAATGTGTTTATTTCAAAATAGAAGAGAAACAGACCTCCCCGTGGGTCCTTTCCCGTTACACCTTTTTCGTCATTTGTTTTGTTTCTCGACCGACGAAATACCGCAGTCACGGTGCACTGAGACTGACTAAAATTTTCTAAGAAGTAAGTTCTTACGCAACAATGTTACATAAATCATATGTGTGACAAACCTCCAGATGTCAGACGCTCTGATCGGTACCAAATGTCTTATGTCGACAGAGTATCAATCAAAAAACCGATTTAATTCGAGCAATGTACTGTCGTCCAGTAGAACGGGTGTAAACGTTAATCAAAAGTAACGCCAGATTTACGGAGGACATGATACGCATAACCGTGAGTGTATAATACGTGTAGCTTCGTGGGGAAGTTGATAGGGAGTTGCACCTCCGTGCAAAGGGTCGTCGGTTCAGACCTCGACGCCTTTTTTTACTGTACTATGCGTGAAAGTGGTGCACGCGACATCATGTTAATTACGTGTAAAAGGGCTGTTTGGAGTTTAAGCCAATTTTCACTTGGCAGCCTGCTTTCGCTTCGTTTCTTTGAAAGTAGTTAACCAACAGAGTACATTCGTAGTTTCACATTATACACAATCAGAAGAGAAAAATAAAGAAACAACTGCATAACACTTGCGGAAGTGATAATATTATTATTAATAATAATACTAGTAGTATTAGTAGTAGTAATAAACAAAATAATAATATCGGTAGTAAGTCATAATGTACAACTAACGAAGCAAAAGCAGACTGACAAAAGAACACTACTACAAACTCCAAAAGGTCCTTTTACATGTCAGGAAAATGTTTTCTCATATAACAATTTCAAGCGCAAACAGTTAAAAAAAATTGTCACCACTGGGGTTTGAAGGAGGGACCTTCGGGGCAACGACTGCACGCTCCACCAAATCACACACGAGATATTTATGAAACAATCGTTGCAAGATACTCTTTTCCTGTGCTCCGTAGCTCTGCTCTTACTTTTAATTGCCGTTTACGCATGTTCTGATGAACGAAATCACTCAGCACGAACCAAGTCTGCTTAGTACCGATCTGACTGTCTGACATCTGGAGGTCTGGGTGCGAGTATACGGTGCAATGTTATTCCATCTTCTTAAGGCCGAAATAAAATCATTGTAAGAGCACTTGGTGACGAGCAATAACATGTTAATATTCGTGTAAGTGTCTTTTCTAAAAGCCGAATTTCACTAACGGCTAATAAATATTGACAGACCGCTCCCAGTGACAGTGCAGTCAGCCACAGAAGTTCGCATTTCGTCTCTTGGTTGACGCAAACGGTCAGTTTAATCTAAGACAGTTGCGAAATTTTGTAGAGGCACGTGTAACAATCAGCTGTAATGACCATGTGGTACATTTAGGAACTAATATCATTTACTGACTTGTATCACGAAATTTCCATTCCTACGAACCGCACCCATATTCACATTCTACTCATGGCGGCCTCCAGAACGTTTCTCCACACATGTGATTCATCTACTGGCGGCCCTCCATTTTTCCGCACAAGCTACAAATCATTCCGCCCTCCCCCAATTCTGCACCCTCCCCCGCCAACCGACTCTCTCTCATACACCAGTTACCTTTCCTTGGGCTCTTGATAAGCCTTTAAAAACAAATCTAAATCTTGTGAGCGTGGAAATGGGCTGTTTCGCTATTAATTATGATAAACTTTGTGTACGAATTTTGGCAATAGGGTGACCTAGCGACCCTCTCAGCTTTGAACTCCAAGCGGTCACTTGTACCGCCTGGTGCCTTAAACCGGTCCTGATTCTACTTCTTGCAAATAGAAATGCAAGTTATTCTCGAGATACGATATTTAATAGTTACTGTCGGTAGTTTTACGCATGTTTTGTCAGAAGTTATCTGTCATGAAAGCTAGTTCTACTGCAGCTATCCCATCTCCGTCTCCACAGTCAACTTCCGTAAAAGGAAAAACGTGCATCAAAAAATGAAGAAAATTGCTACATCTACATCTAAATGACTACTCTGCAGTTCGCACTCAAATGACTGGCAGAGGGTTCGTCGAACCACCTTCAAACTCTTTTCTCTGCCTTTCGGCTCTCGAACAATTCGTGGGAAATATAAACAGTTAAATCTTTCCCCACGAGCTCTCATTTATCTTTTTTTTTTTAACGATGATAAATTCTCCCTATGTAGGCAGGAGTCAGTAAAATATCTTCGCATTCAGAGGAGAAATTTGGTGATTGAATTTCGTGAAAAGCTCTCGCCGCAACGAAAAATACTTTCGTTTTCATGAACGCCAGCCCAACTCGTGACACTCTTTCTCCTATTTTTGCACAGAAATACTCTAGCAGAAGACAGACAAGCGTAGTGCACACAGTCCATTTAGTAGACCTGTTGCATATGGTAAGTGTTCTGCCAAGAAAGCACAGCCTTTCTTTAACCTCCGCCACGGCATGAGCAATGTGATCGCTCCAATTTAAGTAAATGTAATACTGAGGTACTTAATTGAAGCGTCAGTCTTTCTGTGATTTATCGAGTAACCGAAATCTAACGGTGTCTAATCAGGTAACATCTTGAAGATTTAGTTATTTTCTTCTAGAACGGCAGCAAATGTTGCTGTTAGTGTCGGAACTAGCGTATCTACACTTATAGTGGATATAGTCTAATATCTCCGATCAGTATTGGAAAAAATGTTTCGTAAATGAAACCGTTCACGGAATGAAGTAAATAAAGAGATCCAACACCGCATAACGTGAGTGAAACTGGGCTGTCGGAAAGAATATTATGCAGCACTCTTGCCTCTGAGATGCTGTATGGCTTAAGGTGTGATTTCTTGCTTTCATAATGGCTCCGCCGCTAATCGAGGTAGAATACCATACTTATGTTTTTTGGAAATTTGTTCTAAGACACTAGGGGACCAAACTGTTGAGGTCATCGGTCCCTACGCTTACCGCCAACTTAATCTAACTTAAACTAATTTACGCTAAGGACAACACACACACACACACACACACACACACACATTCCCGAGGGAGGAGTCGAACCTCCGACGGAAGGAGCGGCGTGAACCGTGACAAGGCGTCCCAGCCCGCGCGGCACACACACTTCTGTTATGTAAACATTAGTGAGACTACCACACAGAAGAAATAAAGGCCCCCTGAAGCTAACTGTGAAAGGGATAAAAATTAAAAAAATGCTGCAAGCTGAACCAGAAGAAAAGTCTTCTCTAGAGAAACAAAGAAAAGGAAAATATGAGTAAGGAAGAACATTGTGCAACCAAAAACTGTTGTTATATTTCATCACAGAAACTTGCACTAAACTGATAGACATAAGAACTTTAAAAACATAAGCTGTTGGTATAATTCCGTTAAGAATGCTACCAATGTCTTTCGTGACAGTACACGTCTGCTTAGTGAGGTCGTCCGTCTGTCGACTGCTTTGATTTCCCCCTTAGTACTAATCTTTTCTCGTCTGCATCTCCACAGCGACTAGAGACCGTTTTGTACGGTATGCAAATTTTATTTCTTGATACGTTTTTGGTTAACATCGGGCTCCACCCTTCGTTTTCTGTCTCTGATTGGACGTACTGGTTCACCAGCGATGTTATTTAGTTAATAAGCTGCGAACACAATCGTCATAACAAAACTAGTTTCTCCCTCTCCAGCTCTTTCCGACTACGGTACAACAATATTACTTTTCATTGCATGCTTCCATAAACATATCGCTAGATGAAACCTGGTCATGCGTTAGCCATTATTTATCAGCAACAGCTTCGAAAGAATCGAGCAACTACTTTTGTAGGAAAGACTGGAGCATCTAATTTTGTTTCCCGAGTTATTCTTGACCCCTGACTAACTTATTCTTTGTCTTTGAGTCTGTTCTGAGCTCTCCCTAGATCTCTGTCCATTCTAATATCATTGTCGATCAGTTTTCTTGTTGGCGACCACAGTGAATAGTAAAGATGAAAGAATTAATATAGCTCATTAAAAGTAATAATTTTCGTTCAATGTGAAATTAGTTTGCTTCTATAATCTACTAGGTGCAGTTTAGGCTAATAACGCTGGTATTCAAAAATAAATTCAACTTCGAATGGAAACATACGTATGTCAAGATTAACGTTACACGTTTCTCAACGGAATTTTTCTCAGTTGCATCTACATCTCGGCTACATTTCAGTGAGTAAATACTTCATCAGTCTGATATTCAGACTGATATTTAGGAAACTTGGGACATTCAATCGCTATCAATAAATCTTAACATGACTAGATTACGTTTAATATCATTAAGTGAGTCAGTTGTCTCCTCCAAAGGATCTTACTTCCTGTAAATTACAGTTGCCTAGGGCATGGATGTGTGTGATGTCCTTAGGTTAGTTAGGTTTTAAGTGCTAAGTTCTTGGGGACTGATGACCTCAGATGTTAAGTCCCATAGTGCTCAGAGCCATTTGAACCATTTCTTCTTCGTCTGTTTCTGGTCAGGTCGCGAACACAACATTAGACTTCTGAAGTCCCTTCTCACAAGCTTTGTTCCATTGTCTCGGGGTTGGAGCCGTTATTACTTGCCTCGTTAAACCAAGATCCAATTAATGGACGCACAGAGATACCACTAAAATAGTAAAACACAAAAACAACAAAGGAGGACTGCTTTATGCGGAATTAATTTACTCCATTCATAGCTGTCGAAGATAATAGTTCGTTATTCTTCTGCGTGCCTGCATTCCCTACTATAAAAATGAAATGTCGTGTGGCTAGGTCCTCCCGACGGTTAGATCGTTCGCCTGGTGCAAGTCTTTGGAGTTGACGCCACTTTGGCGAGTTGGGTGTCGATGGGGGTGAGATGATGATGATAACACAACATCCAGTCCCTGAGCGGAGAAAATGTCCGACTTAGCCGGGCATCGAAGCCGGGCCCCTTTGCATGACATTCCATCGCACTGACCACTCTGCTACCGGGTCCGACTCCCTGCTATAATGTGCAAAAAAATGTTCAAATGTGTGTGAAATATTATGGGACGTAATGCTAAGGTCATCAGTCCCTATGCTTACACACTACTTAACCTAAATTATCCTAAGGACAAATACACACACCCATGCCCGAGGGATCAGCCGAACAGTCCACGAGTGCAGCGCCTTAGAGCTATAATGTGCGGCAAGTTATGCATCATACCACGTATTTAAGCTCAGTGCAGCGATAGACTTACTGGACACACTCAGATCACGTCTGCCCACTATGCGTGATTGTGCTTCACCGTAGGTTTCATTTCCAACATCGGTAGAGATTAATTTCAAGGTTTCTTTCGCATCTGCACCAATAAAAAAAAAGAAAAGAAAACGTGAGGACACATCTTCGAAGAACCCATTCTCGGAGGCCACTGCACTGCATGGCTAGTGTAGACTTAATTAGTGCTTCATTTTCTGTAACCTTGTAGATTATTCAGTGTCAGGTTTTAGTAAGTGCATTATAGGACTACACACAGGGAACTCAAGAATTTAATAGTTACTGTATCCTAAAAGTCACCAATTGTGGGTTTGTGGAATGCCCAAGCATTCTATAACGTATTAATCAGACAGTTTCAGAAAATATTCTGTAATTAATTAAAAGGTAGAGCATCGAATCTCGTAGAAAATGTACGGTGTAATATTGTAGAAAGGTGGGACAGACTGGTATGACACATCCTGAGGAGGCGCGGAATAGCTGATTTGGTAATGGAAAGGAATGGGATAGGAGGTATAAAAATCGTAGTGGAAGGGTAAGGCACGAATGCAATGAGCGGGTTCTAATATATGCAGGCAGGTTGCATTACCTACGCAGCGATGATGGGCCTAGCATAGATTAAATTAACGGGGGAACGGCGTCGAGCAAGATTGAGCAACAACTTCAGAAAATGTTCTGAAAAATGGCATAATTTGGCACGAAATTGTCCTCGAAAAGGGTATGCTGTAGGCAGTAAAGATTTATGTTAGATGGGAAAAGAAAGAAGGATAATGGTAGTTTAACGGCCTGTCGATGTCGAATGAGTAATGACTCAGCGCCCAGTGAACTACGTAATCCGTAGCAAACAATACAGACGCTGTCGCTGCAACACGATCTAGCAGAGAATAGCTGTTGTACTAGCTTGCCAACACCTCTACGAAAAGAACGTCACTATTTTATTTGTCAATTCTGTAAGTCTTCCTGTCTCCAGTAAAGGTGTTTTATTAATCTCTATGCCGTGACATTTATAAATACGATTATTACGTACAGAGCTTTTGGAAGTGGAAAGCAACTTTCGCTTCTCCATGATCGGAAATCTAGACCACTTACAAAAGGGATAAGCACATTGTAGGTGCTACGGCGTTAAAATCCATACTAGCTTCGTGACAGATAAAATCTTCCCGTGTCTCGTCAGAAAGCGGAGGTCGGAGCAACTACGCGACACAAAAAGCTTCCAGTGTTTAATTGTGTGTTACACCGCAGATCCCTTCTGTCGTTAGCTACAAATTTGCAGCTGCCACACTTCATTAGCTCCCAGCTAACGAACGCCGCACTACTCGAAGACCAGACCATTAGCGGGTTTCGTTTTGTATTCGGGTATCCATTAGAGGGTTGTAAATATACACCGATGGACGTCATTATGAGCCACGGGGGCGTCGGCAAACTGTTTAAGAAACTGTACACGTTTTTGTCACTGACATAATTAATCACATACGAGACTTTGAAAGTGGAAGATTTAGTTCTTAACTGAAAGGTTTTTATTGAGCAAAAATTACGATTGCGAATATTTGAGGCACATGAAGTATTTCCGTTCAAAGCAAACTATGATGCAAAAACTAAATGATTCTGAAAGCTAACAATTATCGAGAAAACAGCCTCAACGACGTGAGTTACAGTGTATTTAGTTCACTTCTGCTGCTGATATGTTTATATGAGAATTTAAAAAAAAAGTGTTTTGAAGCGATAGTTAATCATGAACATTGTTTTTGAGCTTCCTGACGCATATTACGCTGTAAACACATTTAAAAAATAGTATCAACGTAACACTATGTTCAAATATTATTTTCGTATGTGAAAGCTAATACCCACAGTTACTATACAGTTAACTACTTGAGCGATCTTGTAGACATTCCATAGACGCATAAAGAAGTACTTTTATTCTTCATAACATTTATCGCTGCCCTTGGACCGCATGAGAGGGAGATAATAAGAGCTACACGTAGAGTGACGTGAAGTAGGTGTAAGATCGATATAATCATTCTGGCAAAACACTACATGTTCATCAATACAGACTTCTCAGCTGATTTTTGTGTCCCTGGGACTTTTGTTTTATGGGCATTATGCCATGGTCTGACATATTTCACATTTCTCTACCTAAAGTTTTGTCTCCAGTTGCTGGAGACTTAATCAGAGTCTGTGAAGTCCTCAGACAGACGTTTCAGACTTAACTAAGCTGTAAGTGCGTGGAATCAGTCAGAATATCGCTTAGCAGCAAACCATCTTGCAGTAACTTAACTAAAAGTGAGGAGGAAGTTTTCCTAGATTTAAATTCTCATAGAGGCATTCTAATTCTTCCAGCAAGTACAGTGGTAATAAGGAAAGAAGGCTACTACAGTAAAATTGTGGGCATGTTTGAACCAGAAAATGCAGAGAGCTTGTGAGAGATTCCATAAATTCTGTTTGTAGGACAAGAATGAAGATTATAAGAGCCTCTTCGATTTTTCCCATTAAAAATAAGTCCAAATTGTGTGTGTTCCATTAATAATTTTATGGCTCACCTAAAATTCACAAACATTTAATTAGACCTGTTAGTGTTGTTGACTGTCAAGCCTATGGGACTCCCAACCACTTGGCCATCTGTAGAAAAAAGTGTCACTTCTAATACAGATTCTTGTCGTATCAGAGAAAAATTAAAGGCCTTCAAGCTCAATCCACTAGATGTTGTAGTCAGTTCTTATGTTGTGTTACTGTTCACTATGGTTGCTTTGATGAGGTGAAGTCAAAGTTGGAATAACTTATTCAAACGATGTGGAAGATCTTTTTAAATGTTGTCTCTTATAAACTTATTTTCAGTGGGGCAACATAATCTGTGACCAAACTGATGCTGTAGCGATGGGGAACCAATTCAACTCAGTTGTAGCGATTTTCTATACCATAAAAATTGAAGGAACAGCATAGAACGCAATTTCTATGAGTAAACAGATAGTGTAGCTACGGGGTTCACTCAGCACATTACCCTGTATGGAAAATTTAAAGAAATAGCACTTCGGACGGCCAAGAGAAAGCCTTCTTGTTAATCTCGGTACACTGATGATACTTTCGTAATGCGGCCTCATGGAGATAAAGCACTTTCAGAATATTTAAATAGTCTCAGTGATATCAGCTGTAATCTAAAGTTCACTATGGAAAAGAAGGTGAAATTTAATTTTTGGATATATGTGTAATTAGAAATCCTGAGTAAATTTAAGAATGCAAAGTCTACAGAAAGCCCACTCCTTTAGACAGATGCCTTCACAAAATTTCCAGTCACTATCCCAAGCAAGAGGTTTGGTTAAAATATTGGTGGAGTCTGCTAAAATATCTATACTTGGAGGAATGGATTGTCCATTTCAGAAGAAGTGGCTACTCTGACAAAGAGATAAACAGAAGACTACATCCTAAAAGATCTGGGGCTTGTACTGACAAAGAGCCAACTAATGACAAACTTTCCTTCCCATTCGTAAAAACAGCCACTATCATATGAGCAGAGTACTAAGAATACGCTCTATTGATACGGCGTTTAAACCAACAACAAGGATCCGTGAATATTTGAACACTGCAAAGGATCGATGCCCGTCGCTTGTCACAGCAGGAGTACAAAAAAATCCCTTGCACATGCTGTCAAGTGCGCATAGAAGCTGCAACAAAAAGTATCAACACGGTTCTTAGGGAACAAAAGAAGCAATTGTCTTCTAGAGAACACGAAAAAAACGGCAGTAGCAGATAATACACTGTGACCAGGGTACCATCAAAGTCATTTCCCGATACTGCAATTTTATCAAGATCCAATTAATGGGCGCATAGAGAGACCATAGAAATTTTAAAACACAAAAACAACAACTTTTTTTACAGAAAACAAGAGGGACTGACCTAACACACGTTGTGGGTCTTTGTTCGATATCAATGAAACAGTGCAACATTTCCCCAGTGATAGCTTCATAATACACGTCAAAGTGACTCCACGGTCTTAGGATGCGGTCCGAAGACGTCACAACCCGACCGTTGCATGATTATGTTTAAACAGTTCAGCTTGTGGAGCTTTTTAAGTCTCAGAACTTCATGGGGAATAGAGTTGGTAGCAGGAAGGAAGGAGGCCGAAGAGATGAAAATAAAAACAAAAAATAGTTGATACATACTTGAGACATTAAATTCCTTTTCTGTAGATGACATAACGCTCCACCAGCGCCGATTTTAGGGTATTTATTTCGCCTTTATTTGACGAAGAACAATAACCATCACGAGATCTGTCCTCGGAAGTTACAATGTGAGTCCTGAGTTTGAGACTAGACTGTAAAACGTGGAGTCAGTACTATATCCAGTTACACTGGATTATTCAGCTCAACTGCTCACTTCAAACATTTTCCGAATTTGATGAGATATCACAATTCCGTTTTCACCCTAAGTCCCCGCTTAACGGCGTATATTCTCTCTTCATAGATGTATCAGTTACAAAGACATCGGTATCACTTTCACTTTTTTAAATGGAGCTACATTAATCTCCGCTGCTAGTATTGTAGTTGTAAGAGAGATGAATTTGATGGCATTCACTCTTCACAACCCGAACTCTGCATTCGGAATAACTACAATATTGAGAATCCAGAAGTAATTATTTTTGAACTTGAAACTGATCGCTGCCTTACTCTCAAGTTCGTGATTTCATAGCTTCAGGAAATACTTGAAGTCACACGGCGGGGAAATAAAATGTTGCATCACTGCTATAACGAGGCACAAAGGGACGGAGAAGAAATGTATCTCTCATTCACTTCGAACGCCTTATGACACAGATGGAATTTTAAGGAAGTGAATATTAGCATTTTCATTTGTGATTTCTTTTGTTGGTGTAGTTTTCCAAAGTAAATATGCGCCTAGATATTAAGCTCATGAAGGAAAGTTAACGATATTGCTTCCCGCTAGTCCATGTTTTAAAAATCCACTCCATTTTTTTAAAGTGCATCTTCCTTTCAGGGCTCTAGCATAAACAAGAGCAGGGCTATTACCGTAGTGAAATGGCGAAATATTTTTAGATGCCACGTCCTATGATGTCCGGTTGGTGTCTCGGTCTAACCACATGTAGCAAAGTGAGATTGGTATCAGCTTTTGATTAAACTTTCCTCCAGAGTTGCAGCTTGTGAGCTGACGCCCTTAGCTGCGTCAAGTCGGAGCAGCCTGTCAGTTTGGCGCAACAGCTGCACAGAACAAAGCGAACTTATGCATTAGAAGGCAATCGGTGCAACGATCAGGACATAAATCTTAAGTTCTAGATATTGTAATTATTCTGACTCTAGTAATCTGATTATGAAGAGTAAGAATTCCTACGAATTCGTCACTTTTAGAAGAACAACGATAGCAGCAGAAATTGCAGTAGTTGTGTTTGAAAAAGCGAAAGTGATACTGATATGTCTGTAACCTATACAGCTATAAAACAAGACTATACGCCGTTTAGTGGAGACTTTTTCCCAAGTCATCTGCGTGAAAACAAAATTGCGGTATCTTGTGAACGGTTCCGGGTATATTTCTGTGGACATCTTGGGTGAATCACGTCGAAGAAACCTCGATAAAATTTACCTTTATACTGGGTACTTGTGGCCTAGGAACATGCCATATGCCAGAGTGAGAAATACCTATCCTTAGTAACTCATATTCCTCTCCACTAATGACATATTTCTAGTTACACGGGGCATGCAGACCGTTTGAAACGGTTTACCAGTGAAAATTGATGTAGTTTGTATCGAGAAGACATTATATTAGCACACACACAAAAAAGAGACTGTTTACCCAAGAAAGCTTTGACTTAAAACTGTATCCCGTCTGCATACCACATTGCACTAGGTGTCACAACTTGCAAGCGGAATGTAACAGCTTGTGGAAAAGACCTGCATAAGGTGATCACTACAGCTTTCGATGTTTGACTGCTATAGCGATATTGATTAAACACAGCCAGGTGCATCCCTTGTCAAGTGTGCATGCTGCTGCATTCCGCAATCTGTAAAACACTAATGAAACTCCACATTTTTACTTCGGCGACTGCTAAAGGAAGAAGTACAGCAACACAGAAACGTCTATTTTGGGATACATGACTGTAAGTGGCGCATGTGTCAATATATATTGTCTCAAGCAATTATTCAATATCTTGTCAAATTTCTCATTCATTTCTTTTGTGAATCGTCGATCTTAGATGCGGTATTTACGTTTTCAGCGTGTTTCTTCATCGTGTACAAAGTCATACAAATAAAGCCTACGCATTTAGCTTCACTAATTTTTGTCTTCATTGTGTTGGTCATTTCATTTCTTGTTAATTTTTACTATTTAGTATCTTCAAAGTACCTTATATTCCTGATACGCTCTCTGTAGTTCATTCTAACATAAAGCTGTGTTTGAGACATATTTGTTGACATGCTGTTGAGTTAAATAAATGATCAAATAGTATTGTTGTTTCCTTCAGACTGTTACACTCGTGTTTCACTTTCGCGCATGTCTACACTCCAGACAAATGTCTTCAGAAAAGACTTCTCAGGGCCTAAATTTGTGTCATGCATTAACAAATACCGTACCTCTTTTCCAGCAATGCTTTTCATATAATTACCAGTCCGCATTTTATATCCCCTCTACTTCACCCATCATCTCTTAATTTGCTGCCCAAGTAGCAAAACTCATTCATTACTTACTTACTTACTTGCAGATCTCCCTCTGCATCTTCTGATTTAATTCGACTAAATATCATGACATCTGTTTTATTTTTGTTGATGTTCATGTTATAACCTCTTTTCAAGACACCGTTCACACTGTTCAACTGGTCTCCAAGTTCTTTGCCGTCTGTGACGTAATTACAATGTCGTCAGCAAACCTTAAAGTTTCTGTTTCTTCTCCCGGAACTTGAGTCCCCTACGCAAATTTCTCCTTGCTGTCCAACACTGTCTTCTCAATGTTCAGAATGAATAATGTATGGAATAGGCCACAGTCCTGTCTCTGTCTCAACTACTGCTTCCCTTTCATGCCTCACTGCGCCTTTAACTGCACATTGATTTCTGTACAAGCTGTTAGTATCATGTCACTCTCTGCATTTTACGAATGATATCTTCAGAATTTCAAAGAACGTAGTCCAACGAACAATGTCAGAACCTTTCGCTAAATCCACAAATGCCGTAAACGCAGTTTCCGCTTCGTTAACCTATCTTCTGAGATGCAGTGTCAGTGTTCCTACATTTCTCCAGAACGCAAACTCATTTCCCGCGAGGTCGGCCAATACCAGTTTTTCCATTCCTCTGTAGATATTTGATATCATTAATTTGCAGCCATGGCTTATTAAACTGATTGGTCGGTAATATTCCCATCTGCCAACACCTGCCTTCTTTCCAATCTGAATTATGACTTTTTTTTTCAGGTTCTACACCAGGATTTCAACATCTGACATGCATCTGTACTGCGTTGTTACTGGGCCGTATATAAGAGGGCTGTTCGTTTATTAAGATTAAGCGGCCGCGAAATGGAAACCACAGTGAAAACCAGACGAATCTTTGCACAGATGTGTTGGGCAGTGTCTCTAGTACGCCCGTCCGTGGCGTTACGTCGTAGTTTTCAGTTCTTAAAGCACAGAGAGCCAATAAAAATGCCTAGAAAATAGCGTCTCGCGCCAATTATTCATGCCTGCTGAGAGATTTAGCCTGATTTCATATATCCGACATAACATAACTGTCATGCATTTTCTTCTTCATTCCAATTCTTGGCCGCGCACTGCAGGAGCAATGAAGACGTTCCCTGAGTGTCTTCGATGGGAACTGTTTGGTCACACACCATACAGCTTCCCCTGAGTTTCATCTCTGCTGGCTATAAAATATTTTGGCACGTACAGCGAACAGCAGACCACCGTACAGCATTGGCGGAAAGCACAACCGGCTGCCTTTTGTTGAAAGCAGGTACAACGCTAATACAAACGTCTAAGTCGGAGTGGCTACTATGTAGATAAATAGCTGGAATCTGTTGTTAACTGTTGCAAATGCAATAGTTTTGTTTTTTCACTGTTGTTCCCGTTTCTCAACCGATAACACCTTGATAAACGAACAGCTCTCGTATCTTTAGCGATGCTCGAATTGCCTGTCGCACGATCAGACGCTAGTTCGACAAGCGGCCGCCAGGGGGCGCAAGGACGCGCACGTAGCGTCCGTATTTAGCGGCGAGACGCCTCCTATTGTCTGCCCGGCCGCTGCGCCGCTGTCTTTTCTTTTGGGCCTCCTACGCTTTTCTTCGCTGCCTTATACTCGCCGGAACGCCGCGTTTAGACAAGAGTGATCTTTCAGTTTCGGCCGTTCTTGGACCCTTTTTGCTCCCTTTTCTGGACGTTTGTCTCGAAGCACATCTCTATTATGTTGCCGCTAATGAATTCTGTTTTCCAAAAAAACAGAGAGGTCGGGCATTTCGTCGGAGCAAGAGCCGGCACGGTGCTCCCCTTTTTTCAGTCACGTGACCCGCCCGTCCTCCCCCGTGCCCTCCCTCGCGTACCACGGACCACGCCCTGTTACTCCGGCGGTTTACGGCGGCGGGTGTCGGTGGCTGCGACGTCAGGCGAAATTAATATGCCGCCTAATAGTTTCGCGTATCATGCCGGACAGGCTATTAGCAGTGAGCAGACGTTGTCGTTTATTAGTAGGCGCTCCTCGGAGGAGGTTCAGAGCAGTCGTATATCTTAATTACAGCAGGAAGCGGCAAAGGGCGGTGGGGTGGAATAAGAGGAAGTGCGCCACTCACGCTGAGCCAGAATTTGGGACACACGCGTCGAAATGAAGACAGCGAGTCTCATCTGGACCGTAGTGAGACGCAGTCGCAGTTAATAGTTAGCTGTGGCGCTTGCTGACGGGCGTTTGTCGTAGGGTAGTTCCCTGCAGCAACACACACACACACACACACACACACACACACACATACATACATATATGAAGACTTCTGTGTAAGAGTGTGGACAGGGACCTGATGAAGAGACTGGCGAAGTGCTTTATATGGAGTGTGGAATTATGCGGTGCTGAAAAGAAGCGTTTGAGACGTGGATCTGGAGGAGGATGGAATTGATACAGTGGGTAAACAAAGAGAGAAATGAGGAGGTGTTGAGAGCAGGGAGGAAAGAGAGAGAAATTTTGAAGGTAGTCCGGAAGAGAAAACACAGGCCTGCCGCTGTGGCCGAACTGTTCAGAGAAGACACAGGCCGGCCTCTGTGGCCGAGCTGTTCTAGGAGCTTCAGTCCGGAACCGCGCGCCCGCTACGGTCGCAGGTTCGACTCCTGCCTCGGGCATGGATGTGTGTGATATCGTTAGGTTAGTTATGTTTAAGTAGTTTCTAAGTCTAGGGGACTGATGGCCTCAGATGTTAAGTCCCATAGTGCTCAGAGCCATGTGAACCATTTGAAAACACAATTAGCTCGGACACTGGGTGAGAAGAGATTGTTGACTGATACATGCTATGGAAATAACGAAGAATAGAAGAACAAGAAGACGCAGAAGATACCACACAATGGATAATAAAAGGATAGAAAACCGTTATGAGAAAACGGAGAGGGTAGCGAATGATACGGCTGTATGGAGAGATGTCAAGACATGCCGTAGGACAGAACACTGATGTTGACGGCACGACGATGGTATATTATACTAACTGTGTTAATTGTTTTGCGCAGGAAGACGGAGATGGACGGATTGGTTGGTTAAGCTGAGAGAGTAAATGTTGACAGTCTGCACTAGCTTCTTCACTTAGTGTTGGAAGAGCGGTTAGTTGACCACATTTCTTCTACAGCCATCTCCCGTTGTAATTCCTCGCCATAGGTCACAGCTTACAATACTGCCAGCTTACAATACTGCCACTTTCAGCACTGACACTGAGTGTAACCATGGAGATCCTTAGTATTCTCAACAGTAGGACTGGCGCACTGTGGTTTCCTTCCAAACTTGATTATGTCTAGGCAGACTAGTCTGCGAATGTTTGTTTCACATACAACTTGAAACGCCATATCTACGTGCAGCAATCGCTCGTGGATATCTGGCGATGGACAAATTCCGAAACGCGTCATATGACCAATAAGTCATTTTTTTGCCGGAGGTCTGATTTTTACCCTTGCCACCCACGTAGCCTGAATGCAGAACTATTGAGTATTTCATTTCTAAGTTTGACGTCGGATAAGGAATGACTAAATAAATATTTTCTCTCGTGAAGTAATTACAAATTAACAGTTTCAGGATTTTTTTCCGTCACCTTTACTGTGAAACCTTGTTTCTGCAAAATTTCTCGATTCTAGGCCAAAAACGGAAGGTCAGTATGAGTGAAACTTACAGTGTGGTCTGCATCGCTTTTTAATAACTTGTGTATCAATCATTGACATTCGAGGTTATCCGTACTGCCCTCAGTTTGGTAAGGGTGTCTCTACTGTCTGGCTTAGCTCGAAGTCATAGCCTCCCACCTACCGAAACTTCTCCTCTCTCTGGGTCCACACGCTGCCTCCATTTGTTGTAGCGCAGTAGGTAACCTGAATACCTCTCCTGAGATGCACGGATAGGTCAGTAATGTTACCATATGTTGAAATAAAACTAAGACATGCCATGTGGCATAAACAACACGCGCTGATAAAAACGGTTAGCACACTAGGCTTTCAAGTTTGTTTAAGTAAATGCATCTTCTGAAACGTATGTTGTATCTATCCATGCATACAAACTGTGTACTTTACCCGACAATGGCACATTTTCCACTTACTTGCAGGTAGATCGAGTTGCACAGCAAACAAAGTTAGTTGCTCTAACCAATCAGATCTGCCTGTGCGAGGCAGCAGAAGCGGAACAAAACCAAAAAATCAAAATTGGGAAAATCCTCTTACAAAAGCAAAAGCCATCTCCCATACAAGCTGTACTAATGGAGCGGGTGTCTCTAGGACCTGCCTTATGCGATGTGATTCGAACTCCCAGTCATTTCGATATGGAGACGTTCATTATCTTTGACCCTTACTTGAAGTATATTCTACTTCTCAGTCGTACTACGGACGTATGTGTTTACGCACGAACGTCTTTTTCTTGAACAAGAAGAAGCTAAGTTTGAGAATTTCTGTCACAACCCCGACATTGACAGTCGGCGAAAGAATGCTGGTTTCTGCTGCAGGAGCAAGGTTGCTAATGGTCTGTGTTGTAAGGAAAGGATACAGTCACAACGGAAGTGACCATTAAAAGCTTTTTTTCACGGTGATGCTTTCTGCAGGCATCAACTTCTCTCCACGCTTTCCGTACAGTAAAGATTTTCGTATTGCAATAATTCTGACGAAGACATGTACCTCCGAAACGTTTAAAATATTTGCGCTTTTACATTATGAGTGCTCTAGCCAACATTTTAACTTATAAAATTTAACACGACTTGTACGTTTACTGACTCGGTTCTCATGCTCTTTTTGAGTTCATTTGATGATTACAAAGAGCATTGAGTGATTTTTAAGTAATTCTGCACAACGTCGTCATTGTAGGTTTTTAAGCTTACTCATTATCACAGTCAATCTCGGTGATGACCAGCTGTGTATTAGATCTCACATTTTTCACACACAGGATCAGTAAACGGACATACAAGTGACAATATTACTTTGCCTATACACATTAACTGTTACAACACAAGTGTCTGTGTACATAATTCAAGAATACCTTGGATGACACTGTTGACACGGAACTTCAGATGCCGGAATCATAAACAGACTCCATCACCATTACTCGATTACTTACTGCGAACTCACTCGAAACGCTGCTGCCTGAGATGTAACTCCACCTGACGACAACTTCTCACCATGGATTAACTGTGCCCTGTCAGCAACGCCTATTTAACGACGCTTGTGGGACAGTCACTATAAAATACTGAATTATACGTGAATAATTCCAGTAGCAATATAAAAGAAAAAAACAAAGAATACGAGTACGCATTAGGCAATGAAGCTGTTTCGATTAAAAACTGGCTCAATATGCACAAAATAAATGATAGGCTCTGCTTTGTATTGCGCAAGTATGGGCTCTCACTGAGATTTACAAATACTAGCCAACATTCAATCTAACTGAGATATTTCATTAATTAAATTGTTTACGAAAAAAATAGATTTTTAGATCAGAAAAATTTGAGCCACAACACAACAACATGAATTTTTCAGAAGATTACGCTGCAAGAATCGAAAATTCTGGAATACTTATGTCGATGACAGTTTTCACTACGGATTACTTTTGAAATATAGAGTTTATAGAAATGACAAAATGATACTTAGAGAGACGAGAACCACGCCTTTGAAATGATGAAAATGAATCGACAACGAAATAACTGTTAGCGGGATCGGATTTTTGAAGTCCACTTGGTTTTCGTTAAATGCTGATTTTGAATATTTCTTCAAATAAAGTATTACAGTATTAACTGTATACCCTATTGTTTCTCACTGGTGGGTAAAATAGTGAATTAGTAATAAAATTTTGAAAAACATAGCTAGGATATGATTTGGAGATATCGGATACGCCTGGATCACGTATGAAACAGATAGCTGAAAGGAAAAAAAATATTATTTATGTTAGGAATGGGATTATAGCGAGTTACGGAATACCATTTTGCTACATTTCAAACCGCGACCTCACATCTATGAATAAAATCAAATTTGTACTTGCGATGCTGTTTTCTACTAGGGAAACTCATGTGTAAGCAAAATATCTCTGGCAAGCGATTGCACAGGGCATAGGTCTACGATTATGGTAGATCACACGCGAAGAACGTTACCAACCTTTCCCAGCTACTGAAAAAAAAAGACTGGTTCCAGTCACAAAAATAGATGTACGTGGACTTCTGCGAAGTTAGAAATAAGAGACACTGATAAAAGGTCTACTGAAAAAGATTAAGCATACTTCGATGACGGATAAACTGCACCGCAATGCTTTCCAACTTAGACGTCGGAGACCATGGCGTTAATTCCACAGACATACAGAAAGAAATTTCTGAAGAGAGAAACAGTATTAGCTACAAGTATATTTTAGCGTTTTTTCAATACAACATTTTGTTCATTGTGTTCAGCATTATCTGTCTCTCTCTCTCTCTCTCTCTCTCTCTCTCACACACACACACTCACACACACACACACACACACACTCACACACACACACACACACACACACACACACACAAAACACAGTTCTCACGCCGAATAAAACGAGACAGAGAGCACCAGTCAACGTTAGAAAATAAACTGCAAGCCGGCCTTTGTGGCCGAGCGGTTCTAGGCGCTTCAGTCTGTAACCGCGCTGCTGCTACGGTCGCAGGTTCGATTACTGCCTCGGGCATGGATGTGTGTGATGTACTTAGGTTAGTTAGGTTTAAGTAGTTCTAAGTCTAGGGGACTGATGACCTCAGATGTTAAGTCCCATAGTGCTCAGAGCCATTTGAACCATTTGAATAAACTGCAAGCAGTGGAAGCGGGACTTCTTGGGAAACTCAGGGAAGGCCGTATATGAAATTAAGACATTCCGAATGAAATAGATATTAATATCAGCAAATGCGACATAATCGCGTATACAAACAGTGATCTAATACTGTAAAATGCTTTTTTATTCCAGACTCTGATCACAAATGAATTCTTTAGACGATGACCGGTCTGTAATGACCATCCTCGGATGTTTTTTACACCATCACTTTAGGACATGGTGTAAAAAAGATCTGAGGATGGTCATTACAGACTGAATCCGGTCATCGCCTAAGTAATTCATTTGTGATCAGAGACTGGAATAAAAAAGCATTTTAGATATTAATATTTTGAAAAGACGGAACAAACTAAAGCACTTTGGAAACATCACCTGCAAAGAATGAGTGCTAAGAGAATCCCTTGTCTGTCCATGCTGTGCCAGTCAAGAGCAGGAAGGGGCGTAGGAGGACCCAGAATGAGATTGTAGTCGAAAGTGAAGAGGGAACAGATACAAGTGGCTAAACCTGGAAGTGCAGGCGAAGAAAAGGGAAAAGAGCGGGAAGAAGAGGAGTAGTGTACTGGCCGTGAATGGAAACATACTCGGAGATCTACTTGCTGCATAAAGTGTGTTGAATGAAACAGGAAACATTTGTAGGTAACTGTCAGTTGTATCGTTGACTGAACAAACGCCTTTCTCATTTAGTTATACAAGTGACGTTTTATAAATCAGCATCTACATCTATACTCCACAATTCAATGAACAGTGCATGCCAGACAGTACTGCGTGCCAGTATTATCGATTCGCTGTACTATTCCTTTATTATTAAGGAAAATGTTTCAGCTGCCCGAGCATTTTCGTTGCATTTCCGTGTGGGTTGTACCGTTCTGCTACGATACTGTCAGCGCGCCTATGAATTCTTTCCATGTCTGTTGCCTGTTTGGCAAGGACAGCAAAATTGGGACAATACTCTAGAATTGGTGACATCTTGCCTACCCGTTTTCTTTGTAATTACTCGGTATTTTCTCAGAGCTCCTTCAACAAATCCAAGTCTTTCATTCCTCTTTCTTGCTACTGACTTTACGTGATCGTCTCGTTTCATACCTGCACGATCTGACGTTTTAATGAAATTTCTCGGTAATCTATTAATAGAATACTATCGGGACCTTTCCCTCTGTTATAAGCAATAAGCCACTTTTACCCACATTGAAAGAGAACTGCCATTAATTTTAAAAAAATGGAAATTTCCTCCCAGTCCACCTGAATCTCCCTACCATCGATCCAACGACAATACTTCACTGTAGACAACTGCATCGTCAGCGAACAGTCTGCTAGAGCCGCTGATCTTGTCTGCTAACAATGCTAATAAACATCGTTTTAGAACAATGAAGGTCATCAGACAAAATAGGCGTCTCTCAAACTCTGCAAAATACTCAATGACGATAACAATCACTTACTCGTATCATGCAAATTTCTTCGCACAATGCGAAATTTTGAAGATGGAAAACGCGAAAAAGTCGCTTGGAGACAATGTGGAGAACTGTATGTGTTAAGAGCCTACGTCTAACCGCAGTCCACGCAACTTTTTCGTTGTTGCGTCGGGCGCTGCGTTGTCCTGGTGAAGGTGACGCATTATTGCTTTTCTATCTTGGTCACTTTTCATTCAGTTCAAGTTTCAAACAAGCGAATGATGTAGAATAGCATCATCCAACTATTATTATACAATTTTCTAAGTATACTACCACATTTGCACCTTATAGATGCCCGAAAAAGTAGATACATCGTACCACCTCTCAACGTGACTCTTGCTGTTTTTTGCGCATTGTTTTATGTGCTGGTTAAACTTTTTTACTTTATTATTTTTCGCAGCATGCTCTATTACAATATTCGTAAAACTATATGATGAGGATACGTGGAGAGCAAGACAAACTACAATGAGCTACTATTCTGTATTTTAATTAATTATTTTCATGATAGTACAGGTTTTTCAACTTTTTTCTGAGTATTCAATCAAATAGGTGTGATTCCTGTTTTTTTTTTTTTTAATCAACGTAATTTCCTGGCCTTTAGGCTCCCTAGGGCTTACAAGACCGCCAACTGTTCTGCTTGTTTATTGATTCACTCATTCGCTAATCGTTATTTCTTGACATGTGGGCAGTTGCGCCTTAACGATAACGGCCACAGCGGAAGCTACTCCGTACTCCGAGTAACAACTATCAATACAGACCGTAATCTTAAGTGTAATGACGGATCCACGATTCACGCTGTTACGGTTCAAAAAATTGTTCAAATGGCTCTGACCACTATGGGACTTAACATCTGTGGTCATCAGTCCCCTAGAACTTAGAACTACTTAAACCTAACTAACCTAAGGACATCACATACATCCATGCCCGAGTCAGGATTCGAACCTGCGACCGTAGCGGTCAAGCGGTCCCAGACTGAAGCGCCTAGAACCGCACGGCCACACCGGCCCGCTCACGCTGTTACGGAAGTTAGGTTGTAGTTTAACATCGCAAGACACTGCGTTCAAACATTCATCTGGCTAGGTTTGTGATGAACAGTTCAACATTCACATCAGACTACAAGCACGCCGCTTTACCGTGTCTACTTTAAGTATTGGTTATTGTGTACTCTTCCTGTAGGGATATCTACAATCTCAACTTCCTCACCTACGTATACTGGGCATCCATATTAACTGACCTCGTCACGTACTCGACGTGAAACATTACTCCTCTGCGTTTGGTGGTCCTGCACTTGTGGATATTTTTAACTATTGACGTTGGTAACCTCAACTCGATGGCAGAACGATTTCAGTTTCACTGCTTCTACGACTGAGTTTAATCTCATCAAATCAAAACAAAAGGTCCTCCGTCCTGGTGGCCAATCACCATGACTTGTTTCAGATCAGTTTTGACCCACTCAGTAGTAAAGCTCGTCAAATGAAATGTTTCGTAAGAAGAAAAATGTAGCTTTCAATGTTACAACTGGTTCAATGATCGCTTGAGATGGCTGCTAATTGGGTCAGGCATCTGCTGCAGTGCTTGTGTAAACCATTATAAGGAGGATTTTCACCAACAGTCATTCTGTTAGACGAAATTTCTCACCAGTATATATGATACTATAACAAAACCACTTTCACTACTGTAACTTTTTGCTGGCTTACTTTTAACTCACTGATACTGACTTCCATTTTCCTCTTCTACTATTACGTCTGAAGTCGTATTGTAGGCTCTCATTACGACGGTCTTCATTATGGTGTAGGGCTAACATACATTAATGTCAGTGCTGACACGAGGGAGACTTACGTCGATGAGTTGATGCATCCCCGGCAACAGTCGTGAATCTACGGCGCCTGCCTGTTGATGACGCACCTAGAGTCGTGACCGCGTACAGAGTTCAAGAGGCCTCGAATGTTGAACACAGCAGTGTAAATGGCAGAGTCGGTTTGTGGACGACGTTGTGAAGCTATCGTGCAACAGATAGGGATCTCCAGTCTCATTCAAACGGTGCAGAATAAAGGCGATCAGTTTTGTTCGCAGTCCGGGAATGAACGTAAACCAAAGTGGAGTTGACTTACTGTTAGTGACTATCGGGCCGATATAAGTGGTTGGGTGACATAAAACGAATTCATAAGAAAATAGAGACTGTTATTGTGATAAAACGTCAATGTACTTTGAAACATCTGAGAGCGACTTTGTTTCTCTACAGAGAGGTACACTTTCACACGGTTAAATATAAAGGTATGCCACATATCTCAAAGGGTAAAATAAATCATTTGCTACGGTTCTATCTTATTTTTCAGTGAAATACGTGCCTTACAAGCGGTTAGCCATTTTCAATACATGGAAAACACAAGTTCATTGGTACATCTAAATAAACGAACGAATGCGACTTTAAAGCAATACAAGCCTAGCAACAGCATCTTTGCTTAGATGTAAATCGTATCCTTCATTATAATGAGGAGAAATATGTGCGACCAATCGTAATTTCCTGTGAATATATTCTTGCGCCGCTACTTGGTCGAACAAATTCATATCTATCAGTAAGGATCATGAACTGTGGATGTATTATAGTTTCTTATTGATATAAATCGTAATTTCGCTCAGTGCAGACGTATTTCTGTGAAGAGGTAAGCAGTCTGATGTCACCTTTAAGTGACCAAACACTTCTCATGCGGAGGGATCATTTTATATCTCGAACAACATGAGATAAAAATGTGCTTTCTGAATAATTTTAGGCTAGAAGTAGACTATATGTGACTGCCGCAACCTTTCAATAAACTTTCTTCGATTTAGGTTCTTAAACATCTTTCTTTTCCTTAAAAAAAAGGAGTAGTTCGGCGCAGCTTCTTCAATAAAGGTATACCAGAATCGTGAAATTAGATCATTCTCGAAATCTATTAACGTAAATTAATAAAATTTTACAGCCGCCAAAAATATTCTTTCTTTTTTTTGGTGTTCTCGAATAATTAACGTCATGCTTATAGAGGTCGTCATGCTTATAGAGGGAAGAAAGCGTGCTCCGGATTTCATTTGAAATACACCATAAGTTGCAGATTGTATTAATGTGAGAGAATGTCACTCCCATTTCATTGTACAATCGCAAGATTCCCTGTCGATCTACTGTACCCACGATACGAACGGAAAACCGCTGGCGTCTTGGAGCACGACTTTTCCTTCTCTTTCTAGCGCAGAACATCTAAAGGAGCAGTCGAATACATCATTCTGCCATGGCTGAGACAGCACGTCTCATCTTAGGGGGCCATAAAAAGCTGCGTGACGTCGCGGAGGCATGCCAGTACAGACAAACAAGGATGGCAGTAAACCACCGCTTTACAGTGTTAAAAGCCCCTGATCACTGCGTATGCTATTTTTATATGCTGTTATCGGGGTATAGTTTTGTATTATACAAAAGAAGAAAGATGAAAACATACGGGAAGCTTTCTCATATTGAGTAAGGGGGAGAATGGAAAGTATAAGTTGAACAGACATTTAAGAATGAAGAAATATTAAGAAAGGTCGCTGACGAAAAACTGGATATTATTGGAGGCTTTTTGAACAGAAAAACACCTAGTTAGGGCATTGTTTAAGAAAACGATACTGATGGTGGCTTTGGTGTACAGAAAAGGAAAAAAGGAAGGCAAATGTACAATTTACAGATACGGTAAAAGTGAAAAACAGTTTTGTAATAACAAGGTGAATGACAGAAGACAGATAAATATTGAGAGACAATGTTGTGTAATAACCTACTTAACAAGCAGAACACGAAATATACGTAAACATAAATCATACCTTCTCCGGCATCTAGTGAAGGTGGGCATCACCTTTAAAAAACCTGACGCTCTTGAGCGAAGAGAGATTAAAAACGTAGCGTTGATAAAATTTTTAAAAAGTAGTAAAATATTACGTATGTTGATAACAAAATGTCTTGATGGGTGCTCAGTATGTAAAACCGGTAGTGAGACGGAAAATTTTTGTTATTGTGTAGCCACTCGTCTTAATGTTTTCACTGACGACATCACCACGTGTTACGAAATCACACGTATGTGGCTTTAAATTCCGTCGATGATCCATCATCTTCACCAATCGCTCTATTTTCTCCTTTAGGCTGATGATCGTATTGCATTCTAAGCTGTATAGTGATTGCAGAACCCAGTGTTCTCGTCCGACGAGTCACAATTACGAAAGAGAACAATCCTACCAGTAGATCAAACGAGTAGGAAAAACCATAGAAGCAAGCGCACAAAAGACGTGGTACAAATAAAAATTTAATCGAAGACGTTAAGAATTTCCGGGAGAAAATATATATATTTTATTCGTTGCGTCCGTTCAGGAACGTAAAAACGAAAATTTGCGGTATTAATTTAAAAATAAAGTTTCTCGTGCAATATTTTTCTCAAATAAGAGGATAATATTGATGATTCACTCTGACAGTGCTGGATATTAATTTTGTTGTTCATGAATTGATGGTCGTTTATAGTACTGTTGGTATAAAGCTCTAGCAAACAGAGTTTAAAGAAGGAGCTGATTTATTGCAGAGAAAAAGGAGGTATTGTTATAATGCTAGATGATATTAAGGTGGACGATGAGAACTGAGGTGCATCATGGAAGTAGTACTGTAGTAGTGGTTGGGTGGTGGTCACACCGTATTGTAGTGCGTAGAGAGGCAAGGCGGGTTGGTGGAAAGGGTAGACGCTTTAGTAGTGGAATGCAGTCCAGGCGGAAAATCACAGTTTAGTGAAAAGTGTATTTCACCTGTGATGTGACTACCTGTGGATGTAAGGCGAAGATACTCTGTCGTGACGTACAAGACTGTGAATGTAGTTCCGTGAAACTCACCCGCAACGACAGCGTGCAGTCACTTTGCATTGGCGCGCCTGCGTCTGTCAGAGACATTACCTGTCTATGTAATGTTAAAGTATTAAAACTAAGACAAATTTAGGTGCAAACCAGAAACTCAACGTCTATGGAAGATAGAAAACGTGGAAAGCGCCAATTCATGTTGTCATTGCCTAGCACTAATGCTCTGGAGCCGCGCGACCGCTACGATCGCACATTCGAATCCTGCCTCGGGCATGGATGTGTGTGATGTCCTTCGTTAGGTTTAAGTAGTTCTAAGTTCTAGGGGACTGATGACCTCAGTAGTTAAGTCCCATAGTGGTCAGAGCCATTCTCCTGCTCCTGCTCGCTTCCTTCACTCTCGGCCTATATTACAGAAGCAGTTCACAGGGGCAGACCCACGCACCGCCTATCCACGCGGGATACAAAAAATTCCTTAATGTCAAACCAACGACGGTAACCAAGAATTATAAAACGCAGAAGTGTAAGAAAAGTTTGTTACTGGAATGAAAGATATCTACATCTACATTTATACTCTGCAAACCACACACCGGTGTGTGGCGGAGGGCACTTTACGTGCCACTGTCATTACCTCCCTTTCCTGTTCTAGTGGCGTATGGTTCGCGGGAAGAACGACTGCCGGAAAGCCTTTGTGCGCGCTCGAATCTCTCTAATTTTCACATTCGTGATCTCCTCGGGAGGTATAAGTAGGGGGAAGCAATATATTCGATACCTCATCCAGAAATGCATCCTCTCGAAACCTGGACAGCAAGCTACACCACGATGCAGAGCACCTCTCTTGCAGAGTCTGCCACTTAAGTTTGCTAAACATCTCCGTAAGGCTATAAAAATGGAAATGTCGTGTGGCTAGGGCCTCCCGTCGGGTAGACCGTTCGCCTGGTGCAGGTCTTTCGATTTGACGCCACTTCGGCGAGCTGCGCGTCGATGGGGTAAAATGATGATGATTAGGACAACACAACACCCAGTCCCTGAGCGGAGAAAATCTCCGATCCAGCCGGGAACCGAACCCGGGCCCTTAGGATTGACAATCTGTCACGCTGACCACTCAGCTACCGGGGCGGACTCCGTGACAAAACGCGCCGCTCTTCTTTGGATCTTCTCTATCTCCTCTGTCAACCCGACCTGGTACGGATCCCACACTGTTGAGCAATACCCAAGTATAGGTCGAACGAGTTTTTTGTAAGCCACCTCCTTTGTTGATGGACTACATTTTCTAAGGACTCTCCCAATGAATGTCAACCTGTCACCCGCCATACCAACAATTAATTTTATATGATCGGTCCACTTCAAATCGTTCCGCACGCATACTCTCAGATATTTTACAGAAGTAACTGCTATCAGTGTTTGTTCCGCTATCGTATATTCATACAATAAAGGATCCTTCTTTCTATGTATTCACAATAGATTACATTTGTCTATGTTAAGGGTCAGTGGCCACTCCCTGCAACAAGTGCCTGTCCGCTGCAGATCTTCCTGCATTTCGCTGCAATTTTCTAATGCTGCAACTTCTCTGTATACTACAGCATCACCCACTAAAAGCCGCATGGAACATGCGACACTATCTACTAGGTCATTTATATATATTGTGAAAAGCAATGGTCCCATAACACTCCCCTGTGGCACGCTGGAGGTTACTTTAACGTCTGTAGACGTCTCTCTATTGAGAACAACATGCTGTGCTCTGTTTCCTAAAAACTCTTCAATCCAGCCACACAGATGGTCTGATATTCCGTAGGCTCTTACTTTATCAGGAGACAGTGCGGAACTGTATCGAACAACTTCCGGAAGTCAAGGAAAATGGCATCTACCTGGGAGCCTGTATCTAATATTTTCTGGGTCTCATGAACAACTAAAGCGAGTTGGGTCTCACACGATCGCTGTTTCCGGAATCCATGTTGACTCCTACAGAGTAGATTCTGAGTTTCCAGAAACGACATGATACACGAGCAAAAAACATGTTCTAAAATTCTACAAGAGATCGACGTCAGAGATATAGGTCTATAGTTTTGCGCATCTGCTCGACGACCCTTCTTGAAGACTGGGACTATCTGTGCTCTTTTCCAATCATTTGGAACCTTCCGCTCCTCTAGAGACTTGCGGTACACGGCTGTTAGAAGGGGGGCAAGTTCTTTCGCGTACTCTGTGTACAATCGAATTGGTATCCCGTCAGGTCCAGTGGACTATCCTCTTTTGAGTGGTTTCAGTTGCCTTTCTATTCCTTGGACACTTATTTCGATGTCAGCCATTTTTTAGTTTGTGCAAGGATTTAGAGAAGGAACTACAGTGCGTTCTTCCTCTGTGGAACAGCTTTGGAAAAAGGTGTTTAGTATTTCAGCTTTACGCGTGTCATCCTCTGTTTTAATGCCATCATCATCCCAGAGTGTCTGGATATGCTGTTTCGAGCCACTTACTAATTTAACGTAAGACCAGAACTTCCTGGGATTTTCTGTCTAGTCGGTGCATAGAATTTTACTTTCGAATTCACTAAACGTTTCACGCATAGGCCTCTTTACGCAAACTTCGACATCGTTTAGCTTCTGTTTGTCTGAGAGGTTTTGGCTGCGTTTTAAACTTGCAGTGGAGCTCTCTTTGCTTTCGCAGTAGTTTCCTAACTTTGTTGTTGAACCACGGTGGGTTTTTCCCGTCCCTCATAGAGAACATAGTGCATAAATGCTAAATGCAGTGGAGAAGATGCTCAGAACCGGTTTCGGATCAAGAATACGCAAGAGATAAGATAAAACAAAGAAAAACTCAAGCAACGAAAATAATAGTTGAACATCGCAGCTATGGAGTTTGCGATATAATAAAATGAAGAAATTCATATGTAGAGGAAAGAAAGACGCATAGGTGATATAAATAATCCCGCTAATCTAATTTCTGTAACAACAGAAATTTGACTAGAAAAGAACCAAATTCTGAAACTATTCGTCTTTAGCAGTACCTAAGTACGTAAAACACAAACAGTTAAAAAAATCGAAAGAATGAAACCGAAGAATCTGAGATATGTTTCTAAACCGATGTTAAAAATCGAGTTTTCAGGAAACGGATGAAAACTACATCTCTTACACGTGTCACACATTTAAACGTGATGAAAACTCGAGCTGTGATTCGGGACGTGGTCGTGCGAGATGCGGTAAACCTCCAGGGAAAATTAATTTAATACAGGAAGATAAAGACGATATGAATAGGCTCAACATATTATTGAAGCAGATTCCAGTAGCGAGTAGGTAGAAGCAGACATTTTCCTGTATCCTAAGGACTACAACGGGCTGTTGCAGATCCGAAATTGCTACCTAGTGACGGTTCTTCTCAACTAAATACCAGCCGAGACGACAGTGGGGTGAATGGGTAGTTCGTTAACGGAAGACGACAATAGAGACAGCAGCTGCGCCGGAATCAAAGGAAACCACTCCAAGTCGTTTCGTCAGAATCGCCGGAATGGAACTATTTTTAATTTATTTCTGGAACAATCTGTTGCCTCAGATAAAAATGAAAAAAAAAGGAAATGTGTGTCAATATGTGTTCGCGCACCTGTGTATGTGATTGTGTATATTCTACACACACATATATATATATATATATATATATATATATATATATATATATATGTGTGTGTGTGTGTGTGTGTGTGTGTGTGTGTGTGTGTGTGTGTGTGTGTGTGTGTGTTCAAAATGGTTCAAATGGCTCTGAGCACTATGGGACTTAACATCTGAGGTCATCAGTCCCCTAGAACTTAGAACTGCTTAAACCTAACTAATCTAAGGACATCCCACACATCCATGCCCGAGGCAGGATTCGAACCTGCGACCGTAGCGGTCACGCGGTTCCAGACTGAAGCGCGTAGAACCGCACGGCCACACAGCCGGCGTATGTGTGTGTGTGTGTGTGTATGGGTGTGTGATGTATGTGTATATGAGAAAAAGTTTAAATAAATGAATTATGCCATTGATCATCAATCGGACTGATGACTTTCGTAACAAAAATAGTAACACTTTATGTGCTCTAGACGTTACCACCCATTGCAAGTAGACGCCCCATCAAACATCTAAATGTTTATTATGTTTGCGTAGTCGTAAAACCGAATGCTGGATGACGTAATTCCAGAACTCCGAAGACCCGTGACATAATCTGTTAAAATATCCTCTCCTCCCCCTTTTTTTTAAGACGGTAGTTCCGTTCGAGGTCCATACCATCTATCTAAAGACAGATCAGAGCTTACTTTCAGCCACTCCTTAAAAACGTACACCGGCACAAACAACAACAAAAGGAAATAAAAAGAAAGGAAACACGTTGGAGAAGAAAAAAGAAGGGAAAGCAAAAAGAAAGTAGGAGGAGTCGGAGAAGGCGAAGCGCTCGACCCGGCTACCGTCGCTTAATAGCGGAATGGATCTCCGGCCGGGGATCACGTCCAGTCTTTAAATTTTACGCGGCGTGCTGGATAAATTACAGGCACCGGTTCCGTGCGGCGGCAGCCGCTCAGCAGGCAACGGTAGCCGATCCACGCGGCGATGCGGGCGCTGGCTAGCCGCTCCGTCCATCCGGAGCACCAGCCGCTGGGTTGCCTGGCGATCTGGACGCCCGACCGCCCCCTCTGCACTATCTACCTGTCCGCCCGTTAGCGCCGGACGGCACGTAGACGGCCGTCGGTCGATGTACAGAGCCGGCTACAAGCTACCAAAAACAGCGGAGGAAATCTAACTTTAGAAGGCGGAGCGGCTTCCGAGCTGCAAACGGTGTTTTGTGACAGGAATAATCACGTCCTGTAGACAATGTTAGTACAGGGTGATCGGAAAACCGGGCACGTTAAAAACTAGTGAATTATGTACACTGATTAGCAGAGACATTGTGACCATAGACCTATTATCTTTCTAAACAAGTCGACGCGATTACAGCGTCACCCGGCAAGGAATGACTGCTGGTCAGACACACGCACGGTCCATGTAGTATCAGTGAGAGTGCTGTCCGTGTGTGGGACTGGGAAAGGCACATCATCTACCTGCGTTTGACCGAGGCCAGATTGTGATGGCCCGGATTCTGGGCAAGAACATTTTGGAAACCGCAAGACTGGTCGGGTGTTTGAGGAGTGCTGCGGTACGTATCTTCAATAAGTGGCGAAACCCACGTGAAACCAGACGTCATGGGGTTGGGCGGGCACCCATCTTTACATATATCGGATCTCGTAGGCTGGGCGGACAGGTAAAAAAATACAGGCGGCGATCTTTGGCAGAGCTAACATCAGACTTTGGACCTGGGCAGAGTACAAGTGTGTCCAAGCATACACTGTTGGCCATTAAAATTGCTACAGCAAGAAGAAATGCAGATGATAAACGGTTATTCATTGGACAAATATATTATACTAGAACTGACGTGTGATTACATTTTCACGCAGTTTGGGTGCATAAATCCTGAGAAATCAGTACCCAAAACAACCACCTGTGACCGTAATAACGGCCTTGATACGCCTGGGCATTGAGTCAAACACGGTTTGGATGGCGTGTACAGGTACAGCTGCCCTTGCAGCTTCAACACGATACGACAGTTCATCAAGAGTAGTGACTGGCGTATTGTGACGAGCCAGTTGCTCGGCCACCACTGACCAGACTTTTTCAGTTGGTGAGAGATCTGGAGAATGTGCTGGCCAGGGCAGCAGTCGAATATTTTCTGTACCCAGAAAGGCCCGTACAGGATCTGCAACATGCGGTCGTGCATTATCCTGCTGAAATGTGGGTTTTCGCAGGGATCGAATGAAGGGTAGAGCCACGGGTCGTATCACATCTGAAATGTAGCGTCCATTGTTCAAAGTGCCGTCAATGTGAACAGGAGGTCACCGAGACGTGTAACCAATGGCACCCCATACCATCACGCCGGGTGATACGCCAGTATGGTGATGAAGAATACACGCTTCCCATGTGCGTTCACCGCGATGTAGCCAAAGACGGATGCGACCATCGTGATGCTATAAACAGAACCTGGATTCATCCGGAAAATGACGTTTTGCCATTCGTGCACCTAGGTTCGTCGTCGAGTACACCATCGCAGGCGCTCCTGTCTGTGATGCAGCGTCAAGGGTAACCGCAGCCTTGGTCTCCGAGCTGATAGTCCATGCTGATGCAAACGTGGTCGAACTGTTCGTGCAATGGTTGTTGTCTTGCAAACGCCCGCTTATGTTGACTCAGGGATCGAGACGTGGCACCACGATCCGTTACAGCCATGCGGATAAGATGCCTTTCATCACGACTGCCAGTGATACGAGGTCGTTGGGATCCAGCACGGCGTTCCGTATTACACTCCTGAACCCACCGATTCCACATTCTTCTAACAGTCATTGGATCTCGACCAACGCGAGCAGCAATGTCGCGATACGATAAACCGCAATCGCGATGGGCTACAATCCGACCTTTATCAAAGTCGGAAACTTGATGGTACGCATTTCTCCTCCTTACACGAGGCATCACAACAACGTTTCACCAGGCAACGCCGGTCAACTGCTGTTTGTGTATGAGAAATCGGTTAGAAACTTTCCGCATGTGAGCACGTTGTAGGTGTCGCCACCGCCGCCAACCTTGTGTGAATGCTCTGAAAAGCTAATCATTTCCATATCATAGCATCTTCCTCCTGTCTGTTGCACGTTATCTACGTAGTGTAGCAATTTTAATGGCCAGTAGTGTATTATCGATATAAACAATTCCACGCGATTGCAGCGTCACCAGGCGAGGTATGACTGCTTGTCAGACACACGCACGGTCCATGTAGTATCATTGAGAGTGCTGTCCGTGTGTGGGACCGGGAAAGGCGCATGATCTATCTGAGTTTGACCGAGGGCAGATTGTGATGGCCCAGATTCTCGGCAAGAGCATTTCGGAAACTACAAGTCTTGTCGGGTGTTAGAGGAGTGCTTCGGTAAGTATCTTCAATGCGTGGCGAAACCCAGGTGAAACCACGTCCAGACGTCATGGGGTTGGGCGGGCATCCCTCATTACATACATCGGATGTCGTAGGGTGGGCAGACAGGTAAAAAAATACAGGCGGAAAACTTTGGCAGACCTGACATCAGACTTTAATCCAGGGCAGAGTACAAATGTGTCGGAGCATACAGTGCATTGATCACTCCTAACGATGGGCGTCCGCTGCCGACGACCAACGCATGTAACAATGTTAACACAACGACATCTCAGCTACGACTAACCATCGGCACTGGATGCTGGCGCAGTGGCAGAGTGTTGCATGGTCTGATGAATCCCGAAACCTTCTTCATCATGCCGGTGGGATGGCACGAAGCCGTCATCTTCCAGGTTAAGACATCCTTGACATAGGTACTGCGGTGACTGCGACATTATGCTCTGGGGAACATTCACGTCGGCATCCATGAGTCCAGTGGAGCTCGTGCAAGACACCAGGAAGGCCAAGGAGTAGCGTACACTGGTTGCGGACCCCCATCATGACGATCATGTTTCCCGACGGCAGTGGCATTTTTCAGCAAGATAGTGCGCCATGTCGCAAGGGTAAGAATGTGACGGTGTGGCTCGAGGAACACAGTGGCGGGTTGCAATTGATGTTCTGGCCTTCCAACTCTCCAGGCATGGACCCGATCGAACTCACGTGGGATGTGATTGAACGTGGCGTCAGAGCTCGCCGCCCTACTCCCTGGAATTTACGGGAAGTAGGTGACTTTTGTGTGCAGGTGTGGTGCCGGCTTCCTCCAGCATCCTGCCACGATCTAACTGCTTCCATGCCACGACGAGTCGTCGCTTTAACCGTGCAAGAAGAGGACATATCGTCTGTTAGGTCTATCTGTCTATCTGTCCATGTCCGGCTCCCGCTCCAGCTACTGCCGAGTCTGAGTGCTGACGAGTCCTCTCCTTTTGGCTCGGTCCTCCCACCACTTTCCTTCCTCCACTTGCTCTTAGGTCACACCTCTCCTTTCCACAGATATTCTCACTCCCATTTTCCAGCGTGTTCTTGGGCGCCCTCTAGGTCTTTTTCCATTCATCTTTAGTTCTTCCATAATTTTGGGGAGTCTCTCCCCATACATCCTATTAACGTGCCCATACCATCTTAATCTCTTTTTTTTCAATTTCTTCTCTCATACTTTCTTGTTTAAGATCCTTTCTAATCTCTACATTCCTTGCTCTCTCTTTTCCCCTAAATGCTCTGAGAAATTTCATTTACCCTGCTTGCAGTCTGCTCCAGTCTCTTTCAGTCATTGTCCATGTTTCTCCACCATAGGTAACAATAGGGCTATTAGATAGCTGGTCATAATGTTCTGGCTGGTCAGTGTGATACGTGATTCCTTAATCGTACCACACTTACACACCATATCTTAAATACCATAATTATAATTGAGACAATTTATTGACATTACGCCTTAAAAAATTGAGAACTACAAATTGTGGACGAGCCACTAGATAAAGCTTTGCAAATACAGTTAGAAAGCCAACGTACTGAGAACTCAAACAGCCGCTTACTAAGAGAACAGAATTACTGACAAACTTCAGAAAATCAAACTCCCATATAGTATTTCCCTGATAATACATATAACAAAACAATTAGAAGTAAAGGGTGACTGAATGACACTTAAACACTAGTGCCAAGCTAAGATCCAATTACATAACACGATAGAACCAATTAAATAAAAAGACTACAGCAGAAACATTGATCTTTAAAAGTACATATATCGGATCTCGTAGGCCAGTCACTACTCTTGATGAACTGTAGTATCGTGTTGAAGCTGCAAGGGCAGCTGTACCTCTACACGCCATCCAAACTGTGTTTGACTCAATGCCCAGGCGTGTTAATAATAAAAAATTACTAGAAAAGGCTGCACAATGAACTCAGCAGATGCTATGCAGTTTAAGGTTTAGCCAGGTGCCAGTCCTTAATATTTAAGGAAAAAAAATCATGTACGAACAGGTTATCCGGAACTGCGCGACTGCTACGGTCGCAGGTTCGAATCCTGCCTCGGGCATGGATGTGTGTGATGTTCTTAGGTTAGTTAGTTGTAAGTAGTTCTAAGTTCTAGGGGACTCATGACCACAGATGTTAAGTCCCATAGTGCTCAGAGCCATTTGAACCATTTTTTTTTTTTTTTTTTTGAGCAGGTTACATACAATATATATTTATACACCCACAACTTGAAACCGCCTTGGAGAAAGGAAGACAAATACTAAACATTGGAAGGCGATATGTGAACAACTCCCGGTAGTGGCCAAGTCCTTAAACACTGCCACGCCTAGACCACGGATGACATTTCAATCCCCGCCAAGGCGCTGGCGCCATCAAAAGTTTCTACCCGAATCACAAAGACATTCCAATAAGTCTGAAACATAGAAACACTCGGCAGAACCTTTGACTCACTTACACATGGACAACTGTATTAATACAGTGCAGGCTTTAAAAACGGCAACATAAAATCATTTGATTGCAAGAGACACAAAGCACTAGTATAGCTTCTGAGAAAACTTCCAAGTCACAGCCACCATTTAACTAGGCCAACTGAACTCTTCCACACCGTCTTAGGGTTCGACTATGAAAGTCTCACCATAATAATAAAATTTAAATGGCTCTGAGTGCGTCGGTGAACAAACACAATTACGACGACTTCCTTCATATCAGGTACACAATACGAGGGAGCGGGTTCCACAGCTTCACTGCTTCCCTTCAAAGGTTGTTCCCAGCGAAGTCACAGAACTTGTATCTCCAAGCTGCCCATGTCGGCAAAACGCCCATCCCATTGCACACCACAACGTTTAACGGTCATAAAGCTCGTTCGGCAGCCGTTGACAGCTCGTGATCGTAAGGTAGCGTTCTCGCTTCCCGCGCCCGGGTTCCCTGGTCCGATTCCCGGCGGGGTCAGGGATTTTCTCTGCCTCGTGATGACTGGGTGTTGTGTGATGTCCTTAGGTTAGTTAGGTTTAAGTAGTTCTAAGTTCTAGGGGACTGATGACCATAGATGTTAAGTCCCAGGCTTACAACCAACTCGCTTCGTCCGCCAACCAGGAAGATAAGACACGCGAAAATCAAAGATAACTTATCTCAACCACAATCGATCTCAACGATACATAAACAAAGTAACACTCGCCCCAGCTCGCCACGGCTCACAGTGTATATCGTCCAGTCACACTGATGTGACCACCGCCTATGTATGACGTCAACATGCAATAACCACTCCCAGACGGCAGATGGCAGCACGAACAGTGCAGGGTATATAAAGTCTGTCCGGGCGACGTGAAAACGACTGTTCAGCAACAATGTAGAACACTCTAGCAGCCTCTTAATCCGTGGGCTGGGCCAACAGGTCCACCACACGCTGGCCCGACCTACTGCGGGAGTAATTCTCTCCCGCAATACCGATGACGATACAAAGAGCCTCTGTAGAGCTCGTCAAGGTAGGCCCCGCTGCCAACACCCTAGGTCAACGCAGGAACAGCAGCACCGCTACTTACACTGCCTCTACGCCTGGCATATGTCGCCAGTGTTTTACAGCGAGTGAGCGAGCGTGAAAACGGGTGTCTGTCAGCCATCATGGGACGCGGAGAACAACGAATTGACAGCCATCATGCATTTGTGTATCGGTGTATTTGTATACTGAGTCGCCAATTACAATTGCGTCTTCGTTTTTTGCTGATGGTACCTGTGGTGCTGTCTTGGTGTGTCTAATCGAAACAATGTAATGCAAGCCCTATTTACAGACAGATTTAACCTCATCTGCGCAACTTTTCGATAGCACTCTAATAACCTAAGACTTATTGGATGTCCATGAAGTTCGAGTTTCAAAATAGAACCTCTGCTCAGAATGACGTCAAATTTGAATAGAGTGTAACTGACACAGGGGGAAACGTGAAAGAAAACCTAACAGATGGCGCTGTAAGTGTCTTATCGTAAATAGTGTCGGCCACAAATGACAGATGAATCGTAAAACGACGGCTATGATCTGAGTTGCAGTTACACCATCCGTACTGTTCAGTGTGCGTGGCTGTACAGTTTTGGTACTGTTACTTAGGCTAGCACGTCCAACGGGGCAAGATCGTGCTACTACATTGGATTGGAAAAATCGGTTTTTAATTGTTCCGAGGCCAAAAACGGCCAAAAACTACAAAATGGCGTCGGTTTCTATCGCGTCACTGGCGCGGCAGATGGTGCAGCATGCTGTCCATCCTTTTATGTGACAGACAGACATTGAGATATAGCTTGCACCACAACAGATCGGAGTGTATGGGGAGTCGCGTTGCGCAATACCTGCCTTCAGTTCAGTTACTTTCGTAATTGGTGCGCTGAACACATCATCTTACACGTAAATCGACAGCTAGAAGTCACACAGATGAGAATGAGGTAATCTGGATGGCCAGGCTGTAGGAAAATAATAGCTGATAATTAATTCCAGCATTTCCGAAATGCCTCTGCAGCTGCCACTTTACTGGCTGTGCAATGTGCAGTGGAGCACCATCTTGAATAAAAATGATTTTAGCCACACATTCACGCTGTTTGAAGGATTGGAATGAGGTGCACAAAAGACACTCACAGCGTTAAACAGTGGTGGTGGAGAACTCATCTCCTCGAAAAAATATGGCTCTACAATAAACAATGCCGTCAACTCGCTCCGCACGGTCACCTTTGCAGAAGTGGTACCGGCTGATGTGCGTGTGGATTTTCCGATGCCCGTATTCTACAATTTTGCGTACTGATATGTCCATAGAGGTGGATACGTGCTTTGTCTGTCCACAGAATGGTGCATAGCCATTCATTGCCCACTTCCATGACAGCAAGAAATTTCAGAGCGAAAGTTGGTCTTGCTGGCAGATCAGCATGAGACAACTAAAGATGGGCGATTTTGTGTGGATAGCAATGCAGGTTGTTTCTTAATACTTCATGCACCACGATCTCAGGCATGTCCAAAGCCTGGGAAATTCCCCGTGCCTGCATGTTTGCACATAACCAATAAAACCCACCTGAAATGCTATGGCCACATCTTCGACAGCGGTCGAATCAACTGCTTTGCTCCCGCTTCCACATCACACTTCAAAAGAACTTGTCTTTTCAAACTTCGTAATAAATTTATCCAGATCCTTAGGAGATATTGGACCAACGCCTTTTTATCGGACTGCTGGCGTATAGTCGCCGCTCTTCTAAAAGAGGTTTACCGGCAGGGCGCGCGGCCGGAGTGGCCGAACGGTTCTAAGCGCTACAGTCCGGAACCGCGCGACCGCTACGGTCGCAGGTTCGAATCCTGCCTCGGGCAGTTAGGTTTAAGTAGTTCTAAGTTCTAGGGGGACTGATGACCTCAGGAGTTGAATCCCATAGTGCTCAGAGCCATTTGAACCATTCTTTCTGGCAGCGCGCAGTCCTTCATGGAGACATGTTGGCCGTCTCGGACATAAAGTGAGGATCAGCCGCGTGCCGCATGTCTGTTGGTGCGCATACTGTGACGCTTACAGTGCAATATATTGATCAAATTATTGTTAAATTTATTTGTCGCACTACGTTTCTCCCAACAGCAATAATATTCTGTTGAAATTTGGCGTCATTCTGAGCAGTGGAGCTCTTTCTACAGCGTTTAGAAACTGGAACTTCGATTAAAAACACCCTGTATAATGAGGTACCGTCCGAAAAGAACCTGCGCAAATATCCAGTCACATCTTGAAAAGATTTCATAATGTTGCAAAGCGTTACTGAAATGCTGAAAAAGAAGAGTGTACGTCATTTATTGCAGGAATGCTCACATACAAACTTTTAAGAATCTGTGCTAACTGAAGAAGCTACAGGCAGCCTTCAGCCTTATATTGAACAGATACGTTTAAGCAATCAATCTTCATACGTAGAATGATATTTTCCCTCTGCAGCTGGGAGTGCGCTTATATGAAACTTACTGGCAGATTAAAACTGTGTTGCGGACCGAGACTCGAACTTGAGACCTTTGCCTTTCGCGGGCAAGTGCTCTACCATCTGAGCTACCCAAGCAGGACTCACGCTCCGTCCTCACAGCTTTACTTCTGCCAGTACCTCGTCTCCCACCTTCCAAACTTTACAGAAGCTCTCCTGCGAACCTTGCAGAACTAGCACCCCTGAAAGAAAGGATATAGCGGAGACATGGCTTAGCCACAGCCTGGGGGTTGTTTCAAGAATGAGATTTTCACTCTGCAGCGGAGTGTGCGCTGATACGAAACTTCCTGGCAGATTACAAATGTGTTCCGGACCGAGACTCGAACTTGAGACTTTTGCCTTTCACGGGCAAGCGCTCTATCGTCTGAGCTACCCAAGCACGACTCACGCAGCGTCCTCACAGATTTACATCTGAAATTACCTCGTCTCCTGCCTTCGAAACTTCTCAGAAGCTGCCCTGCGAAACCTTGCCCGCGAAAGGCAAACGTCCCAAGTTCGAGTCTGGATCCGGCACACTGTCCTAATCTGCCAGGAAGTTTCAATCTTCATACTTGATGGAAAAGGAAAGAAACACTACGCTATGAATTTCGCAGTGATCTGTAGAGTGTGGATGTAGATGTAAATGCAGAACATATTCATTACTGCCATTGCTTGTAACCGCAAATCGTACAAATCATATTATCACAAACGCCTTGATGAGCTGTCAACGATCTGACATCTGTTCTGTGCTTCTATGTCGGTATATTTGTATACTGAGTCGCTCTCATGTGAAGATCATAAAATTACTCTAAAAGCAACTAAATAATTAGCATTGGGTTATATCTGATAATGCAGAGGAAAAAAGAGGAAGAAGAGAAAAATCTTTATTGCCGAAACGCATTTCTTCACATTAGTGGGTCTTGTTTAATAGTATCAGTCCCCACAATTTTAGGCCTTGTTTAAGCTTGATTAAGCAGTCAGATAGCATGCCACCATAGTTTTCCTTGTTGTCGTTATCCTTATAAAGAAGGTCCTTTCTCCCAGGTAGAATCACAAACACTTCGTACATTTTATTTTACGCTGTGTTCATCGTCAGTCCAACCTGGAAGTAAACACTGTCTCACGTATCTCCCGGGGTTTGTGGATACCTGATTGGAATCTCCTCCCCGCGGAACATACATCAAGCCCTGATGTGTTCAGTCACGTACGTACCTTTATGATGATACATTTAATTTGTGCTGCAGCCTACGGTAAACTCAAACGTTGTTTCTCAAATCACCAATATCGGTATCAACATTTTTTAGTACGAAAACGTTTCGAAGACATGATCATCATCTGTTTATCGTTACATTTTGACGGCGTTTTGCACCTACGTTTCGCATGAGAACGTTTCCACAGCGCAGTCGGACGAGAAGGACACATCAAGTCTACTTGTGGGACAGGGGAAGCGAGTGACCAGCGCGATTTGAGACCAGAGCGCGATCTGAACATTTAACACGGTGGCAGGCAAAAACAGTAAATTACAGTGCTTTACCGTGCCTCATCGTGTCGTTCATGCTGAAACTGATACACGGATAGGTCCTCTTAAACATGTGTTGCAGGTGTGTTAAGTCAGAGCAACCGCTATCTGAGTGAGCAGGCAGTTGTTTACGTAGGGCTCAACTTACGATAAACTAACTACACTAATCAGCATACACGAGCTAAACCACCAAAATTCAAAAACGTAAAATTTATGTTCATACGATGTGCTTGATCCCAGTTCAAGTTCTATTTGATACGCTGCAACTCTTCGTCTATTTCGGCTTTACTTTAGGTATCTTTATCTCTTCTACATATGCTATCCACCTATTTCTCTCATTATATCCTCCAAGGCTTCCTTACGCCCGCCACAAGGCTGACATCCGGACTTCAGGCGTTCTTCAATTTGTCTTCCGATAGCAGCGGAGTTTGAATAGAGTTTTCAGTCAACACTGCCTGAAATAAGCCCAGAAAACAATGTGCTGCATAAGACGAACTTATCCGTTAGGACAGAACTGCGAAATGTGGCGTTAATGGGCTATGGCAACAATCGACCGACGCTGGTGCTTTCGTAACAGCACATCGCCTGCAGCGCCTCTCCTGGACTTCCGACCGTATCGGTTGGACCGCAGACGACTGGAAAATCGTAGTTTGGTCATGTGAGTCCCGATTTCAGTTGATAAGAGCTGCTGGTAGAGTTCGAATGTGCCGCAGACCTCACGAAGAAACGGACCCAAGTTGACAACAAGGCACAGGGCAAGTTGGTGGTGGCTCCATAATCGTATGGGCAGCATGATTATTTCCGACTACTTAGAGGCCATTTGCACCCTTTCATGGACCTCATCTTCCCAAATAACGATGGAACTTTTATGGGTGAGAATTCCGTGCTACACTTGTTCGCAGTTGGTTCGAAGAAAATTCTGGACAATTGGCGCGACTTGAAGTCCATCGAAAATTAATGCAACATAATGGAGAGATCAGGCTACAGGGGCAGCATGGCTCAATATTTCGGCAGGGGGTTTACGACTTTTTGAGTCCACGCCACATCGAGTTGCTTCGCCACTCCGGGCAGAAGGAGGTCCGACACGGTATTAGGAGGTATCCCATGATTTTCGCCACCTCAGTGTATTTCCTTTAGGTATATGTAAGTGTAGATATTTACATAAACAAGCACTCCGTCTTCAGGCCACGAGCGGCCTACCGGGACCATCCGACAGCCGTGTCATCCTCAATAGAGGATGCGGATAGGAGGGGCGTGGGGTCAGCACACCGCTCTCCCGGTCGTTATGATGATATTCTTGACCGAAGTCGCTACTATTCGGTCGAGTAGCTCCTCAATTGGCATCACGAGTGAGTGCACCCCGAAAAATGGCAACAGCGCAGGGCGGCCTGGATGATCACCCATCCAAGCGCCGACCAAGCCCGACAGCGCTTAACTTCGGTGATCTCACGGTAACCGATGTATCCACAGCGGTAAGGCCGTTCACTATGTACATAAATGACAGGTCAAAATTTATAAAGCCTAAACCAGCTAACGGCGTCCTTCGCACAAGATTGAGATGACAGGGTCGTAGAGGAAGAATCGCCACACAACTATTCCGGTTATCAGAATCTACATGGGACTAATGAAGATCTAGAAACGAAGGTGGGCGTCTTTTAACATATGTGACATTAGTCATAACACCGACTAGAATAAAACCTTTCAGCATACGAGAATAAAGTTCTCTAAAACTATAGCTCTTCCACTCCGCTTTTTAGACAGTGTTTCATGGGTGGGGAAAAAAACACTTTCAGTCGAATACAGAGCATCAGAAAGAAAATTACTAAGAACATTAAAAGATTGTTCTAAAACTTAGCATGCAAGAAATGAAAGAATGCGATGGGAAACAGAGCTGGAAGCAGTCTAGGAAAAAATAAAATAGTATCCCAACAATTATATGTAGAGGTACACAGGACGAACAATAAAAGACTTCCCAAATCATCTTTCGATTGTAAACCATACGGTGGAAGTAACATCAGAAGACCTTGAAGTGAGATGAACGAATTTGCGAATTCGGAACAGGCTTAAAATCGTAAATCATGAAGAAGATGGAGGACGATGGGGAGGAAGCGTCTGACACATTTCTTTATATTCTGTCAGAAGAATAAAGTTTATGGTCTTCTGAAGAAGTAGACTGTTGTAGTTCTGGACTATTTGTAGTGAATGAAAATATTAATTCAAATTTTTTGAGATCTTATACAAACAATATTTTTTTCGTTAAGTCTGTTACCACAATGATGAGAAGACAACAGGATGTGGTGACTAAGTGATTTCGAGAACTGCCAACACGATATCTGAAGCGTACCACCAAAAGCCCGAGCCAAGTAGCACTGCGAACGAACACATCTTTATCTGTCAGCAGAGTGATTTTTAAAAGCTGTTACAATATCTGTGTGGGTCTGAGGCTGAGTGTATCTCACAATTTAAATCCAGGGTTAATATCTGAAGAAATACTTGAGAGCCAATATCGCATTTAATTATTTATCTTGAATTGATGGCCGGTTTCAACAAAACTTTGCTGTCATCTATTTTTTAAAATAAAGCCATATCTTATAAATATTATGAAAATTTAAATAGTTTGAACTTTGTCAAAATATATGGGATAATTTTGGAAAAGATGAAATCCGAGAATGACCCCAAAGTTCTGTTTAAACGGGACATCAACTCAAAATAAATATTTCAATGCAAAATTCTTCATTTGTGGGGCCATAGTGTCCGTATTTGCTTTATATTTCTTGAGTTCTGTCGTTTCAACTACAAAAATGAATGGAATAAAAGGCAGACAGATACCAACAATCTGGTATCTATCAGCTCAGTTGCAGAGATTGTGAGAAGATATACATTGGAATGACTGCTAGGACATTCAAGACAAGGTATAAAGAAAACATGAGAGCATTTAAATATGGTACAAAGCATTCAACATTTCCGGATCACCTAAAAAAAGAATACTTTAGAGCAAGCAACATTGAAAAATATATGAATATCAAAAAAATCATTAAAGACCGACACTTCCTCCAAGAGAATTTTCACATAAGAAAGCATTAACACAAAATAAACTGTTTCTCAGGGACCAAATAAATATTGGAAACCAGACTCTATATAAAATCATTGATGAAATTACATGAAAGAGAAAAGAACCTTTTCCATCCTTCACCCTCTTCCACAACCGCATCCCCCCCCCCCCCCCCCCCCGTAATAATTTCATTTCAGTTCTCGTCGACCCATCAAGGTTTCAGCCTCCCATACGCAAAAAATCCCTCCATCGCTATTCCTTCCATATTCTTACACAGTACATAAATACACAGAAAAATATTTAATAAAATTACACAGATACAATAATCAAATAAAGAAAAGTTGTAGGTCAAAGACAAAATGGAAAGGTTACGTTGGCAACACTACAAAACACAAACCACAACACATACTTAGAAGTACAAAAACAAACAGAATACAGTGGTGTTTATAAATGTGTGTTGTGATAAACACAAGAAATGCATAGTGCTGCAGAGCAATTAAAAATTAGAGCAAAATTTTCAGTATCTAAAGCAGAAAAACAACGATGAGCTAGGAGACGGCATTTCCCGATGAAAGCGAGAAATCAACCGAAAATCACCGTAAATACGAATCAACACACTCTTAACGAACTGTTTTTCTATCTAAAAGCAAATCAAAATACAAACAACTTAATTACAGACCACTGATGATGAGAAAATCACACATTTTTGTAGTTGCAACGAGAGAACAAAAATACCCTCAAGAATTTAAATGCCTCTTGGCTCTGAAGTATTTCTTCAAATATTATAATCTACAGATCACCCCCTGGTCAAAATGACTCTAATATAAAATTAAATCCAAGGCTTGTGATTAAATTTCCGGGAGAGAACGATTATTCCTGAAACTTACAGCATTTTTTTTTTCTAATAATGATTGATACACTATTTGAGCTAAAGTATCCGGATATCCCTATATAATGCGGGACTGAAGACTAGCTGTGATGACAGATGGGCGGGAACTACTGCACTGTCAGTAGAGAACCTGTCACAGCAGGCTCGATGGGACAGGAGGCCTCAGTGACTTCGAACGTGG
Source organism: Schistocerca serialis cubense (assembly GCF_023864345.2). Lineage (NCBI taxonomy): Eukaryota > Metazoa > Arthropoda > Insecta > Orthoptera > Acrididae > Schistocerca > Schistocerca serialis. The sequence continues at coordinate 485,675,375 of NC_064646.1, read as the reverse complement.
ACCAGTCACTGAATGTCATCTGAGTAACACATCCATTAGGGACGTTTCAACCTTTCTGGAGCTGCCCAAGTCGACTGTCATAGTTGTAAAGTGGTACCTCAAAGGAACAGCCACAGATCAGACACAGCTCATGTACTGACGGACAGGTACGGTCGACCATTGAGTCGGATGGCTGAACAAAATCGCATGAATTCAGCGGAAGAAATCAGTCGTGATTTCCAATCTTCTACCAACATTCCAACTAGGACAATGAGTGTACGTAGGAAGTGAAAAGAAATACGATACATTTCTCTATCAGCTCCTCATAAGCTCCACATTTCTGCGGTCAGTGCTAAGCGACGCTAGAGGTGGTGTAAAGAGTGAGGCCACTGGACAGTGGGTGACTGGACAAGGGTGACCCAGAGAGGAGAATAATGCTGTACCCTAAAGTAATCCGATGGGAAAGTCTCCGCTTTGGCGAATGCCTGGAGAAAGTTACCTACGATTTTGTGCAGTGGCAACCGCGAGTTACGGAAGGGATGCGGTGTTGCAGTATTGGAGTTTTTATCATGGTTATGGCGTGTTTCCCTTTTTGTACGTGAGAAAACTATCAATGCTGGAGGATATGAAGACATCTTGCAGCAATATGTTCTGCGTACATTAGACGAATAGTCCGGAGACGTTGACTGTTTGTACCAGTATACCATGCTTCCTGTCGTAAAGCAGCAACTGTGGGTCGATGGTTTGTGGACAGTATCGTTCCTGAAATAGACTGACATGCCCAGAGTCCCTTCACTAATCCAGTGGATCAGGTATAGGATGAGTCTGTACGGTGATTTCGCTCCAAAATCCTATGTTGAATACCAGTACTTTCTCTGGTTCCGGTTCTTGAGGAAGAATGGGCTGCCATTTCTTCACAGACAAACAGACGTGTCATTGGAAGTTTCTCCAGCACAGTTCAGGCAGTCACAAAAGCAAAACGTGGCCACATCGCATATCAGTGTCCATTGATAGGTATCCGGACAATTTTGATCAGATAGAGTGTGGGGGAAAAAATACAGAGCTTCACCACGAAACGGCATCTCAGCTAACCTGTAAGTCATCACATGATTTGATGCATGAACTGACAGGTCGCAGAAAGGCAAGAACATAACCCCTCACGTCACCTCACCGTGTCTAGTAAACTAGTGGTGTTTACCGCAACTCGCGGGTTCGTGCCAGGTTTACTTTAGGTAAAACTTAACAAGAAGGGTATTTTACATTACTGACACAAAAATTAAAGGCGCTGTGTAAAGGATCCGTAGAAACAATCTTAATAAATGATCTAAAAAAATCAGGAATAAAATAAGAAAAAACGTTTGTTAAAATCACCTTTACAGCGTCAAATGAATAAAGTAAGAAAACTTTTCTTAAAATCACCTTTACAACATCAAAAACAATTTCTCACGAACACACATGAAATTTTGATGACAGGTAAATAAATTTCGCAGTACAAAATTTTGCAGCCGATAAAATATACTACGCTAGTAATAAAATCACCTTTACAACATCAAAAACAATTTCTCACGAACACACATGAAATTTTGATGACAGGTAAATAAATTACGCAGTACAAAATTTTGCAGCCGACAAAATATTCTACGCTAGTAATGATTAAGGTGATTACGTCGCTTGTGTAGGCTATTTTCAGGTCACATTCTTCTCTTCCAACGTACTGAATGACGAGTTTTTCCTGTCTTTTTGTTCTCTAAATACAATCGCCTTTTCTTGCTGCAACTTAATTTATTTTTCTCACTCTATTGTATCTTCAGTGGGATAGTTTGTTGGCATCTGAGTTTTCTCTAATGTGGTCTCGACGTTGGGCTACCACTTCGTTTGCGAAAATAAGCACTATGTGAACAGTGTGAAACAGTGTGAAAGAAAAAGTTCAGAACATAAAATTGTGCTCATGTATCGGAAATTAAGTGGTAATGCGACCTCCAGGTCAGACGAGAGGAAACGAAGATGCCAACAAATTATCCCACTGAAGATGCCTTAGAGTAAAAAAAAAAATTAAGTTGTAGCAAGAAAAGGCAGTTTTATTTACAACAGAAATATTTCGGTACTTACTGCGGAGGATGGCCACACAAAGAAACTTGTCTTCTATCTTCTTTTCTCTCTAAAACACACAGTTGTATTCTCGCAGATGAATTCTGGAATCCAGATGGGAATCTCATTTTGAAAACCTAAGAATCCACTTTTTCTGACGGCTTCGAAATTAATAATTTTGTTTCCATGGCTCATTTGCAAGAATGTGAAATTTGAGTGATCCATGACAATGTTATCAAGTGGAATTGCTCTACTGAATCACAGTTAATCATTTGACCCACTGTCCATATCACATGGGAAGGAATTATGACAGCTCATAAAAATGCAATTAACATGTCGTTACGATAAGCCAGAGACACATTGTCTACATTACGTTTACTAGGTTAACATTTCTTTAGTACTGAGGACACTTTTTAGTTAAATCGTCTTGTGATTTATTAGTTCACCTTCCTGAAACGAAAGAGTCAACCACGCATGGAAATAAATCTGAGAAACACCTCTGCTTGGAAACGAACAACACAGAAGAAATAGCCTTAAAATTAGCATTCTCACAGATAATTTAAAGATAATTTTAACTATATAGTCGCAAAAATTGCCCTACCAGTTGTGTTAGTCAGTATAGAGGAGTAATAGTAATTCAGATAGTACTGAGTTAATCATTCAGAGAAGTTCTCATTCTAGAATTTGTCATCACCTGTCTCTTCCGTTCACTTTCTCTCTCTGTCTCTCTCTCTGTCTTTCTCTCTCTATTACTCTCTCGCTCTGAGCGTCTGCGTGTATTTAGTATCATACTTGGTCAGCCATGCATTTACGGCTTTCTGAGATGTCATCGAAACCGATGTTAGCAGACAAACGTACGTGTAACATCTTTTACGGAATAACTCAAAAAATGGTTCAAATGGCTCTGAGCACTATGGGACTTAACATCTATGGTCATCAGTCCCCTAGAACTTAGAACTACTTAAACCTAACTAACCTAAGGACAGCACACAACACCCAGTCATCACGAGGCAGAGAAAATCCCTGACTCCGCCGAGAATCGAACCCGGAAACCCGGGCGTGGGAAGCGAGAACGCTACCGCACGACCACGAGCTGCGGACACGGAATAACTATGCCCATCCTTGGATACAAGTAATTCCAGCATTACACTGTAGGCTCTTTTTGTGTTTAAAATTGGTCCACATTACGTCATAAATTTACTGTAGTAGCGAGTGATTAGGGTTGAAAGTCCCCTCGATATCGATGTGATTAGAAACGGAGTAGAAGTGCAGATTGGGGAAGGATGGGCAAGGAAATCAGCCGTGTCCTTTCAAAGGAAACATCCCGCATTTGCCTCGAGTAATTTGTGGATATCACGGAAAACGTAAAACTGGATCGTGGGATGCGGATTTGAACAGGCGTCCCGCCTAACTCAAGCCCAGTTTGTTAACCACTAAGCCAGCTCTACTCGGCAGCTTAGCTTAGCGCAGGCTATGTGTGAACACCACCGATCCTGCAGTCAGCATCCGTACAAAGTGTAGGAGGACGGCGAAGCCACGAGTTGACAACCAAAATGGCTCTGAGCACTATGGGACTTAACCGCTCAGGTCATCAGTCCCCTAGAACTTAGAACTACTTAAACCTAACTAACCTAATGACATCACACACAACCATGCCCGAGGCAGGATTCGAACCTGCGACCGTAGCGGTCGCGCGGCTCCAGACTGTAGCGCCTAGAACCGCTCGGCCACTGCGGCCGGCAGTTGACAACCAGGTGGTGACGTCCACGTCTCAGCGTAGCAGAGGTCGAGGGTTTTCCCGCTCTGTAAAACACACTGCGATCTGAACCAGATCTGACGGCAGAGCACAATGCTGGTGCAGGCATAGGTATTTCGGAGCACTCGTACTAGCGCAAATTATTGAACATGGAGCTACGCAGTGGACGTCCACTGTGTGTTTCTATCCTTACCCAACAACAGCATCAGTTATGATTGGAATGGGCCCGGGACGATCGAGTTTGTATTGTGGATCAATTGAAAAGGGTAGCCCGTTGGGAAAATCACGTTTCCTGTTACTCCGGGACGATGGCCGTGGCCGGATATGAGGTCACCTAGGCGAATCGATATCCGTACTACCCCTGGACACCGTAGGAGAAATCCCACAGGAATGTTCCATTTTCCAATAAGTGTCCGACATACACTTATTTCCTCGTCTATTCTTTTTTTCGGCAATTCGTACTTTACCTGTTCGCAGTTTTAGACACTCTGGTAGCGCCACGTTTCTAATGATTCCCGTTTCCTCCATCCGGATTTCCGATGCATCACCTTCCACGCCACTACAGTGACGTGCTGGCGACACATTTTCGGAACTGCTTCCGCAGTTCCTTATCAGTATCTGTTGTGAGCAAACCTCTTTCATGAAAGAAAGGTTCCGTCATTTGTACACCCCATATTGCTAGACGCGTGAAAGATCTCTTGCGCGCGTTGTTTGGTGATGATCGTGTGCTCAGCCGCCACTTTCGTCATGCTTGGCCTCCCAGGTCCCCAGACCTCAGTCCGTGCGATTATTGGCTTTGGGGTTACCTGAAGTCGCAAGTGTACCGTCATCGACCGACATCTCTAGGGATGCTGAAAGACATACTCCGTCGTGAAATCTTCTTTGTTTCTGCCTTGCTGTGTAATCCCGCATCCTAGACAGGACAATTCTGTCACGTCTTCCGCTGGCCAATTCTGTTGTAAATTATGCATTATTTTTGGGGCTTTCATCTTAATGCCATTTCAGATTATTAGTTACAGATTCCAAAGATACATTGGACGATTGTTTCATAAGAATTATGTGGAATGAGTCATTATACCAGGTGATCAAAATGTCGGTATAAATTTGATAACTTAATAAACAACGGAATAATATAGATAGATAGGTAAAAATTGACACACATGCTTGAAATGACATGGGGTTTTTTTAGAACAAAAAAAAAAAAAAAATACACCCCATGTTGCTAGACGCGTGAAAGATCTCTTGCGCGCGTTGTTTGGTGATGATCGTGTGCTCAGCCGCCACTTTCGTCATGCTTGGCCTCCCAGGTCCCCAGACCTCAGTCCGTGCGATTATTGGCTTTGGGGTTACCTGAAGTCGCAAGTGTATCGTCATCGACCGACATCTCTAGGGATGCTGAAAGACAACATCCGACGCCAATGCCTCACCATAACTCCGGCCATGCTTTACAGTGCTGTTCACAACATTATTCCTCGACTACAGCTATCGTTGAGGAATGATGGTGGACATATTGAGAATTTCCTGTAAAGAACAACATCTTTGCTTTGTCTTAGTTTGTTATACTAATTATTGCTATTCTGATCAGATGAAGCGCCATCTGTCGGACATTTTTTGAACGTTTGTATTTTTTTTCGGTTCTAATAAAACCACATTTCATTCCAAGCATGTGTGTCAATTTGTACCTCTCTATCTACATTATTCCGTGACTTATTCAGTTTTCAAATTTATACTGACTTTTTGATCACCCGGTACGTGACTGGTGTTAACATTAATCGACATACTATTATGGTTCCAAATGGTTCAAATGGCTCTGAGCACTATGCGACTTAACTTCTGAGGTCATCAGTCGCCTAGAACTTAGAACTAATTAAACCTAACTAACCTAGGGCATCACACACATCCATGCCCGAAGCAGGATTCGAACCTGCGACCGGAGCGGTCACTCGGCTCCAGACTGTAGCCCCTAGAACCGCACGGCCACTCCGGCCGGCTGACATACTATTATCTTTTAGTTTTACGCACGCAGCTACACTTAGAAATAAGCTTTTCATAGGCTACCAGTATTTAAATAAAGTTTGTCCATGGTATATAAGCCGTTGTCCAGAAGAAATGATTTGACGATAAATTCAAATCTTCCTTTGCCACCTGCTCGACAAGTTACGTTATTCGCATTTTATCAATAATTTTTGTTGCGGCATATTGAACCATTAACAACTTTACTTACGGGTAATAAAGTTCGTTTTGTCCTCTAGTGTTATAGGAAAGCGACATCAACATTCTTGTCAAGCTGTGAAGGATTACTTAAGACGAATTCCAATATAAAAATGTTCAAATGTGTTTGAATTCCTAAGGGACCAAACAGCTTAGGTCATCGGTCCCTAGACTTATACACTATTTAAAATAACTTAAACTAACCTATGCTAAGAACGACACACATACCCATGCCCGAGGAAGGACTCGAACCTCAGGTGGGAGGACGAATTTCATTTACACATAGAACTATAACGGGCAGCCAAATGAAATCCGAACACCAGCCACAGTGGGATCATAGAATGGTTCAATTCAAAAGTAATCGTCAGACACGTTAAGACATTAATCCCACAGCGAGACAAGGTGATCAATTCACGTTTCGTAGAACGCAATCGGCCGCTGACGGATCCACAACTGCACTCCTACAATTCCTCTTCCAACCGAAACCAACGTCCGCGTACGTCTTTCTTCGCACTGAAGGCGCGAAAATCATTTTATATTAAAAATGAAGAAATTCCTCCAGCTGTATTTAAGGTGTCGATTTTATTTCGGCAACTAGTTTCAACGTTGTAACAACGTCATCTTCTGGCCCATACACCTTCTGACGTCAACTGCGTGCGGGTGATACTAGAAGTCAGTGATCATACATGGACGTGCTCCGTGTGGAAGGTGGTTAGTAACTAATTACTAGCCACCCTCCACACGGAGCGCGTCCGTATCTCACCACTAACTTCTAGTATCACCCGCACGCAGTTGACGTCAACTGGTGTATGGACCAGAAGATGACGTTGTAACAACGTTGAAACTAGATGCCAGAATAAAATCGACACCTTAAATACAGCTGGAGGAATTTCTTCATTTTTAATATAAATTTATACAGCTGACGTCCCACTGCCATCCATTTCAACTATGGATGTACGAAGACGAAAATCATTTGGTGAAAGATCTGGGCTATATGAAGAATTTTGCTGTGTTTCCCTACCGAATCTCCGAAGCGTAACATTCGTCCGATTGGCAGTGTGGGGGCGAGCGATTTCATGCAACAGGATGCTTCCTTTGCCTATCAGGTTCCCCGAGTGTGGGACCACAATTACTTCGCAGTATTTTGAACACAGTTCGTAGAAACTGCGACGCGCCATAAAGTAAGAACGTCTACGAGTGATGTGGCACGGAATCATGTTGAACGGTAATGCCATTTCCCACACTGCCAATCGCACAAAGGTTATGCTTCAGTTATTTGGTTGGGAAACACTGCAACATCCTCCGTACAGTCCGGATCTTTCACTGTGTGAAACGCAAGCGTGGAAGTCGGTTTCAGTCGCCTGAGGAAGTTCAATAGGTTCAAATGGCTCTAAGCACTATGAGACTTAACTTCTGAGGTCATGAGTCTCCTAGAACTTAAAACTACTTAAACCTAACTAACCTAAGGATATCACACACATTCATACCCGAGGCAGGATTCGAACCTACGACCGTAGCGATCGCGCGGTTCCAGCCTGTAGCGCCTAGAACCGCTCGGCCACCCCGGCTGGCCTGTGGAAGTGCAAGAATAGATGTGAATGTGGATCCGTCAACGGCAGACTGCTTTCGAAGAAAAAGGAATTGATCGTCTCGTCTGCAAGTGGCATAAACGTCTTAACGCAAATGGTGATTACTTTTGAATGGAACGGTCCCGTTGTAGCAGGTGCTTAGTTTTGATTTCATTGTCGCTCATAGAAAGTTTTACCTGGCGTTATCGGTATTGTTGGAAGAACACATTACCGCGAAGGGAAATGCTAGCAGCTCGACAATGCGACAGTAGTGCTGTACTTCGGACTCGGTCTGCTACCGCACCGCAACGGCGTTCCGTGGTCGTCCAGGCTCACCCCCTCGCCGAGGTGTGATTAGTTTATGATTATTAAACTGGAAAAGTCTAAGCATGTAATTAAGCGCGCTGGCGGCGGCGGCGTGGGTCGGGCAGCGCACAGTAGCCGGCGAGATGGGCCCCGAGATTAGTTGCCGCGGCTGGACGCGCTCCAGAAAGGCCGGCATCGCCGCTGCCCCCGCCCCTCCTGCGTGCGTGTCGGCATGGGCCGACATAAACCGGCGGCCGGTCACGACTGGCCGGCGTTCCGGCCACAGGCGCTCCTCATCAGCAGCGCGGTAGCCGCCGCTATCCGGCCGGCCGATCCGCCGCCGCCGCCGCCGCTGCCGGCAGATAGCGCCGCCGAGGCTGCCCCGCGTTCCGCAAGAGCGGCTCGCGAAAGATTGCCGGCGGGGGCGCCGCCATCATCGCGGCCGTAATAAGCCGCGCGGACCACGTGCTGCAGCTGGCCCACTGCCTGCCGGCTCCCGCACTGCTCAGAGATGGATCAGTTTCGCGCTGCTTTCCTAATGGCGCGGGAACAGTTCCGCCGGCGCGGTAATCACACAGGCGCTACACGAACGGGAACGACCGCAGAGTCCGAATGGTTTGGTCAACCGTAATATCTCCTATATACGAGGCGTATTCAACGTTTTTTCTGAAAGTAGGATTCCTATTCCCCACTACTTTGGCTGCGAAACCCTGTTTTCCAACGTAATCTCCGTCGGATGAGACGGCGTTCCGCCAGCTTACTGAGTGGGCTTATATGCCCACCTGGTGCCACACTGCTGATCAACATCTGAGCCAACGTCTTACTACATCAATAACCTCCCCATCGTCCACGTAGCCAAGACCTTACCGGCTGACGGTGCGGTTTTGAAATTTTTCTTCCGAGAAGATGAGGTGTAGCACCACTCCATGGATTGCCGTTTCGTTTCCGGTTAGAAGTGACGAAGTCTTGTTTCCTTGCCTGTGACGATGATCGACAAAAAACTGTCAAGATCAGCTTGGTATTGTGCAAACAATTGCGCACAATTCGTTGCCCTTGACGGTCTTCCCTTAGGCAGCGAGGAACCCAGCAGCACAAACAGACGAGTAGCCCAACTAATGCACGAGTGTAACCCAACTGGTGGACGAGTGTGTCAACACTACCAGCAGAGAAGTCCACTTGTGCACCGATGTGTTCGATCATCTCGAATGAGAGTGTCCGCACGTTCCACGATTGCAGCAGTCAAGTGTGAGATCGTATAGGTTTGCGCGACCTTGGTGTGGTAACAACAGACGCCTCGCCTAACGACTCACCGTGCTTTTGTTCACTTTCAGGTCGCCGTAGACATTCTGGAAATGCCTATCAATATCTGCGATTTCTTATTCACCGCCAAAAGACACTCAGTGACCGCCCTTTGCTTGGAGCGCAGCTCCTAAAGGACGCCATTTTTAAAGCTATGTATAGCGCCGCCACCTGTCGGAGGTTCGTAAAACTATAGAGGCTGAAGCGAGAATGTTCCACAATGTCCCACAACAAATCCCACGTTTTTTTCAAAAAATGGTTCAAATGGCTCTGAGCACTATGGGACTTAATATCTGAGGTCATCAGTACCCTAGAACTTAGAACTACTTAAACCTAACCTAAGGACATCACGCACATCTATGCCCGAGGCAGGATTCGAACCTTCGACCGTAGCGGTCGGGCGGTTCCAGACTGAAGCGCCTATAACCGCTCGGCCATACAGGCAGGGCATGTTTTTTTCATCGAAACTGGTCAAGAAGAAAATGTGTTGCATTACTTATTGAACGTCCTCAATAAAAGGAAAAATGTCGAAACACAATATTAGATAAGTAGACATACTTAAACTAATAGATCAGTTTTGAAATTAGGACAGCAAAATAACTTATGACGGCTCAAGTATCCCGTCAGTCGGAAGTGCTTCGAGACTGAATTAATTAAAAAAGATACAGAAAAGTTAAGATGGCGGTTTTAGTGAACTGGGTATTCTACACTGCCGGATTAAAAAATGCAACATCCTCGAGAACTGTATTTAATGGCACCAGGGTATAATATTTGCGTACTGAGGTGTAGTATTAGTGATTCATTGGCCACGGTAACGACGATCAGATGACGCTCAGCAAGCCTGTCTCTCAACCCTCAATTTTGACTCTGCATAAACTGTGCTGAGTTGAAAAGTCGACATTATTTACAACATTCACTCTAGGGTGCAATCATGCGTCTCTGACGAGTACGTACTTCTGTTGAACAGCTTCAACCATCTCCATGGCGTTCCATTGTGGACCTGCAGGAAGCTCTATGGACGTATCGACTGACTGCTGCACATGTTGGCCGCATTGTATCTATGGTGTGTCACCGCTTTCAACAGTGGTCTGTGGAACTTTCCCACACCTGTAGACTAGCTTCTGGACCGCACATAGTACAGATGAATTTCAAGATCGCCGCATTGTGCGAGCAGCGATGTTCGACCGAACGTAACCCAGAGACGAAATTCGGGCACATTTAGCATTGTTTGTGTCATTAAGGATCATCGGGAACTGTCTCCTTCCAGAGGACTAGGATCACGTTTGCTTCTAGCCGCGCTAGCAGTGTCAGCACAACACAGTCGACCATGGCTACTCTGACGTCACGAAAGAGTTAATTGGAGAGTGGAATGGCGTTCTGTTCTCTTTAGCGACCACAGCAAGTGCTGTCTGTATGCCAGTGGTGGACATACGCATGTACGGCGTAGACCTGCTGAGTTACCTATTCTACAGTTCCTTCACACTTATCGCACCCCAGGCTGCGTACTGTGGCAGACATCAGTTACAAGTGTTGATCACATTTGGTCTCTCTGCATGGCAAAGTAAGCATTATTTCGACAGGAAGTTCAAATGCTTTTTCAACAGGACAAAGTGTGTCCGTGTTCGCACATTACCGATGCGACGCAACTTGTTATTCGCGATGTACAACTTTAATGACCTGCAATATCATAAGACCTCTCCCCAACTGAAAACGTTTAGCACACGATGAAGTGGGAACTCATTCGTTCTCCAGTGCATGTAAGAACCATTGCCAATTTGCAACAAAGGGCGCAAAATTCTTGGCACGATCTATGCCGTCCGGAATATTGATGATCGTTTGCGTGTGAGAATAACCGCGCTGGGGAGGGTGGCTACAGTGTGTACTGACGCTACTGGCAGGACATCCTTTACTGTGATGTACATATTTCATTTGGTCTGAGTTTGTTATCATAGACTCCTACAGTGATGAACTATCTCTCACCTGACTTGACAATAAAATGTCCTTCTTTTTGAGGATGTGCATTTTTTTGCGGCAGTATACACAGTCTCTACAACATACAGACCGTTCATACGATCGTGTGAAACTGTTACAGAAGGCCGGCCAGGGTGGCCGAGCGGTTCTAGGCGCTACAGTCTTGATCCGCGCGACCGCTACGGTCGCAGGTTCGAATCCTGCCTCGGCCATGGGTGTGTGTTATGTCTTTAGGTTAGTGAGGTTTAAGTAGTTCTCAATTCTAGGGGACTGATGACCTCAGATGTTAAGTCCCATAGTGCTCAGAGTCATTTGAACCATTTTTGTTACAGAACTCCTTGTTTGGGATGTTGTTCAGTTCGCGAGCCACATTCAGTTTGATGTCGGTTATGTCGTTAAAGCGTTGACCATTCATGTGACTTTTTATTTTTAAGAAGAAAAAGTCTCTCGGCACTAGGTCGGGTGAATGTGGGGCGTGGTTGAGAACTGGCACTTGGTTTTCGATAGAAACTTTACTGAAACCGTAGCCATGTGAGCAGTTGATTTGTATTAAAGCAATAAAAAGTGCCTCCCCTTTCACTGTTGCGGAATCCTCTTGCACAAAGGGTCCGTGACACCCTAATAACGCTCGGAATACGTATAGAGTAGTGCCGTGAGCACCTAAGAATGCGGTAAGGAATGTCTTCACTTTCGATTTCTTCATGCGCACCTTCTTCGATCTTGGCGAACCATCCGAGTCCCCTTCAGCACTTTGTTCTGTGGTAGATTATTATTGATAACACACTGTGTCGTCACCCGTGATGAGTATTTCCGGTAAAGAACTGTCTGCGTTTTTCATTTCAGTCAAGTCGCTGCTGGAGTCCACACATCGTTGTCTTCGTACGGCAGTCGCGGTATGTGGGACACACCCACCAGAGACTTGTCTTCTCTTCAAAAAAGTCTGGAGAATTTCTTGAACACTTCATTTAGAGATGTTCAGTTGTTAAGCAAGATGACGGGCGGTTCACGACAAATCACGAATTTGCTCAATGTTTCCGTCGGATGAACACGAGACGTGAGGCACTGACCTCTAGCTACTATCCAGCATCCCCTGTCCTCCTTTAGAACCTTTAAACCACTCGAACGCTGCTTGGAAGGAGCTTACGGACGCTCGACGCCGCTGTTATCACCGCTCAAACACTCGTGTACGACTCACACAATTTGAACCGTATCATCTTCATCTTTGCCTAGGTGTGGTGCGACGTCTTCCGGAGACTTGGCTTTGCTCTGCCGCGATTGGTCCGCTTGATTTTAAATTTCGGAGGGCGCAGCGTTCTGTGGAGGGACCTGCTGACGACGAGAGCATCGAGAGCTGCTGCTGGAGTGAGCCGGGGAGTTTAGTTTCCGGTTGTGTGGCAGCGCAGTGTTGCGGGAAGGGTGGTATAACTTCTGGGAACGCACGTGATTGCTACGAGCGTGTGTACTCGGGACGGCGGCAGTCGTTCCGGACGGGCTGTGTGATAAGGAAGCTCGGCGTGGCAACTGTTGACGCGGCGTGTCCGTGTTGCTATGGCGGAACTAGGGCAATTGACATAACTCGAGTTGGTGCTGGTTGCAATCTGTCGCCGAATGCTTGTCTGCCTTCTGGACTAACGGTGAGAATTTCTTGCCCGCATCTCGTGGTCGTGCGGTAGCGTTCTCGCTTCCCACGCCCGGGTTCCCGGGTTCGATTCCCGGCGGGGTCAGGGATTTTCTCTGCCTCGTGATGGCTGGGTGTTGTGTGATGTCTTTAGGTTAGTTAGGTTTAAGTAGTTCTAAGTTCTAGGGGACTGATGACCATAGATGTTAAGTCCCATAGTGCTCAGAGCCATTTGAACAATTTTTTTTGAGAATTTCTTTATGTATCTCACTCAATTTCTGCCCGTGTCGTCGGGTGTGTTTTGCTCTAAGGTCGTGTGCCATGGTGTTTCGCAATTTTAGTAGGCTCAGGCGTGCCCGAAATCCGATTCAATGATCTGCTGTTATATTGTCAAGTGTAACTATCACTACAAAAGAGTGTTAACACTCTGAGCCTTAATAACTGAACTTAAAATATTATCTGTGGTTGAAATTTTATTCTAACCCAAGTGCAAAACGATCTTGTATTTTACGATTTGTTGAGTATTATTATTATTATTATTATTTAGTACTGGCCGTCACATATACTAAGTCGAAGATTTACGGCGGCCAGTGGGCGTCATTAACAGTTCCTGCCTAGATAGGCGTTATATTTTGAACCATGTGTTTCAATGTTTAGTAATTTTTGTTTTATGTGTTATAGAGATTCGCCACGTTGGTGAAGTTTCTAGTTGTTCTGCTGGTCTGTGCCATATTGCTAAAGCAGGCAGTCCTAGCACAGCTGACTGTAAATTTTTCCTAGTTGTGAGGAGCACGGGCTGGTTTTAAGCGCTAACTCACTAACTTCAACCATTCTCAAATATTTATTACTACTGATATTCAGGCCCTTCAGGCCGAGTGGCGACGTCACTACCCCTTTTTGGTTATTAATTTTGTCCTGTTAGCCAGTTTCAATAAAAAAAAACTTGGTATATGAATTTGTCTTTTGGTTTTTACTGCTCCTTTGGACGAAGTAAATTAACTGTTGGTTTTGTATTCTTGTAACATTATCAAAACAGCATTTGTGGTTATATTTGATTGGCCTTTGTGGCCGAATGATTAACGTCATTCCTTTCAGTAACTTATTGTATTGGTCAATAATTAATCAAAAGTGTTGGGTCCTTCAGACCGTGATTACCTCTTATGTTGAATCTTAAGGTTGTCATTCTGATATTACAGTTGTGAATGTTCAGCGGCCCTTCAGGCTTGGAGTTTAAAACATTTTATTGTGTTTTGCGATGTATATATATATATACCAGTGAACTTGTGTTTTTTTTTAATGTTTAATAAAATTAAATTGTGTTTGAAACTGTAACCTCATTTGGGTCTATGCTTTCACTCCCTGCAGCCTTTGAGCTCTGCTTACCTTACGTTTTGCTTAAGTTTTCCCATACCACGACGTATCACAATTATCACCGTAAGCCTTCTATATGCGCTCAAATGTCTCCTAGCCGTATTAAGGAACAAAAGGTGAAATCGAATCACTGCTCGTTACTCTGCTGCGATTCGTGAGACAACGGCGCTGACACACTACAGCAGCACGTGCACTGCTTTAGCACTGCCTGCTCACAACTGACTGGTGGAATGCACGTGTGTTGCTTACAGTTGTTAGTACACTTTGCCACCCTAGTTACCGCGGTTACAACGCAAATACGCCAAGAATAAATTCATTATCGGTATATTTTGGACGGTTGGTGTATAGACGATGTGAAATAGAGGCTGGGAATAGCACCGAAATCATTCCTGAATAAAAGAATTTCATCAACAGCGAATATAAATTTAAATTTTAGGAAGCCTTCTGTGAAGATATGTCTGAGACGTAATCTTACGTCGAAGTGAAACGTGCACTATAACCAGTTCACACAAGAGGGGAATAGAGGCTTTTGAAATTTGGTGCTTCAGAAACATGCCAGATATCAGATGGGTAGAGTGCATAGCTAATGAGGAGGTATTGAATAAAACTGGGAGAGAAAAGAAGCTTAAACCGAAACCTGACTAAAAGAAGGCATTAGTTGATAGGACAGTTCCTGCGGCATCAAGCAATTGTCCGTTTGGCAAGGGAGGGAAGAGGGTTGGCGAGACGAGGGAGGGGCTACGCGTCACACCAAGGCCTCGTTACAGAAGCCAGAATAACTGATTGTTTTTTCTCTGCATCTAACAATCATGATTGTTTTTTCTCTCAATCTAACAATCATCCCACAAACACGTCATAAGCTTGACCACCTGATGTTTTTTGCATGGTCGTAACAGCGCCACTAAGTGACTATTCCTGTCAGTATAGCCTAATGGATTTTCCGTCCATGCTCCAACACTTCAACACCTCGCCTGCAGGCTAGGGGAAAACAAGCAGTAATGGCTTGCTCTTTCCAGTCATACACTGACTGAAAAAAAATCGCAACACCAAACGATAACTAATCTAGAGTAACGAAATTTCTGCAATACATTTGTCTAGGTAACATATTGAAGTGATTAACATCTAGAGTAACGAAATTTCGGCAATACAGCTGTCTAGGTAACATATTTAAGTGATTAACATTGCACGATCAAAGGCGAATGTAAACACGAAAGAAGCCACCGCAAATTGTAACGTTTATGTCTAGTGTAACGTTTATGTCTAAACTAAGGTGTGATTTTCATGTATAACAAAGAACAGTAATAGCAAGTTGTATGCTGACTGCGCACTTAATTACTTGTAACTATATATATATATACCAGACCCTGTTTCAAACAATCTGTCTATTAGCAAGAAAGCAGTACCAGTAATCCCAAACTAATTAAAACCTTTGCACTGTAATGATAAATTAGAAGTAAATACATTCAGATCTACTCGATCTTACTACTGTCCTGCAAAATTTCAATAAGTACAAAAGTAGTCCCTGTGCGAAAATTCATAAACTGTGTGAAACAAGTTTCTTACCTCGTATTGGTGTCGCCTTGGATAACGCTTTGTCCTGCTCTCAGCACTACTAGACTAACTACACTTGCAAAAGCCAAAACTCAAGATATTTGACTGAGACACATTTAGAATTTGTTTAAACAAAAACGACTTGGAATTGGGAGACAGAACATGCCTGAAGAGAATGACTGTAAGATCTTACTTGAAAATCTTACTATAATGTGAAACTGACTTCCAGTTGTTAACCCACAGCACAAAATTTACATTAACGCAAACAAAGGATCTTTACAAAACAAATACAATAAAAAGCTTGGGGCTACGTACAAAGATGGTCTCATCTAACATTAACTCAGCCTCAGCGATAGCTGCCTCGCAGAGTTCCTTCACACGTACATCTTTGTAATCGATATATCGCTTACGCTCTTGGATAATACGCTAAAATTTACAATTTTCATCGTATGTACCCATTCCAAAATTTGAAATGCTGTTACATTAGTAAGCTGTGTAACCACCAGAATGATGAATGCTTGCATGTAAACGTGAAGGCACTGTGCTGTACAGATGCCGGATGTCTGTTTGTGGCATGAAGTTCCACGCCTGTTGCACTTGCTTGAAACTTCCTCTTTGTATGTAAAGAATGACAGTGCTGGAAAAACCCTCACGTTATTCGATACAGAAACAGCTGAGTAAAACTGAACGTACTCAGACAGTTTTCTCTTTACTTATTCTGATCATCACTAAATTGACACACAATATCATAGCGCAACGCAATCTGACCTTCAATAGTTCCTACAAAGGAATGTCCCTGACTAACAATAACCTATACCTTTCATGAATCACTTGCCTCACAAAAATTTCCGTTACTCGAACTACTGCAATACAGCGAGCGCCAATACTGCCAGCTAAATAAAAGATTCTAACTTCTGAAGGCACTAACTACTAATAAGCATAGTTAACAAATGAAAGATTTTGATGGAGAAGAAACAATGTATTTACCTTAATGGCGTTCAAAAGTCGTTATATAAAATTATGTGACATCCAATTATTTCCTTTTTCTCACGGACACACGTCCAGATCGTGCTCTCGTAGTAACCTCTCAGAACTCGGGCATCTCTCTCCCTACATCCACCACTGCTGGCGGCTCACCTCCAACTGCCCAATGCTACGCGCTGTTTACATCGAACTGCCCAACACTACACACTAGCGAATACTCCAACAATGAGTCCAACCAGCCACAGACTGCACACAGCGCAGTCAGCGATTTTCATACACAGCTCTACATGGCATTACCAACATAAAAACCTAAACAGCCGACTTACATGGTCAGTAAATGTATAATACTGGTTGTGGATTATGTTGGAGTTGTCACTCGATGATGTTCCATATGTGCTCGATTGGAGACAGATCTTATGATCGAGACAACACGTCGACACTGTGTAGAGGATGTTGGATTACCACAGAGATTTGTGGGCGCGGGTTATCGTGTTGAAAACACCCCCTGGATGCTGTTCGTGATTGGCAACCACAATAGGTCGAATCGCCAGATTAACGTACAGATTTGCAGTCAGGGTACGTGGGACAACTGCGAGAGTGCTCCTGCTGTCATACGAAATCACACCCCATACCATAGCTCTAGG
The DNA here is from genome assembly GCF_023864345.2 of Schistocerca serialis cubense. NCBI lineage: Eukaryota > Metazoa > Arthropoda > Insecta > Orthoptera > Acrididae > Schistocerca > Schistocerca serialis. The sequence continues at coordinate 485,658,029 of NC_064646.1, read as the reverse complement.
TGCAAATATAATGAGCCGGTCGGGGTGGCCGAGCGGTTCTAGGCGCTCCAGCTTGGAACCGCGCGGCCGCTACGGTCGCAGGTTCGAATCCTGCCTCGGGCATGGATGTGTGTGATGTCCTTAGGTTAGCTAGGTTTAAGAAGTTCTAAGTTCTAGGGGACTGATGACCTCAGAAGTTAAGTCCCATAGTGCTCAGAGCCATTTGAACCATTTTGCAGATATAGAGTAACACGCAGACAGGTTGGTTGCAGACCCTCAACTACCCTCCTTCTAACCAACACAGGGCCTTGACTGGCACTTAGGCAGAACCAACTTTTATTAGAAAACGCAACAGACCACCCTGCCTTCCAACGAGCCCTCGCTTGACACCACCGACGTTGCAAATGGCGGTGGCTTGGGTATGCCCGCTACAGGGCCTCTGGCTCTGAGCTGGCCTCGAAGTAGTCGATTTGTAACAGTTGGTTGTCTCACTATGGTGTCAACCGCTGCTCAGATTGCTGCTGCAGATGTAGTAACGATGTGCCAGAGCCACGCGCCGAGCACGATAGTCTTCCCTCTCGGCAGTGTAACGTGGCCGTCATGAGCCAGGGCGTTTTGTGACCGTACATTCTCGTGACCACCTCTGTCAGCAACCATGTACAACGGCTACTTTCCTGCCAAGTCTTCCTGCAGTATCGCAAAAATAACGTCCAGCTTCTCGTAGCCCTATTACACGACCACGTTCAAACTCAGTGAGGTATTGATAACGGCGTCTTTCTCGCGTTAAAGGCAGTCTTGACTAACATCAACTCACGCCTTCCAGTCTGGAAGGTAATTGATGCTCACGACCGTTACAGCGTGTATTTAAGGAAAATCTGATTTCCTTCCTCATAGCGCCGTCATTTTTATACGACTAGAGCGAAATTTGAGTAGACGTTCTCTAGGTACGATGTACGTAGAAACACGCCTACCAAATTTCATTTATGTCACACAACTCCTTCTTGGTGTTCCGATTTTTTTCAGTCGGTGTATAGTGAATTAATGTTTGAGAAAAGCTGCGCAAATATTCAGACAGATCGTGACGAGATTTCAAATTAGTGGCGACATTTGCAGGTAGCCTTGTATATTCCGAAATGTTACGTTTCGTACTTCACAAAACGAAACACATGTTGCATACTATGACTACAATACCCATGAGCCATCGGTATAATTAGTGTAAGTAGGCTGTTTAGATTTTTATGTTGGTAACGCCATGTAGCGCTGTATATGAAAATCACTGACTGTGCTGTGTGCAGTCAGTGGATGGTTTGCATTGTTGGAATTTGCTATTGTAGTGTCGGGCAGTTGTCTGTTAACAGCGCGTAGCGTTGCGCAGTTGGAGGTGAGCCGCCAGCAGTGGTGGATGTGGGGAGTGAGATGGCGGAGTCTTGAGAGCGGATGATCTGGACGTGTGTCCATCAGAGAGAGTAAATTTGTAAGACTGGATGTCATGAACTGATATATATATATATATATATATATATATATAATGACTTTCGAACGTCTGCCTCGTGATGACTGGGTGTTGTGTGATGTCCTTAGGTTAGTTAGGTTTAAGCAGTTCTAAGTTCTAGGGGACTAATGACCATAGATGTTAAGTCCTATAGTGCTCAGAGCCATTTTACCATTTTTTTTACTTTTGAACGCTATTAAGGTAAATACATTGTTTGTTCTCTGTCAAAATCTTTCATTTCCTACTATGCTTGTAGTCAGTGCCTTCAGTAATTAGAATCTTTTATTTAGCTGGCAGTATTGGCGCTCGCTGTATTGCAGTAGTTCGAGTAACGAATATTTTTGTGAGGTAAGTGATTCATGAAAGGTATAGCTTATTTTTAGTCTTTTGTAGGGATTATTGAAAGTCAGATTGCGTTGCGCTAAAGATATTGTGTGTCAGTTTAGTGATGATCAGAATAAGTAAAGAGAGTACGTTCAGTTTCGCTCAGCTGTTTGAAAATCAAATAACGTAAGGGGCTTATGAGCACAGTAATTCATAAACTTTTCTAAGGGGACGTTTCATTAGTCAACTCATACAAATACCTGAGTGTAATAATTTGTAGGTATATGAAACGAAACTGTCGCGATGGCACAGTCGGAAGTAAAGAAGATGGCAGATTGAGGGTTCGTTGGTAGGATACTGGGAAAACGCAGTCAGGCTACAAACAGAACTGCTTACAGAGCAGTCCTGTGAAACACCCTGGAATATTGCTCAAATGAGTGGAACTAATGCAGAATAGGACTAATTGGGGATATTGAACGTATACAACGGCAGAGTCACGGTCACAGCAGTATTGGTCCACGGCATATTGTCTCGGAGACGCTGGAGAACCTAAACTGGCACACGCTTGATGATACACACTAACTGTCTTCTGAAGGCAGAAGTGTCAAGAAACAATTTTAAGTGAGGCATATAGGAACGTGCCACAAACGCCTGAGTATCAGTACCTCGGGTTCGCAAAGAAGAAATGAGACTGACTGCAGGGCTTACAGAGGCGACTAAGCAGTAATTCTTCCCGCGCTCCGTGAGCATATGCTGCTCCAAGAACCCTCGATAAAGCAGGCAGGTACCACCTGCCATGCAATTGACAGTGGCTTAACAACGTATAGATGCCAATGTAAATATCGATTTATGCAATAAAAGTCATTTTGAAGATGTATCTAGATGATTTATATTTGTTTAAAACCACTGTCCATCTTCATCAATGATCTCCATTGCATTTTAACTTCAGTTGCGTGTCAGGGAACTTCGACATTATAACTCAGATTTTAGCTTAGCTGGAAGTTTCTTATACAGTCATACCTCGATATAACAAATTTCATGGGACCATAAAAATTAAATTGTTGTACCAGGGTTACTATTATAATGAGGTTTTGTTATCCTGAATCAGAGCAAGGAGCCATGCTTTCATGGATAAATACTTTTCTGGTGAAAAATAATGGTTGGTTGATTGGTTGGTTTTGGAGAAGGAGACCAAACAGCGAGGTCATCGGTCTCATCAGATTAGGGAAGGACGGGGAAGGAAGTCGGCCGTGCCCTTTGAAAGGAACCATCCCGGCATTTGCCTGGAGCGATTTACGGAAATCACGGAAAACCTAAATCAGGAAGGCCGGGCGCGGGATTGAACCGTCGTCCTCTCGAATGCGAGTCCAGTGTCTAACCACTGCGCCACCTCGCTCGGTGAAAAATAATGAAACACATTTTGTTCACTTTATTTATTAGTACTGTCCCTGACGCGTTGGTGCAGAGAAGAAAAGTTAGGCGTACTTTAGACTGCTTCCCTCCTTTACACTTTTCTCCTCTAAAGGCCATCGTCTTCTCTGGCATCAGTTGATAAAACAATCCCGTCTCATCTGCATTGTACAAGTTTTCAGGATTGTATTTTTCTAACAGTTTACACATGGTGTTTTTGCTCCAAAATTCTGCATCACCTAAAGATGCTGATTTTTCTTCTCCTGAAATCACTTTAAAAGTGAATTCATGCATGTCCTTAAATCTTTGCAACCATCAGTATTTACTTTAAAATTAGAATCACCAAGCAATTTAGCGAAATCTAAGGCTTTTCGACATATCAACGGACCATTAATTGGTACAGTCTGCGCATACATCTCATTCAACCACTGCAGTGTAGCACTGGCCACATCGTCAGTAGCAGCCGTCTTAATTCTTTTACTTGAAGGGTTAAATATGCCACCTACAAAACTTTCTTCAAATTCTTTCCGTTTTTTAAGGAATGTAGCTAACGTTGATTGTACAAGTCCATACTTCCTCATCATATCTACTTGTTTCGTTCCGTTATCAATGTATTGGAAAACCACCATTTTTGTCTCCAACCTTATTTGTAACCGAGTTTCACCCACTGTCCAAATCTTAGCGACGTCCACAGCGTTTACATCAACTAAAAACGTTCGCAGATGGCAAAACTCTCGGGGATAAGTTGCCTATGAGCCCAACAAAACACTTCTCTCGGCTACTGAAGCTCAGCAATCGACATACTAAACACTCGTTGAAACAAAGGAGCTTTTTGACGTTTGCCACTCAGCACAGCTCGCCCACGGCTATACGCTATTCTCTTTACCGCTAGAATAAATACATTACTGTCGAATGTAGCGAAGCTTCTGGAAATAAAATGCAGAAAGTCTAATAGCTAAATAAAAAATACCTACCGCTATAGTGAGTTTCTTAGACGTTGGAAATAGCAAATTCCACGAAATTTTTTTCTTCGTTATAACAGGGTGTTGCTAAATTTACTTTATCGTCCTAATGAGGGGTAATTAACATAGTACATACAGGAAATCAGACGGGGCCACATAAAATTATCGTTGTACTTGGTTAATCGTTGTATTGGTAATCGTTATAAGGTTTGATTTTATATTGAAACGCGTGTTCGTAATTGTCAAGTTGGTATCTGAAAAATGTGTAAAACTTATTTTCGATTTCTAAATATATAAAACTCAGTGCAGGGCAACACAACTATGTGAAAACTTGTATCTGAACGGAAATACGTGGAGCTTACGCTTCACGATGCGAAATCCGGACTAGGCGGTACATAAAACAATTCGTCTGCGAAAAAGCAATTCGTTTTGAATGAAATCTACATGCGCCATCTGACTGCAAAACAAAATGGTTCAGTTTAAAATGTTGGCCCTGAATATTCCTAAACTTTATCTTTAGCCTTGCAAACAATCACTGTGTAAGAACTGTTATCGTAATTAACACAAATTTACATAAAAACTGACGCATCTGCTTTTCTGATAAAACTGCATGAAAATACACAAGACCACACTTTACTGAATTCTTTTACTGGTATTAGGCCTCTGAACTGATAATAATATTAGTTTTAGAAATACCCTCATCGAATCAGTGGACAAGAGCTTTGGTGGTAATTTAATTTATTGGCCTACCTGTGCGCATGGAAGGCTCGTCTGCTCTATAACTTTTTGCTTAGTGCATTTACGCCCATGTCATCGGCAAAAGAGACGCATGCACAACATCTTTCTCATGACCTCATAAAAATAAAATGCATGGGTGTCAGGTCTAGAGCTACAGTTGACGTGCATATGGTCCAGCGATATTTGTTCTTTTCCTTTAATTGCCTGCTTTTCGGACTGCGAATACTGTCTGCGTATGTTGTTGGCATTTGGAGGTGCTAAAATATACCGCCGACGAAATATTTTTGCCACTTTGACGACAGAACGAGAATTATTATAGGGACCTGCTGTTTTCATTTCCGACTTGGAAAACTTCATTTACGCATCACCACATACGCGCCAATACCGGATCCGCTGCATTTGCGCAGTGATAGTAATTTAGACCTTTCTTGTACATTCTTTGTAGCTGAATATCTACAGGGTAGGCAGAATAAAAATGGACCAGAGAATATTTCATGCACATTAAGATAGGCAGCCCACCATCGTAATTTAGACCTTTCTTGTACATTCTTTGTAGCTGAATATCTACAGGGTAGGCAGAATAAAAATGGACCAAAGAATATTTCATGCACATTAAGATAGGCAGCCCACCATCGTAATTTAGACCTTTCTTGTACATTCTTTGTAGCTCTTGTCAACGTATGACAGTGAACTGAATATCCACAGGGTAGGCAGAATAAAAATGGACCAGAGAATATTTCATGCACATTAAGATAGGCAGCCCACCATACACTAACTGCATCAGGAGCAGATGATGTTAACTGGGTTGCCTACATTCTGCACCTTGGGCTGATGATGTAAGTTAGTTTGCCTACATTCCGCATCTGGGGCAGGTGATGTAAGTTAGATAGCCTATCTGAAGCTGCATGAACTATTCCCCATTACTGTTTTATACTGCCTGCTCTATATAAGACTTAGTAAGTGCAACGTTCAGTTCGAACTTCCTGATACATGTTTGTGCTAGACGGCAGTGGTATATGTCTTTTCCCCTCTTTGTAAGCTTTTTCTGGATGTGCTTTATGGTGCAAATGTGTCCACTCGCCAGAAACATTGCATACGGACACATGCACACTACAAGTAACGAAGCCTGTAGGCCACCATGGTAATCCATGGAGTCCAGCAGCCAGTCTGGAGAAGAAAGGCCAAGCTTCGGCGTCAGAGGCAACAGGAAGGCCCGCCGCAGCCAGATAGTTGGCTAGTGTCAAGCAACGCAGCTGACTTACCCTCAGTTATCGATCGACTGCTTCTCAAGAATCTACACTGCCAGATATTCAACATACGATACCATTAAGGTGAAGTGCAACAAACGTCAAAGCGATATGCAGTATACTGCATGACTGATATTAAAATAATGAGAATTTCGAGACAACCACAGAATTTAGGTACCAATAATGTCGTCTACGTTGTACTTACAATTATCAGCAAGAACATTATGACCAACTACCTTATAGCTGGTACGTCCACCTTTGGCATTGATAACAGCGGCGACGCGTCGTGGGATGTGTTCCATCCGGTTCAAATCTAGCGATTTGGTGGGCCAGCACATCAATTAGAGCTCGCCACAGTGTTCCTCGAACCACTCCATCACACTCCTGACCCTGTGACATGGCGCACTATGTTGTTGAAAAACGCGACTGACGTCGGGAAACATGATAGTGTACGTGGTCTGCAACCAGTGTACGATATATCTTGGCTGTCATGGTGCCTTGCACGAGCTGCACTGTACCCATAGATGCCCATGTGAATGTTACTCGGAGCGTAATGGAGCCGCCGTGACCTTGTCTACTTCCCGCAGTACAAGTGTAGAGGAGCTGCTCTGCTGGATGACGACAGGTTCGCGCCGTCCCACAGGCACGATGAAGAAGGTATTGGGATTCGTCAGACCGAGCAATGCTCTGCCACTGCCCCGACGTCCAGTGCCGCTAATCGCGTACCCTGTTCGTAGGTGCCGATGCCGAGGTGTTAACATCGGTACCTGAACGGGTCGTAGCCTGCGAAGCCCCATTTTTGGGAGTATCTGGTGCAACGTATTCAGACACACTTGTACTCTGCTCAGCATCAACGTCTGAGGTTAGCTCCGCCACAGTTGCCCGACTGTCGTGTTTTACCAGTCTGCTCAGCCTACGACGTTCGACGTCTGTAATGCCATGTGGCCGCCCAACCCCACGACGTTTGAACGTGGTGTCACATTGGTTTCGCCACGTGTTGAAGACATTCACCACAGAAATCCTCGAACACCGACGAGTCATGCAACTTCCGAAATGCTCTTGCCTAGAATAACGGCCATCAGAATCTGCCCTCGCTCGAACTCACATACATCGCGCTCGTTCCCCATTCTGTTGTTGTTGTGGTCTTCAGTCCAGAGACTGGTTTGATGCAGCCCTCCATGCTACTCTATCCTCTGCAAGTTTCTTCATCTCCC